>NC_134081.1:81392509-82008437 GCF_000715075.1 Nicotiana tabacum | reverse complement strand
CCCTACCTTTTTGTTTGATTCAAGTCTCCCTCAGGGTTCTGTCTCTGTCCTTGAGGAGGATGTTTTGGTCGATCCCACAGAGGCTACGAGGTTGTTGCAGGAGGCTCTTACCCGAACAAGTGCCCTCTGGTCTGCTTTCTTTGCAGGTGCTTCTTCTCGAAGTCTCCGGCCAGAGAACAAGCAACCTAAAAGAAGGCGTTCTTCCTCGGCCGAGGGTAAAAATAAGAAAGTGAAGAAAACGGCGCCTGATCTAGCCACAACCATTGTGGTTATTGATGATGATGGGGAAGCAAGTGATGAAGAGGCTTCCCTTCAAAGGAGACAATGATCTTCATTAGCTCAACATAATACTCAGTCTGAAGAGCTTAGAACCACAAGAGAGGATGACGCCCAAGCGCTGTACTGAGAATTTGACTTAGTGGAGAATGTTAACTCTCCTTTTACGGTCCCAGTCGCTGCTCCCGGTACTATGAAGCTGAGTATCGGGCCTCTTCCGTCTTCGGTTGGCGCGCAACCCACAAATAGCACTGCCTCTGCCGCAGCTGCTTCTCAACATGCAACACCATCAACTTCATCTCCTTCCACTCCGGACATCCCTTCTTCACCAGGAACCGCTGCATCTCCCCCACCGGCTGCAGATACTCGAAATTAGGGTGTCCCTTATCCCCAGTCCCCAGACCAGAATTTGGGGCACAACTACTCGCCCCCTTCTGCAGATCCCTAGAGGAGGAGGAGGAATGTCTCCCTCTCGGTGTCTATTGAGTGCCATCTAATGTCCTGATGGTAGAACTCGTCAAATATCTGAAGCCAACAGCTTCAGAAAAAAATAAGAAGAAAATACTCTCTTTTTCGGGAGAGTGTTTGTTAAATAATGCCATGCACAATGCGCCAGCGGTACCGAACTTGCTCTTTTATTGCTTGTTATTTCTTGATTTGTCGTGACAAGGTTTTTAACTTTGGTATTTTGCTTCACAGGCCAACTTCCTTACTTCTGAGGGCCTTCAAAAATTGATCCTTGATAAAGAAGGACTCAAGTCCGAGCGGGATCAGTTGTTAGCCGAGAGGGGCCAAATTGTTGCTCGCCTCTCGGTGCTGGAAGCAAAAGCTGCTGAGGCGAGGGAGTTAGAGGCTCGGTTACAGCAAAGTGAGCAGGAAGTGAAGTCCCTTAGCCAAGAAGTCTCTCAGCTAAATGTACAATTTCAAGAAGCTAAGTCTAAATGGTCTGAAGTTCAATATGTCGTACTTGTTGCTGCTAAGCGCAAGGATGCCTCCATTAAGCGAGTGAATAACTTGGAGGAGGCCTTGAATTCCAAGGTTGAAGAGGTTATTGTTGCCGAAGAGAAATGTGCCCAAGTGGAGGATAGGTATAAGAAGATCAAGAAACATAATAGGGTTTATATAACCATTATCCGTGATCTTGATCTTAGCCTTAGAGCCACAAGATCCGAGCGAGATGGCCTTCTGACCGAGGTTGATAGGATTAAATTGGAACTTCAATGCCGAGCGGATTCCCTCATTATCGAAAAAACACATTCTATGTATAATATGAGGAGGAAAACCTTGAAGATGCCAAAGCGGGCGTCATTGATATTAACGATGAGATTGCCAAGTCCCGAGCACTGGAGTTAACTGCTCGAGGACGCCTCGCGGCTCAACATGATGCAACTGACTCTTCCAATTTTGATTCCGAGTTCTCAAGAACCGAGGATGAACTTGAAAATAATAACGATGAAGGCCAAGATCCTGAGCCGACAGTAGACCCGCCTACTTCTCCCCGGGCCACTGATGCTTCTCTTCCCCTGAGTTCTGGTGGCGATGTAGTTTAACTTTTTTCTTTCTTTTCCTTTGTTGTTTTTCCTTTTATAATTTTGTACTTGTAATGCATGGCACGTTTGATGAATAAAATTGTTTTTTGTTTAAGCGTTGTACAAAATTTATTCTTTTGTGTCAAATTATGCACGGCTTCGGGTGCATTTTTCCCCGATAGCATTTAGGTTCCGAACATAAACCCTCCCGGAACCAACCCTTTACTATGAGGGTTTCATAAGAGAGGACCCTCTTATTTTTATGGTGCTCTTGAAGAGGATATCTCATGTTCATTCCGGCACTAGCATTTGAAGTACTTGATTAACTTTCAAATGATAAAATCAATTTATTGTTTGGACAAGAAACAATAAAGAATAAAAAGACTTTATTTTATTCCTTCTATATTCAAAAGTACATAAGCATTCATTTGCTGAAAGAAAATAAACTGCCATTTCGTGTGGTTAATTTGTACAACTTGTTTCTACGGGACAGGCTGTGCAGTCCCTGATCCTGATGAGACATTTTTGTTCTCGGGTCTCGTAGTACCAATTTTTGTGGCAATCAGGTTGCCGTATTCTCATACTATTCCCCTAGTGTTCGAATACGAGAATGCAAATGGGAACACTGAAAGTCTTGCTCTTTTAAGAAAAAAGACTAGTGAATGGTTGGATAATCTTTGGTTCGATAGAAAGCTTCATTTCCCCTAGTGGCTTGTAGGAAAGAGCACTCATGAATAGTTGAATAGCCTTTTTTCCGATGGCAAGTATTGCTTCCCTTTAGGAATTTTCCATCGAGCCAAAGACTATCTAACTATTCCGCAGTGGTTTATTGTTTCAATGCCTTGTCATTTAAAGGTTTTATCTCTGCTGATGATGTTTCCTTCGCAATATGCTTTCCGATGCTGCCTCATTAAAACCTTGCTAGAAAAACGCATTTGGGACAAAAATTGGGTGAAATAAAAAAGAGTGCAACACATACTTTCAATACAAGTGGTGCCCATCAGCAGTAATACCTTTTGAGGTGAGTAACATTCCAGTTGCTCGGCAATTTCACTCCATCTTGGTTTTCTAGTTCGTATGATCCTTTTTCGGTGATAGCTAAAACTTGGTAGGGGCCTTCCTATGTTGGGCCGAGCTTTCCTGCATTGAGCTCCCGGGTGTTTTGAGTCACTTTCCTCAAAACCAAGTCTCCCACTTTGAAATAATGGAGATTGACCCTTCGATTATAGTACCTTTCAATTTTTTGTTTTTGGGCTAACATCCTTATGTGCGCCAAGTCCTTACGTTCACCAAGCAGTTCCAATTTGACTAGCAATGCTTCGTTATTTGTTTCTTCATTCGCCCGGAAATACCGCAAGGTCGGTTCTCCTACTTCCACCAGGATTAAAGCTTCTGTACCGTATACGAGAGAGAAAGGTGTCTCTCCCGTGCTTGATTTGGCTGTCGTCCGGTATGCCCACAACACTCTCGGTAACTCTTCGGGCCACTTGCCTTTGGATCCTTCCAACCTCCTTTTGAGGTTTTGAATAATCACCTTATTGGTTGATTCCGCTTGCCCATTTGCGTTTGGATGGTATGGCGAAGATGTGATTCATTTAATTTTCAAGTCTTCAAGGAATTTTGTGACTTTTGAGCCTATGAACTATGGCCCGTTGTCGCAGGCAATCTCCTTCGATATTCCAAACCGGCAAATTATGTTTTCCTATAGGAAATCTATCACGCCCCGACCTCGGGGAGCGCGACTGGTGCTCAACCGAGATACACCGACTAAGTAAGCCTTTATAATACATTCTACCCAACTCACCCATGAATAAAGAGAAGAATACATTCCATTAATTTGACAGTAAGAGGTCATGTGAATAATACCAGTTCATTTGTATTAGTTACGCCATTACCAAGTCTTCAAAACAGTACATTGTACAATCATAGTTAAAGTGGAACAGATGATACAATTACAACATTTTTATTTTAATACAATTACAACATTTTTATTTTAACTTTTCCAAAAACAGATACAACCCACACTATGTCTACGGAGCCTCTAACAAGAACAAAAAAGTGCTACGACAGTGCCGGCAACAAGACCCCGACTATACCTCAAAACGTTATGTACAAATGATAGAAGATACAGGACCCGGAAATGAAGTGGGGCTCACCAAATTAGATGAGGAGAGGGTGTGCTGCTATCACTGATCAATACCACCTGCATCCATTAAAGATGCAGCATCCCCGGAAAAAGGGACGTTAGTATATATGGAATAGTACTAGTATGTAAAACTAACACTCTCTCAATAGAACGAGCAACAGAAAACAGAGAATAAAATATGGAATCAATAAAAAACTCAAACAGTAACAAGGTGTCAAGTTAGGGGAAAGGTAAATTTCAAGTAATTTAAGTTGAGAGATCTTTAGCACCGATACGCCACCGTATTTTAGCACGGTATCCGATCTCAGCCCGACCGGCTAAGTCGTCTCACCCCAAGACGTACACTCACAATTCCACCATGTGCGTGAGATGGCGTCCGATCTCAGCCCGATTGGCTAAGCCGTCTCACCACAATGTCGTGTGGATCAACATCACATCACATGTCGCTAGCAATAATCTCATCCCATTTAATAGGAAAACATCTCAACACACCAATCTCATCCCATATGAGGGGAAACAGTCTCTTCATATTAGTACGGGGATTTACCCCTCAGTCACTCCTACACTGGCACGTGTAGTTTCGGGGTTAGGTTGTTCCGACCTACCCTTCCTCGGTGGCTAAACGATACTCCCAATGCATTTATTATTAAAAGTATTTACCACTCAATTCATACTCTTTTTCATGTCATTCATTTTATTGGCATCATTGGCCATAACACAATATCATTCTTGGCACATTGGCCGTACTTCATAATTCAAGCTCACTATTCTACTTTCAATCATTATCATGGATAATCAACAACAAGGCCTTTCAAATTAAGACTTTAAACATATACTTGAGCAAATTAGGGTCTTAGACACATATAATCTCTTATACAATTTGATGTGATCACTTTCATTTGGACTGGACTTGAAGTCACAATATTTTAATACATACTCATACTTCAAATACCCTCCCGAAGAATAGCACAATATGATAAGAACATTCCGGAACAATTTTGAACATATTCATATATATACATCATCCGACGCCAAACCTATTCAGAAAAGTCAATTCATAATATACAACTCGGGACTTACAAGATCATCGTGGGAATTCAATTATAAGAGAGGAGTTTAGCCAACATATCTCGAAAGAGCTTTCGTTAGAGTTGCTACAATGTTCCACTACCCTTGGCAGCGTCAATCTATAGAAACATGGTCAAATTAGACCATCATTAGGAAGGGGTTCATAACATTCAGCTAACTTAGGCATTTTATCAAACATTGAGTGTGCACATTTCTCTACAACCTTTATTGATGATATCTCTTTATTCAATACCTACTCTTTGCCCCACCAATTCATATTACAGCCAGCCTTTAATAGTTTATGACCTCCAACAACGTATTCATGTCTTACCATCCATCCTCAACCAACCAATTCATCAAACAAATCACTTTTCATTCTCTACAAATTCTAAAAATTCCAATTTGTGAAACTATGGCTTCCAATCACCATGCCATAAGTTCTAGATCTAAATTGCTACTCATATATTTATTATTAAGTCATACATGCAAGTCCAAGGAGATGTAATTACCTTTGGAGGGGTGAATCTTGCAAAGTCCTCACTTGAGCTCTTGGGAAGATTCCTTTAAAATCTAATGATTCCATGGTGGATTTGGTTAGTTTTAGGGTGGAATTGATGGAATGAAATACTAAACTAGTAGAGATTCCTTACCTTGATGATGGTAGGAGTTGGGGGTCTTGAGAGAGTAGAGAGGATCTCCAAGAATCGGCCAAGAGAAGTGGGGAAGTGAGCTGCCGAAATGCATTTTATAAAGGCTTCAGGCTTAGCTTGTCCATCCTCGTGCGTCGCGCGGACATGGATGAGCTCTTGTTCAAGTTCGCGTACTGGGGCAATACTTCGCTGTTTTCTTGAAGTGACTGGGGGTCTTTGCTCGTTCAAACCCGTGCGGTGCACAAGTTCATATGAGCCCCCTAGATGCATCCTTCCTAGATTTCTCGTTTTCCAACTTACCCTCCTTCGATACCTTGCTATGATATAGACTCCAATTCACTTCCAAACCTTCATATAAGTATGAAACCATGATTACACAATGTTATCCTCATCCATAGCCATATGGGGTACATATGCAAAAAGTGGAGATCTCGAGGCGTGATTTAAGGCCTTAAACCCTTAGCTAGACTTTCCTTGTTCTGCCTGCCTTATTTTAGTAATTTGATCATAAATTCTTGTAAAAATATCCAAATGACAAATGGTTTGATGCGTTTGAAACCAGACTCGAAAGGCTACACTCTAGGGGCAAAATTCATTGAAACTATCTTTATATTAAGAGAGTTATACCCGTTCAAAGTCAAGTGTTATGCAAATTTTGATATCTATTCCACTTTATATTTCCAACTCATTCCAAACAACTTCTTCCCACTTACAAACCTCCTTAATATGTTCCAAAACACTCTCCATATGCATTTTCAATTCAAAATAATATGGTTCTATCCCATAGGTCTCCTTTAGAACTCAAAAATATTATTCCCAATTATTGTTAGTGCATTATAGAGTCTTAAATCATTAGAAACCTTTTACAGGGCCTTACAAAATCGACCACTTTGCGCTTGTCAATTTTCTGGTAAGGGCCTGCTTCAACCCACTTAGTGAAGTAATCAGTTAAAATTAAAAGAAATCTTACCTTCCCGGGAGCCGGTGGCAGTGGTCCGATATATCCATCCCCCATTTCATGAATGGTCATGGGGATAGTGCCGAATGCAGTAGTTCTTCCGGCTGGTGCACTAACGGTGCATGGCGTTGACACTTGTCACATTTCTCAACAAATGCCTTGGCGTCTTGTTCCATCCGGGGCCAGTAGTATCCTGCCCTAACTAATTTTAACACCAACGAATCTGCACCTGAATGATTCCCGCAAATTCCTTTGTGAACCTCTCTCATGACATAAGTAGCCTCAGAGGCTCCTAAGCATCGGGCCAACGGGCCTTGAAACGGCCTTTTATATAACTGTCCTCCCTAGAAGCTGTAAAGAGCTATTTTGGTGCGGAGTGCTTGGGATGCCTTTGGGTTTTCGGATAGCTTGTCGTGCTCAAGGTAGTTGATAATCTCATTCCTCTAGTCCCAGACTAGGTTGGTTGTATTTACTTCATAATAACCGTCCACATCTAGTACCAAATGCATTAGATGAACCACGACACCGGAATCTGAACTATTCATTTCCGTGGACAATACTTGTTGATGACCAATTTTGACACTCCCCTTTTAAACTAATCTACTTATACTTAATAATTTACAATAATTATTTTCAAAGTATTTTTTAGTAATAAATATCTATTTTTCACAAATTAACCAAGCATTAGTTTTAAATTAATCACACGGTATTAACATTATGTAATTGCAAACATATTCACTATTTTTAAGATTATTAAAATAATCTTAATACATACATTATATATGTTCCATAATCAATCTGATAAATTACTCTTTAATTTCAAGTTAATTATATTATTATGTGAAAATTCAAAAACTAGTGTTAAAATATAAAAAACGGAGTATTTTTATAAATAATTAATTTCAAATAATTAGTAGTATATAATAATAATTGTAATTTTTACCACATTTATTGAAAACTATTAAGTTTATTTAAATTAAATTCAAAAGGGGTTAAAAGACCAAGAGGCCACAATTACAATTCTTGAATCAAATGTAAAATGGCCATTTTTAAAATTATTTTGGCCCAATTACTCATGCCCAATCCGAAAATTACCCAACTCTCTTTCCCTATTGGCAATCCAAGCCATCCCATTTGCACCAATCACAACACGCCACGTCACCCATCTCCCACCCTCAAATAAGAAACACAAATGATCTTAGCCATTGACCCAAACCATCGACAACCCACGTTATTTCCCATTTTTCTATTTTGATTCCAACTCATTACCAGATATTATCTCCACCGTTAGATCACACAAATCCAACGGTTCCCGTATTTTCCAAACTAATTTCTTTAAAAAAAATAAAGCCCCGATTTATCAGGACCATTGATCAAATGATTAAACGGCCCATATTCCATCTTACACTCTTAACCTTAGAGACCGATCCGCAACTACCCAAAACCTAAATCATTTCCCTCTGACCTCGCCGCCTCTCTTTCCCTTTCCCCTCTCTTTTCTCTCAACCTCACAAACCAAATCAGTCACCAAAACTTGCACAAATTAGTGCAAGGTCACAAATCAATCAGATATTTCATCTCTTTTGCCTTCTGAATCCAAGAATCTCGCTATTATTTTCCCTTTTTGTTTACTAAATCTGAGTCATCATATTCTAATCCCTTAAGATTGAAACACCATTCCGTCTTTACTCTCAAATCCAACTGGCAGAGTCAAGTCACTTTGTCCCTAGGCTATGAAGTTTGAGACCATATTTCCATTCTCGTTGGTAGAGATTCAAAACCCCAAATCTGAAATCCTAGACCAAATCGTGCAAGGGTCAAATCTCTGAAACCCTCCTCTGTTTTGTTAAATCTATGGCATGCATGAATGTGTTTCTCAGGGTTATCATGATTATTCTTGGTCCAGAGGTCAAGCGAATTGACTTCTGGACATTAAGGCTATTACCCGATGGTTTTTGCCCTTAACGGTCGACTTCTCTCCTCTATTTAAACTCGTCACTATTTTTCCCTCTGTGTTATATGATTTTACCTCTACTTTGCTGTCATCACTCGACTATCGTCATCTTCTACTATCTGATTTGAATCCTTTGAAACCCTAGAGCCTTAAATGGCAATATAAATAAGGCCTTTAATGTTCTCATCTACAACCACCTAACACTGAAGAAAAAAACACACACACACACACACACATAAATACTATCAATCATCTAAGAAATTTAGAGTTCAAAATTCGAGGTTTTCTTATTGTTCCTTTCTTTTCATTTGTTGAGTACTGTCGCTCGTTCAAACTTGAGGTTCCTGGGGTCTTATGCAACTGAGAAAGAGCCTTCGTTTGGTCTACTGCTCTCAAAAAGGTCAGCACATCTCTCATCCTTCTCTTTTGTTCATCTCTTTTGAATGTTACAAATATGTTAGTTATATTCTGAGGATAACAGTTATTTTATGGTGTTATGATCAGCATGTTAGTGCTTATGTTCTATTAGTTTAATATCCACTTGTGACTATTTGTCCTTCTTTTGAGCCTTTAATTGATGATTGATCAAATTATTAATTGATTCCTCGTGATTTTTGTTCTTAAGTTTCCAACAGTTTACATGTTTGAGTTATTATGCGTTCATATTCACATAAACTTCATAGCTTTTCATTGATCTGCAATGACCTCTAACCTTATCTGTTGCTTCTCTGTAGTTTGTGAGTCTTGAAGTTGAGCTTATTATTTGATAACCATGACTGAGATGAATCTGAAGGTGTTTACGTTTATATCATCTACCCTTTAGCCTCAAGCATGAGCACTAAGTGTTTATATGTTTTTCTTCTCTACTTATGTTTGTTAAACTATTTCTGAGTTGCCACTATGGTATTTTTATTTTGTCTAGTTGTTGTTGCATCTGTTGACCTAGTCTTGTTTGAATTAAACTTTCTTCTCTTCATAAATCCTAGTAGTTCTATTGTACACATTTGTTAAAAACTAAGTTATCTTTCCTCATAACACAATCATGATCCTGTTTCTTTTCTTTATTGTAAATGGCTGAAAACTTGTTAGGCTGAACTTGGTTGTTTTCTTGATTAGTTAACATCTTCAGCTGCATGTTCAATCTAAAACTTACTTGGTATAATACCTCACTGTCTCTAATCCTTTTAGGTTATCATTGGTCTTTGAAAAGCTAAAATGCATTTTATCTTTTAAGATTGCCTTCCCTAAAAACAAGACTTAGTTGCACTGCTATAACTAGGTGATAATTTGTGAAAACAGAAGCATGATCATTTCATACTTAGATACTAATCTAGACATAGGTTTGAGTTAAACCTGTTTTAATGCAATGCCTTTTCTTTATCTGTAACTTTTTCTCCTCATGTCATGCTTAACCTGACTCCATAAATGTGTAAAGCTTCCCTGTCTGTATGAAAGTATTACTTCACTTGAAGTGTTCAAGTAACTAACTAGGTATTGCATGTTCCTATTTGATTCCTGATTTCATGTCTTGTCCGGAAATACCCTAGCCCTTTCCCTACTGTTAAATTTAAAACCAAATCTGATCCCTAAAATCTTATAAGGAATTTAGCTAATGCTATCTGAACATGATGATTTGTTTGAAGATAACACTATTAGGAGTATGACTCTATTGAAGTTCTTAGGGATTCCATGTTTTAATCTGTGAACTTGTAGACCTATTGAGATAATTGATCTTATCCTAGATATCTTTCATAAGCTTTGTAAATGGTTAGCCATGACTGTGTTGCCTGAACCTTCATTGATGACCTTTAAAGTGTTAAACTAGTATTATCAACCTATGTATATGCTAAAAGCAAAACCAATCAGTTCATACTTGGTTTGCTAGAAACAAGAACCTCTGTATCTGTTGAGTTGCTGCTATATAGCTTTGCCTTTCCTTGGAATATTGTTCTGCTCTATTGTTCAGACCTTTGTAGTATGCTTATGATGCTTCTGCTCCTCACCTATATGTGATTTAAATTCAGACCTTTAGATTCATTTGATATATGTTTGTTTGGTATCCAATGTAGAATATATGTTCTTATATTAGGAGGGAAGTATATTTTTGTGGCAAGTAATGTTATAGCATTTAGTTTACATTGAAAGGGTCTCATTGGCATTTAAACCTGTAAGGAAAACATGTTGTTAGTGTTTAAGGGTATTTGGGAGTGAAGTTTGACTCTAGGTTGGGCTGCCGTACCCGGCACAAGCATTGCCCTGGACCTTGAGTCCCTTGGGAACTTTCAAGTGTCGGGGGATTCAAAGGGAGTATCGACCTTGAGTAGAACTTCCTTCTTAGCCCTTAATTTATTGACACATTTAGTTCTTTGGGGGTTTAATGTTTAATGACAACGAAATGCTTTCAATGTGAATTATTTTCCGAGTAGAACCACCACATTAATATAATTTCCTACAGTGTTCAAATTATTGATTATTTTCTTGTTCCAATTGTTTGTCTATCTACATTTCATATATGTTTTGAATATGTTGAGAATGTGGGATATACTTCTAATGACCTTCTTTCTTTTGGGGCATATATGCATTTTGGCCCGCTGAGTTCCTAAGGAGCTCAGGCCCAAACCAGCTTTGCTGCATTTACTGAAGAGTCCAGTCAGCTATAGCCGCGCCTCTTAATTGCTGGGCCTACCTTATTGAGGCCCAACTATTAGAGTCCAGTCCTCTCCACCTTACTTCTTTTGTTACTGTTCATTATTTCCATAGCCTAGTTTACTGCTTCATTATTTTCGCTTACTGCCTTTGTCGTTTTATCATATTTCATTATCATATATTTAACACTCATATATTAGATTATGTACTTTACCTTCATGCTTTAATATCACATGAAACACAGGCAAACTTTAACCAATATAAGACTTAAAAGAGAATTAGTTAGTAATTAATCTTCCACTAATTATAACTTGTTCATCTTGTACACTCACCTCTCTTAAAGATTTTTGAAGCTCAGGCTCTAATAAAAAATAGCAACCCGTTTTCAAAGGAAATTAGAAAAAGAATCGCTGGTCTTTGCTAACAGGGAATGAAACAAGATTTTTCATGAAAAACAGTAAGGAACAGTCACCCAAATGAATTTTCAAAGATTTGCCCTTCTTCAGAATTTTTTAAACCAAGGTACATTTAGAATCGCTTTCTTACAAACATCTTTTAAAATTATACAAGCATCTATTCTCTAAATTAATCACTAACTTAACAATTACAAGCCTTAAAATATGGACTACTTTCAGAACTCTCTTAACCTTCAATAACTCTTTTATGATCTCACATCCCCCTTAAGTTTTACATCCTTTTTATACTCCCTTTAATATATAGTAACCCATGCCTTAGTAGTAATTAAGCATAGTATAAATAACCGATCACTTAAAAATTAGTCTAAGTCCTATGGAGCTTCCTCAAGTAGATTTTAAGGAGTGACTAACACCGGTTTGCAGGCCTATAAGGAATATAACTTAGTAATTAAATAGGTACCCTAGTATACTTTTAAATATTAGGTGGTGACTCTCTTTCATCAACAATAGAGAAATCACAAGTTGAATCATGTCTTGATGAGTGCAAAATAGGGTGCAACAATACCAAATTGGCCAACATAGCCGCTTCTGCATTTTCTTCTCTTGGGATATGGGTGATTGACCATTCCCTAAACTGCGCGAGCAAATATTGAACCTTAACCACATGTTGGTGCATGCGCTCCTCTTTGGTGTCAAAGATTCCATATACTTGATTTACCACTAGTTGGGAATCACATTTGATTTCAATGAACTCGGAGTCTAGTCCCCGGACCAGTTCAAGTCCTGCAATATAAGCCTCATGCTCGGCTTCATTGTTAGTCAAGGGAACAATTTTTATGGCCTACCTCAGGACTTCTCCTGAAGGCGTGATTAATACCACCCCTAGCCCGGACCCTTTCACATTGGAAGCTCCATCCGTAAACAAGGTCCAAACTCCTGATGTCATTTTTGATACCATCACCGCTTCTTTTGTGGCTAAAAACAATAGCCCAGGACTAAAATCGTCCACGAAGTCGGCCAAAACTTGTGATTTGATCGCAGTCCTGGGCTTATATTCAATATCAAATTTACTAATTTCAACTGCCCATTTGGCTAGTCGACCTGACAACTCAAGTTTGTGAAGGACATTCCGTAGGGAAAAAGTTGTCACCACGGCTATTAGGTAGAATTGGAAATAAGGTCTAAGCTTTCGATAAGCGACTACGAGAGCTAAGGCCAGTTTTTCGAGGTGCGGATAATGAGTTTCCGCTCCCGGTAAAATTTTGCTAATGTAATAGATGGGAGATTGCGTACCTTCGTCCTCCCGGACTAGAACCACACTTAATTCTACCTCCGAGACCTATAAGTATATTTGCAACTGTTTGCCTTCCTCCAATTTTGATAGTAACGAAGGGCTTGATAGATATCGTTTCAGGTCTTTTAGAGCCTGTTGTCATTCTGAAGTCCATTCGAAGTTGTTCTTATTCATCAGAAATGAGAAGAAGTGATGACATTTTTCCGAAGACCGAGAAATGAACCTACTTAGAGTGGCCAGTCTCTCAATTAGTCTTTGGATTTCTTTCACGTTTGTCAGCTGGTCCGGAATGTCCTCGATGGCTTTAATCTTGTCGGGATTGACTTAGATCCCCTTTTGTGACACCAGGAAACCCAAAAATTTACTGGATCTGACTCCGAACGCACAGTTTTTGGGGTTAAGCTTCATGTTGTACTTTCTTAGGTTATCAAAGGTTTCCTGGAGGTGTTTCAAATGGTCACATGCATTCAAAGAATTAACCAGTATATCATCTATGTACACTTTCATTATTTTCCCAATTTGTTTTTTGAAAAGTTTGTTCATAAGCCTCTGGTAAGTGGCTCCGACGTTTTTAAGCACGAATGGCATCACATTGTAGCAATATATGCTAAAGAATGTTATGAACGAGATTTTTTCCTGATCCTCCGGGTTTATCTTAATTTGGTTATACGCGGAATAGGCATCGAGGAAACTCATCAATAGGTCAACTTCTTATTCAAATCCTTATAATCTACGCATATTAATAATTTTTTATTTTTTTTCGGAACTACTATTACGTTAGCTAGCCAGTCGAGATACTTTACATCCCTGATTGAACCGATGTCATGCAATCGAGATACTTCTTATTTAACAAACTTGTTTCTGACATCGGCAATTGGGCGTTTCTTTTGCCTTACCGGCGGGATGCTTGGGCCCAGGCTTAGCTTGTGTATGGCCACCTCTAGAGGGATACCTGTCATATCAGCGTGCGACCATTCAAAATAATCAACGTTATTCTTAAGAAATTCAATAAATCCTAACCTGAGCTCGGGTTTTAGTCCTGTCCCCAAGTGAAATTTCGCCTCTAGAAACTTCTCGAGCAACTCTACTTGTTCGAGTTCTTCCGTCGTGGACTTGGTCGCGTCCGTTTCTTCTGGTACCTAGAAATATCTTGGCACCTGGTAGGATTCTGATGGCTCCTCCCCTTTGTCATCTTCGTCTGGTTTGGAAGCATCTTCTATTTTTGTAACCTGATTACGAACTCACACAACAACTCAAACTCTCCTGCAAAATTCTGAATATGTCCTCCTTCCGGGCCTGGACCTTCCTGGCCCCGGCGTGGGTCGTGATGAAAGAGTCTGCGAGCATCTCAAAGGAATCAATTGAGTGTTCGAGTAAGAGTGAGTACCATGTCAGGGCCCGCATCGTGAGGGTTTCTCCGAACTTCTTCAGCAGGACTGACTCAATCTCATGTTGAGCAAAGTCATTTCATTTCACCGTTGTTGTATAGGTGGTGATGTGCTCCTGAAGGTCCGAAGTTGTCACGGCCCAAACTAACCCCTGTCGTGATGGCGCCTATCGAGGAACTAGGCAAGCCGACTCCTTTCTAATTTCGCCAATTCAAGCCTAATTCTACCACGGACTGCCAAATCACATTCCGAACGCAATCCTAAGTACAAAATCATCTAATTGAGCTAACGGAACCATCAGAATTCAAATCCGAGATCGTTTCCACATAGGTCAACATCCGGTTGACTTTTCCAACTTAAGTTTCTACTTAAGAGACTAAGTATATCAATTCACTCTGAAACCACTCCGGTCCCGAACCAACTAACCCGATATAACATAATATAGCTGAATAACATAAAAAGAAGTAGAAATGGAGAAAACGGGGCTATAACTCTCGAAACGACCTGCCGGGTTGTTACATTCTCCTCCTCTTAAACATCCGTTCATCCTCGAACGGGTCTAGAAACATACCTAGAGTCTCGAATAGGCGTAGCTATCTGCTACGCATCTCCCGCTCGATCTCCCAGGTGACCTCCTCCACAGGCTGACCTCTCCATTGCACCTTCACTGAAGCTATATCCTTTGATCTCAACCTTCGAACCTGCCGATCCAAGATGGCCACCGGCTCCACATCATAAGTCATATCACCCTCCAACTGAACTGTGCTGAAATCCAAAACATGGGACGATCTCCAATATACTTTCGGAGCATGGAAACATGAAACACTAGATGCACACTCGGCAAGCTGGGTGGCAAGGCAAGCTTATACGCCACCTCCCCGATCCTCTAAAGTACCTCAAAAGGCCCAATGAACCGGGGGCTCAACTTGCCCCTCTTCCCAAACCTCACAACACCCTTAATGGGTGATACCTTCTGAAAAACCTTCTCCCCAACCATAAAAGACACATCACAGACCTTCCTATCAGCGTAGCTCTTCTGCCTAGACTGCGCCATGCGAAGCCGCTCCTGAATCAATTTCACCTTAGCTAATGCGTCCTGGACCAAGTCTGTACCTAAGAGCCTAGCCTCACCCGGCTCAAACCATCCAATCGGAGATCTACACCTCCTCTCATATAAAGCCTCGTACGGAGCCATCTGAATACTCGACTGATAACTGTTGTTATATGCAAACTCCGCGAGTGGCAGAAACTGGTCCCATGAACCCCCAAAGTCAATGACACAAGCACGCAACATGTCCTCCAATATCTAAATAGTGCACTCGGACTGCCCGTCCGTCTGAGGGTGAAAAGCTGTGCTCAACTCAACCAGAGTACCCAACTCTCGCTGCACGACCCTCCAAAACTACTATATGAACTGAGTACCCCTATCTGAAATGATGGAAACTGGGACACCATGCAGGCGAACGATCTCTCGGATATAAATCTCAGCCAACCGCTCTAAAGAGTAAGTAGTACCAACTGGAATGAAGTGCGCGGACTTGGTCAGCCGATCCACAATAACCCAAATAGCATCGAACTTCCTCAAAGTCCGTGGGAGCCCAACTACAAAGTCCATGGTGATCTGCTCCCACTTCCACTCTGGGATCTCTAATCTCTGAAGCAAGCCACCCGGTCTCTGATGCTCATACTTAACCTGCTGACAGTTGAGGCACCGAGCCACAAACCCAACTATATCCTTCTTCATTCGCCTCCACCAATAGTGCTGCCTCAAATCCCGGAACATCTTCGCGGCACCCGGATGGATGGAATACCGCGAGCTATGGGCCTCCTCAAGAATCAACTCTCAAAGCCCATCTACATTAGGCACACATATCCGGCCCTGCATTCTCAGCACGCCGTCATCACCAATAGTCACATCCCTAGCATCACCTCTCCGAACCCTGTCTTGAAGAACGAGCAAGTGGGGGTCATCATACTGACGCTCCCTGATATGCTCATAAAGAGAAGACCTGGAGACCACACAAGCCAGTACCCGACTAGGCTCCGAAATATCCAATCTGACAAGCTGGCCTACTAAGGCCTGAACATCCAATGCTTAAGGTCTCTCTGCTGCTGGTATATATGCTAAACTCCCCAAACTCTCTGCCCGGTGACTCAAAGCATCGGCCACCACATTGGCCTTCCCCGGATGGTACAAAATAGTGATATCATAGTCCTTAAGAAGCTCCACCCATCTCCGCTAATGCAAATTAAGATCCTTCTGCTTTAACAGATACTGCAGACTTCAGTGATCAGTATAGATCTCACAATGAACCCCATACAAATAATGACGCCAAATCTACAAGGCGTGAACAATGGCTGCTAACTCAAGATCATGGACATGATAGTTCTTCTCATGGGTCTTCAACTGGCGTGAGGCATAGGCAATCACCCTACCCTCCTGCATCAAAACACAACCAATGCCTATCCTTGAGGCATCACAATACACAGTGTAAGAACCTGAAGTTGATGGCAGAACTAACACTGGAGTTTTGGTCAAAGCAGTCTTGAGCTTCTGAAAGCTCTCCTCACACTCATCTCACCACATGAATGGAGCACCCTTTTGGGTTAATTTTGTCAAGGGCGATGCAATAGATAAAAATCCCTCCACAAAGCGATGATAGTAACCCGCCAAACCAAGAAAGCTCCTAATCTCCGTGGCTGAGGACGGTGTGGGCCAACTCTACACCGCCTCTATCTTCTTCGGATCCACCTGAATACCCTCACTGGACACCACGTGCCCCAAGAATGCTACCGAACTGAGCCAAAACTCACATTTGGAGAACTTTGCATAAAGCTTCTCCTCCCTCAATCTCTGTAATACAATCTTCAAATGCCGAGCGTGTTCCTCCTGGCTATGAGAGTACACCAGGATGTCATCAATGAATACAACAATGAATGAGTCCAAATAGGGCTGGAATACACAGTTCATCAAATGCATGAACGCTGCTGGGGCATTGGTCAGCCCAAAAGACATCATCAAGAAATAATAATGGCCATATCGGGTCCTGAAAGTTGTCTTAAGAATATCTGAATCCCGAATCTTCAGCTGGTGATAACCAGGCCTCAAATCGATCTTGGAGAACACCCTCACTCCCTGAAGCTGGTCGAATAAATTGTCAATACGAGACAAAGGATACTTGTTCTTGACTGTGACCTTGTTCAACTGCCTGTAATCAATACACATTCTTATGGAACCATCCTTCTTCTTGACAAATAGAACCGGTGCACCCCAAGGTGACACAGTAGGCCGAATAAACCCCTTATCCAGGAGTTCCTAAAGCTGTTCTTTCAATTCCTTCAACTCCGCCGGTGCCATACGATACGGTGGAATAGAAATGGGCTGAGTGCCCGGCACCAAATCAATACCAAAGTCAATATCCCTGACAGGAGGCATGCCCGGCAAGTCTGCAGGAAACACATTCGAAAAATTACGTACCACCGGAACAGAATCAATGACAGGAGTCTCTGCACTAACATCCCTCACAAAAGCCAAATAAGATAGGCAACCCTTCTCAACCATGCACTGAGCCTTCAAATATGAAATTACCCTACTTGGTACATAATCTACAGAACCGCTCCACTCAACCCTCGAAATTCTCGGCATAGTCAACGTCATCATCTTAGCGTGACAATCTAGAACAGCATGACATGGAGATAACCAATCCATACCCAATATTACATCAAAGTCGACCATACTGAGTAGTAAAAGGTCCACTTGGGTCTCCAGACCCTCAATAGTCACCACACATGACCGATATACGCAGTCCACAATAATAGTATCACCCATATGAGTACATACATGAACAGAAGAAACTAGAGACTCACGGGGAATATCCAGAAAATGGGCAAAATACGAGGAAACATATGAATACGTGGAACCAGGGTCAAATAATACTGAGGCATCTCTGTGACAAACTGAGACAATACCTGTAGTCACAACATCTGAAGCAATAGCATCTGGTCTGGCAGGGAGAGCATAGAAACGGACCTGACCACCCCCTAATCTGCCTCCCCCTCTAGGGCAACCCCTAGCTGACTGACCTCCACCCCGAGCTGACTGGGCGGGTGGTGAGGTAACTAGTATTGTAGTCGGAGGCTGACTCCTCTACTGAGATAGACCTCCATGACGACGAGGAAACTGCCTCCACATATACCCAAGCTCCTCACACTAAAAATAACTCCTTGGTGCTGGCAGCGGAAACTGAAGGGAACCCCTAGCACCGGGATAACTGGTAGAAGAACCTGGCATGGAAGAGCCCTGAACAGGTGGAGCACGGGACGAACTCTGAACTGGAAGGGCACTAAGTGATGAGTGGCCCTGGTGAGAACTGTGAGAACCATGGACAGATGATGCACCACGGTGAATTGGCCGAGATGACTGAGCATGTCTGAAATGACGACCTCTAATGTGCTGGAACTGACCCCCAAAAAGAACACCGCTGAATCCACACTGACCACAAGGCCTCTTGGCCTCCCTCTCAAACCTCTCCTGACCGCGAACCATCTCAATCTATTGAGCAATGTCGACAACCTCATCAAAGGTAGCACCCGAAACCCGCTCCCTAGTCATGAGCAACTGTAGCTTATAAGTGAGGCCATCAATAAACCTCATGATCCTCTCTCTGTCCTTGGGAACCAACCAGATAGCATGACGGGCCAACTCAGAGAATCGCATCTCATACTGTGTCACAGACATATCACCCTGGCGAAGCCGCTCAAACTATCTGCGTAGCTCCTCTTTGGGGATCGAGGCACGAACTTCTCCAAAAAGACCACAAAGAACTGCTGCCAAGTAAGGGTTGCTGCGCCATCAGGCCTACGCCTCTCGTAAGTCTCCCACCATCTGAGTGCAGCCCCAGAAAACTGAAAGGTAGTGAATGAGACTCCACAAGTCTCCAAAATACCAGCAGTACGGAGTATCCTCTAACACTTGTCCAAAAGGTCCTGAGCATCCCCTCTCTCTGTGCCACTTAAAGGTGGTGGCTGGAGTCTCCCAAACCTCTCCAACCTACGCTGATCATCCTCAGGCATATCAGGAACCACATAATCCTGAGAAACTACAACCGGTTGGGCTGGTGGTGCCTCCGGTGTCTGAAGTCCCTGAATAACCTGCTCGGGTGTGCGAGCGACGGGAGTCTAAGTGCCTCCCCTGGCTTGAGAAGTGGTTGCGGACGTCAAAATAGAGACCGCCTGAGCAAGGCCAGTACACGCTATCAGAATCTGAGCTAGGGTCTCCTGAAGGCCTGGAATCACGGCACAGGTGGTGCCCGAGCTGGTGCATCAACAACTGGAACCTGGTCCTAATCTGGGACAACCGGTGGGTCTGCAGGTACTGCCCCAGCTGCCGTACGGGTTGCACCTCTGCCCCTACCACGACCTCTACCGCGGCCTCAGCCTCTCGCGGCCCTGGCTGGGGGTACTGGTGGCTGGCCATCCTAACCGGTAGCATGAGTCCTCACCATCTGTGAGAGAATGAAACAACAAATGTTTAGTTATTAGAATCAACAGATTCGCACAACAAGAATTCAAGAATGTGGAGTTTCCTAAAGGTTCTGCAGCCTCCTGAAGATAAGTACAGACGTCTCCGTACTGATACGCAAGACTCTACTAAACCCACTCATGACTCGTGAGACCTATGTAATCTAGGCTTTGATACCAATCTGTCACGACCCAAACTAACCCCTATCGTGATGGTGCCTATCGTGGAACTAGGCAAGCCGACTCATTTTCAAAACAATCCGATGTTTTCATTTCAAAGATAATTTCAATCTTATTTAACATAAAATCTTCGTAAAGGAGTTCAAATCAAAATAAAAGTGCGGAAAGAAAAGCCCGACATCGGGGTGTCACTAGTCATGCGCATCTACTACAATCTGTCAAACAATATCAAGGCTAATTCATCCTGAAAAATAGCTAAATACAACTAGAATAAGATAAGAGGGAGAAGAGCAGGGGCTGCGATCGCCAAACAGCTACCTTGCTATCTCCAAAACAATCTGCAACCAGAACAATTAATAACCGCTACCGCGTCTAGCTACACCTGAATCTGCACACAAGGTACAGGGAGTAACGTGAGTATGCCAACTCAGTAAGTAACAACAATAAATAAAGACTGAGCAGTAGTGCTGAGCAATAAAGCATACAATATTCATATCAGGAAAACTCAGTAAAATACCACATGCTTTTAAAATCAGGATTTGAATCAAAATATCACGTTTAATCCCAGTTCCAGTAAAAGTCATTTAAAGATATTTTTCAACAGTTTTCAAACAGAGGAAAAATGCAAAGGTAAGCAAAATGGTGAAATGATAATCAGCCCCTCGGGCAAAATATCACTCATATACAGCCCCTCGGGCAAACCTCACAGTCACTCGTGCCACTCGGGCATACCTCACAATCACTCATGCCTCCCAGTCACTAAGCATTCGGCACTCGGCACTCGCACTCAGTAAGTACCTGCGCTCAATGGGGGTGTGTACAAACTCCGGAGGGGCTCCTTCAGCCCAAGCGCTATAATCTGCACGGATAACTCACGTGCTGCACAGACAACTCACGTGCTATAATAATAAAATATGCTGCAGGCGGGCAGCCCCGATCCACACTCATCCTCACAAATCAGGCCCTCGGCCTCACTCAGTCATAAACCTCTCAAGCCATTCGGGCATTTCAGTAAAACAGGGAATTCGGCCCAAAATATTTATATGCATCAAAATAGAGTCATAAAACTGAGTTGCACGGTAAACAAGTATAAACATGACTGAGTATGGATTTTCAATCGAAAACAATGAGAGGATGGTAAGAAAAAGGCCCTAAGGGTCCAAACAACACTGGCGCAAGGCCCGAACATGGCATTCAACCCAATTTACAGAAACTCTTTCTAAAACATATAAGTCTTATATAGTTTCAACAAAATATGCAACTTTACAGTTGATACGGGATGGACCAAGTCACAATCCCTAACAGTGCACGCCCACACGCCCGTCACCTAGCATGTACGTCACTAAAAATAGTAGAATGATAAAAAATCCGGGGTTTCGTACCCTCAGGACTAGATTTACAATTGTTACTTACCTCAAACCGGTCAAATATCTACCTCACAATGCTCTTGCCTTTGAACTCGGCTTCCAAATACTCCGAATCTATTCACAATCAGTACAATACCATCAATACGCGCTAATGGAATGAATTCCACAAGAAAAGCTACAAAATTAGACCAAAACCCAAAATTGGCTCAAACCCGGCCCCAGGCCCACGTATGGAAATCCAACAAAATTTACAAAACTAGAAAGCTCATTCACTCACGAGTCTAACCATACCAAATTCATCAAAAACTGACATCGTTTGGTCCTTCAAATCCTTAAATTTCTCTCCAAATATCCCAAGCCCTAACCCCTCATTTTCACTAATTACAATGATTAAACAATGAAAAATCACCATATATACAAGTATTAGGGCTCAAGTAACTTACCTCAACGAAATCCCCTTGATTTCCTCTTCAATTCTCTCCCAAAAGCTCCAAAAACCGAATAGAAATGGTGAAGAATGCACCAAAATTCGCGAAGTATGCAATATGTACCCTCTGCCCAAGCTCCTCGCACCTGCGGCCATTTTCTCGCACCCCGCGCGACCGCACCCGCGGTATAAGGAGCCGCACCTGTGCAACTCACTTACGCGCCCAAACTCCGCATATGCGGCAAACCCATCGCACCTGCGAAGGCGCACTTGCGCGTTTCCTCCGCTTCTGCGAAGCCTTCCCAGCATTTCCCTTCTCCGCATCTGCGCCCCAGGTTTCGCACCTGCGGGCTCGCAGATGCGACCTCCAACTCGCACCTGCGCATCTTGCCTAGCCCAGCATTGTCTGCACCTGCGCACTCCCTACGCGCACCAGAGGCCTCGCACCTGCGAGGCTTTCTTCCGCAGGTGCGAAGATAGCAGTAGCAGCAGCTCCAGCTGCATTTTCCAACTTCGACAAATCCGTTAACCACCCAGAATCACCCCGAGGCCCTCGAGACCTCAACCAAAAATTCCAACAAGTCATATATCAATATACCAACTTAGTCGAACCTTCGAATCACTCAAAACAATATCAAATCATCAAATTACCCTCGGATTCAAGCCTAAGAACTTCTAAATTTTCAAATTCGGCAACCGATGCCGAAACCAACCAAACCACATCTGAATGACCTCAAATTTTGCACACATATAACAAATCACACTACGAACCTACTTCAACTTCCGAAATTCCATTCCGACCCCGATATCAAATTTTTCACTACCGACCGAAATCGCTAAATTTCCAATTTCGCCAATTCAAGCCTAATTCTACCACGGACCTCCAAATCACATTCCGGATGCATTCGTAATTCCAAAATCACCTAACGGAAATAATGAAACCATCAGAAATCAAATCCGAGATCGTTTACACATAGGTCAACATCCGGTTGACTTTTCCAACTTAAGTTTCTACTTAAGAGACTAAGTGTCTCAATTCACTCTGAAACCACTCTGATCCCGAACCAACTAACCCGATATAACATAATATAGCTGAATAACACAAAAACAAGTAGAAATGGGGAAAATGGGGCTATAACTCTCGAAACGACCGGCCGGGACGTTACATCCTCCCCCTCTTAAACATTCATTCGTCCTCGAACGGGTCTAGAAATATACCTGGAGTCTTGAATAGGCATGGATATCTGCTCCTCATCTCCTGCTCGGTCTCCTAGGTGGCCTCCTCCACATGCTGACCTCTCCATTGCACCTTCACTGAAGCTATATCCTTTGACCTCAACCTTCGAACCTGCCGATCCAAGATAGCCACCGGCTCCACATCATAAGTCATATCACCCTCCAACTGAACCGTGCTGAAATCCAAAACATGGGACGAATCTCCAATATACTTCCGGAGCATGGAAACATGAAACACTGGATGCACACTCGGCAAGCTGGGTGGCAAGGCAAGCTTATACACCACCTCCCATATCCTCTAAAGTACCTCAAAAGGCCCAATGAACCAGGGGCTCAACTTGACCCTCTTCCCAAACCTCATAACACCCTTCATGGGTGATACCTTCTGAAAAACCTTCTCCCCAACCATAAAAGACACATCACGGACCTTCCTATCCGCGTAGCTCTTCTGCTAGACTGCGCCGTGTGAAGCCGCTCCTGAATCAATTTCACCTTATCTAATGCGTCCTGGACCAAGTCTGTACCTAAGAGCCTAGCCTCACCCGGCTCAAACCATCCAACCAAAGATCTACACCTCCTCCCATATAAAGCCTCGTACGGAGCCATCTGAATACTCAACTGATAATTGTTGTTATATGCAAACTCTGCGAGTGGAAGAAACTGGTCCCATGAACCCCCAAAGTCAATGACACAAGCACGCAACATGTCCTCCAATATCTGAATAGTGTGCTCGGACTGCCCTTCCGTCTGAGGGTGAAAAGTTGTGCTCAACTCAACCTAAGTACCCAACTCTCGCTACACGGCCCTCCAAAACTGTGATGTGAACTGAGTACCCCTATCTGAAATAATGGAAACTTGGACACCATGCAGGCGAACGATCTCTCGGATGTAAATCTCAGCCAACCACTCTGAAGAGTAAGTAGTACCAACTGGAATGAAGTGCGCGGACTTGGTCAGCGATCCACAATAACCCAAATAGCATCGAACTTCCTCAAAGTCTGTGGGAGCCCAACTACAAAGTCCATGGTGATTCTCTCCCACTTCCACTCTAGGATCTCTAATCTCTGAAGCAAGCCACCCGGTCTCTGATGCTCATACTTAACCTGCTGACAGTTGAGGCACTGAGCCACAAACCCAACTATATCCTCCTTCATCCGCCTCTACCAATAGTGCTGCCTCAAATCCTGGTACATCTTCGCAACACCCGGATGGATGGAATACCGCGAGCTGTGGGCCTCCTCAAGAATCAACTCTCGAAGACCATCTACATTAGGCACACATATCCGGCCCTACATTCTCAGCATGCCGTCATCACCAATAGTCACATCCCTAGCATCACCTCTCCGAACCCTATCCTGAAGAACGAGAAAGTAGGGATCATCATACTGACGCTCCCTGATACGGTCATAAAGAGAAGACCTGGAAACCACACAAGCCAGTACCCGACTAGGATCCGAAATATCCAATCTGACAAGCTGGACCACTAAGGCCTGAAAATCCAATGCCAAAGGTCTCTCTGCTACTAGAAGATATGCAAAACTCCCCAAACTCTCTGCCCGGCGACTCAAAGCATCGGCTACCACATTGGCCTTCCCCGGATGATACAAAATAGTAATATCATAGTCCTTTAGAAGCTCTACCCATCTCCGCTGACACAAATTAAGATCCTTCTGCTTTAAAAGATACTGCAGACTCCGGTGATCAGTATAGATCTCATAATGAACCCCATACAAATAATGACGCCAAATCTTCAAGGCGTGAACAATGGCTGCTAACTCAAGATCATGGACGGGATGGTTCTTCTCATGGGTCTTCAACTGGGGCAAGGCATAGGCAATCACCCTAACCTCCTGCATTAAAACACAACTAATGCCTATCCTCGAGGCATCACAATACACGGTGTAAGAACCTGAAGCTGATGGTAGAACTAACACTGGAGCTGTGGTCAAAGCAGTCTTGAGCTTTTGAAAGCTCTCCTCACACTCATCCGACCACCTGAATGGGGCACCCTTTTGGGTCAATTTGGTCAAGGGCGATGTAATAGATGAAAATCCCTCCACAAAGCAACGATAGTAACCCGCCAAACCAAGAAAGCTCCTAATCTCCATGGCTGAGGATGGTCTGGGCCAACTCTGCACCGCCTCTATCTTCTTCGGATCCACCTGTATACCCTCACTGGACACCACGTGCCCCAAGAATGCTACCGAACTGAGCCAAACCTCATATTTGGAGAACTTTGCATAAAGCTTCTCCTCCCTCAATCTCTGTAATACAATCTTCAAATGCTGAGTGTGTTCCTCCTAGCTACGAGAGTACACCAGGATGTCATCAATGAATACAACAACGAATGAGTCCAAATAGGGCTGGAATACACTGTTCATCAAATGCATGAACACTGCTGGGGCATTGGTCAGCCCAAAAGACATCGCCAAGAACTCATAATGGCCATATCGGGTCCTGAAAGCTGTCTTAAGAATATCTGAATCCCGAATCTTCAGCTGGTGATAACCGGACCTCAAATCAATCTTGGTGAACACCCTTGCTCCCTGAAGTTCGTCGAATAAATCGTCAATACGGGGTAAAGGATACTTGTTCTTGATTGTGACCTTGTTCAACTGCCTGTAATCAATACACATTCTCATCGAACCATTCTTCTTCTTCACAAATAGAACCGGTGCACCCCAAGGTGACATACTTGGCCGAATAAACCCCTTATCCAGGAGTTCCTGAAGCTGTTCTTTCAATTCCTTCAACTCCGACGGTGCCATACGATACGGTGGAATAGAAATGGGCTGAGTGCCCTGCACCAAATCAATACCAAAGTCAATATCTCTGTCAGGCTGCATGCCCGACAGGTCTACAGGAAAAATATCCGGAAAATCATGTACCACCGGAACAGAATCAATGACAGGAGTCTCTGCACTAACATCCCTCACAAAAGCAAAATAAGATAGGCAACCGTTCTCAACCATGCACTGAGCCTTCAAATATGAAATCACTCTACTTGGTACATAATATACAGAACCGCTCCACTCAACCCTCGGAATTTCCGGCATAGTCAACGCCACCATCTTAGCGTGACAATCTAGAACAGCATGACATGAAGATAACCAATCCATACCCAATATTATATCAAAGTCGACCATACTGAGCAGCAAAAGGTCCACTTGGGTCTCCAGACCCCCAATAGTCACCACACATGACCGATATACGCGGTCCACAATAATAGTATTGCCCACAGGAGTAGATACATAAACAGAAGAAACTAGAGACTCACGGGGCATATCCGAAAAATGGGCAAAATACGAGGAAACATATGAATACGTGGAACCAGGGTCAAATAATACTGAGGCATCTCTGTGACAAACTGAGACAATACCTGTAATCACAACATCTGAAGCAATAGCATCTGGTCTGGTAGGGAGAGCATAGAAACGGGCCTGACCACCCCCTGATCTGCCTCCCCCTCTAGGGCGACCCCTAGCTGACTGACCTCCACCCCGAGCTGACTGGGCTGGTGGTGAGGTAACTGGTGCTGTAGTTGGAGGCTAACTCCTCTGCTGAGATAGACCTCCATGACGACGAGGACACTGCCTCCACATATGTCCAAGCTCCCCACACACAAAATAACTCCCTGGTGCTGGCAGCGGAAACTGAAGGGAACCCCTAGCACCGGGATAACTGGTAGAAGAACCTGGCATGGAAGAGCCCTGAACAGGTGGAGCACGGGACGAACTCTGAACTGGAAGGGCACTAAGTGATGAGTGGCCCTGGTGAGAACTGTGAGAACCATGGCCAGATGATGCACCCCGATGAAATGGCCGAGCTGACTGAGCCTGTTTGAAATGACGACTTCTACCGTGCTGGAACTGACCCCCAAAAGGAGCACCGTTGAATCCACCCAGACCACGAGGCCTCTTGGCCTCCCTCTAAACCCTCTCTTGACCACGAACCATCTCAATCTGCCGAGCAATGTCGACAACCTCATCAAAGGTAGCACCCGAAACCCGCTCCCTAGTCATGAGCAATTGTAGCTGATAAGTGAGGCCATCAATAAACCTCATGATCCTCTTTCAGTCCGTGGGAACCAACCAAATAGCATGACAGGCCAACTCAGAGAATCGCATCTCATACTGTGTCACAGACATATAACCCTGGCGAAGCCGCTCAAACTGTCTGCGCAGCTCCTCTCTGCGGGATCGAGGCACGAACTTCTCCAAAAAGACCACGGAGAATTGCTGCCAAGTAAGGGGTGCTGCACCATCAGGCCTACGCCTCTCGTAAGTCTCCCACCATCTGAGTGTAGCCCCAGAAAACTGAAAGTTAGTGAATGAGACCCCACAAGTCTCCAATAAATACCAGCAGTACGGAGTATCCTCTGACACCTGTCCAAAAGGTCCTGAGCATCCTCTCTCTCTGTGCCACTGAAAGGTGGTGGCTGGAGTCTCTCAAACCTCTCCAACCTACGCTGATCATCCTCAGGCATAGCAGGAACCACATAATCCTGAGCAACTACAACCGGTTGGGCTGGTGGTGCCTCCGGTGTCTGAAGTCCCTGAACAACCTGCTCGGGTGATCGAGCGACGGGTGTCTGAGTGCCTCTCCTGGCCTGAGAAGTGGCTGCGGCCGTCGAAATAGAGACCGCCTGAGCAAGGCCTGTACACGCTGTCAGAATCTTAGCTAGGGCCTCCTGAAGGCCTAGAATCACAATAGGCGCAGGTGGTGCCCAAGTTGGTGCATCAAAAACTGGAACCTGGTCCTAATCTAGGACAACCGGTGGGTCTGCAGGTACTGCCCCAGCTGCTGTATAGGCTGCACCTCTACCTCTACCATGGCCTCTACCGCGGCCTTGGCCTCTCTCGGCCCTGGCTAGTGGTACTGGTGGCTGGCCCTCCTGACCGGTAGCACGAGTCCTCACCATCTGTGAGAAAATGAAACAACAGATATTTAGTACTAGAATCAACAGATTCGCACGACAAGAATTCAAGAATGTGGAGTTACATCGGGGTGTCACTAGTCATGAGCATCTACTATAATCTGTCTAACAATATCAAGGCTAACTGTGCCTGGAAAATAGCTAAATACAACTACAGGAAGATAAGAGGAAGAAGAGCAGGGGCTGCGATCGCCAAACAAACCTTACTATCTCTAAAAAAATCTGCAACCAGAACAATCAATAATCGCTACCGTGTCCAGCTACACCTGAATCTGCACACAAGGTGCATGGAGTAACGTGAGTACGCCAACTCAGTAAGTAATAATAATAAATAAAGACCGAGCAGTAGTGACAAGCAATAAAACATACAGCATTCATATCACAAAAACTCAGTAAAATACCACATGCTTTTAAAATCAGGATTTGAATCAAAATATCTCGTTTAATCCCATTTCCAGTAAAAGTCATTTAAAGATATTTTTCAACAGTTTTCAAACAGAGGAAAAATGCAAAGGTGAGCAAAATGGTGAAATCATAAACAGCCCCTCGGGCAAAATATCACTCATATACAGCCCCTCGGACAAAACATCACTCATATACAGCCCTTCGGGCAAACCTCACAGTCACTCGTGCCACTCGGACATACCTCACAATCACTCATGCCTCCCAGTCACTCAACACTTGGCACTCGGTACTCGCACTCAGTAGGTACCTATGCTCACTAGGGGTGTGTACAGACTCCGGAGGGGCTCCTTCAGCCCAAGCGCTATAATCTGCACGGACAACTCACGTGCTATAATAATAAAGTATGCTGCAGGCGGGCAGCCTCGATCCGCACTCATCCTCACAATCAGGCCCTCGGCCGATATCAACATGCTGCGGCGTGCAACCCGATCCCATAAATATCCTCACAAATCAAGCCGTCGGCCTCACTCAGTCATAAACCTCTAAAGCCACTCGAAAATTTCAGTAAAACAGGGCATTCGGCCCAAAACATTTATATGCATCAAAATAGAGTCATAAAACTGTAAACAAGTATATACATGACTGAGTATAGATTTTCAATCGAAAACAATGAGAGGATGAGATCCGTCCCATGTTTTGGATTTCAGCACGATTCAGTTGGAGGGTGATATGACTTATGATATGGTGCTGGTGGCTATCTTGGATCGGCAGGTTCTAAGGTTAAGGTCAAAGGATATAGCTTCAGTGAAGGTGCATTGAAGAGGTCAGCCTATGGAGGAGGACACCTAGAAGACCGAGCGGGAGATGCAGAGCAGATATCCATGCCTATTCGAGACTCAAGGTATGTTTCTAGACCCGTTCGAGGACGAACGGATATTTAAGAGGGGGAGGATGTAACGACCCGGCCGGTTGTTTCGAGAGTTATAGCCTCGTTTTCTCCAAATCTGCTTCTTTTTGTATTATTCAGCTATATTATATTATATCGGGTTAGTTGGTTCGGGACCAGAGTGGTTTCAGAGTGAATTGAGACACTTAGTCTCTTAAGTAGAAACTTAAGTTGGAAAAGTCAACCGGATATTTACCTATGTATAAACGATCTCGGATTTGATTTCTGATGGTTTCGTTAGCTCCGTTAGGTGATTTTGGACTTAGGAGTGCGTCCGGAATGTGATTTGGAGGTCTGTGGTAGAATTAGGCTTGAATTGGCGAAATTAGAAATTTGGCGATTTCGGTCGGCAGTGAAAAATTTGATATCGGGGTCAGAATGGAATTACGGAAGTTGGAGTAGGTTTGTAGTGTCATTTGTGATGTGTGTACAAAATTTGAGGTCATTCGGACGTGGTTTGGTTGGTTTCGGCATCGGTTGCCGAATTTGGAAATTTAGAAGTTCTTAGGCTTGAATCCGAGGGTAATTTGATGATTTGATATTGTTTTGAGTGATTCGAAGGTATGACTAAGTTGGTATGTTGATATATGACTTGTTGGCATTTTTGGTTGAGGTCTCGAGGGCCTCGGGGTGATTTCGGGTGGTAAATGGATTTGTCGAAGTTGGAAAATGCTGCTGGAGCTGCTGCTACTGCTATTTTCGCACCTGCGGAAGAAAGCCTCGCAGGTGCGAGGCCTCTTGTGCGCGTGGGGAGTGCGCAGGTGCGGGCAACGCTGGGCTAGGCAAGATGCGTAGGTGCGAGTTGGAGATCGCATCTGCGATCCCGCAGGTGCGAAACCTGGGGCGCAGATGCGGAGGAGGGAAATGCTGGGCAGGCTTCGCAGAAGCGGAGGAAACGCGCAGGTGCGCCTTCGCAGGTGCGATGGGTTTGCCACAGATGCAGAGTCTGGGCGTGTAAGTGAGTTGTACAGGTGCGGCTCCTTGGACCGCAGGTGCGGTCGCGCGGGTGCGAGAAAATGGCCGCAGGTGCGAGGAGCCTTGGCAGAGGGTACATATTGCACACTTCGCAAATTTTGGTGCATTCTTCACCATTTCTATTCTGTTTTTGGAGCTTTTGGGAGAGAATTGAAGAGGGAATCACGGGGATTTCATTGAGGTAAGTTACTTGAGCCCTAATACTTGTATATATGGTGATTTTCCATTGTTTAATCATTGTAATTATTGAAAATGAGGGGTTAGGGCTTGGAATATTTGGAGAGTAATTTAAGGATTTGAAGGACCAAAAGATGTCGAATTTTGATGAATTTGGTATGGTTAGACTCGTGAGTGAATGAGCTTTCTAGTTTTGTAAATTTTGTCGCATTTCGAGACGTGGGACCGGGGGCCGGGTTTGAGCCAATTTCGGATTTTGGTGTAATTTTGTAGCTTTTCTTGTGGAATTCATTCCATTAGCGCGTATTGATGGTATTGTACTGATTGTGAATAGATGTAGAGCATTTGGAGGCCGAGTCCAGAGGCAAGAGCATTGCGGGGTAGAGATTTGACCGGTTTGAGGTAAGTAACGATTGTAAATCTAGTCCTGAGGGTACGAAACCCCGGATTTTATATCATTCTACTATTTTTAGTGACGCACATGCTAGGTGACAGGCGTGTGGGCGTGCATTGTTGGGGATTGTGACTTGGTCCATCCCGTAGCAACTGTAAAGTTGCATATTTTGTTGAAACTATATGAGACTTATATGTTTTAGAAAGAGTTTCTGTAAATTGGGCCGAATGCCATGTTCTGGCCTTGCGCCAGTGCTGTTTGGACCCTTAGGGGCTTTTTCTTACCATCCTCTCATTGTTTTCGATTGAAAATCCATACTCAGTCATGTTTATACTTGTTTACCGCGCAACTCAGTTTTATGACTCTATTTTGATACATATAAATGTTTTGGGTCGAATGCCCTATTTTACTGAAAGTCCCGAGTGGCTTGAGAGGTTTATGACTGAGTGAGGCCGAGGGCCTGATTTGTGAGGATGAGTGTGGATCGGGGCTGCCCACCTGCAGCATATTTTATTATTATAGCACGTGAGTTGTCCGTGCAGATTATAGCACTTAGGCTGAAGGAGCCCCTCCGGAGTCTGTACACACCCCCAGTGAGCGCAGGTACCTACTGAGTGCGAGTGCCGAGTGCTGAGTGACTGGGAGGCATGAGTGATTGTGAGGTATGCCCGAGTGGCACGAGTGACTGTGAGGTTTGCCTGATGGGCTGTATATGAGTGATGTTTTGCCCGAGGGGCTGTTCACCATTTCGCTCACCTTTGTATTTTTTCTCTATTTGAAAACTATTGAAAAATATCTTTAAATGACTTTTACTGGAACTGGGATTAAACGAGATGTTTTGATTCAAATCTTGATTTTAAAAGCATGTGGTATTTTACTGAGTTTTCCTAATATGAATGTTGTATGCTTTATTGATCGTCACTACTGCTCAGTCTTTATCTATTGTTGTTACTTACTGAGTTGGCGTACTCACGTTACTCCCTGCACCTTGTGTGCAGATTCAGGTGTAGCTGGACACGGTAGTGGTTATTGATTGTTCTGGTTGCAGATTTTCTTGAAAATAGCAAGGTAGCTATTTGGCGATCGCAGCCCCTGCTCTTCTCCCTCTTATCTTCCTCTAGTTGTATTTAGTTATATTCGAGGCTGAGTTAGCCTTGATATTGTTAGACAGATTATAGTAGATGCTCATGACTAGTGACACCCCGATGTCCGACTTTTTCTTCCGCACTTTTATTTTGATTTGAACTCCTTTATGAAGGTTTTTATGTTAAATAACATTGAAATTATCTTTGAAATGAAAACACCGGTTTGTTTTGGAAATGAGTCGGCTTGCCTAGTTCCACGATAGGTGCCATCACGATAGCAGTTAGTTTGGGTCGTGACAGAAGTCCTATCATATTTTGGTACGTCTGGCATTTTGAACCGCTTCGGAATCAACTCTAATGTTGCGCTTGGTTTGAACGGAAATTGTGTGTACTTTTTTGAGTTCAGGCCCTTCAGCACTGGAGGTGCGCTCGAAATTTGTTCCATTCAAGCGTGGAATTCTTTCGCGTTCTGGTCCATCCACTCATTCATTTTTCTCATGAACCATATGAGCTCGATTTTGAAGGGATCATTACTGTTGTCGTTACCGGATCCGCTGTTGATCCCCTCGACCCCGTCGAAGCCGACCTGACCCCTCGGGGTGTTATTATCAACCCGTTGCGTTGTTTGATTTGTGGGAACACCGGGAGGAACAGGGCCTCTTCCATTCACACTGTTGGAAGCACCTCACAACGCTTGCCTTAGTTTTATCATTGCATGGTCTTGCCGTGAGAGATGCCCCATAATGGCCTTTTTCTGTTCTCTCAAGATTTTCACCGTTTCTACAACGTGCTCGTCTTCAGCACTATTAGGAGTCGCCTCCCATACATGTCGGGGATATCTCCTGCCATGAACCGGCGTTTCTATATCCTCCTCATTGTGGGTGTCGTTGATCGAATCCTCGTATTGAGGTATATTTTCTTGTGCCTCAACGTTATGTGCGATGTTGACATCGTTAGCGGCCATTTTTTACAATCTTTGCTAAGAAACAAAAGAATCAAACACGTTAGTAATAGATGCAAGGATCAACTCAATTACGCAGCTGTCTAAGCCCCACGGTAGGCGCCAAACTGTTATCCGTAAAATGATACAATTGAATTTATAGCGTGGTTTATAGACAAGCGAATCGATTTGATCCTAAAATAATAAATAAACTAATGAAATGCTAGACTTAGCGTTGAAATCGAGATAAAATATCATACAACTTGGTTCCGAGAGCAAGGCTTTCGAAGGCAGCAATAAGAAAAACGTTAGACAAAAAATAAAGTATTATTCAGCTTGGAATAGTGTGTAGCATATGTTTGTCGGAATTTTCGTGTCCTACAATGGTTGTTGAAGCCACTATTTATAGTTATACCTAGGGAACAAAGTCCTAGGATTAAGCCTCTCTTAAATGAAAATAATGGGGGTAATTGATGAATATGTAACGACAAGCCATGAATGCCAAAATTCTTTGCAACGGCTGTGTTATTTAATATTGAGAAATATTCTTCATTAAGTGTCATCTGGTGACAAACATTCATTCGCTTCTGTTGACTATGTTCCCTCCGGGATCTTCCCGGTACCAACTAAAGTTGTTGTCCTCGGGCCTAGTTTCTACTTGCTTCATCCTCCGGTTCCACGTGTCAAGCTATCATACGAACATTTAATATAAATCGATTTTACCCCTATATAGTAATGAGAGAGAGGCATGAGAAAGAAAAATGAAGAAAAAACGTGAAGATAGAGTATAATACATTATTTTATATACAATTGGTAATTATGTATAGGATAAGTATTTAAGAAAAAATCTCTATAAAGTGATGAATATGTTTAGTATTAAGTATATCTATATAAAAATTCCATGTTAATAATAGTTGTTTTTGTAATAATGTGAAATATTACTACAGACCAAAAAAAAATATTTTACCTACAAAGCATCATACACCTCGACTTTCTCTACTTATCAAGGCATATGACCTTAAGCACAAACCTAGTTACAAAACTTTGAAATATAGAATTTACACTACCGAGCTCTCTTGTTTCCTCTTAATATTTTTACTCTCTCTAATTCCTGATTGAATTTGTTGTATCACCCACTCTCTATTTTCAGTAATGCCTTTATACAGCTTTCAATTTCTAGTTATCCATGTATGGTATATTATGGCCCATTGTTGCAGTTAAGGGTGACAAACGGGTGGGTCGGATCAGATATGGGTGAGTCAAAAATGGATAATGTAAAAGCAGATAAATTATCCGATTCGACTCATATTTAATACAGATAAAAAAGGGTTAATCGGCGAATAGTATGGATATCCATATTATTCAGGACTTCTTGAATATGAATACTTTTGAGAGAATTTCTGGTCTCCCAAACTTGAGGAACCCCAATTTGAATCTTTGCAATAGTAAAAGTTAAACTCATTGGTTATCCATTAATTATCAATTTTTCAAGTGGATAATATGAATCTTATCCACTACTAGATGTAGTCATCACCTCTTTTTTTAAAAATTCCTCCAATGCTTCCTCTTGATCTTTCTCAAGATTAGCAAAATCTCGTCTGGTTGTATCTCTCGCCCAATCCAGTTATAGTCAACAAGCAAGTGACGCATATTTTTAGCAGGGGTATATGCATGATTTTTCGTAAGCGGGGTTGATATTTTAAAAAATTAAACAGATGAACAAATAACTGAAACAATATTATATTTAAAAAATATAATCGAATTATATTAGTAAAACATAATTCAAAATATATTACTACAACTCTCGTCAACAAATTCTCATTATTTTAAGTGTATTTATAATAACATATGATACGTTTATCTTAGTCACTTTTTGTGCGTATATAACACCATAATGATTTTAGGCTTAAAGGTTTAACTAATGCCTTTTCTAAAAGAGGTCAAAAGTTTGATTTCTTTTTTAACTTGTATCTTTCTTAAATGATAAATTTAAAGTTCCAAAAATCAAGAGAAGAGATCTCACAAACTGACATAAAGGACTTAATGCGCCAAACCATTGCGCTATGCCACATTACTAGTCAAGCAGTGTCAATTTCATTTTATTTAACTATTTTTTTTTTGTTGACCCGAGTTGTTTTGGTTTTGATGATTGACAAAGAAACACGTGCATGAACCAGGTCCATGGATAATATACACAGGTCACGGTCAGATTTAAGCAAAAGGCATGCACGTTAAGGGATAAGTAAAAGTGGTTATTTCTGATATTCCCTAAACGAAAAGATTGCATAATTGATATGGAGCAGTACTCCTTACTTGAAAAGAACTCTATCCTAGATAAGGAACGAGTTAGAGATTGAAGTTAACTAGAACTCTTCCACCAAGGAAGAGTAAAGCATTAGGTTTCTAGTTAATCATTCCTTTCAGCTTTCCTAAAAGCAAATTGTATTAGGTACTTGAGTCGTATTGTTCAAGTTAGAGCTAAATTGAAGTAGTCGCAACAGTCTCTGGCTGGTTATTATAAGGGTTAGAGGTAATCCTTATGTTTATAAGAGTTTTGTAAATATTGTTGTTTGGCTTAGAGTTATAGTAAAGTGTTGGAAAAAATCCTACTGGGAAGTAGATCGTAATTTTTTCATCTTTTGAGCTGGGTATTTTTCATGTAAATATACTTGTGTTCTTTACTTTTCGCATTATTTATTCCGCAACAATAGATTAAGGAACGCATAGAAGAACCATATCCTTCTATAAACTAGTGCACACAAAAATTTGACACCACACAAATTACCCCCTCTCGTGTATGGTATTGAAGTATAAAACATTAATTGGTATCAAAGCGGGTTAACCTTGAAGAGGAGAAAAAACCTTAGGAAGAAGATCAAGATGAGTGCACTACTTAAAAATTGGGAAGGGCAATCCACTGCTAGGCCACCATTTTTCAATGGCCAGTACTACTCATGGTGGAAAACAAAGATGAGAGATCACATGCAGGCAGAAGATTACGAGCTATGAGATATAATCAATGATGGTCCATTGCCAACACTGAAGAAAAATGCTGAAGGTGAGGATGTTCCAAAGACAAGAGTTGACTACAATGCTGAGGACTTGAAGAAGTGGGAGAAAAATGCTAAAGCTAAAAAATGGCTTATCTGATGGACTTGGCCCTGCTGAGTACAGTAGAATCCAAGGTTGTTCCGCTGTCAAGAAAATATGAGACATACTGCAAGTAGCTTGTAAAGGAACTACTCAGGTAAAAAGATCAAGAGGAACCTTGATGTTCTCCCAATATGAATACTTTGCCATGAGAGATGGAAAAACCATTCAGGAGATGTACACAAGGTTCACTACTTGCTTAAGTGTGTTGGACAGTTATCCCCTTCTTTGGCATACGTGACTTGGACATGCAAGTCCGAGTCAATTCAACAAACTAGTCTCCAAGGACTTAGTGATAGGGTTACCTAACATTAAGTTCATATGGATCTGTATTGACCAATGAGGACAATGAGCAGGGGTGGTAAGAGATATGTTATGGTGCTTGTTGATAATTACTCTAGGTTTACTTGGACACTATTTTTAACATCTAAAATGAAGCATTTGACATGTTCACTTCATTTGTTAGAAAAACTCAGAAGCAACTACGTAATCAACTTGTATCAATTAGGTCTGATCATGGTACTGAGTTTGAGAATGATAAATTTTTTAAATTTTGTGATGAGCATGGCATAGATCAAAAAATTTCTGCTCCTAGAACTCCACAGCAAAATAGAGTAGTTGAAAGAAAGAATAGGACTTTGGATGAAATGCTTAGGACTATGTTACTTGCTAGTAAACTACCTCATAACTTCTGGGCAGAAGCTGTGAACACTGCATGCTACATCATACATAGGTGCATGACTAGACCTCTTGTTGAGAAAACTCCACATGAGTTACTTAAAGAGAGAAAGCCTAATATATCCTATCTTAGGAGATTTGGATATAAGTGCTTTGTGCATAATAATGGAAAGGACTCCCTAGGAAAGTTTGATCTCAGAAGTGATGAGGGAGTATTCTTCACATAGTAAAGCTTATAAGATATATAACAAAAGAACTATGTGTATAGAAGAAATTTTACATGTTATTTTGGATAAACTAACATTCTTTCTAAGAGACAGGTTCAAGATGACGAAGAGATTGGGGTGATAAGAAACTCAAATGATGAAACCACAGTCCATCCTGAAGCTGGATCACAGGAAGGAACATGTGATGGAACATATCCTTCCACCCAGAGAAATCTAATAGGGGAACTGACCAAAGAGGAACTGATTTTCAAACCTCGAGGGAACTTGTCCATAAATATGTTCCTCAACAACAAAACTCGAAAGAAACATCTAGAGAAAACCAGTTGGTTATAAAACCTTACAAGTATCAAAGTTCTCACCCTATTAGGAACATAATCATTGATCCAAGCTCTGAAATCAAAACCAGATCTTCTTTAAAGAATCTCTGTGCTTTTGATGCTTTCTTGTCTCTTATTGAACCTAACAATATTTTTAAGGCTTTGCAGGATACAGACTGGGTGAATGAAATGCAAGAGGAACTCAACCAATTTGAGAGAAGTCAAGTTTGACATCTGGTACCAAGACCTAAGGACATAAAAGTAATTGACACTAAATAAGTCTTCAGAAACAAACGTGATGAAGAAGGAACAAGACAAGATTGGTTGTTCAAGGATATAGTCAAGAGGAGGGCATAGACTATGATGAGATTTTTGCTCCAGTTGCAAGATTAGAAGCAATTAGACTCCTTATAGCTTTTGCTGCTTTCATGGAATTCACTCTCCATCAGATGGATGTAACGAGTGCCTTCCTGAATGGCTATTTAAAAGAAGAAGTGTTTGTCAAGCAAACTCCTAGCTTTGAGAGCAAGGAATGTCCTGAACATGTGTACAAGCTTAACAAAGCACTTTATGGGCTCAAGCAGGATCCAAGAGCATGGTATGAAAGAGTGTACAAATTATTTCTTGAGCATGGCTAAAGAGAGGTAAAATTGATAATACTTTATTCTTGAACGAAAAAAGTAAAGATCTCTTGGTAGTTCAGATTTATGTTGATGATATAATCTTTGGAGGAATAACTAACAGGTTACGTAAAGAGTTTTATAAGCTAATGGGGAGTGAATTTGAAATGAGTATGATGGGTGAGCTTGATTTCTTTTTAGGCTTGTAAATTAAACAAAATTCAAATGGAACTATGATCCATCAACAAAAATATGTGAAAGAGTTGCTTAAAAGGTTTAAGATGGAAGATTCTAAAGAAATCGACACTCCTATAGCAACAACCACGAAATTGGATTTGGATGAACCCGGTGGTTAGATGAACCTGGTTCATCTGTTGATCAGAAAATGTATATGGTAATGGTTGGCTCTTTGTTATATCTTACTACTAGTAGACGTGATATTGTTTTCAGTGTAGGCCTTGGTGCTAGGTTTCAGGCAAATCCAAAGCAATCTCGCTGGAAGGCAGTCAAAAGAATCTTGAGATACCTAAAAGGCACCACTGATCTTTGCCTATGGTATCCAAAAGAAAATAATTTTGATTTAGTGGGATATGTCGATACTGATTATGCAGGTTTTCTTGTTGATAGAAAGAGCACTTCAGGTGTGGCACACTTTCTTAGCTCATATCTTGTGTCTTGGGCAACCAAAAATCAAAACTATATGGCTTTGTCTACTACTGAAGTTGAGTGTGCGGTTGCTGCCTCATGTTGTGCTCAATTATTGTGGATTAAACAGCAATTAATGGACTTTGGAATTGATGTATTCCTATCTTTTGTGACAATACTAGTGCAATCAGTATGACCAAGAGCCTGGTTCATCACTAAAGAACTAAGCACATAAATGTTAGGCATCATATTCTCAGGGATAATTTTGAGAAGTGTTTGATCACACAAGAGAAGCAGTCTTACACAAGAGAGCTTTCAATTAAAAAGCTGGTTCATCAAGCTTGAAAGGTTTGTATTCTACACTCTGCATATTTTGAAATAACTGCATATGGATCATGATCTGAAAAAGAGTCCCACTTTATCCCAAACTATTTTTAACCAATCAGTTACAAACGAACCAGTTTCACCAAGAGTCCCATGCGCCATAATTGCCAAAATATTTGAGGAAGAATGCAACGTCCTTCCAAACTGAAACTCCCAATGTGATTAGACTTCTAGACTTCAAAAATGTAATGACCCGATCGGTCGTTTTGAGTTCTAGTACATCGTTCAGTGGTTTGGGGCCTTGAGTAGCTTCACTTCAGGTATTATGACTTGTATGTGTGGTCGGAGTTGAATTTCGGGAAGTTCAGAGTTGATATGGAAAGAAAATTCTAATTTCGGAAGCTTTAAGTTAGAAGAATTGACCAAGGTTTGACTTTTGATTAAATAACTTAGAAATCGGGATTTGAAGGTTCCAATAGATTCGTATGATGATTTCGAATGTTCTAGTTGAGTATCAGATCACCCGGGAGCATTTCAGCGCTTATTGCGGAAAGTTGGCATTTAAAAGGCTTTAGAATTTCCTAAGTTTAGTTTAAGGTGGACGTTTGGGTAGTCGATGTATGTTTGGGATTCTGAGCCTTGGAATAAGTTTGTATTGTGATTTATGACTTGTGCGCAAAGTTTGGTGTCATTCCGGAATATTTTGATATGAATCGGACGCGTCTGTCAAAGTTTGAAAGTTTAAAGAAGGATTTTGATTATCGATTCATAGTTTCGATGTTGCTTGGCATGATTTGAGGCCTCGACTAAGTGTGTGTCATGTTTTGGGATGTGTTGGTATGTTTGGATGGGGTCTTGGGGGGCCCGGGTGCGGATCGAATAAAAAACGGATCAAGTTTGGGCTTGGGTGAAGTGTTGAGGCAGTTGGGATCTGGTGCAATCGCACCTGTGTGGAAAGGGCCGTAGGTGCGAGCTCGCAGAAGCGGCATCATAGTCATATAAGCGGCATTTGGACTGGGTTGGGATGGCCGCAGATATGAGGTTATTTCCGCATCTGCGAGCCCGCAGATGCGACGAATGCTCTGCAGAAGCGGAAGAGGCCAGCTGGGGGAAGGGCCGCAGGTGCGGAGTTTGGGAGCGCAGATGCGCATCCGCAGAAGTGGAGGAGGCACCGCGGAAGTGGGGGCTGGGCCTTTGGTGCTGGGCCGTAGGAGCGGTCAGGGCTCCGAAGAAGCAAGACAGCAGGAGCGGACTTGGCAGGGCTTAGTGGGAACCGCACCTACGATGGGAAATTTCGCAGGTGCGGGGCCGTAGAAGCGGCTAAAGGACCTCATGTGCTAAGGTCGCTGGGCATTGAGGTATTTTAAATTCGAGACTTAGCCCATTTCTCTCAGTATATATTTTTTTGGATATGCACATTTGTTTGACTAGTTTTGGAGAGACGGGTATCGGTTTAAGGTGTTGGAAACGGTCATGGATCTTCGGAGCGAGGTAAGTCTCCTATCTAACCTTGTGAGGGGGAAACTACCCCTTAGGTGATAATTATTGTTATGTGCAACTAGTTGTGGGTGCTACGTACGCACGAGGTGACGAGAGTCCATACGTAGCTAAAGCATATTTATGTCCGGGTAGACTTAGGACTTTATCATGTGATATTTGAATTGTTTGGACTAATTTTGTTGGCCTAATTTATTGAATTTACAATTGAAATTGATTTAAAAATAAATATGTGTATACTAGGCCGAGCCTTATCACCTTGAGTTGTTGGCTAGTAATTTTAGAAACGATAAAGATTATATTCCCCTTTATGCTCATGTACTGTATTGTAAGCGCGTGTCTCGTAATTCGGTAACTTTTTTCCTTTCTTGTGTAGCGGACCGAACGCCTAGGCAGTATAATATATGCATCTATGATTCGTGCCGCTCCACCCTCGGCAGTGTACACATTATTCTGGATCGGGCCGAACGACCTCGGCAGAATCGTGCGTTATATCGCTAGTAGTCCTAATATTCACGAGATAATCCTTCCACTGATGCCCGACATTTTATATGGTATTCCTTATTTATTTGATATTGGCACTTGGCATTTTCTGAGCTGTTAAGGTAGAACACAAGATCGAGAAATTCATATTTTAAAAGAAATATTTAGAAGATTATGTAATTTATAGATTTACCCCACTATCGTTGTGCACTTCATATCCGTTATGAATTATTATATTATTTTATTGGACCTATAGTAAGTATCGATGTCGACCCCTTATCACTTCTTCTCCGGGGTTAGGCTAGATACTTACTGGGTATGCGTTGATTTACGAACTCATGCTGCACTTCTGCACTAAATGTGCAGGATCTAACAGGTTCATCTAGCGATCATCTTGGCGCGTAGGCGCACATGTTGAGGGGACTTTATGTGAGCTGCTGATGTCGCCCAAACCCACACCACTAATTTAGGTTGTGAGGCGGTCGATACAATAATAAAAACTCAAGGCGAGTCGGGGTCGATTCCACAAGGAGCTTGATGTGGGATTAGGTATATATCTAGTGTGAATGTATGACGTGCCTAAGATTACACTTCCACATTTTCAATGGTTGTTTCTACTTCTACTTTTACGCTAATGCTTGCAATTGCAAAGCTAAGAGACAATGTTTTTGGTTTTGGTTGTTTTTCAAGTTATAAAAGATCTAGGGTTGCGTCTTCCGCCTAGTCGGTTACCTAACGGATTTATAGCTTTAGGGCATGTTTAGTTGATCGGGATACAATATAGCAATCACACGTAATTACTCACTCTATACCTCTCGGTTGTTTGAGTGATTTTTCCCAATTCGGCTTTCTCAAGTCCAAATGGGTATCTCACGAAACAAGTGATAAATGCTCAAATCGGGTCTTACTATCTCTAGATTAGACCCTTTAATTGGGGCTATCAATTTCTTGAGTTCACCTCAATTTCTTGTTAGCCAAGTTTTCCTAGACTTAGTCTCACTTACCCAAGTAGATACTAAGTCAATTAGGCATGAATCAATGTTTGCAACCATCAATTCTCAAAATCAAGAAAGAACTAGGCTAAAATTCATATACCCAATCACAAATAAGCCCTAAATCAATCACCCATTAAGTAACCATACTAGGGTTGGGTCACAACCCTAGCTAAGGGTTTAGCTACTCATGAAAAATGAAGAAATTAAAGAAACAACTAAGATAAAATGCATAATAATTGATTAAGGAAAGAAAATCTAATGTTTAAATGCTAAACTAGTACAAAGTTGCCCAATACAGTAAATAAAAACGGCTCTCAATGTTCAGGTGCACCAAACTTAACCTAAAAATGACAAAAAGATCTATTTATACCCAGCTAAAAATATATGACAAAATTTCCCATGCGAAGGTTGTGCGGCCGCACAATTCTGTGTGCGGTCCGCACTTTGAGAGTGACTGGTGGGTATGGATTTCGGTGGTCGCACAAAAGTGAGATGCGGCCGCACTTCCTTTCATTGTGCGGACCGCACATTTCTGAGTGCGGCCGCACTCTTGCTCTTGGACTGGATCAGGGTTCCATTCTGCGGACCGCACATTTATAAGTGCGGCCGCATTTTGGCATCCTGCGGCCGCACAATAATAGTATGGTCCGCACATCTTCAAGCTCCCAAACTTCAGCTCTCTGAATCTAGTCTTCTGTGGCCGCACAATAATTGTGCGATCCGCACTCTATGAAGAAAATCTATCAAAGCCTCTTCAGAGTTTGCGGTCGCACACAGAATTGTGTGGTCCGCACTGTAGCCCTTTTTGGTTGTTCTCCAATTTTACTCCTTTTTGAGTTGATTTTTACTTCTTTGGCTCGCTTCCCAATATTCCTGCAAGAAAGTATACTTCATTAGTTGTACAAGATCTGACAGGTTTATTTGGCGATCATCTTGGCACGTAGGCGCACCTGTTGAGGAGACTTTATGTGAGCTGCATCCAAGCTACGCATCGCCGTCCACCGAGTATCCATTGTACTATGTATTTTATCCTGTCTATTTATATTCTGGACAGATGTTGTATTATTATTATTATTGTACTCCTTAGAAAATACTCATGCACTTGTGGCACCAATTTTTGGGGTTATTCTAGTTGATGCTTATGGTTTCGTATATTATTATCGACTTCCATTTCTCTTATAAACTACAAATGTTGTACGTTTCCGTGGATTTAGAAGTGTAAAACTCCTTCCTTATTAAAATCTATGTTTTCACAAGTAATAAAATGAGTAATTAAATTGATAAACCGCCGTTGGCTTGCATGACGGCGGTGTTAGGCGCCATCACGACCTATAGTGGATTTTGGGTCGTGACAGCTTAGTATCAGAGCAGTGGGTTCACTTAGGTATCACGAGTCACGAGCAAGTCTAGTAGAATCTTGCGGATCGGTACGGAGACGTATGTACTTATCTTTGAGAGGCTACAGGGCTGTTAGGAGCACATCCCTTCTTGATTCCTCATCGTGCGGTTTGATTCCTTTGAGGCTTATGCCTTTATTTCCCTCCTACTCAATCTTATGCGACGATAAGATCAATTGGGTGTCGAATAGTTGTGGTGGTACTGCAAATGTGATGCCGGATATTTTCTCTGCGTATTCGGGCAGGCAATTATTGTCTTCTTGAGGAAGGATGTTTTGTCGTTTCAGCTCAGTATCTATATTTTCGATGGTTTTGAGGCTATGCCCGGATTGCTATGATGTTCATGCATTGTTATCACACGGTGTTGGTGTAATGGTAGGGTGCTTATTTATATATTGAGGTAGTGAATGACTCAAAAGGGGGATTTCTCAGTTCATGGTTTAGAGGTTCGACATCTAATACCAGCGGAGGAAGGGCAATCGGACTATGGATGTTCAGGCTTTGGTTGATGGAGTAACGAAACTTGATATTTTCGAGCGAGTGGAATTTTCATGTATGGTGTGGTGTCATTGATCCTTGTTTGAATGTATTAAGGTTCGCTGGTGTTATGGTCTTCTGTGATTTGCCTTCGGGGTAGAGTGTAGTGGAATAGTGTCTAAGAAGCGATTGTCAGATATGGCAGTATGTAGCGATTTCAGAATCGAACTGGTGCTTCGGAAGCTGATGGCTCAAGAAAGATGATCTTCTAGGAGGTTTAGAGTTGGTAGCAATTTATTAGTTCATATGCTACAAGTATGGATTGATTTGGGGCAATATTTGGGCAGCGAAGTATGAGGAAGAATAATGCGGGAGGTGTCTCGCGGTGGTTGGATTACTAGCAGGACAAGTATGAAAAGCGTAGGTCGAGAATGTTCTTAAAGGAAATGGTTTGACCGAAGTGGGAATGGCAGAGTAGCGTATGGATTCTGTGGTAGGATAGCCACGTACCTTGAGGAAGATTAGAGCGATTTGGGAGGCATAGTGGAAAGTGACTAGGTCCACGGATTTTATTTGAGATGGAAGCTACTGCACTGAGGAAGATTGAGTATGGCAAAGAGGAGTCTGCTTGAAATGAAGAAGGGTGTGAAAACTTCATTACCGTTTTTGGATGCAACGTGACTTCGAGTTTGGAATGTATTGCCGCACTTTTAGTTGATGTCAATGGGGAATAAACGGACTTGTACAACTGGTGGATGAGTAAGGGCTCAGGAGGGTTTACTGATTTCGTGGTAGTTGTACCCAGTGCAGCGTCGTTGGGAGATGTCGGTATGGAATTCCACAGGTGGGATATCTCTTGTGGACATGTCAGTGATTGTGTGATTTTGATGAAGTTTCTATGAAGAGTTCTACTTACTACGAAGCGGAAAGTCGAGTTTACAATTATGGCTGATAATTTGGAATGTTCATGAAAAATTTAGCAGGAAACTACAAGAAATTTGGCGGGTAGACGGTGCGAGATCATGGTAATTGAGAAGGAGAAATCCTTGTGGGTTCTAGGTTTATATAATTGTAGCTTAAAGCTAAGTGGGGGAGCCCCACCATCTACGATTGGATCGCATGGTTGTCTGCTTGTGTGGCTTCTGGTTATCGGTGCATTGGTGGATTATCTATGACTAAGAAAATGAAACATCAGTGTAATTCGAGCAAAGAACTTGTCAAATGTGTGCTATATTTCGCCTTATCGGTTCATGTTCAGGTTTTGGGAAGAATCGGAGTTTATGCTTCTGGTAGATGTGACGTACAAGGAAAAAAATAATTCATCTGGTTACTTCTTTGGGAGATGTGCTGACAGCGCACTAGAGTTTGGCTTGTATTCGAGACCAAGTCAAAGTGGGTGACTCTCAATAGTAGTTTTAATGGGTTCGTTATGTGGCTGGAGACCGGGATTGTTGCAACATAATGTGAAGAATACTTGGGAAATTTTCTATGTTATCATCGGGTCTGCGGGGTAGCTTTGGAAAAATGGGAGAAATAGTTTCGAATTCGCAGAAGGTCTTTCAGAATAAGCATACCAGTTGGAGATGCTATTGCGTACATGAGGAAGGTATGAGATGGTTCATGGGTATTGAAATGATGTGGTCTCGTGAAGTGGTTCACTCGGGAGGAGTGTTGTGAGTTTCATTATGATTCTTGAATGGAGCTACTATTATTTCTAAGGCAAGTCAAGAGTGAATTGGAAGAAGTTGGTTTGGTTAGTAATGGTTGAATCATCATGATTGTGGCAAAGATTAGTCCCTCAGCGTGTGAAATTATACGTGTGATTTATGGTTGTACATGCGGGCTTGACAGCCACCACAACTTGATTGATTTGGGAGGTATTTGATTCAAATGGCCTTAGTGTGTAAATGGATTCTGGAAGAGTCATGACGGTTTAGACCATGACTTGAGGTTTGTATTATCCGCGGTTGGGGAATTCAGTTGTGTGTTGCATTGGTTCTTCTTAAATGAGCTAAGTGAAAGGTTTCTAGCCTGTGAAGTGTTTATTCTACTAGTAGTTCAGGGGTTATGATGAATTCTTGTATTCTCGCATAGCGGCATGATAGATGCAGTGAGCGGCATCGGAATTTGAAATTTGAGGATCAAGGTTGTGGTTCGGTGTTGACAAGAATGTCACGAGCTCGGATGAAACGGGAAGAATTTAGATGTTCAGAGTAAGCTGACATTATCCTAGTGTCGTCTGGGAATGGTGTTCTGTGGAAGGAGCATTGTGTATCGATTTGCGATTTCTTGAATTGCTTTACAGATTAGTTTGGTTAGTGGTATGGAGGTGCAGACTTTGCTCCGTGGTGCGGAGGGTCGCGGGAGCCTATCCCACGGGGAAATTTGTATAAGAGTGGCATGATAGTCACCTAATTGTTAAGGATTGAAACCAAGTACGGAGATTTTTGGTACTATCATTAATGTGAGAGTTTATGCCTGGAAGGCGTTCTATTCCTTTGGTTGTGAACTGTGGGAGTTTGGTCCAGAGTGGACGGCTGCTCGTATGCATCATGAATGGGACCATTATGGATCCTTATAAGGTTATTGGCTCAGTATGGTATGATCAGAATTGGCTTGAGGTCCGTTGGTGGGTCTAATGTGAATGTGTGCTCTACGTCAGGTCGGATATGTTCATTCGTCATAGCATTTGTTACGGAGGAGTCATCGGGCATTGGATGTTATTCTCGTCATCAGCTATTCTATGTAAATCTCTATTGTGCCATGTGGGTTTTGAGACGGCTTGATTATTCACACATGTGTTGAGGTCCCGTGTAGCTTGTGGTGTTATATGAGCAGGATGGCTCGAGATGCAAGTCATTTATTGCACCTTAGTTGTGCTTGGGTTTCGTAGCGTATGGCTATGTCCGTCTCCCCAGGATTTGTATTATGCACTTGGCGTGCTTGTGGTCGATATTCGGGCATTTCGTAAGTATAAGCAGTACGGCTTGATGTGTGTGTTTTCTTCTTGATTGTTATGTGCGTATCGGGTGGTATGCCGCCACGGGTATATTATTTGGATCGGGTGGCACGCCTCAATGAGCATGTTGTGTGGGTCGGGTTGCACACCGCAATAGTGTCATATTGGATCGGGTTGCACGCCGCAACAGTGAGATGTTGAGCATAGTTCCTTACACTTATTTTGTGTGCCTTGTTTTTCATCCTTGAGTTAGGTTCATAGCATCTATTCGGCCGTTTTATTCGTTACGCGGGCTGGGTAATTCCCTGTTAGATTTTGTTCTTCCTTATGAGTTATATTCGAGTGGTAGCTTGTTGCCGCTTTGATGGTGCTGCACAATATCTTGGACAGTGTTTGAGGTGACTCATTGCCTAAGCAGTTTATACTGGGTGAGATGAGATTATTGGACCTAAAATTAGTGAAATCAGATTTATATAAGGAACATTAAAGAGAAAATATCGTTATCTAGTTCAGAATGAGGTAATGGTTCTTGTCAGGAGGAGAGACTCCATGATTTATCAATTCGGCAGGTGGTTATGAGTTTCTACACATCTCTTTTATTGTGGCAGTATTGCGAGAATTGGAACAGGGCTCACATGTGTTATGAGGCGTATTGCGGGCATCAGATTCGTGAAATTTCAGCTGTTGTGGTCAGATGATGTATTATGGGCATGTGAATTATGCGGCGCATGGTGTGAATTCAGCAAAGTGTACGATCATATTTTGGTACAGTGTGTAGTGATTAATACGTTGTTTGTATGTTAGAATCGGGTCTTGTAGAGAAATATGGAGGTTGGAATTTGGTTCTAAGGCTTATTGACTAAAAGGGGGGGGGGGATCTTCAGTCTGGCTCGAACTAATGGGCTCAACTAGGTTGTGGTGGAATAAGTAGGTGCACAAGGTGTTGAACATTGATTTTGGGGCAACTCCGGAGCAATTCTTAGCATGTTCGAGGACGAACATATGTTTAAGTGGGGGAGAATGTAACGACCCGACCGGTCATTTTGAGCTCTAGCACGTCGTTCAGCGGTTTGAGGCCTTGAGTAGCTTCACATCAGGTATTATGACTTGTACGTGTGGTCGGAGTTGATTTGGAAAGAAAATTCTAATTTCGGAAGCTTTAAGTTGGAAGAATTGACTAAGGTTTAACTTTTGAGTAAACGACTTCAGAATTGGGATTTAAAGGTTCTAATAGGTTCGTATGATGATTTTGGACTTGGGCGTATGTTCGGGTTGAGTATTGGATCACCCGGGAGCATTTCGGCGTTTATTGCGGAAAGTTGGCATTTGGAAGGCTTTAGAATTTCCTAAGTTTGGTTTGAGGTGTACTTTTGTGTTGTCGATGTCCGTTTGGGATTTAGAGCCTTGGAATAGGTTCATTTGTGATTTATGACTTGTGCGCAAAGTTTGGCATCAATCTGGAATGTTTTGATATGAATTGGATGCGTTCGTCGAAGTTTGAAAGTTTAAAAAAGGATTTCGATCGTCGATTCGTAGTTTTGATGTTGCTTGGCGTGATTTGAGGCCTCGACTAAGGCCGCGTCATGTTTTGGGATGTGTTGGTATGTTTGGACGGGGTCCTGGAGGGCCCAAGTGTGGATCGGATCGAAAGCGGATCGAGTTTGGGCTTGGGAGAAGTGCTGAGACAACTGGGATCTGGTGCAATCGCACCTGTGTGGAAAGGGCTACAAGTGTGAGCCTGCTGAAGCAGAGTCATGGTCGCAGAAGCGACATTTGGACTTGGTTGAGATGGCCGCAGATGCGAGGTTATTTTCACATCTGCAAGCCCGCAGATGCGACGAATGCTCCGCAGAAGCGAAAGAGGCCAGCTGGGTGAAGGGCCGCATGTGCAGAGTTTGGGAGCGCAGATGTGCATCCGCAGAAGCGGAGGAGGCGCCGCATAAGTGGGGGCTGGGCCTTTGGTGCTGGACCGCATGAGCGGTCAGAGATCCGCAAAAACGAGACAGCAGGAGCGAACTTGGCTGGGCTTAGTAGGAACCGCACCTACAATGGGAATTTCCACAGGTGCGGAGCCGCAGAAGCGAAAAAAGGACCTCAGGTGCGAAGGTCGCTGGGCATTGAGGTATTTTAAATCCGAGACTTAGCCCATTTCTCTCACATTTTTCATTTGGTTGGGCGGTTTTTGGAGCTCTAAGAGGGGAGATTTTCATCATCTATGTCAAGGTAGATAAATTTTCATATATTGTGAGTTAAATACATGGTTTATATGTGGATTTGAACATGGAAATGAGTAGAAATTTGGGATTTTGGTAGAAAATCTAGAAATTTGGTATTTTTAGATTTTTACCACGAAATTGGTCATGGAATTGGAAATAAATCATATATTTAGGTTTGTAATGTTATGGGTAAAGTTTATCTTCGAGAAATTTTAAAATTCGGGCACGTGGGCCCGAGGGTCGACTTTATTGACTTTTAGAGCGGAGTTGAGGATTGTTATAAATTGATTAATTATTGGTAATAGAGTATATGTTTATGGATTTGCACATTTGTTTGACTAGTTTTGGAGAGACGGGCATCGAGTTGAGGTGTTTGAGAGGTGTTGGAGCCGGTCATGGAACTTCGGAGCGAGGTAAGTCTCTTGTCTAATCTTGTGAGGGGGAAACTACCCCTTAGGTGATAATTATTGTTATGTGCAACTAGTTGTGGGTGCTACGTACGCACGAGGTGATGCGAGTCTGTACGTAGCTAAAGCATATTTATGTCCAGGTAAACTTAGGACTTTATCATGTAATATTTGAATTGTTTGGACTCATTTTGCTGGCCTAATTAGTTGAATTTACAATTGAAATTGATTTAAAAATAAATATATGTATACTAGGCCGAGCCTTATCACCTTGAGTTGTTGGCTAATAATTTGAGAAATGATAAAGATTATATTCCTTTTTGTGCTCATGCACTGTATTGTAAGCACGTGTCTCGCAATTCGGTAACTTCCTTTCTTTCTTGTAGAGCGGGCCGAATGCCTCGGTAGTATAATAGATGCATCTATGATTTGTGCTGCTTGACCCTCGGTAATGTACGCATTATTCTGGATCGGGACGAATGACCTTGGCAGAATCGTGCGTTATATCGCTAGTAGTCCGAATATTCACAAGTTAATCTTTCCACTGATGCCCAGTATTTTATATGGTATTCCTTATTTATTTGATATTGACACTTGACATTTTATGTACTCATGGTGCACTTCTGCACTAAATGTACAAGATCTGACAGGTTTATTTGGCGATCATCTTGGCACGTAGGCGCACCTGTTGAGGAGACTTTATGTGAGCTGCATCCAAGCTACGCATCGCCGTCCACCGAGTATCCATTGTACTATGTATTTTATCCTGTCTATTTATATTCTGGACAGATGTTGTATTATTATTATTATTGTACTCCTTAGAAAATACTCATGCACTTGTGGCACCAATTTTTGGGGTTATTCTAGTTGATGCTTATGGTTTCGTATATTATTATCGACTTCCATTTCTCTTATAAACTACAAATGTTGTACGTTTCCGTGGATTTAGAAGTGTAAAACTCCTTCCTTATTAAAATCTATGTTTTCGAAAGTAATAAAATGAGTAATTAAATTGATAAACCACTGATGGCTTGCCTGACAGTGGCGTTAGGCGCCATCACGACCTATAGTGGATTTTGGGTCGAGACAAAAAAGTGTTGTTATACACTTAACACTTCCTACTTTAATTTGATATGACTCTATCATCTACTCTCATCTCTTATTTTCTAAAGACCAAAGCCTCTAAACCCTAAAACTTTCTCGAATTTCTTCATCTACCTACACTGATCAAATGGCCAACTTATCTTAAAACCCCTAGAATACTAAGAACCCCTCTCCACCACTCAAATAACCTTCACCCACACCTTCAACCACCCAAACCCTCAAGAAAAAAATATGTCAAAATGCTTGCATGAAAACTAGTGGCTGGTAGAGAACATGCCAAGAAATTAAATGAGAAATTACAGGCTAGCCAAGCAAAATAACCCAAGAAATCTGACGAGTCCTTCAAATCTGCAACTGAGTGGGAAGAACCAGTTTCATCTGAAACTGAACTGGTAACTTCTGGGTTAAAAATTTCTAAGATTGCTTCTGAAATTGAGAATAGGTTTGTGTTGGTTGGTTCTATAGTTGGTGTAGAAATTGTTGAGTCTAGAAAAATTGTTGGTAAAAATAAAAAAGGAAAAGAAAAAAAGAGTGGGGGTGCTGAAATAGATGTGAGGGGGAAGGAAAAAAAAAGAGTGGTTGGATCCTCTTCACCCACTCCGATTGGTTTGAATGAAGAAATAAGAACAATGATATTATGGAGTGAGGAGAGTGATGAAGGGATAGAAAGTGTTGAAATTGGAGGTAGTGGTTCTGGGGATACTACTGCAGTGAAAGGGCTGGTTCGGTTGAGAAAAAGGTTCCAAGAACCTGTTTCATCTAGAAAATAACCCCTCCATGACCTACCGCAGAAGGTATCTGATAGTTACAATCCAAAAAAGAAGATAAGTGCAGGAGTTAAGATCCTTGGAAAGGCAATGTGTGGCAAGAAAAGGAAAGATGCATCTTTTATTCTTGTAGAGACTCCTCCCACAAAAGGAAGAACTACAAGGAGCCAGAAAAAGCAGAGTGAGGCCAACTTGAAAAAGGCCTTAGCTGAGAGTGCCATGAAAGTTGATGCCAAAGGGAAGAAGAGGTTGGTGAAATGAGTGAGGCAACTGAAATAGAGGAGATGAACCTGGTCCTTCATAATGAGGATGAGGCAGGGGAAGTGGAAGTTGTGAATCCTACTGCTAAGAAGAGAAAAACTTCTAAGAAGAAGTCTTTAGAAAAGTCTATTGAGATAGAGGACTCTGCTTTGTCCAAAAGAACCAGGTTTGCTAGGAAATCAAAGAAAGTTGGAGAAAGAAAGTGAGGAAGAGGATATTGATGAAGAAAAAGACAAAGTGGTGAAGTTATAGAAAAGAACAATTCTGACAGGGAGGCTTCTTAGTGATTTAGAAGAATAAGAGATGGTTTTGTTGCTGGAGAAATTGGATTAGTTGGAAGGAAGGTTGGCCAGGGCTGAGATTGTAGAAGTTTTTGCAAACTGTAAGATTACAAATAGAAGGGTCAACAATCAAGTGAAAAGAGTGAAGGTGAGATTTGATGACAAGGAGTTAAGAGAGATTCTAGGTGTACATGTTGAGGGGTATAATGACTACACCAAGTTGAAGTGTCCTAGTCTAGAAAATCTTCTTACCTCACTGGACATCACCAGGAAATTTGCTGATAGGGACTTGAAGCAAGAACCCAGGGCTGTTTATAAGAGTGAAATGAAACATGTCCACAAAGTGCTCTATGAATTTGTTAACAAAGCGGTTCTGCCCAGGCAGGAGAGAATGCATAATGCTATCTTCATGGACCCGATCCTTATGGAATGCCTGGATAGTGGCAAGAAGATGAACTGGCCAGGGTTCATAATCCAGCTCCTTCATAGGATTGTTTATGGCACTAAAACTCATGCCATTCGCTATGGATTTATCCCGTCTGTTGTACTTGACTACTTCAAGGTTCCCCTCAAGAAATAGGATGTTAGCACGAGTAAAGACTACTTTGGGGCTGGAACTTTGACTGATTGTGATTATGAAGTCAACATTGCACCCAAAGAATCCGGTTCATCCAAGAGGGTTCCTAAGAACAACAAGGTTAGAGCATTTAAGCAGTAGAGTGGGGCTAAGGATGCTGATGTTGAATGGCTGAAAATTAGGTTGGCTGAAGTAGAATTTGAGAGAGACTCTCTCAAGTATGAGCTTGAAAAGGAGAAAGAGAATAATGAGGGCATTCTTCAAGATATGTCGAAGCTGCTTCAACCAAGAACCAAGAATCTGGTCCTTCCCACTCCTAAACCATTCCAAGCTCAGTTTGTATCAGTGACCCAAGTGAGATTTATTTTTGCTTTTTGCTCATAGTTCTATGATTTTATTTCTTTTTATGCTTTGTGGAAGAATCTTATCAATAATATTCACTATTTTTGCTCTAATTATTTGTTGATATTTTTTAGATGGCTAATATCCTTATATTGATAAGAGAATATTGAATCCATGATTGTATTTGAAGTAGCCTCAATGGCCATGAGATCTGCTAATATCCTTAAGATCTGCTAAAATCTGGTTACTTAACTTAATTATGTAACTTTTCGATGATGCCAAAAGGGGAAAGATAAGGTGTGCTTTTGCTTTGGACTGTGATGTTTATAACCTAATGAATCTGGTTCTTGATGATTTGTGACTTTAAATGAAAAGTGTTCTGACATTGTGTTTGATGTTGAGCGGAGTTGAAACAGGTTCCATGCTTCTGAAAAGCACAGAGTTTGTCATCATCAAAAAGGGGGAATTTGTTGACCCGAGTTGTTTTGGTTTTGATGATTGACAAAGGAACACATGCATGAACCAAGACCATGGATAGTATACACAGGTCACGGTCAGATTTAAGCAAAAGGCATGCACATTCAAGGGATACGTATAAGTGGTTATTTCTGATATTTCCTAAACGAAAAGATTGCATAATTGATATGGAGCAGGGCTCCTTACTTGAAGAGAACTCTATCCTAGATAAGGAAAGAATTAGAGATTGAAGTTAACTAGAATTCTTCCACTAAGGAAGAGTAAAACATCAGGTTTCTAGTTAATCCTAATCCTACTAACTCTATATATTTTATTTGTGTTCTCTTTTACAGGTACGCACACACACTAAAGCGGGAATTGAAAGCAAAATAGCAAGGCATTTTGCAAGAAATTCTTGTGTGTTTCGAGAGTGTGAACCTGGAGCTACATGAACCAGATAGAAGAACCAGTTCCATGTGTATGCCTTTTATTCTAGTTTAATTATAGTAGGGTTTTTGAGTTGTACCTTTCGGTTTTCCTAGAAGCTAATTGTGTTAGGTACTTTAGTTGTATTACTCAAGTTAGAGTTAACTTGAATTAGTCGCAACAGCATGTGGCTGGTTGCTATAAGAGCTAGAGGTAATCCTTAGGTTTACAAGAGTTTTATAAATATTGTTGTTTGGCTCAGAGTTGTAATGAAGTGTTGGAAAAAATCCTACTAGAAGTAGATCATAATTTTTTCAGCTTTTGAGCCAGGTGTTTTTCACATAAATATACTTGTGTTCTTTACTTTCTGCATTATTTATTCTGCAACAGTAGATTAAGGAACGCATAGAAGAACCATGTCCTTCTATAAACCAGTACACACAAAAATTGGATACCACATAAATCACTCTCTCTTGTGTGGTATTGAAGTATAAAATATTATTTTTCTATTCATATTATATATATATATATATATATATATATATATATAAATCTTTTCGACCAAACGGTGTCTTGCACTAAGGTAAGTACGCCCCTGATTTTTAATTACATTGCATTCACATAACTTGCAATCAACTTCCTTCACCTGTATATATATATATATATATTTAGTAGGTAATCTTTTCGACCAAACGGTGTCTTGCACTAAGGTAAGTACGCCCCTGATTTTTAATTACATTGCATTCACATAACTTGCAATCAACTTCCTTCACCTGTTATACCTATTTTCAGTAGTCTTTCCGTTGTTAGTAACTTGTTTTGTATTGCTAACCATAACATGAACCTATATTTAGGTCAAAGACAACTTTTCATACCAGTTTCGCACTTTCCTAGGTCAAGCTTATAAAATTAAAGACTTGTAATGTTTATGGTGAAAAAGAAGAGATGGAAAAAAGTAGAAGAGTGGAAGGGCAAAATGTTATTGGCTCTGCCTGTACAACAAAAGATGTCTTTTTTTCTAAGTAACTTTTTAAAATGAGGACAAAAGATAAATATCAGTTGCAGTGAAAAATAACAAGTGTAAATCCGTGGAAAATTTGCGAGGGTCAAGACCCAACACATGTTTAGAGGATGTTTGTAATTTTCACAAACATGTTTCACAATGATATAAGAAACTTATATTCGTATTCACCTCATGGAGGTGTACGAGATTTGCATAACCTCGTAAGATAGTAGCATGAAAATATTATTAGAAATTTATTCTCATTTGTTATATCACATTTGGTCATATTTATCATAATTTCAATTTTTTCGTAAAAGAAAATTATAAATCTCTCATATTTGACTAGTGCTTTCTCTAGGAGAAAAATATTTTAAATTTTTATAAATTGAGGATCGTTCCTTCTCATTTAAAAGCATCTACAATGTAGCCATAATGAGTTTGAGAATCTTGTTTAAAGGGAGAATTTTTTAGACAAATATTATTCTGTCATTGTTGTGTGTGCCTCTTTGTGAGGTTGTTCTCTTGATATTTTATACTCTTTTTTTTATAGTGAATTGTTCATATGTACCTGTGGATGTAGGTCAACTGAATCGAATCACGTTAATATTTATGTTTCTTTTGATATATTTATCTTTTATTCTCTAATTTATCGTCGTTGAGGGTATGTGTTGTTAGCTTTTGTATGACATCTAATTATTTCGATCCTAACAAACGTTATAAAAAAATATATATATATATATATATATATATATATATATATATATATATATATATATAGAGAGAGAGAGAGAGAGAGAGAGAAATGAAAGTTTTTCTGTAAATCCAAGAAATGAAATATTTTGTAATCTGACCACGATTGCATGGTAAAAGTTCTAAAATCTCTTTTTGTCATATTAAGAAAGTAGTATTATGTAACGACCCAATCGGTCATTTTGAGCATTAGCACTTCGCTCGGTAGTTTGAGTGAATGAGTAGTTGTATGTTGTATTGTGACTTGTGTGTATTGTCGGTTTTGATTTTCCAGGTGTTTCAGAATTTATTTGGAAGAATGATTCTCAACAAGGAAGCTTTAAGTTGGAAGAGTTGATCAAGTTTGACTTTTGAGTATTTGACCTCGGATAAGAGTTTTGATAGTTCCGTTAGGTGCGGATGGTGATTTTGGACTTGAGCGTATGCCCGGATTTGCATTTGGATATTTCTAGAAAGTTTCTACACTAATTGGCGAAAATTGGCAATTTGAAGGTTTGAAATGCTCATAAGTTTGACCGAGAGTTGACTTTGATGATATCGGGTTCGAATTGTGGTTTCGGGAATTGGAATAGCTTCGTTATGTCATTTGGGACTTGTGTGCAAAATTTGAGTTCATTTCGGGTTGATTTGATATGTGGTTCGGCAAGAGTTTTGGAAGCTAAAAGATTCAAAGTTCATTAATTCGATTTGAGGCACGATTCGTGGCTTTGATGTTGTTACAGGTGATTTGAGGTCTTGAGTAGGTCCGTATTATGTTATGAGACTGGTTTGTATATTCGGACGGACCCCGAGGGGCTCGGGTGAGTTTCGGATCATTTCCATGTTCTTTGGCACTGCTAATTTCTGGTGTTTCAGGCCTTATTCGCGACCGCGAAGATTGGATCGCGATCGCGTTGTGTATTATGGGAGCTGTTCTTTTTCCTTCTTCACGTTCGTGACTGTTCTACCGCGTATGCAAACCTTTGGAGGCCTGAGCATCGCATTTGTGTTTGTCAGCTTGCGTTCGCATAGAGTTTTGTTGAGAAGCTGGGAGTTGGAGATTTCTTCTTCGCGTTCGCATTTGTCTTGTCGCGATCACGTAGTGCAGGTGCATGTGGTCATCGCATTCGCATGGGAATTTTTGCAAACGCGTAGGTTATTTTTGGAGGCTGTCAAGTTTGTTCTTCGCGATCGCAAAGGATGTCCCGCGATCTCGAAGGGTATTTTTGTTCAGAGATTATAAGTACCATATTTTCGGGGGTTTCAGCCATCTTAACATATTTGGAGCTATGGATCTCGGATTGAGACGGTTTTTAGGCGATTTTCACCATATGGATTGGGATAAGTGTTCTCTACTCGGTTTTGATTATTTTTCATGAATTTATCCTCATTTTTGGCATTTGGTTGATGAATTCAAAAGAGAAATTGGGAGGTTTTTATCTAAAAGTTCATAAAGTGAATTTCTGAGTTTTGAACATCAATTTAGAGTCGGATTTGAGTGAAATTAGTATGGTTGGACTCAGAATTGAATGAATTATCGGTTTTTGTGAGTTGTGTCGGGTTTCGAGGTGCGGACCCGAGTTTGACTTTTTGCTTGACTTTGGGCTTTTGATTAAAGATTCAACCTTTATCATTTGAGTTTGTTTTCTTTGGCATTATTTGATGTTCTTGAGTTGCTTTTGGCTAGTTTCGAGCCGTTCGGAGGTCGGTACGCGCGTGATGGTGTTTCTAGAGTATCGTTTGGCTTGCTCGGTATTAGATTCGACTTGTTCAAGATAAGTAACACTTCTAAACTTGGCGCTGAGGGTATGAACCCTGAATATACGTGTTACGTGTTTGGTGTTGAGGTGACGGACATGCTAGGTGACAGGCGTGTGGGCGTGCACCGTGTGAATTATGACTCGGTTAATTTTGTGGTACTATGTAGTTACCTAACCTTGTTTCTATCCATGAAATTTCTACATGCTAGGGTAATTGAGCTGTGATCCATGTTAGAAACTATGTTTACGCTATATGCTTATTTTGTTGGGACCCACTGAGGTCATTTCTGCTGTTGAGTTATTTGTTTAAATTGCAATTACATACTCAGTCATATTTATTCATTTGCATATCATATTTCAGTATATGTTATCAGTTGTTTTCACATCATGTTATCATTGTTGGGCTGATTGGCATGAGATTTGCTAGGCCGAGAGACTAGAGAGGATTATGACTGAGTAATGTCGAGGGCCTTATTGTGAGTGATATTTATGGTATCGAGCTGCACGCCGCAGCAGACCTTATTGATCCATGTCATGATTGGCTTATATTAGCGCTTGGACAGGATCCGTCCCTCCGGAGTCTGACATACTAGCAGTGAGCGCATGTACCTACTGAGTGCGAGTGCCGAGTGATTGGGAAGACTGAGTGAGGTTGACTGCTCCGAGAGCATGAGCACATGAGTTTATCACTGTGGTGCATTACACTTGACATGCATACTTTGCATGTATGCATAGAAATGTTTTTTCTCATGTTGTACGGTATTGTGACATTCATGACTTCACATACACACTGACATGTCGGCATAGTGATGCACCTTCCTCATGCCATCTAATAATAAAATATCTTATATGTTGTTGAAAGTTTTTTTTTTTTGGAAAAAAAATCACAGTTTCTCTGACATACTCACATTTTGGTGACTTCAGTGAAAGATTTAAGTTTTACTGTTATACCTGAAAAGCATGCCTATTTTCCGTAACTATGAACGAGCTGAGTTTCATATCTTTGAGTATTACTTGTTTCGTTTTCATTATATTGTTACGAGTTGTTCTTGGCTGTTGGTGTTGGACTCTGACCGCTGTCCAAGCTCGTCACTGCTTTTAACCTAATGTTAGGTTTGTTACTTATTGAGTACATGTGGTCGGTTGTACTCATACTACACTTCTATACCTTGCGTGCAGATTTTGGAGTTGATATTGCTATGTATGGCGGGAGATGGCGTTGAAGATGTACCTCCGTTCTGGTTGTAGCCGTCTCTTGTTCATGGTAGCTTTAGATTTATAAAAATCTGTTTATGTACATTTCAAACATATGATGTATTTATTTCATACCAGTTTTGTAAACTCTAAGTCTTAGAGCTCATGATTTGTACTACCGGTCCTTTGGGAATTGTATAAAATTCAGTTATTTCATTTTTGACTCTTATCATTATCGTTATATGGTGGTTTATTGTTAATTGGCTTACCTAGCGGGTTGGGTTATGTGCCTTCACGACTAGTTGGATTTTGGATCGTATAAACAGGAACCTAACTAATTTATCTTCTAAAACAGGCGCCCCCATTTTTGCTATGTTTTGGAGGAATGATTGAAAGAGTAAATCACAACAATTTCCAAATTGGTGTGAAATTGACTATTTGATCTGTGATCATTAATTAAGTTATGCTAACATACATAGGTTTGACGAGAAACCTCAAAATTTCTGTTCAATTCAAATGTAATACAGGTATAGAATGAAACTTATGCTTTCTTTGTCTTCCGTGTGGGTTATCACTTATCATTCACAGTACTATTTTTACGTTCATGAGTTCGTGAAGTGTTCCTCATCTCTGAAATATTTTCTTATTATTCATGCACTAATGTGCGCAAAATGTGAATTTTCGTAAAGAACTTCGTTTGAAAATTAAATGTATAAAAGATCGAATACATTTTTGTTCTCCAAAACATATATAGTCTCACTCTTTTATTCTTCAATATTTTGCGACTGAGCACAGACCTAAAATCTAAATACTGTAGTTACTTAATGCACGAATTATTATACATATTACATTTATGTCTAGTAAAATAAGTTGAATTAGTAATGAAGGCAAATCGAGTTTTAGTATTGAGTCGTCTTTGACATGGGCGCTTTATCTTTTAAAATGAGACTTCTGGTAATAAAGGTAGAAAATAAAAAACTAAATGTAAAATAAAATTAGGTGTAAATTTGCCAAATGCTTTCCCCTCGTAGACCAGTCCAAAACTCATAATCACTGAAGCGGTTAAAGGCATCAGCATCCTTATCTCACCGTTGATATGGACTTTCATCCAACGGCATACAAGATCGATCCGCGTGATCCACTCTCATTGGCTGAGTTTAAACCCCTCTGGGTATAAAATACCAAAACCGGACCGCTTCACCCTCGCACACACAGAGCAATTCAATTCAATTCAATTCTTTCAAGCACAAAGCAAAATTTGTTGTTTTACAGTAACAAAATAGTATAATGGCTGGTAGAGGAAAAACCCTAGGTTCCGGTGCTGCAAAGAAAGCTACGTCCCGTAGTAGCAAAGCCGGTCTCCAATTCCCCGTTGGTCGTATCGCCCGTTTCCTGAAAGCCGGCAAGTACGCCGAGCGTGTCGGCGCCGGAGCTCCCGTTTACCTTGCTGCCGTCCTTGAGTACCTTGCAGCTGAGGTAAATTCCGTTGTTTCTCTCTCTCCATTTTTTTGTTGATATATCTCAAACTTTAAGGGTTTTCTAGGGTTTGTGAATTACTCAATTTTGTATCACAGCTGATTGTACGTGATTGTTATAGGTACTTGAATTGGCTGGAAATGCGGCGAGGGATAACAAGAAGACGAGAATTGTACCAAGGCATATTCAGTTGGCTGTGAGGAACGATGAGGAATTGAGCAAGTTGCTTGGAGATGTGACAATTGCTAATGGTGGTGTTATGCCCAACATTCACAACCTTTTGCTGCCTAAGAAGGCTGGTGGCTCCTCAAAGCCCTCTGCTGATGAGGATTAGATAGATGGCCAATTTGGAATTGAGAGCTGTATGATGTTTTTGTTAGTCCATAGAGAGATTTAGATCATGAAATTAAACCCCTACCCCCAAATGTGGAATATTATTTCCTTAGTTCTGCTAGTTGTCAGGGTTTATGTTAGCGTGTGAATACAAATTAAGGGATGAATGAGAACATCATTTTCGATCTTTGAATTCTTTCTGTTTCAGTATTTCCTTGTATTGATAGATATCCATATTATTCAATGATTTAGCCAAGAAAGCTGTCTCTCATATACTATTTAGTCAATGTAGCTGTTTCTCGTACAATTTACTAGAACCTGTTACCTTTTAAAGTATGTTAAAATTGATTTGTGATTGTCTTGTTCTGTTGTTTCCTGATTTTATTTGATTTGTGTTTGTGGATGTACATTTTGGCTGAGTTTTTTATGTTTGACATTTTGGAAGATTACATGTGTACCTCTGATCTCTTTGAATGTAAAAGAAATACTAAGGATTTTTGTCGAGGGAAAAGAAGTAGTATTTAGTTCTTGCTAGTTTTATATTCTGACCTATTTGAACATCTTCCTTTCCTGATGATAATAATCTGTAGATAGCCTCTAAAGATGGCAATCCTGTGTCTACAGCCTTAACTATCTGTATTAGGGATGTGTATTCTTGTGCTTGTAATTGAGTTGAGTGATTTGTTGTTTGGTTGTCACACTTGAAAAGTGAAGTCTGAAAGATCTGTTTTTGATCTTGTTTCTAATCAATAATTCTACATCTCATATCTGATGATTGAAACAGTGGACACCATTCCCTGATATGGAAATGATGGTTTGTTGTGCCAGGTGAACACAGAACAGGTAATGGTCACATGCCCACTTGGAATTATGGCATTCTTGCAGGGTTAATGGTATCTGATATTTACGTGGCTGTGAAATCATTTCATTTCTGGGATGTTCACTTCTCAAAAGTGCATACCTGTTTTAGTTTCTTCCTCTATGGTGTTCTTTTTTAGCTTGTAGGCTTGGTCGTTTGTTTTTATTTGCTTATCTTTCCTTGGTTGTAGTTTGATCCTATGTTGTGAATCCTGAATACTAATTAACACTGACTTATTGCTGATGAGAATTTGATACCTGAATGTGTCGATCCTTCCATATTATACATTAGATAGTAGATGATGAATAGTTTTTTATGAAGCATGTGTTAACTTATACTTCTATCACTTTCAAGTTCATTTATTAGGTAGCTGATTGTGTTCAATGTTTTATGGAATAAATGAGTTAATTTTCATGATGTCTCACCTAATGAGGTTTTGTCTCTTAGTGACGTGCATGAGGAGTTTTATAGATTTCACTTTAGTATTTTGAGGGTTGTAGTATCCTATGCATGATTAGATTCAGTTTTGAGGGTTGTAGTATCCTTTGCATGATTAGATTCAGTTTTGAGGGTTGTAGTATCCTTTGCATGATTAGATTCAGTTTTCCATCTTTTCTATTGTTGACGAGCATGTCTATTAGGCATGCATATTTATTATCTCTGTTACTGAACTGTTTTTTTAACTATATATCTATATGGTTAGATGATTATTTATTTACCTGTTTATTCTTTTAGTTTCAGAACCCTCTCCTAATTCCTTGATGGGTGTTGGTTTATGGGAGCAGATTCGTCTTCCTGCATATAACAGGCACGGTGCTTTTATGTTCAATCTTCTGCAATTTTAAAGTGCTATTTCTTCTTTTATGCTTTAATTGATTCTTCCATCATATTTGCTTGTAATGTCTTCTTCCTTGTTTCGTGCTTATATTGGGAAGAAACATAGATGCGCTAGTGATGGATCAAGACACTTTCATGCCCTGATACTGTTTATGAATGTTAAGTGAAAAGTGAAATTTAGAGAATGTCATCTGAATCTGACGTGAGAATGTTAATAGTGATGGATCAAGACACTTTCATGCCCTGATACTGTTTATGAATGTTAATAGTATGTACTACTCTAGATACTATTCATAGTTAATTAGACATATTCTTGGGTTTCCTTTGTTCATCAAAAGAAACTATGGTTGTGCATAATTGCTGTGATGATTTTGCAAAATAATGGTGATTGATCTTGGATTTGATTATAGGCTTATTCTCTGGAAGTTTTACCGTTTGAAGCTCAATAATTTAACCAGTTTCCTCTTAGGATCCTTTCCCTGATGGTATAGCGGAATACTTACAATTAACTCAGAGAACGAAAATCAGTGTTGCATGTCTCTGGTTTTATCTCTATAAGCAGTTTTACCACTTAAGTTTAGTAGTTAACCAGTTTCGTCTACATTACATAGGATTAATATCTTTTAGCTTTCACCTTTTGCCTACTTTCTTGGATTATATGAGCTTTTCTCTCAAGTATAGCAGCCTCGTGAATTCGTAAGACTTCCTAGGTCGATGATTGCTATGAACAAAGGTAAAAATCAGGTACATTATTAAAGTATCAACTGCTGCTGTTTTCTCCATTTAGATCCCGTGGTCAAAGTGGGAATCGGAGCCCATTTCTTCACTTAAGTTTCCAGTTGAAAACATGTAGCTGTGTATTCTTCAAGGTAATTCTCATCTCTGTTAGATTAAATCTGTCTTCCTTCAGAAAATAGACTAAGCAAAGATTTCTTGGTAAACACACACAATTACCGAAACACCGAATATACCATGGAATTGCCGCCATGTGTTTGTATTGCAACAAGTTCATTCCTACCGAATAGATTTATATTTGTACGTACTGGTATAATCGTATCTTGTTGAACTAGTTAAGATCATGCAGATAGAAATTTGTACCTGTTAGACCTCCGTTTTCAATTTACATAGTTATGTCGACAGGTAAGAGTATTCAGGAGCATTCATTCTTAAAAAAGTATTTTCTGGTAAAACTATGTGCACTGCCTACTTGTTCAACTTAGGGAGTGCATATATATTCGTCCCAAAATCGCTCATATAAGAAAAGTTGTAAAATGTGAAGCAAGAATTGATATTCATGTTCACGATAAAATTAGAGTTTTTCTTTTCTTCAATTTGCGATGACTACAGGTTTCTGACATTTGAGAACATTTAAAAAGTTTAAATAGTGGGGAAGGTGTTTTATGTATGGCACTACGATTGAACTTTCTGCCAGTCTAAACAGTGGCAAATATGGGAAACACCTTATTCTTAGCAGCATGTAATAACAGCACCATCTGCACTATATGTTTGTACGTCTTAAATAGTGCCATCCATCGTATTTTTGTACCTTCCTTGAAAGGATTTAACATCTCTGATTCTGTAAGTTGAAAAGAAGATATCAAACTTAAATGGAAAAGGATACAATTTCATATCAAAACAATCTTACATGATCTCTGATCCCACAATAATCTTCAAGTGAGCTGAAAAATGCAAGAGAACTACTTCATTATGATCTGATTAATTATCTACTTTAAATTCTCCGTAGCATATTACACACCAACTTCCAAATCCATTTACCCTAAAAAGGGAAGCTATACATGTAATAACTAGTTTCAGTTCAGTAAAACTAAAAAGGAAACGTAACTGATTACGTAGTGCTCTAACAAAAAATTCTAAAAATGTTCATATGAAGATCACTTCAATTCGACCTTGAATATCAGAAATGAATCACTAGCTCCACTTTCTCAAGTTATCATCAGTTACATCTTGCTCTTTGATTTCCATGTTTACATCACTGTCCCGATATAGATCACAATCGCCAACTACAACCTGATAATAATAGTCTTCGTAATTACCCCATAATCCCATAGAAAAGTGGAAAATTTCTGCATAAACAGGGTGGGTTATTTCCGGGTAATAATATTGTCACGATCCAATTTTTCCTCCGTTGGGTATCGTGATGGCACCTAGTCTTAGGGACTAGGTAAACCTAACAATGATTAAAACAACAACATTATTTAAATAGAATCTCTTAAAATTTCCAAAACAGGTAGTACAAGTCATAAGCTCTACAGAGTGTTTGCTAGAAAACTTCTAAATACAACTGTCCAGAAATAAGAATAAATAGTGCAAAACAAAAACAGGAAGGTGACTCTGAAGCCTGCGAACGCAGCAACAGGTTTACCTTGAGTCTCCACAGCAATAGTCCACACAGCTAGCTAACGAACAAGTACCTGGATCTGCACAAAAATGTGCAGAAGAGTAGCATGAGCACACCACAGCGGTGTCCAGTAAGTATCAAGACTAACCTCGGTGGAGTAGTGATGAGGAACAGTCAAGACACCCACTGGTCTAATAAACTGAACAGATATAAGTACATGAATAACAGAAATATGATGTCTACATAAAGACTATGCACTGTGGCTCACAATACAATAATGGCATTAAAGTAAGAAAACAACAAGTATCAGCGGAATATCATGAAAATGACGCAGACAAAGTAAATGGAACACAACCTAAATCTGGAATCACGAATACAGCAAGGACAAGTAATAACTCAGTAATTACAACCGTTTTCACATCAGGTTTTAGTCAACAACTCTACGAGGTACCGAACCTCGGACAATTCATAACTCACGGGCCTCAATACTTGAACCCTAACACTTGGCATCCTGTGCCCTCATAACACCTCATAACCACACTGACGACTCACGTGCCAATAGAGCCATTCTCACATAAAAGACAAGTAAACAAGGGTGAGTATCTATGCTCAACAATATCAAGAACACCTCTTATCCGATAAGAGTGCTTAACTACGTGTATGCTTGTGCAAGTGTCCTAACATAGTCCATACCAGCAAATAAGCATAAGGAAGAAGAAGAACGGACAACACGTAGAATATTTTCTCACAACTTTCACAAGATAAAGCTCACACATATACGTACACCACTACAAAAATATCAACAACAAGAATGCCCCTATGCCATAAATCATCACAAATCAATCCCTAACGCATCCCACCTTGTCTCGCCACGTGTGCAATAGTAATATAAATGCCCACCTTGTCTCGCCACACGTGCATAATAATGTTTTCACCTTGTCTCGCCACATGCGCAACCCATACACACACACACACACACACACACACACATATATATATATATATATATATATATATATATATATATATATATATATCCCACATTGTCACGCCGCATGTGCAAATATCAATAGTAACAATAGCACGGCAGAAACCTCGTGCAACCCCATAACAACAACCGCATGGCAGAAACCTCGTGCATCACAATAATAACAACCATACGACAGAAATCTCGTGCATCACCACAACAAATACAACAACAACAATGGCAATAATACAAAGTACGATAAGTAAATCAACTCAAGAACTTTTAAATCGCAGGAAAAAATGTGGGACCAAATCACAAGGAATAACTAGAGTCTGAAATGCTAGGCGTAAAGCGAACATCTCAACAAAGGGAAAACTAATGTGTAGCAACGAATCTCACAATATACACTTCAACAACAGGGAAGCTAACACGAATCCAATAATGCCAAATAAAACAAGTCGACTAAGATATAAGATATCTACTTCTTTTAAGGTTGAGGAAATTATGATGGATATTCAATAATTCAATTAAGGATAACATCGAAAAAATAAGCATAACCTTAATTAAGACTGAATAATATATAGGATGAAATAATATAAATTCCAAATAAAGATAAGCAGTTATGAAAAGATAGCATGGCTATAAAAGAGATAACAGTTTCAATTAAGGCACTTATGAATCAAGTAACTATATTAGTGGATCATTAAGCAATTTATTCTAATTAAGCAGGTAGATGTGAATCTAGTAATTAAGATATATAATCATAACAAAAATAACTGCATATTCAATGAATACAAGGACCTAAGAACCCTAAAAGGCCAACTTTCTACAAATAAGTCCGTGCACGCACTCGTCACCTCGTGCACACGGGATACAGTCAACATAGAAGACTCAAATCCTAAGGGGAAAATCCCCCACACAAGGTTAAGCAAGATACTTACCTCGAACCAAGCTCAAACAGTCCGTAAGAATGCCTTTTCCTCAATTATCTGACTCCGAATGGTCCAAATCTAACCAAACACAATTGCATATCATGAATACAATGATAATAGACTTATCCAATTAATGAAATCAATATTTTAACAAAAATTCTGAAATTTGCCCTAAAAGGTCGACCCGAGCCTACGTCGCTGAATCGGGTAAAAATCACAAAATATGAACACCCATTTACTCACGAGTCCAACCATTTAAGAATTATTCAAATCCGACCATAAATCCCCTTTCAAAATGCGAAATCCTTATTGAAGAAGTTCTTTCAATTTTTCCCAATTTCAACCCCAAAAATCCGAAACTAAATGGAGAAAACAACTATAGATTAATGGAATACAACCAAAAACGAGTTAGGAATATTACCCCAAGGCTTCCTCTGAAAATCCCTTGAAAAATCGCCAAAATTCGAGCTCTCAAGTCCAAAAACGAAGAATGAAACCAAATCCTCGAATTTCTCTTTTCTGCCCAGGCGTGACTGCACCTGCGTATAATTAGCCGCATCTGCGCGACGCATGTGCGCACGTCCAAACCGCACCTGCGCTTCCTCTCGCTTCTGCGCGCCAAAATCCGCTTCTGCAAAGCCGCTGATGCGCACAATTTCTCCGCACATGCGGAGACTGTCAAGTCCAGCTCTTCTCGCACATGCACCTCAAATTTCGCAGATGCAGAATTTTCCTCGCACCTGCGACCCCTGGCACTCCTCCACTTTTCAGCTTCTGCGCTTGCCTCTCCGCACGTGCGCTCCCGTACATGCGGTCTCTTCACCGGAGGTGCGAAAATACCAAAAGCCTGAAGACTTAGCAGTAACACAATTCAAACTTTTAATCCGTTAAGCACCCGAAACTCACCAGAAGCCCCCGGGACCTCAACCAAACATACCAACCAATCCTAAAATACCATACGAACTTAGTCGATCCCTCAAATCTCATCAACTACCTATGAAACTATGCATCGCACCATGAATCGAACTTATAAATTTTAAATCTTTCAACTTTTAAAACTCGTGCTGAAACCTATCAAATCAACCCGACGTCCAATTTTGTAGGCAAGTCCCAAATAACATAACGGAGCTGTTCCAACTCTCGGAATCGCATTCCGACCCCGATATCAAAAAGTCCACTTCCGGTCCAAATCTCCAAAAATTTGACTTTCGCCATTTCAAGCCTAAATCAGCTACAAACCTCAGATTTACAGTCCGGACATGCTCTTAATTCCAAAATCACCCAACGGAACTAATGGAACAGACAAAACTCCATTCCGGAGTCGTCTTCACATAGTTCCGACTACGATCAAAATCCTAAGGCTTAAGCTTCCGTTTTAGGGACTAAGTATCCCAAATCACTCCGAATCATCTGATAACTGAAATCAACCACGCTCGCAAGTCAAGGCACATAATACGAAGCTGCTCAGGGCCTTATGCCGCCGAACGAGACTTAAATTCTCAAAACGACCGGCCGGGTCGTTACAAATATCCGGCCCTTTCCCAAATTGTTAAGAAGTTGCGCTTTAACATTAGGATCTTATTCACCAAACACTGGCCACGAATTTTCAAGTTGGGGATTGAAGCCTCAATGTAATTAATTAGTTCCTCAGATGAAGGATGTGGAATGACTCCATGATTAAAGTAGTAATGATAAAGAGACTTCAAAATTGCCAAATCCTGATCATAATCATAGTCATCATCATTTAAGTAATCTTCATAATTGGACGGTCCTCCTCCTTCAAGATTGGAAAATTTAGGCACCACTGGCTTCCATTCATATAATTCAGACATGGGACGTTTTCCTTTGCTTCTTGCTTTTAGCTCTTCTTTTTCTTCTTCCTCTATGCATTCTAGATTTCCATTTTCTTCTTCAGTTTTTGAAGATATGCTTCGCTTCATAGCCTTTAACTCGTACAGTTCAGATACTGGACAAAATCTTTTTCCTTCTCCAAGAATTGACGGAATAACTGGGGATGTGGAGGAGAAGAGATAGGTGATGAAGTTGGAGAAAAGTATAAATTCTCAATTTCAGAACTTAGTACTTCTTCTTCCTCTTTGCTTAATTCTTGATTACCAATATCAACTTGTTCTTCAGTTTCTGGATTTTCTTGCTTTCCTATTATTCGTCGTTCTGAAGTTTGATTTCCATAATCTTCTCCTCCTTCATAACTCTCTCCATTCAATTTTTTTGAAGGTGGCATTTTGGATATGATGACTCTTTCTGAAAGTATTGGAGTCAGATAAAGAGGGAAAATATTTTTCACTTTTTTTGAAATTGAACTGAATGAAGAGATGGTTCCTTTTTTTGCTGGGTTTGAATGTACGTTGTGATTCAGTTTTGCCGTTTTAACGACCGCCTTCCCTAACCTCCGCTTAGGCCCAGTTCTAATTATTTTATGTTGGTATCCTCCCTCATTTCATATATCACTAGAAATATAGTTTACTAGTACTATATTTCTGTCCAGATCACAAGAAGTAAAAAAAAAAAATGATTTTCATTTTTAAAAAGTGCATAAAAATATCATTTTTAAAATTGGTAGATTGTTCAATACTAGTAGATTATTCAAAATTTTAAATGTAAATTTATGTTTGGTATCCAAAAGTGTCCGTTAGTAATTAATTAAACAAGTTGAATCCCACTATCAACTAGTTTGGTTCGACTCGAACTTCATGACAGCCAATATTTTGTATACTTGGGGACGCTAACTAGACTTGCTCAACACCCTGCTCAAGTTTCATCCTCAAGTTATTGTACTTAGGAAACGGATAGTACTCTTAGTTAGCTTAGGAGTGGAGGTACGAGATAAAAAGAGGAGTTTCCATTTTGCCTTATTAGTAGTGGAAAATGATATTTTGGATTTAACTTATAAATACTGAGTATATAAAATACTTTTCATTATGAATGCATTTTAACTTGTTATAGTAGGTTACCCCAATAGTATCTCTTTTTAATATCTAATAGAGTATAAAAGATTTAAAAATGTCACCGACACATAAAAGTTAATTCCCAAGTTTTAAATGAAACACATTAGAAAGAGATTACTTTAGGTTGTACAGGACTATTAGATCTTTATTCTCCTCCTGCTTATCAATCGATCATATAGATATGTTTTTCCTTTGTTTGACGTGAATGCAAATAGTATTTGGGCATAATAATTTTCTAAGCAAAGGAAGAAGCACAATAAACAGTGGTTTTCTTTTAAAAAAAAAAACACTTTTAAAGGAAGAGATATGTGAACTTATTCATCTTTACAGTTAGCCAAAAAAGAAGTTATCGTTTACTTCCCTCATTGGACAAAATATGGAGAAAAATACAGAATGGCGACTTCCCCCTGAAATTGAATTCGCTTATGTTTTCTACTATTTATTTGAGAGTGTTAGGGTAGTGGTATCTGTATACGGTCAAAAGTGAGTTTGCCCTTCGTATGACTAATCGAGATTGGAACATGATGGTCCGAGGTTAATCATTGTAATAGCGAAGCCATGATGCGAAGTTAGGTTGTAGAGCTCGAGCCCCAGAGACCGATCAAGATCGAGATCGGCCAAGACCGAACTCGAGACCCAGAGACCGGTCAAGATTGAGATCGGCTAAAATCGAGGTCGAACAAATATAGACCAATCAAGATCTAGATCGGCCAAGATCGAGATCGAGCCAAGAAACAAAATAGCAGTTATAGCCGCAATTAAGGGGAGAATCTCGGCGAAAATCACAGCACAAATCAAGGAGAGACTAATTAATTAATCTATCATAGGATCTCCACTATGTATTTTTAATTATATCCAAAATAAGATTTTTCCACTATATTAAGGGTTGTTATCATTTGTAGAAGGTGGTCAGATTCATTGAGATTTAAAGAATATAAAGCAAATACTATCCTTTTTTGGGCTTTGATATTTAGTCATATTGTTCTTCTATCAATCACTCTCCATTTAATTTGAAGGTGATAAAACTTGAAGGCTTAGGCTAACTAATTCATTCGGTTTGCATTCATTTCTTTTACAGCTAATTTCGACATTCATTTACTTATTTTTCCCAATTTGTACCAAGTTATACCACGTATCCTTAGAACTACATATAAATTCAATTGCTATCCGTTTTTCGGGTAAACAATTTAGCGCCCACCATGGGGCTAAGGATAATAGTGGTTATTTGATATAAATCTCTGTAAAACACACTATTTTACACTTGCTCTTGGAAGTATATTTGATTTCAGGCTAAAATTGACGAACTCTCAATTAATGGCCCTACCTATCGACAACGAATCTGGCCATCAAGGTGAGAATAACAACATGATGCCCAGGGATGAAAGGCCACCTGTTGACCCCGTTGGGACTCGGGCCGTGGATCCAATTGACGTTAATTCACATGTGGCCATTGAAGCAAACTAACATTCCGGCCCCGAAAACAACATTCATGGTGGAACTCGATCTGCAGTTCAAAATATCCAAACTATTGGAGAAGATGGGATCAACCTGCGTATGATTTTCGAAATGTGGCAAGCTCAACAGGTAGCGATAACTCAGTTGCAGAGCCAAACCCAGGCACCGAGCAGGCCTGAGCCCGGTCCACCCCAAGAAGTCACCCACAGAATGGGTCCAGCTGTAGTAAGGTCAAATGAACAAGATTCGGGGACTAACCCCGAAATTATAAAGATGCTCGAGGAACTGACAAAACGGATAGAGTCAGGAGAATAGAGGATTGAAGCAAACGACAAGAAAGTAGAAACTTATAACTCCAGGGTTGATCAGATCCCGTGGGCACCACCAATATTGAAGGGTTTAGATTCTAAAAAGTTCGTACAAAAGCCTTTCTCCCCAAGCGCAACTCCCAAACCGATCCCCAAGAAGTTCCGCATGCCCGAGATTCCTAAATATAATGGAACGACCGACCCCAACAAACATGTCACCTCTTATACGTGTGTCATTAAAGAGAACGATCTAGAGGACGGCGAGATCGAATCCGTATTGTTAAAGAAATTCGGGGAAACCCTGTCAAAGGGAGCAATGATATGGTATCATAATTTACCACCTAACTCTATCAATTCTTTTGCCATGCTTGCAGATTCTTTTGTAAAAGCACACGCTGGAGCCATAAAGATCGAGACCAGGAAGTCGGACCTTTTCAAGGTAAGGCAAAAAGAGAACGAGATACTAAGAGAGTTTGTATCTCGTTTCCAAATGGAACAAATGGATCTACCACCGGTCATGGACGATTGGGCCATTCAAGCTTTCACCCAAGGACTAAACAAACGAAGCTCAGTGGCTTCACAACAGTTGAAGTAGAACTTGATTGAGTACCCGGCTGTTACCTGGGCCGATGTACATAATCGATATCAATTGAAGATTAGAGTCGAAGACGACCAGTTAGGGGCCCCTTATGGATCCATTACCAAAAGGGACATCGACCGAGAACCGAGGTTGAACAGGGACCGATATCAGCCGTATAATAGAGATCGTAGGGGCAGCAGACCAAGGCACAATTTCATACGAGGTGAAAGGAGAAGTGATCGAGGCCAAGGGCCTCGAGGGATGATGAGCAAGAATGGTTTCGACAGGCATACCGGACCTAAGGAAGCACCGCGATTGTTAGAGTATAACTTCAACATTGATGCATTCGCTATCGTACTGGCTATCGGATGCATCAAAGATACTAAATGGGCTCGACCTCTGTAGACCGATCTAGCCCAGAGAAATCCCAATCAAATGTGCAAGTATCATGGCACCCATGGCCACAGAACTGAAGATTACAAGCAGTTGGGGTAAGAAGTAGCCCGGTTATTCAATGAAGGGCACCTTCGAGAGTTTTTAAGTGATTGGGCCAAGAATCACTTCAAAAACAGATAGTTCAATAGACAAAACGAGCAAGAAGAGCCGCAACACATTATCCACATGATTATCGGAGGGATCGATGTCCCCCAAGGGCCAGTGTTTAAATGCACTAAGGTGTCTATTGTAAGGGAGAATCAATCTCGAGCTTAGGATTACATACCAAAAGGAACCTTGTCCTTCAATGACGAAGACGCAGAAGGAATCATGCAACCCCATAACGATGCACTGGTAATATCTGTACTCATGAATAAAACTCAAGTTAAGAGTTTGTTGATTTATCCAGGTAGTTCGGGCAACATCATTCGATCGAGGGTTGTAGAGCAACTCGGTCTACAATAACAGGTCGTGCCCCCGGCCCTAGCACTAAACGGATTCAACATTACATGTGAAACTACTAAGGGCGAGATAAATCAGCCAGTAAACGTGGCCGGGACCATCCAAGAAACGAAGTTACACATGATCGAGGCCGACATAAGGTATAACGCCCTGTTCGGGAGACCATGGATCCACAACATGAGAGCAGTACCCTCGACCCTACACCAAGTTCTAAAATTCCCGACACTAGAAGGAATCTGTAACGACCTGACCTATTATTTTGAGCATTACAACTCCGTTCCCCAATTTACTGCTCAATTTATGCTTTACAGTTGTTATGTTACTTGTCGGGGTAAGTAGTTCGGGTCCGTAGAGATTTCGAAATGAATAGAGATACTTAGTCTCATAATAAAAAGCTTAAGTTAGAAAAGTCGACCGGATATTGATTTATGTGTAAACAACCTCGGATTTGAATTCTGATGTTTCCAGTAGCTCCGTATGATAATTTTGGACTCTGGAGCGTGTCCGAAAATTATTTGGAGGTCCGTAGTAGAATTTGACTTGAAATGGCGAAAGTCAAATTTTTGGGAAGTTTGACCAGGGGATTGACTTTTTGATATCGGGGTCGGAATCTGATTCTAGAAATTGGAATAGGTCCTTTATGTCATTTATGACTTATTTGCAAAATATGAGGTCAATCGGACTTGATTTGATGTGTTTCGGCACAAGATAAAGAATTTGAAAGTTCAAAGTTCATAGATTTCGATTTGAGGTATGATTCGACATTTTGATGTTGTTATGTGTGTTTTGAGGCCTCGAGTAGGTCCTTATTGTGTTATGGAACTTGTTGGCATCTTCAGTTGGGGTCCCGAAGGGCTCAGTTAAATTTCGGACTTTCGAATAATTTCAAATGGCTTTGCATTGCTGTTTTTTCTGCTGTTACCTGTTGCTTCTGGCGTTCTTCGCGATCATGAAGGTGTAGCCGCAATCGCAAAGTGTTTGGTTAGTGGAGCTATTTGTTATCCGCGTTTGCACTTCTGAGGTCGCATTCACACTGGGTAGAAGATTTTTGTCTTCGAGTCTGCGTCCATTGCTATGCGTTCACGTAGTGTTGAGGTTTGGCAGCTGGGAGTTGGAGAATTCTTCAATGCGATAGCGAAAGGTGAGTCGCGTTCGCGAAGCTTTGCATCAGTGGTCCTCGTGTTCACGTGGGGTGTATCGCGAACACGTAGTGTTTTTGATGGCAGTATATTTTTGTTCATCGCGAACGCGATGGAATTCCCGCGTTCGCGTAAGAGGATGCCTGGGCAGAAGTATAAAGTACTCTATTTCGGGGGTTTCAGCCATTTTTGCATTTTTGGAGCTATGGATCTCAGATTGAGGTGATTATTGAGGCAATTTTCACAATGTGAACTGGGGTAAGTGTTCTCTACTCATTTTCGATTTTATATCATGAATCTATCTTCGTTTTCAGCATTTGATTAAGGGTCCCAAAAGAGAAATTTGGGGGTTTTAGCCTTAAGTTTCATAAAGTTAATTTTTAAGTTTTGAACATCAATTTAGAATCGGATTTGAGTGAAATTAGTATGGTTGGACTCGTAATTGAATGTGTTATCGGATTTTATGAGTTTTTTCGTGTTCCGAGGTACGGGCCCGGGTTGGACGTTTTGGCCGATTTTGGGCTTTTGATTAAAGATTCGACATTTTTCATTTGGAATTGTTTCCTTGGGCTTTATTTGATGTATTTGAGTTGCGTTTGGCTAGTTTTGAGCCGTTCGGAGGTCGCTACGCACTAGATGGCATTTTTGGAGCATTGTTGGGCTTGCTCGGTATTTGGATTCGTCTTGTTCGAGGTAAGTAACTATTCTAATCTTGGAGCCGAGGGTATGAACCCTGAATATATGTGTTATGTGTTTGGTGTGAGGTGACGAACATGCTAGGTGACGGGCGTGTGGGCGTACACCGTATGAACTGTGATTCTGTTATTTCTGTGGTACTGTGTAGTTACCTGAACTTGTCTGTAATCATGAAATCTCTACGTACTAGAGTTATCGAGCTATGATTCATGTTAGAAGCCATGTTTAGGCTACATGCTTATTCTGTTGGGACCCACCGATGTCATTGCTTTGATGAATTATTTATTTACATTGCAATGTCATACCTAGTCATACTCATTTCATTGCATATCATATCTTAGTCTCTATTGTTATTTATTATTACATCATATCATCATTTTTGGGCTAGTTCATGTCATTATGAGCCCGAGTTGTGAGCTATATGTATATATGGATCGGGTTGCACGCCGCAACAAGTCTCAGTCTCTGTTGTTATTTATTGATGCATCATATCATTGTTTTCGGGTTAGTATCATGACACTGTGAGCCCGTGAGAGAGAGATTGGAGACATTGATGATTGGATGAGGCCGAGTGCCTAATTATGAGTGAAAGCTATGGGATCGGACTGCACGTCGCAGTGGTTATACTGATTTATGATAGCGCTTGGGCTGAAGGAGCCCCTCCGGAGTCTGCAAACACCCCCAGTGAGCGCGATTGATATTACTGAGGGATGAATTTTCCCTGGACATGAATCTTGTCCGAAGTATTTATACTTGGGGATGAATCTTTCCCACGGGCTGGATTGGCCCTACTCGGTACTGAGTGACTGATGATCAGTTGATATGTATATTTCGGGATGGATCTTCCCTCAGCTGGATTGGCCATGTACAATACCGAGTGAGACAGTGAGATTGAGATACATTGCATTGACATGCACACATGACATACATGCATATGGATGTATTTTTCTCATCTTGTACTGTATCACGTCATTCATGACTTCTCACACATATTGGCCTATGGGCATAGCGATGTATTTTTCCACTGGCTATTTGGAAAGAAAATGAAACATCTTATTTATTGTTGAAAGGATTTTTGGGAGAATTACTATTTTCAAACTTACTTATATTTTTGGCAACTTCAGTAAATGACTTGGGATTTACACTGACACACTTGAAAGGCGGAACTATTTTCAGAAATCATGATTTAGCTGAGCATTTACTCTTTGAGTTACTTCTTTCATTACTTGCTTTATGTTATTATGAATTGTTATTGGTTATTTGAGCTGCACTCTGACCTTGGTACAAGCCCGTCACCACTTTCAACCTAAGGTTAAATTTGTTACTTATTGAGTACATGGAGTCGGTTGTACTCATACTACACTTCTGCACCTTGCGTGCAGATATTGGCTGCTGACATTGCTATGATCGATGGGAGCCAGAATTGAAGATGTACCTGCATTCCGGTTGTAGCTGCCTCTTGTTCATGGTAGCCTTAGATCTATAAAACTTTGTTTATGTACTTTTCAAACAGATGCTGTATTTACTTTATTTCAGCTTTGTAAACTCTATTCTTAGAAGCTCATGATTTGTAATTTCAATCCTTGGGGAATGTATCAGATTCAGATATTTCTTTACTTAATTGATTTATTAATTGTTATTAGAATTGGTTAGTGGTTAATTGGCTTACCTGACGGGTTGAGTTAGGTGCCATTACGACTAGGTGGATTTCGGGTTGAGAAAAATTGTTATCAGAGTTCTAGGTTCATAGGTTCTACAAGTCATGAGCAAGTGTCTTGTAGAGTCTTGCCGATCGGTATGATGACGTCCATACCTATTTTCGAGAGGCTACAAGAAATTTAGGATATACTTCCCATCTTTCTTTCCTTATCGTGCGACATTGATTCAGCATGAAGCGTAAATCTTTGAATTCCTTCCACGCATTTGTATGTGCACATGAGCGCTCGGTATCAGTTGTGTATCGACAACCTGTGATTCCATGGTTGATGTGCGAGATGTGATTTTGGCATGCTGATGATGGGCCAGTCTGGAGGACTTGAGGTCGGGTTTTGACTGTAGCTTGAGCACGGAGATTTCGATTGTGTGAGTACGTGCTTTTGGGACTTATATGTCCAGTGGTGTCCCTATAAGTGGAATTTGTGATTGGGTGACTATGTGGTGACTATGATATGACTGCGAGATGCGTTTAGATTGTTTGAATATGACGAAAAGGGTTTACTTGAGATATAGAAAGGACTATTGGGTGTTTGGTTTCTGTCTTGATGCGACGTATGGTTCCGAGTTATGAGTGTATTGAAGGATCTTTTCTGTTGCTTAATGCTGGAGCAAAATAGGTTCTCATGTCTTATTGTCGAGATCAGACTTAAGGAGATTAAGTGATTGCTTAGTAGTTGTGTCTATGAAAGGGTATAAAGAGATGTCAGTTTGAGGCTAAGCAGGTGGGTTATAACCTGCAAGGTAAACTACAGATGTGTGGTTTTTATAATGTTGTGGGGGGGGCTTTTTTTTCTACCAGTGGGGTATATTTGTGTGATTTGAGTTTGGATCTGTTGTAACAGTCGACCTGACTATCACGAGGATGAATGCGAGATTTGCAGACGATTTGAGGTATTATATGGTTTGTGTTACATGAGCTTACGAAGGATTTAGTTGAATTTTAGTGTGGGATTTTGGCAGTAATAGAGTATGGGTATCGTAATGTTATCGACTGTTTTGTTCTATGGCTTTGAGCCAAGTGGGCGAGTCTTCTATCAATGACTTAATTGCACGATTATTTGTTGTATTGGTTTCAGTTTGAGGTATACTAGTGAATCAATTATGACTGTAGGGGTTGAGATTGAGGATGACTCGAGTAAGGGGATTTTTGGATACGGGTTGTATTACACTCTATGGGTATATGGGAATCATGGAATGATTGAGTGGTTATTCGTGAAGGATGTAGTGTGCATGGAGTAGGAATTTGCTTGGTCACGTTAAGATGGGGTTACTCATTTGGGTGTCGTCGTGCCAATGGGGCACCAGTTGTTTGGCCCGTTTGGGGCGGTGCAATCGAGATTGGAATAGAGTAAATGATTCTCGAGAATGGGTTCTAATGAATTCAAGATTTATATGTAGCAATTGGGAATTTTTAGGATTTGTATATAGCTAGAAACTGAGATTTACATTGGATGGTGTCGAGACTTGTTGCATTTCTATATCATTATGGATTCTACATTTCAGCATTCAGGAAGGCGAAGGAAACAACTTCAGATTCGCAGAAGATCTCTTCAGAGTGGGTATCTTGTTTATGGTACGTTTGGGGTGCTGGAGAGAGAATTCAGCGGCTTATGAGACTTAGGGTGTTGTGGTATATTACTAGTGTCTCTTGTGTGATGAGTTTTGGTTGAGGATCGTGGTATTATGGTGAGGAGAACTATCAATTTGAAGGTAATTCAGAAAGAACTAGAAGAGTTAGGACAACTTGGAAGTAGGTTGGATCAGCACAGTAATAGATATAATCGGTTCTTTGGGTACTTATGATGTGGCTAGTCTCTACAGGTGTTTCGTGGCAATGCTCTTGGGTTTTGGCGACCTGCGTGGCTGGGTTGAGTTAGAGAGATTCGGTTCTGATAGCTTGGTTATGTGAAAATGGACTTCGAAGGGTTCTCAATGATTTCTACCACGGTTCGAGGAGTATATTTCCTACTGGTGTGAGGAGCATGTGGTGTATAGTGATTTTCTCCTTGATGAAATCAAATAGAAGGTCCTTAGCTAATTGAGTATGTAGTTGCTTGTGACTCGAAGTGGACTATGAAGTTATCATATTTTTCATATGATGGCATGGTATATGTGGTGTGTTGTGTGGGATTGAGATTTACATGAGCGAGATCACAGTTCAGTTTTGAAGGGAAGGTCATAAAATTCTTAGGCAGCATGGACGGTTTCAGATGACTAGGTAAATAATATTACTATTTGGTATGGCTTCATGAGAGTATACATTTCAGAAGGGGCAATGCGTTTTGATTTATGGATACTTCACTGATACTGCGACACTCTCCTGGTTGATCCACTGCTGATGTTCAAAATTTACTAAGTGGCACAGAAGAATTTTATAAGTATTCCTCGTGGGATGATCGTGTATGAGAGATGTGTTAGACATTCAGGCGGTGGAGATGGAATCATAAATGGTGATTCGTGTGTTCTATGGATTTGGAAACCAGGAGTTTTCAGGAGCAGATTGTTTCGTAGTTGTGGGCTGTGAAGTTGTGGCCAGAACTAGCCAGATGATAGTAAGTATTATGATTCAGTCATTGTGGATCTTTGGAGGGTTATTTATCTATTATGGATGGTCAGAGTTGATTTAGGGTTCATTGATAAGCCCAATAAGTATGTGTATTCTTTATCGGGTCAGACTGGTCGACTCCGTACTACTATTGTTTGGGGATGTGCCATTCGGTTGGTGTTGAGCTTATTCGTATTCTGATATGTTCTGTGAGTTACTCTTCTATGCTACGAGGGGTTGTGTATCGTTGGTTGTATGCACACATGATGCAGTTTTATTGGGGCCTTATAGCGTAATTTGAGAGAGATGAGTATTTGGGTATTTCATGATTGATTGCGTATTGGTTATGTCCTTTCGAGTTTTGGGTGGCATTGTGTCATTGGTTATGGTAATGCATTTTGAGTACTTGATGTCGAATTGTGCGTGGTTATTGATTTTGAGCATGGTGGCTCGATGTATCTCGTATGGGCCAGTGTTTGGATGGGGTCATGCATTGCGGCAGAGTTATGTTGAGATATAATACTTTGTATTAGATTCGCGTGTTATGGTTCTATGGTGTGTGATGGGTTCTTAGCATTGCGTTGTGGTGGTACCCGTTGAGCTTGTGGGACGTTTCTCTTGTTTGAGTCATTTTCGTGATTGAGTACATTTGGATTGTTGCTTATTGGTGCATGGATTGCACGATTTGTGGCTCTGGGTAGTATTGGTGTTGCGTGCCAGTAGAGTAGTTGGCATTTTATAAGATGAAGTCATCGGATCTAGGATGGGTGCTATCGGATTTGATTGCGGTATATTTGGAAGGATAATATCAGAAGTCAGCTAGGAATTGGCTATAGTTCTTGTTGAAGTAGGGGGAGCTCCATGACTTGTTGGTATGATGAATGGTTATGAGTTTCCGCATGTTGCTTTCATCATCGGCAGTGTACGAAGGTTTTAGGACGAGGTTTGGTTTGACAAGAGGTTTATTATCGGAATTGGGTTATTTTGGACAACTGCTGTGATTAGAAATCATTGCTATGAGTATTTGAGTTATGCGGTCTATCATGTGATTACATCTTGAGTTATGGGTATGGCTTGATACAACTTGTTCAGACTTATACATAGTGTTGATGCGAGATTCTGATCTTATAGAAAGTTCCAGATGTTGGGAATTGAATTCCAAGGTTTTTGGGCCAAGATTAAATTAATGATTCTTGTTGTGTTGTGTTGTCGGGCCTATATGGGATATGGTGATGTGGGATCACCCCAGGTACGTGCGTGGTAAGATGGAATAGTGATTTAATGGCTTGGAAACAATTCTTGGCACGTTCGAGGACGAACGAATATTTAAGTGGGGGAGAATGTAGCGACCCGGTCGATCGTTTTAAGTATTACAACCCCGTTCCCCCATTTACTGCTCAATTTATGCTTTACAATTGTTATGTGACTTGCTGGGGTAAGTAGTTCGGGTCCAGAGAGATTTCAAAATGAATTGAGATACTTAGTCTCATAATGGAAAGCTTAAGTTGGAAAAGTCGACCAGATGCTGATTTATGTATAAACAACCTCAGATTTGAATTCTAATTTTTTCAGTAGCTCCGTATGGTGATTTTGGACTTCAGAGCGTGTCCAAAAATTATTTGGAGGTCCGTAGTTGAATTTGGCCTGAAATGGCGAAAGTCGAATTTTTGAAAAGTTTGACCGGGGGGTTGACTTTTTGATATCGGGGTCGGAATCTGATTCTGGAAATTAGAATAGATCCTTTATGTCATTTATGACTTATTTGCAAAATATAAGGTCAATCAGACTTGATTTGATGTATTTCGGCACAAGATAAAGAATTTGAAAGTTCAAAGTTCATAGATTTCGATTTGAGGTGTGATTCATCATTTTGATATTGTTATGTGTGTTTTGAAGCCTCGAGTAGGTCTGTATTGTGTTATGGAACTTGTTGGTATCTTCGGTTGGGGTCTCGAAGGGCTCAGTTGAATTTCGGACTTTCGGATCATTTTAAATGACTTTGCATTGCTGGTTTTTCTGCTGTTACCTTTGCTTCTAGCGTTCTTCGCAATCGCGAAGGTGTAGCCGCGATCGCGAAAGGTGTTTGGTCAGTGGAGCTATTTGTTCTCCGCGTTTGCACTTCTGAGGTCGCGTTCGTACTGGGTAGAAGATTTTTGTCTTCGAGTTTGCGTCCATTGCTATGTGTTCGCGTAGTGTTGAGGTTTGGCAGTTGGGAGTTGGAGAATTCTTCAACGCGATAGCAAAAGGTGAGTCGCGTTCGTGAAGCTTTGCATCAGTGGTCCTCGCGTTCGCGTGGGGTGTATCGCGAACGCGTAGTGCTTTTGATGGCAGTATATTTTTGTTTATCGCGAACGCGATGGAATTCCCGCGTTCGCGTAAGAGGATGTCTAGGCAGAAGTATAAAGTACTCTATTTCGGGGGTTTCAGCCATTTTTGCATTTTCAGAGCTATGGAGCTAGAATTGAGGCAATTATTGAGGCAATTTTCACCATGAGAACTGGGGTAAGTGTTCTCTACTCATTTTTGATTTTATATCATGAATCTATCTTCGTTTTCGGCATTTGATTGAGGGTTCCAAAAGAGAAATTTGGGGGTTTTAGCCTAAAGTTTCATAAAGTTAATTTTTGAGTTTTGAACATCAATTTAGAGTCGGATTTGAGTGAAATTAGTATAATTGGACTCGTAATTGAATGGGTTGTCAGATTTTGTGAGTTTCATCGGGTTTTGAGGTGCGGGCCCGGGTTTGACGTTTTGGCCTATTTTGGGCTTTTGATTAAATATTCGACCATTTTCATTTGGAATTTTTTCCTTGTGCTTTATTTGATGTATTTGAGTTACTTTTGGCTAGTTTTGTTCCGTTCGGAGGTCGCTACGTGCTAGATGGCATTTTTGGAACATCGCCTGGCTTGCTCGGTATTTGAATTCATCTTGTTAGAGGTAAGTAACTATTCTAATCTTGCTGAGGGTATGAACCCTGAATATACGTGTTATGTGTTTGGTGTTGAGGTGACGCACATGCTAGGTGATGGGCGTGTGGGCGTGCACCGTGTGAACTGTGATTTCATTATTTTTGTAGTTCTGTGTAGTTACCTGAACTTGTCTGTAATCATGAAATCTCTACGTACTAGAGTTATCGAGCTATGATTCATGTTAGAAGCCATGTTTAGGCTACATGCTTATTCTGTTGGGATCCGCTGAGGTCATTACTGCTATTGAGTTATTTGTTTACATTGCAATGTCATACCCAGTCATACTCATTTCATTGCATATCATATCTCAATCCCTATTGTTATTTATTGATACATCATATCATCATTTTTGGGCTAGTTCATGTCATTGTGAGCCCGATAGACTGGAGAGGTTGGTGACTGAGTTAGGGTTTGAGTGCCGAGCTGTGAGCTATATGTATATATGGATCGGGTTGCACGCCGCAACGAGCCTCAGGGCTGTATGTATATATGAATCGGGTTGCACGCTGCAACGAGTCTCAGGGTTGTATATATATATGGATCGGATTGCACGCTGCAACGAGCCTTATGGCTATTTATATGGGATCGGGCCGCACACCGCAGCGATATAGCGCTTGGGATGAAGGAGCCCCTCCGGAGCCTTGCACAGACCCCAGTGAGCGCGGTTGATTTATATTGAGGGATGGATCTTCCATGGACATGGATCTTGTCCGAAGTATTTATACCTGGGGATGGATCTTCCCAGGGGATGGATTGGCCTTTCTCGGTACTGAGTGACTGATGATCAGTTGATGTGTATATTCCGGGATGGATCTTCCCTGGGCTAGATTGGTCATGTACAGTACCGAGTGATTGAGCATGGTAAGTGAAATGTGTGAGACAACGAGATTGAGTACTCTGAAGGTGTGAGTACATGAGTTCTTCTCTGAGATACATTTCATTGACATGCACACATGACATACAGGCATATAGATGTATTTTTCTCATGCTGTACGGTATCAAGTCATTCATGACTTCTCACACATATTGGCCTATGGGCATAGTGATGCATTTTCCACTGGCTATCTGGAAAGAAAATGAAACATCTTATTTATTGTTGAAAGGATTTTTGGGAGAATTACTCTTTTTAAACTTACTTATATTTTTGGCAACTTCGGTAACCGACTTGGGATTTACACTGACACACTTGAAAGGCGGAACTATTTTCAGGAATCATGATTTAGCTGAGCATTTACACTTTGAGTTACTTCTTTCATTACTTGCTTTATGTTATTATGAACTGTTGTTGGTTATTGGAGCTGCACTCTAACCTTGGTACAAGCTCATCACTACTTTCAACCTAAGGTTAGGTTTGTTACTTATTGAGTACATGGAGTCGGTTGTACTCATACTACACTTCTGCACCTTGCGTGCAGATATTGGCTGCTGACGTTGCTGTGATCGACGGGAGCCGAAATTGAAGATGTACCTGCGTGCCGGTTGTAGCTACCTCTTGTTCATGGTAGCCTTAGATCTATAAAACTTTGTTTATGTACTCTTCAAACATATGATGTATTTACTTCATTTCAGCTTTGTAAACTCTATTCTTAGAAACTCATGATTTCTACTACCAGTCCTTGGGGAATGTATCAGATTCAAATATTTCTTTACTTAATTACTTTATTAATTGTTATTAGAATTGGTTAGTGGTTAATTGGCTTACCTGACGGACTGTGTTAGGTGCTATCACGACTAGGTGGATTTCGCGTCGTGACATAATCAAAACAATCTACAGGGAATAACCCGTAGCAAAGAAAATATTTGCCGTTGACGAGGTGACTCCGATATCGTCACTCTCACCGACAAAAGGGTCAAATTCGAAGGGAAAATAGGAGACCAAATAGCAATCACAAATTCCAGCCTCGGTTTAACTAGAGAAGCAGGAGATTGACCAAGATGATGATTATGGGGTCCCTCGATCCTTCATAGTCTCCGATGATTCCGACGCTACTAATTCAACGATCGAAGAACTGGAGCAAATCACACTAATCGAACATCTGCCCGAACAAAAGGTATACCTGGGCACTGGGTTAAATCCCGAGCTCAGGAAAAAGTTTATTCAATTTTTTATAGCTAACATGGATTGTTTCACTTGGTCCCATCTTGACATGAAAGGGATCCCACCAGAAATCACCACCCATAGACTAAGCTTGGATTCGAAGTTCCATCCGATGAAGCAAAATAAAGAACCCAGTCCGAGATCAAACATGATTTCGTCAAAGACGAGGTAACCAAGCTTCTTAAAATAGGATCAATCCGTGAGGTAAAATACCCCGAATGGTTAGCAAATGTAGTAGTCCTTAAAAAAGGAAACAAGCTTAGAATGTGTATAGATTACAAATATCTGAATAAAGCATGCCCCAAGGATTCTTTTCCTTTGCCTAATATCGATCGCATGATCGATGCTACGGCCGGCCACAAGATCCGTCTCCCCAGAGTCGTGTTTATGCATTTGGAGTGCTTGTGGTCGATATTCGGGTATTTCATAGGTATAAGAATTATTCTTTGATGGGTATCTCCTTATTTATTGTTATGTATGGATCTGGTGGCACACCACCACGTGTATGTTGTTTGGATCGGGTTGCATGCCGCAATGGTATCATGTGTGGATCAGGTTGCATGCTGCATCAGTGAGATGTTAAGTACTTTTCCTTATACTTACTTTGAGTACCTTGTTTCCCATCTCTGAGATAGAGCCATAACATCGGTTTGGCCGTTTTATTTGTTACGCGGCCTGGATGATTCTTTGCCAGAGTTCGTTCTTCCCTATGGGTCACATTCGAGTTATAGATTGTTGGCGATTTGATGGCGATGTATGATATTTTTAGACGGTGTTTGAGGTGGCTTATTGCCTGAGCAGCTTGTACTGGGTGAGACAAGATTATTGGACCTGAGATCAATGCGATCGAAGTTATGTAGGGCATATTAAAGAGAAAATATCATTATTCATTTCAGAATGAGGTAATGGTTCTTGCCAGGAGGATAAACTCCATGATTTATTCATTCGGGAGGTGGTTATGAGTTTCTATACATCTCTTTCATCGTGGCAGTATTGCGAAAGTTGGAACATGGCTTACATGTGTTATGAGGCATATTGCGGGCAACAGATTAGTGAAATCGCAGCTATTGTGGTCGGAGGATGTTATTACGGGCAAAGGACATATGTGGTGCATGGTGTGATTTCAGCATAGGTGCGTGATTAGGTTTTGGTACTATGTATAGGGATTGATGCGGTGTTCGTATGTTAGAATCGGGTCTCGTGGAGAAATTCTGGATATTGGAATTTTATTCTAAGGCTTGTTAGCTAAGGTTATAGAGAGGATCTTCAGTCTAGATTGAGCTAATGTGCTCATATGGGTGGTGGTGGCACGGATAGGTGCACGAGGTGTTAAACAGTGATTTTGGACAACTCCGAAATAGTTCTTGGCACGTTCGAGGACGAACGTATGTTTAAGTGGGGGAGAATGTAACGACCCGACCGATCATTTTGAGCTCTAGCGCATCGTTAGGCGGTTTGAGGCCTTGGGTAGCTTCAATTTATGTATTATGACTTGTACGCACAATCGGAATTTAATTTCGGGAAGTTCGGAGTTGATTCGGATGGAACAATTCTCAATTCGGAAAGCTTTAAGTTGGAAGAGTTTATCAAGGTTTGACTTTTGAGTAAACGACCTCGGAATAGGGATTTGAAGGTTCCAATAGGTTCATATGATGATTTCGGACTTGGGCGTATATTCGAGTTGAGTATCGGGTGGTCCGGGAGCGTTTCAACACTTATTATGGAAAGTTGACATTTTAAAAGGGTAAGAATTTCTTAAGTTGATTTGAAGTGGACTTTTGTCTTATCGTTGTCTGTTTGAGGTTCTGAGCCTTGGAATAGGTTCGTATCATGATTTATAACTTGTACGTAAAGTTTGGCGTTATTCCGGAATGTTTAAGTGTAATTCGGACGCGTTCGTCGAAGTTTGAATATTGGAAAGTTGAAAGAAGGTTTCAATCGTCGATTCATATTTTTGATGTTGTTTGGTATGATTTGAGGCTCGAGCAAGTTCGTGTTATTTTTTGGACTTGTTGGTGTGATTGGACGGGGTCCCGAGGGCCTCGGGTGTGTTTCGGTGTGGTTTCAGACCAAGATTGGGTGATTTGCAGCTGCTGGTTTCTGGTGTCCTTGGCATGCTTCGCGATCGCGAAGAGGGAGACGCGATCGCGGAAGGTAAGTGGGAGAAGATGAAACTGTTCTTCGCATTCGCGGACCAAGGAATGTGATCACGTAGTGTCCTGGGATGGACCATCACGTTCGCGTAGTGTTGAAGCAAGGGCTAATGGAATTGGTCTTCGCGAACGTGAAGTTCTCCCGCATTCGCGATTGTTGGACTAGTCGTGCTTTGCGATCGTGAGTCTTCAGACGCGATCACTTATGGCATTTTTGGCAGCAAATGTGGTATTTTTTCGCGATCGCGAGGCTTCAGACCGCGATCGCGAAAGGCAGCGCCTGGGCAGAATTGTTTTAAATCAGGGTTTTTGCTCATTTCTCTCTTGGTTTGGGTAATTTTTGGAGAGCTTAAAGGGGGGGGGGATTTATCATCTATTGCAAGGTAAGTAATTCCCGCATAGTTTTAGCTAACTACATGGATTCTACAAGGATTTAAACAAGAAAATTAGAAACCTAGAAATTGATATGTTTGGATTTTTACCACGAAATTGGACATGGAATTAGGAATAAATTATATATTTGAGTTCCTTGTGTTATGGATAAAGTTTATCTTCAAAAATTTTCGGAATCTGGGCACTTGGGTCCGAGGGTTGACCTTGTTGACTTTTTTAGCAGAGTTGAGAATCATTATAAATTGTTAGATTATACGCATTTGAGTATATTTTGATTGATTTGCACATTGTTTGACTAGTTTCGGATCGATAGGCATTGGTTTGAGGTGTTAGAGTGGCGTGGGAGCCGGTTATGGAACTTCGGAGCGAGGTAAGTCTCATATCTAATCCTCTTAGGGGGAATTTACCCCATAGGTATTGTTCTTGTTATATACTGCATGTTGTGGGAGTTGTGCACGTATAAGGTGACGAGTGTTCGTGCGTATACTAGAATTCTTGATTATGCCCGGGTAGACTTAGATTCACGCCATGCTTTAATTATACCATTTGAGTTATCCTTGCCTGTATAATTCATTTATTTCGCGTTGCGAACTGAGACTAGGCTTGCGTAGAGTGATAGACTCGCTATTGTAGAGATTTGACGAGCTACATGATTAGCCGCAAAATAGTTATGTTTCCTTTACGAATTTCTCTCGAGCTTCTTTAAATTTCATAACTCACACGTATATTTGTGAGTGGGGTCAAAGACCCGTTAAAGTATCATATTCTTATAGGATCGAGTCGTTCGCCTCGGCAGTATCATATTCTTATTGGATCGGGCCGTTCGCCTCGGCAGTACGATAACACTACTCTTATGGGAGCGGGCCGTTCGACTCATCAGTATAATATATGCATTTATGATTTGTCTCATTCGACCCTCGGTAGTGTACACATTGTTATGGGATCGGGTTGTTCACCTCGGCATTTCTATAAATACTCTTATGGGATTGGGCCGTTCGCCTCGGAAACATCATGCATAATATTTCACAAGAAGCCATCGTATCCGTGATCTTTCCTGATTTGAGTTGTGACGATCTATCTGGTGGGGACCATTTTACATATATACTCTAGTGGAGGAGGTGACCGATAACTAAGAGCTTGTATTTACTGTTCAGAGGAGGATCGTACCACGTACCTATATCTGTTTACACTGTTTATTTACTTTTACCATGCCTCATACTTGTTTACTTTCTATTGCACTTGATATATTGGATCACTAGTAAATGTCGATGTCAACCCTTCGTCACTACTTCTTCGGAGTTAGACTAGATATTTACTGGGTACGCGTTGATTTTCGTACTCATGCTACACTTCTGCACTTATTGTGCATATATATATATTTCTTGTGGTCTTTTTGGCGCAGAGGCACATCTATTGCAGGGACTTTATGGTGAGATGCATTTCAGGTTACGATCCGCAGCATACAGAGTCTCCATCAGAGTTACTTACTTTCTCCTGTCTAACTTGTATTCTAGACAGATATTGTATTTTATTATATTTCTTAGTACATGCTCATGCACTTGTTACACCAGGTTTTGGGGGTTCCCAATGGATGTTCATTATTGTAGTCACGTAATTGCTATCATTTTATCTTGTAATTTATACGTTATACGAAAATTGATAAATAAAACTCATGGGTGTTCTATGAGTACCAGATTTCACTCTATTTATTTAATGTGATTTATGATTTTAAAAATAATAAAATGAGTAACTAAGTTGGTTAATTACCGCTGACTTACCTGACAGTGGTGTTAGGCGTCATCACGATCTATAGTGAATATTTGGTCGTGACAATTTACATTCAAAATTTCTAGAAATGCTATTTCCGATCATTATACTCTCTCACTAAATAGACATTCATGCAAACTTCACTCTCTCACTATTTCTTTTCATGTATACTTCACTTCTTTCAATATAGAAAAATAAAAGCTATTAAATATGATCATTTCTGTGATGACCCAAAAATATCATCTTTAAATTTAATAAGTAATTCTGTATTCTAAGACCTCAAAAAAGCACCATTTATTATTTTTCGATTTGCGTGCACAGTCCGTACATTTTTCCGGAAAGTTTTTATGTGAAAAATGGATTAAAATGGGAAATAGAGCTTTAAAATTCAACTAAGTTAACTTTGGTCAACATTTTGAGCAAACAGACCCGGATCAGTGTTTGGAAAATTTCGGTAGGTCCGTATCGTGATTTGGGACTTGGGCGTATGCCCGGAATCAAATTCTGAGGTCCCTAGCCCGAGTTATGGAATTTTGATGAAAAATTAAAAGCTTGAAAGCTTAATGATTTCTAAGAAATTACTGATGTTGAATTTATTGACCTCGGGTCCGTATTTTGGTTCTGGAGCTCGGTATAGGTCCACTATAACATTTATGACTTGTCTGCCGAATTTGGTGAGAATCGGAGTTGATTTGACCTGATTCGGACGTCCGGTTGTACAAATATAAGTTTTAAAGTTTTCTTGAAAACTTCCTTTGATTTGGTGTCTGATTCGTAATTCTAGGTGTTATTTTGGCGATTCGTTCGAGCGAGCAAGTTCGTATGATGTTTTAGAACTTGTGTGCATGTTTGGTTTGGAGCCCCGAGGGTTCGGGTGAGTTTCGGATAGGCTACGGGATGATTTCGGACTTAGGAAATCTAGTTTTCTGCAGACATCAGGCTTCTGGTGTGTTCTTCTTCGCGTTCGTGAAGGTACTCTCGCGAACGCGAAGAGAAAATTGGGCTGACACATTTTGTGCTTCGCGTTCGCAACATAGTGACCGCGTTCGTGAAGGCTTGAGGTTCAAAGCTTCACCTTCGCGATAGAAGCCTCGCGTTCGCGAAGGGAAAGAGACTGGCCAGGAAATATTAGCCTTCGCGTTCGCGAAGGGCATCTCGCGTTCGCGAAGGGCATCTCACGTTCGCGAAGGCCAAGCCAGGCATGCATCGCGCTCGCGAGGTAGCCCTCACATTCGCGAAGAGTAAAATTTGACAGCACATAATTATGCTTCGCGAACGCGAGGCACTGACCGCGTTCGCGAAGGGTAAAAATCCCAAAAACAGAACTTAAGTTCTAGAAATGGAGTTTCGACCCATTTTCAATTCTTTCCCATTTTTGAGCTCGTGTAAAGCGATATTTGGGCGATTTTCACGGGCGATATTTGGTATGGTTGAACTCGTATCTGAACGGGTGTTCAGATTTCGCGAGTTTTTTCGGGATTTGAGACATGGGTCCCACTGTCGAATATTTTAATGAATTTTGAATTTTTATCCAAAAAATTTATAAATTCATATGGAATTAATTCCTATGATTAGTATTGAATATATTGAATTATTTGTGAATAGATTTGAAGCTTTCGGAGGTAAATTTAAAAGGAAAAGCTGTGGTTGAATAATTGATTGGAATTTGCTAAGCGAGGTAAGTGTCGGGGTTAACCTTGACTTGAGGGAATAGAACCCTTAAATTGTTTCTTATGTGAATTGCATGTAAACGACGTATAGGCGAGGTGACGAGTGTCTATACGTCGTCAAATTAATTGTTTGCCTGCTTACTTGAAAAATCATAAATTATTTTTAATCATAAATTAATTATTATAATAATTGTTTCTCTCTTATTCTTTGCAAATATAAATTCTTGAATTCCTGCATTAATTGTTACATGCTATTTGAATTATGTGCCTTAATTGTTATTTGACATTTAGCATAATAAATATTAAACTGCCTATTTGCTCCCTGATTTCCATAATAATTTGCTATTTGTCATTGTTTGATTCATAATTAAACCATAATTATTGTATGCTTGTTGTCTTGTAATTTTATATTAATTGTTACATTTATTGGGAAAATATTTTCTATAAGAGTTGGTAAATGAAAATGTTGGAGGAGCGGGTTGCACGCTGCAACATGATTGATTATAATGAATATATTGGAGGATCGGGTTGCACGCCGCAACATACCTATTAAAGGTCTATATTGGAGGATCGGGTTGCACGCCGCAACAGACATATTTAAAGTCAATATTGGAGGATCGGGTTGCACGCCGCAACAGACTTATTAAAAGTCAATATTGGAGGATCGAGTTGCACGCCGCAACAGACTTGTTAAAAAGTTAATATTGGAGGATCGAGTTGCACGCCGCAACAGACTTGATTAAAATGAATATGTTGGAGGAGCGGGTTGCACGCCGCAACAGAACTGAATGTGGATATATTGTGAGAGTGGGTTGCATGCTGCAACAGAAATAATGGAAATGATAATTAGTTATGACTGTTGAGTTGCCTTCAATTATTATAAATGAATTACCTGATTTATTCCTATTATTGTTGTTGTTACTAATATTGCGTATAGGGTAATGTAAGTGAACCGCCTTAGCCTCGTCACTACTTCGTCGAGGTTAGGCTCAGTACTTACCAGTACATGGGGTCGGTTGTACTGATACTACACTCTGCACTTCTTGTGCAGATTTTGGAGTTGGTCCCAGCGGCGTACCATAGACTTGCTCGGATTTCAGCTATCAGAGGAGACTTGAGGTATAACTGCATAGCGTTCGCAGTTCTGAAGTCCCCGTCTATTGTACTTTAGCTGTGTGTTTATTTTCAGACAGCTTTATTTTATTCAGACATTTATTTGTATTTATTCTAGAAGCTCGTGCACTTGTGACACCAATTCTGGGATGGTATTTAGACACCGTTATTATTATGGATTATTTCAAAATTGCTTCCGCATTTGCTTCCTTATTATTAATAAATTTAAAAATTATTTTAAAAATGGATAATGTTATTCTAACATTGGCTTGCCTAGCAAGTGAAATGTTAGGCGCCATCACGGTCTGGAGGTGGGAATTTCGGGTCGTGACAGTTGGTATCAGAGCACTAGGTTACATAGGTCTTACGAGTCACGAGCAAGCTTAGTAGAGTCTGAAGGATCGGTACGGAGACGTCTGTACTTATCTCTCAGAGGCTATGAAGTTTAGGAACAATATCACTTCTTTCTTATTCCGTCGTGCAATTTTATTCTTTCATCGATGATCGAACCATTCTACTCTTATTCTCTCGCAGATGGTGAGAACACGTAATACCTCTACCGATGGACAGGGACTAGAACCCCCGGTGGTAACTATGGCCAGGGGTAGAGGTCGAGGCCGAGGTAGAGCTCAGTCCAGAGCTTGAGTAGCTGCACCTGTTGAAGAACCTCAGATAGACCTTCAGGAGGAGATCCCAGTTCAGAATGTACCAGTTGGACCAGTTCAGGTCTTGGAAGGATTCATAGCCACTCCAGTGCTTCAGGACGCTCTAGTCCAATTGGTGAGTCTTATGGAGGGTGTGGCCCAGAATGGTACATTTCCAGTGGTACCAGCCGTCTCACAGGCTGGGGGAGGAGTACAAACTCCCACTACTCCCGCTCCGTAGCAGATGGCTCCACAGAATTAGGCTCCAGCAGCCCCGCCAGTTGGGGTAGTTCAGCTAGTTGTTGCGGCACAGACCGGTGATAGGCCCGCCATGTATTTTGAGGCCTTATTGAGACTGGATGAGTTCACTAAGCTCTTTCCAGTTCACTTCAGTGGTACACCTTCTGAGGACCCACAGGATTATCTTGAACGCTGCCATGAGGTGCTGCAGAACATGGGTATAGTTGAGACCAATGGGGTTGATTTTGCTGTATTCCAGATGACAGGTTCCGCCAAGAGGTGGTGGAGAGATTACGCATTGACCCGACCAGTCGGATCACCTGCACTTACCTGGGAGCAGTTCTCTCAGTTATTTCTGGAGAAGTTCCTCCCTATCACACTGAGAGAGGAATTCCGCAAGCAATTCGAGCGTCTACAGCAGGGCAGTATGACTGTTACTCAGTATGAGTCCCGTTTTGTGGATTTGGCTCGTCATGCTCTCATTTTACTTCCTACAAAGGGAGAGAGAGTGAGGAGGTTCATTGAGGGACTCACTCACCCTATCAGACTTCAGATGGCCAAGGAGACTGGAAGTGAGATTTCTTTTCAGGCGGCTGCTAATGTCGCAAGGAGGATCGAGATGGTTCTTGCACAGGAAAGAGGGCAGAGATCCGATAAGAGGCCTCGTCAGTTCGGTGGTTACAGTGGTGCCTCGTCTGGAGGCCGGGGTAATTTTGGTAGGGGTCATCCTCCCAGACCGTTTCATTCAGCACTTCATGTATCTCCCGGTGCTTCAGGGGGTCACTATCCTATTATGCCTTACTCTGGGCAGCCAGTATTCACTGCACATTCAGCTTCTATCAGTGCACCACCACTCTAGAGTTACTACAGTAGTTATTCGGCCCATCTGGGTCAGCTTCAGCTTCAGCAGCCACGACATCAGGATGGGTGTTATGATTGTGGGAGCATTGGTCACATCAGGAGGTATTACCCTAGATTGGCGAGTAACAGATCTTGGCAAGATTCTCGTGCCATCATACCGGCACCGGTTGCTTCACCGCCTGCTCAGCCAGCTAGAGGTAGGGGTCAGGTAGTTAGAGGTGGAGGTCAGGTCATTAGAGGTGGAGGTCAGGCCATTAGAGGTGGAGGTCAGACCGTTAGAGGTAGAGAACAGCTAGTTAGAGGCCGTCCCAGAGATGCAGTTCAGAGTGGTGGGGCCGAGCCCCGGTTTTATGCTTTTCCAGCTAGGCTTGAGGCTGAGTCATCTGATGCTGTGATCACAGGTATTATTCCAGTTTGCCATAGAGATGCTTCAGTTCTATTTGATCCAGGATCTATTTATTCCTATGTGTCCTCCTATTTTTCTTCATATTTGGTTGTGCCTTATGATTCTCTGAGTGCTACTGTGTATGTATCTACACCGGTGGGAGACTCTGTGGTAGTAGATCATGTCCACCGTTCGTGTGTGGTTACTATTGGTAATCTTGAAACTAGTGTGGATCTTCTACTTCTTGATATGGTAGATTTTGATGTCATCTTTGGTATGGATTGGTTGTCTCCTTATCATGCTATATTAGACTTTCATGCCAAGAAAATGACCCTAGCTATGCCGGGGTTACCTCGATTAGAGTGAAAAGGAACTCCTGGCCATTCTGCCAGCAGGGTTATTTCTTATATGAAAGCTCGGCATATGGTAGAGAAAGGATGTCTAGCGTATTTGGCTTATATTCGTGATCCCAGTGCGGATGTCCCTTCTATGGACTCAGTACCAGTTGTTCGTGAATTTTCAAAAGTATTTCCTGCAGATCTGTCGGGGATGCCACCCGACAGAGATATTAACTTCTGTATTGATTTGGCTCCGGGCACTCAGCCCATTTCCATTCCACCATACCGTATGGACCCGCCAGAGTTGAAAGAATTGAAAGAGAAGTTACAAGACTTGCTTGATCATGGATTCATTAGACCAAGTGTCTCGCCCTGGGGTGCACCAGTATTATTTGTAAAGATGAAAGATGGCTCGATGCGGATGTGTATAGACTATCGACAGTTGAACAAGGCCACTATCAAAAAACAAATATCTGCTGCCAAGAATTGATGACTTATTTGATCAGCTTCAGGGTGCCAAGGTATTTTCAAAAATTGATTTGAGATCTGGTTACCATCAGTTGAAGATTAGGGCATCTGATGTCCCTAAGACAGCTTTTCGGACTCGGTATGGGCATTACGAGTTCCTAGTGATGTCATTTGGGTTGACAAATGCTCCAGCAGCATTTATGGATTTGATGAATCGGGTGTTCAAGCCTTATTTGGATTCTTGTGTGGTTGTATTCATTGATGATATCCTGATTTACTCCAGCAGTCGAGAGGAGCATGAGCAACATCTTCGAAGTGTGCTTCACACCTTGAAGAATAATCAGTTATATGCCAAATTTTCAAAATGTGAGTTTTGGTTAGACTCAGTTGCCTTTTTGGGACATGTTGTATCGGTAGAAGGCATAAAGGTGGATCCTAAGAAGATTGAGGCTATTCAGAATTGGCCTAGACCTACTTCGGTTACAGAGATCCGGAGTTTCCTGGGTTTGGCAGGTTATTATCGTCGGTTCGTGGAAGGGTTTTCATCTATAGCAAGCACATTGACCAGACTAACCCAGAAGGGTGTTCCATTCAGATGGTCAGACGAGTGTGAGTTGAGCTTTCAGAAGCTCAAGACCGCTTTGACTACGGCGCCAGTATTGGTATTACCCACAGGCTCAGGATCGTATACGGTATATTGTGACGCATCTCACATTGGGCTTGGTGCAGTATTAATGCAAAATGGTGAGGTATTTACTGATCATCGTAGCCTTTAGTATCTGTTCAAACAAAAAGATCTTAATTTGAGGCAGAGAAGATGGTTGGAGTTGTTGAAAGACTATGATATCACCATTTTGTATCACCCCGGAAAGGCCAATGTGGTGGTCGATGCTTTGAGTAGAAAGGCTGTGAGTATGGGCAGTCTTGCGTATATTCCGATTGGTGAGAGGCCATTAGCTGCAGATGTTTAGACTTTGGCTAATCAGTTCGTGAGGTTAGATGTTTCAGAACCCAGTCGGGTTCTAGCTTGTACAGTCGCTCGGCCTTCTTTGTATGAGCGCATCAGAGAGAGCCAGTATGATGATCCTCATTTACTTGTCCTTAAGGACACGGTGCGGCACGGTGATGCCAAACAGGTTGCTGTGGGGGAAGATGGAGTTCTGCGAATGCAGAGCCGTATTTGTGTGCCTAATGTGGATGGGCTTCGTGAATTAATTCTTGAAGAGGCACACAGTTCCAGGTATTCTATTCATCCAGGTACCGCTAAAATGTATCAAACTTTGTGGCAACATTATTGGAGGAGAAGAATGAAAAAGGATATAGTTGCACATGTAGCTCGGTGTCTGAATTGTCAGCAAGTTAAGTACGAGCATCAAAGACCTGGTAGTTTGCTTCAGAAGTTAGAAATTCCTGAGTGGAAGTGGGAGCGTATCACTATGGATTTTGTTGTTGGGCTCCCACAGATACAGAGAAAATTTGACGCAGTTTGGGTCATTGTGGACAGGTTGACCAAGTCAGCCCATTTCATTCCAGTGGCAGTTACCTATTCTTCAGAGAGGTTAGCTGAAATTTACATTCGTGAGATTGTCCGCCTTCACAGTGTTCCCGTGTCTATTATTTCAGATCAAGGTACGCAGTTTACCTCACATTTTTGGAGGGCTGTACAGCGTGAGTTAGGCACGCGGGTGGAGTTGAGTACAACATTTCATCCACAGACAGACGGACAGTCAGAGCGCACTATTCAAATATTGGAAGATATGCTTCGCGCTTGTGTTATAGACTTTGGAGGTTCTTGGGATCATTTCTTGCCACTTGCGGAGTTTGCTTATAATAATAGCTACCAGTCGAGCATTCAGATGGCTCCATATGAGGCATTATATGAAAGGTGATGCCGATCGCCAGTTGGTTGGTTTGAACCCGGAGGCTTGGTTGTTGGGTACCGATTTGGTAAAGGATGCCTTGGATAAGGTCAAGATTATTCAGGATCGACTTCGCACAGCTCAGTCTAGGCAAAAGAGTTATGCCGACCGTAAAGTTCATGATATTGCATTCATGGTTGGAGAACGAATATTGCTCCGGGTTTCACCTATGAAAGATGTAATGAGGTTCGGAAAGAAGGGCAAGTTGAGCCCTAGGTATATCGGACCCTTTGAAATTCTTGAAAGGGTGGTTGAAGTAGCCTACAGGCTTGCATTACCACCTAGTTTATCAGCGGTTCATCGTAACTAATTATCATTTCCATTATTTCTGTTGCAGCATGCAACCCGCTCTCACAATATATCCACATTCAGTTCTGTTGCGGCGTGCAACCCGCTCCTCCAACATATTCATTTTAATCAAGTCTGTTGCGGCGTGCAACTCAATCCTCCAATATTAACTTTTTAACAAGTCTGTTGCAGCGTGCAACCCGATCCTCCAATATTGACTTTTAATAAATCTGTTGCGGTGTGCAACCCGATCTTCCAATATTGATTTTAAATATGTATGTTGCGGCGTACAACCCGATCCTCCAATATAGACCTTTAATAAGTCTGTTGTGGCGTGCAACCCGATCCTTCAATATATTCATTATAATCAATCATGTTGCGGCGTGCAACCCACTGCTCCAACATTTTTATTTACCAATTCTTATAGAAGAAATTTTCCCAATAAATGTAACAATTAATATAAAATTACAAGACAACAAGCATACAATAATTATGGTTTAATTATGAAGCAAACAATGACAAATAAAAAATTATTATGGAAATCAGGGAGCAAATAGGCAGTTTAATATTTATTATGCTAAATGTCAAATAACAATTAAGTCACATAATTTAAATAGCATGTAACAATTAATGCAGGAATTCAAGAATTTATATTTGCAAAGAATAAGAGAGAAACAAATATTATAATAATTAATTTATGATTAAAAATATTTATGATTTTTCAAGTAAGCAGGCAAACAATTAATTTGACGACGTATAGACACTCGTCACCTCGCCTATACGTCGTTTACATGCAATTCACATAACAAACAATTTAAGGGTTCTATTCCCTCAAGTCAAGGTTAACCCCGACACTTACCTCGCTTAGCAAATTCCAATCAATTATTCAACCACAGCTTTTCCTTTTAAATTTAGCTCTGAAAGCTTCAAATCTATTTACAAACAATTCAATATATTCAATACTAATCATAGGAATTAATTCCATATAAAATTTACAAATTTTTCGGATAAAAATTCGAAATTCATTAAAATATTCGGTAGTGGGACCCACATATCAAATCCCGGAAAAACTCACAAAATCTGAACACTCGTTCCGATACGAGTTCAACCATACCAAATTTGTCCAATTCCGATATCAAATGGACCTTCAAACCTTAATTTTTCGTTTTTGGAAGATTTTATAAATAACTAATTTTTCTTCCATAAATTCACGAATTCATGATATAAATGAGTATGAAATCATGAAATATAATCAATATAGGATAAGGAACACTTACCCTAATGTTTTCCCATAAAAATCGTCCAAAGATCGCCTTACCCGAGCTCAAAAATGGGAAAGAATTGAAAATGGGTCGAAACCCCATTTCCAGAACTTAATTTCTGTTTCTGGGATTTTTACCCTTCGCGAACCGGTCAGTGCCTCCCGTTCGCGAAGCACAATTATGTGCTGTCAAATTTTACTCTTTGCGAACGTGAGGGCTACCTCGCGAACGCGGTGCATGCCTGGCTTGGCCTTCGCGAACGCGAGATGCCCTTCGTGAACGCGAAGGCTAATATTTCCTAGCCAGTCTCTTTCCCTTCGCGAAAGCGAGGCTTCTATCACGAAGGCTAAGCTTTGAACCTCAAGCCTTCACGAACGCGGTCACTATGTCGCGAACGCGAAGCATAAAATATGCCAGTCCAATTTGCTCTTCGCGTTCGCGAGAGAACCTTCGCGAACGCGAAGAAGAACACACTAGAAGCCTGAAATCTGCAAAAATCTAGATTTCCTAAGTCCGAAATCATCTCGTAACCTATCCGAAACTCACCCGAGCCCTCGGGGCTCCAAACCAAACTTGCACACAAATTCTAAAATATCATACGAACTTGCTCGCGCGATCGAATCGCCAAAATAACACCTAGAACTACGAATCGGACACCAAATCAAAGGAAGTTTTCAAGAAAACTTTAAAACTTATATTTTTACAACCGGACGTCTGAATCACGTCAAATCAACTCCGATTCTCACCAAATTCGGCAGACAAGTCATAAATGTTATAGTGGACCTATAACGGGCTCCGGAACCAAAATATAAACCCGAGGTCAATAAATTCAACATCAATAATTTTTTAGAAATCATTAAGCTTTCAAGCTTTTAATTTTTCATCAAAATTCCATAACTCGGGCTAGGGACCTCAGAATTCAATTCCGGGCATACGCCCAAGTCCTAAATCACGATCCGGGTCTGTTTGCTCAAAATATTGACCAAAGTCAACTTAGTTAAGTTTTAAAGCTCTATTTCCCATTTTAATCCATTTTTCACATAAAAACTTTTCGAAAAAATGTACGGACTGTGCACGCAAATCGGGGAATGATAAATGATGCTTTTTCGAGATCTTAGAACACAGAATTACTTATTAAATTTAAAGATGACATTTTTGGGTCATCACATTCTCCACCTCTAAAACAAACGTTCGTCCTCGAACGGAGTTAGAAAAAGTACCTGAGCTGGAGAAAAGGTGTGGATATTTACTCCGCATGTCCGACTCGGACTCCCAGGTAGATGCCTCTACCGACTGACCTCTCCATTACACCCGAACTGAGTGATAACTCTTAGACCTCAACTGTCGGAACTGCCGGGCTAGAATATCCACCGGCTCCTCCTCGTAAGTCAAATCTTTGTCCAATTGGACTGAGATGAAATCTAACACATGGGACGGATCACCATGATATTTTCGGAGCATAGACACATGGAACACCAATAGGGAGGAGGTGGCTTAGGCAATGGTGCCTTAGATTTTTGAACTATCGGTTCCGGTATGTCAATCACATAATCCCGAGACGCGTTCACATCCTCTTGAGCCTCTTCCACCGTGTCATCAATATCAATCCGCACTTTGTCATTTGCTTAAACATGTTCTCAATACGACCCATTTCATTGTTGGAGGAACTAGGACCATGAGAAGGATAAGGAGGTGGGTTGCTCGGTTGTTGGTACATCAGGAGCCTTTGAAACCCCGACCCCCGATTTCCTTGGTTGTTGTTCCACCCGCCTTGGTTGTTGCCTCCCCAATTTCCTTGATTATTATTTTGCCAATTCCCTTGGCTATTGCTTCCACTCCAATTGCCTTGATTATTTCCACCATCCCAATTACCTTGGTTGCTATAATTCCAATTACCTTGATTATTCGAAGGTCTCCATTGTTGTTGACTAGGGCCTCGGTAGTTGTTTCTTTGACCTTGAAAGTTTTTCACATATTGGACCTCTTCATCTTGATCACTATAAGAATCTCTTTGATCAAACCGACTATCATCTTGCACGAAATTTTCCACTCTTTGTTGCACTTGTGGACTTCTTGTTCTTTTTTTTGTTTACCATCATATTGACTCTCTCCACATCATTGACTTGCCTCAGGTTTTGCACTTGTTGAAGTTGAGCCTTTGCCAATTGGTTCATGGTGGTTGTCAACTCGTCTATGGCTTGCCCATGGTCATGTAACTCTTTATGAAGAAGAATCACATTGGGATCACCTAGTGGAACATTGGCTCTAGATTGCCACGCCGATGAAGTATCCTCCATCTCATCTAAAATATCACACGCCTCCGCATAGGGCGTAGTCATGAAGTTTCCACCGGCTAGTTGGTTCACTACACATTGGTTGGTGGTATTGATCCCCCGATAGAAAGTTTGTTGAATCATGTTCTCCGTCATATCATTGTTGGGGAACTCTTTCTCCATTGTTCTATACCTTTCCCATATCTCATGCAGTGGTTCATTGGGCTCTTGCTTGAATGCTAGAATTGTATCTCGAAGAATAGCCATGTGCCCGGGAGAGAAGTTCTTTGAAATAAATTTCTCCGCAAGTTCATCCCAAGTACGAATGGAATGATTTTGCAAACGTTCCAACCAATCTAAAGTTTTTTCCCATAGAGAGAAGGGAAAAAACCTTAGCCTCAAAGCATCCTCGAAGATATTTATTTGTTTGCTTCCCCAACACGTATCAACGAACCGCTTCAAATGTTTATATGCATTTTGACCCGGTGCACCGGTGAAGAACCCTCGTTGCTCGAGCAAAGTGAGCATCACATTGGTTATTTGAAAGTTTTTCGCCCTAATATGGGGTGAGACTATAGCACTTGCATACCCCTCATTCAGCAACACCCGGTGTGGAGCTGCTCGTGGTGGAGGTGGGGGTGGAACGGGAACATTGTCGTGAGGTGGTCGGCCTCGTCTATTGGCTTGAGGTTCAAGAGGGACCTCATCCATTGCATCATTATTAACGTCCACATCCCCCACGACTATGTTTTCGAGCTCATTATTTTCCATGATCTCACCTACAATACTCACACGTTAGTAACAAGGAAGGAAAAGAAGATATTCCAAAAACACACCTAAATATATAGCTAACACCGACTTTTAGCTCCCCAGCAACGACGCCATAAATAGACCTCGTCCAATTTCACTCCTCTATTTAAGGATATGAAAACGGTCGGTGCAATAATAATACCCAACAGAGTCGGGGTCAAATTCCATTGGGAGCTATGCGAATGGGTGCTAGTAGTATATATCTTAGTGCTTGAAATTGTATATCTTAATTTGCAATTCCGGAATATTGGGTTTTGTTTGCAAATCTAACTTAAACTACTATTGCGATTTTAAGAACGAAACTAGGAAATTGTATTTGATTGTTTTTCAAAAGATAAAAAGGCCTAGGTCTATGACCTTCACCTAGGTGTTTGCTTAATGGATTGTAAACCTTAAAGCTTATTTTATTGGTCGGGGTGTATTATAGCTATTAACACTCAAGTACCCACTCAGTACCTCTCAGTCAGAGAGTGATTTTGCCCAATTTGGCTTTCTCAAGTCCAAATGGGTATTGAACAAAGCAGTTGATAATAAGCTCAAGTCGAGTTTTATTATCTCTAGGTTCAACCCTTTAATCGGGCTTATCAATATTTCGATTGACCCAATTTCTTGCTAGCCAAGTTTTCCTACACTAAGTCTCTTTTTCTCAAGTAGAGACCAAGTCAAATAAGCATGAAATAATGTTTGCAACTATTAATTCTTCAAATAAAAGCAAGAACAAGGCTAGATAATCAACACCCAATCATAAACAAGCAATAAACCAAACACCCATTAAGTTTACACACTAGGGTTGGGTCACAACCCTAGTGAAAATCTAGCTACTCATGCTTATATTAGAAGAAAAAGAAGAAGAAGTGATAATTAAACCCATAATACTAATTAAGATGATAAAAGTAATATTCAAAAAGCTCAAAATAGCAAAAACTAATAAAACGAGGAAAGTAAAACGTCTAGAGTGGCTGGTGATGTCAAAAGTAGACCTGAAAAAGTGAATCTCTTCTATTTATGCAGTGCTGAATTTTCAGACAAAAATGCCCTTTCAAAGGTTCTGCGGCCGCACAATTCCATGTGCGGTCCGCACTTTGCTTCAGCCTGGCAGGAATGGAAACCTGCGGCCACATAATTCTGAACTGCGGACGCACTTCACTCATTCTGGGTCCGCACATTTCATAGTGCGGACGCACATTGCTCTTCTGCGGACTGCACAAATATGACTGCGGCCGCGTAGCTGATCTTCTACGTCCGCACAATAATTGTGCGGTCTGCACTTCTGTTAAACTTGAATGCAGGTTCTCTGAACTTTTTCTCTTGCCCAGGTTCTGCGGCCGCACATTTCATGTGCGGACCGCAGTTTGCACTAGTCTCTGATGGGATTTGCTTCACAATCTACGGTCGCAGATGATAATCACCGGTCCGCACTTTTGAGCTTTTGTGCCTGTTTTCTTCCTTGAGTTCAGATCACTCCTTCTTGAGTTGGATTTCATCTTTGGGGCTCATTTTCCACGATTCCTGCAATTAAGCATATTTCATCAATTTTTGGGGACACAATTAAACGTTTTTGGACTAAACGAAAGCAAAAAGGTGCTAATAAGTAGTCAAAATCCCCACTTATTTGCTCCCCCAAACTTAAGCTTTTGCTTGTCCTCAAGCAAATAAGGTGATTTCCACCTCCACAAGTTGAGAGTTATGCCAGCTAATCAACAATGCCTCAATCACACATCAATTGGGACAAACAATTACCCACAATACTTATAAATTATTAACAAGGCAATGTGTTGAACTTTTAAGCATAAATAGTTCTAATGTGACATTTGAGCCTCAAGAGTTAACTTAATTCATCAAGGAAGCTCGCTCTTTCATGTAGGTCATTGTGGATCCCAAACTCCCCATCCTCTACTCTCTGTTTGCATACCTCACTTACGAATGTAGCACTTAATTCAAAGATTTGTGAAAGGTTCGCTCATCTCTCTCAAAAGAATGCCACGAGTACAACTTTAAGTACCATAGGCTTGCCCCTCATGTAAATCACCACTAATGTAAGCTTACTCAGCTTGAAATCACGTAGGGATTTTTCGGAATGCAATGAAGGCTTTTAGACTAAGGTTGGATATGCTATGATAGAAAGGGTTCATCTTTCCTTAAGCACTATATATTTTTCTTATCGGCTCATGCTTTGCCAACTTTTTGAGGCATTTTCTTAGGGGGATTAGAGAGACTTATCATCAATCTTTCTTGGTCATGATATTAATTTTCTCCTTCTTTGTTTTCTCCATGCTTTGCATCATTACTATTCTTTGAAATCCCTTCAACTCTTCAACTTATTTACTTTCTTTTTGCATCTTTCTTTTTGTTCTTCTTTCTTTTTCTTGCTTTTGTTTTTCTTCGTTTCTTTTCTCGTTTTGTGCCTTGATACCTTTTTCAAACTCCTTGTCTCTCCCCCAAACTTACATTTTTAGCCAATGTTTTCATAAGAGTGTTAAGAAAAGTTCGGGTGCCAAGAGAGTGTCACGACAGAACGGGTAAAGGCTTATAACATGGTGATCAAATGAGAAAGGCTTTAGGCTCAAATGGGTTGACTAGGGATAACAACATTGGTGGGCCATGAAAAATTTCAAACGGGTCAAGGAGAGCCTACAATCACTTCTCAAGCCAAGCAAAACTTAAAATTTTGCCTAGAAACACATTCGGGGCAAGTTCTAGACCATTTGCACGGGGTACTTGGACTTGCAACAAAAATATCTCACCTCTCACGCAGCTGGATTATTAAAAAGGATAGAGTCGAAGGCCCACAATGACTATATGCAAGATTGAAAATCACTATGGCTCGACCAAACCACTCGATGATTGCCTAAGTCAACACAAGAGTCACAAGGTCACTAGCTAGAGCTATTTCTTTCCAAAAACTTATTTTTAACCATAAGCATGTAGTTAAGTGTGTTGGTACCAAGTAAAGCATGTTTGACTCTTCGAGCTTGACTCAATTAGGTATTTTTATTCATTACTACTACAATTCTTACCTAAATACCAAAAACAGACTCAATCCCTTAAGAAGGTTATCACACTATCCATCCTTAGGAAGAGTCACCCGGTTCACACAAAAAGTACCTTTGGAAAGAACCATGGCATTAAGAAAACCAAAGGCTTATTGGTCACTAGAAACATAAAAAAGAAGTTACAAAATTAAAAGAATCTACTAGATTAAGCACAGACTAATAAGAAAACAGAATAAAGAAGCTAAAAATCAAACTACTGAAAGCATAATAAATATACATAATGAGAGAGGAAAAGAGAGAATATATACATACAGAATAAAGAGAAAGAAGAAAATATTGTCGGTTATTACAAACCAAATGTCTAAAAGTCATCCAAATATCAAATAAACTCCACCCTCTCGAATAAGAATAAGCATTGTCCCCTATGCTTAACAAAATAAGAATAAAGAAGGGTAAGAGTGAAAAATGACTCCCTATGTGGCCTTGGACATCTCTGTGTCCATAGCAGCGTCACCGCCCTCAGTCTCCTCTAACTGGATCTCATAGTCATCGTCTCTGGGAGTAACTGGGTTGGTGAATATCTGGCGCACTGCCTCAGCAGTATCGGCAACCATGGCTCCTCAGACTGGCCAGCTGGTGCCACTGTAATAGATGGTGCTGCCAGTGCTGGTGGGTCTGACCCTATGAGCAAATCGAATGGAAGATCACCAGCTGCTGCTATCTTGGTCACCTCCCCCTCAACTTGTCAACTGATTTCTTGCACGTCTGGTGTGATGACCCAAAATGTTATCTTTAAATTTAATAATTAATTTTGTGTTCTAAGACCTCGAAAATCACTATTTATCATTCCTCGACTTGCGTGCGCAGTTCGTAAAAATTTTCCGAAATATTTTTATTTGAAAAATGGATTAAAATGTGAATTAGAGCTTTAAAACTCAACTGAGTTGACTTTGGTTAACATTTTGAGCAAACAGACTCGGATTAGTATTTTGACAGTTTCGGTAGGTCCGTATCGTGATTTGGGACTTGGGCGTATGCCCGAAATCAAATTCCGAGGTCCCTAGCCTGAGATATAGAATTTTGATGAAAAATTAAAAGTTTAAGTTCAATTAGTGACCGGATGTCGAATTATGTGAAAATGACCCCGGAATAGAATTTTGATGATTTCAACAGCTCCGTATGGTGATTTTGGACTTAGGAGCGTGATCGAAATTTTATTTGGAAGTCTGTAGTGAAATTAGGTTTGAAATGGCTAAAATAGGAATTTAAAGTTTGGAAGTTTGACCGGGGAGTTGACTTTTTGATATCGGGGGCGGAATCCAGTTCTGAAAATTTTCACGGCTCCGTTATGTCATTTATGACTTGTGTGCAAAATTTGAGGTCAATCGGACTTGATTTGATAGGTTTCAACATCGAATGTATCAGTTGAAAATTCTTAAGTTTCATTAAGCTTGAATTGAGGTGTGATTTGTGATTTTAGCATTGTTTGATTTGATTTGAGGTTTCAAATAAGTTCGTATGATGTTTTAGGACTTGTTGGTGTATTGGGTTGAGGTCCCGAGGGCCTCGGGTGAGTTTCGGATGGTTAACGGATCAAAAATGGGACTTAGCTGCTGCAATTTTTCTGCTGGAAATGCTATCAAAAATCGGGCTGCCTGTCAAAATCGGGCTGTCTGTCAAAAAATTGGGCTCCCTCGCAGATCTGTAAGTTATAAAAACATGGGACTTCGTCCCATTTTGCCATTTTTGACGAACTTGAGCTTGAGCATAAGCGATTTTTGGCAGATTTTCAAGGAGAAACATTTGGGTAAATGATTCTAACTTAGATTTGGTCAGTATACATGAATTTATTATTGTTTTCACCATTTAATTAGTGTATTGAGATGGAAATTTAAGAAAATTTTAGAATTCTCATGAAAACGAATTTTTAAGATTTCGGTGTCGATTCAGAGTCAGATTGGAGTGAAACTGGTATGGTTGGACTCGTAATTGAATGGGTTGTCGGATTTTGTGAGTTTCGTCGGATTCCGAGATGTGGGCCCCACGGACGATTTTTGAGCTAATTTTGGATTTTTTTGAAAAATGTAGTATTTTCTTATGAAATTGATTCCTATAATTTTTGTTGATTATATCGAATTAAATATGACTAGATACGAGTCGATCGGAGTCAGAAAATCGAGAAAAAAGTATAATACTTGGTTAAATTGGAGCAAGTCGAGGTAAGTGACTTGTCTAACCTTGTGTGGGGAAAATTTCCTCTAGGATTGATATTGATGTGATTATTAAAATATGTTGAAAGTCATGTACACGAGGTGACGAGTGTGTACAAGGGCTAAATGTGAAAGATTATGTTTTTAAATTGTGTAGATCACTGTTGCGCATTTATTAAATTATTTTATCTTGTTATATTCTTCATCATTGATCTGAAATATATACCTTAAATTTGTTTGACCTTTTCCTGCTAATTGTTTTACATGTTTAGTTGAAACTTGGTTTTTTTTATTCTATGCATTATTTGAAGGTTGATTTTCTTTAAATTAAATATTATTAATATGAAGTATTTGACATTTTTAAATTTGATATTGAAGCAACGTATTAAAGATTTTGAAATATTATTTTTTTGAATTATTTATTCCTTAATATTTTTGTAAGATTTCTGTACTCATTGTGATGGAGCCATGAGCTCTTTATTGTGGAAAAATATTGTTGTTGAATTATTTTGGCAAGTTAAATTATTTGAGCACTTGAGGTGCAAATTGTGATATATTGTGATATTGATACGCATGCGGTGGTATAAGGTCTGGGTATTGAAATGCATGCGGTGAGATAAGGGTGGCTTGATACGCGTGGCTAGTAGGGGGAACTACTAGAAGTCATGCGGTGTGATAAGGATGGTTAAAACGCGGGATGCTATTTCGAAAAAAATATTTTCTTTCAAATAAATTGTGAAGGCTTCTGCGGTGAGATAAGGAAATGAGATATTGTGAATTTATTTATGATTTGGGACTACGAGGCGGTACCTCGTGAGTGCCCTTGTTGATATTGATTTATGGCCATAGTTGCCTTTGATTATTTGTTGTGATTTCCTTAAAGTTGAAAGGAATTCTGTTTTGATTTCCCGAGATATTATTTGCCATTATTTTGTGTAATTAAATGGTGACATGCTATTTGATTCATTTCTATTATCATTTTATTTTATTATATTGTTAAACATTTTACCATGCAATTATTATGTTCCAGTAGGGCCTGACCTGACCTCGTCACTACTCTACCGAGGTTAGGCTTGGCACTTACTGGGTACCGCTGTGGTGTACTCATACTACGCTTCTGCAAATCTTTTTGTGCAGATCCAGGTACATCTTACCAACCCAGACATCAGTAAGTACCTGTGCACGGAGACTTCGAGGTATATCTGCCAGCATCCGCAGACTCCGGAGTCCCCTTCTATTATTGTTATGTTGCTTTCTTATTTTCTTAGACTCTGTTATATAGAGACATTGAGGATAAATCCTTTAGACCTTGATATATAGAGACATTGAGGATAAAATTCTTAGAAGCTTGTGACTTATTTCTACCAGGTTTTGGGAGTTGTAATTATGTAAAGTTTCAGATTTCTATTTTTATTCCGCATTGATAGGCTTACCTAGTTTTAGAGACTAGGTGCCATCACGACATCCTATGGAGGGAATTTGGGATCGTGACAAGTTGGTATCAGAGCTCTAGGTTCATAGGTGTCATGAGTCACAAGTAGGTTTAGTAGAATCTTGCGGATCGGTACAGAGATGTCTGTACTTATCTTCGAGAGGCTATGGAACTATTAGGAAATATTCACTTCTTTGATTCCTTATCGTGCGCCTTTGTTGATTTCAAAATTCTAAACAATTGTCTTTCTATTCTCTCACAGATGGTGAGGACACGCACAACTGGATCCAATGATCAAATACCCGCACCCCCTGTTGGAGCTGCAAGAGGCCGGGGTAGGGGCAGAGGCTGAGAAAGACCATGTGGTGCAGCCAGAGCACCTGCACGAGCTGCTGCACCAGAGCCACCAGTAGCTCTAGTTGGAGAGCAGGCACCTGAGACGCTTGTTACTACTCCTGCACTTTAGGAGACTCTTGCCCCGTTTTTGAGCATGTTTGGCACTCTAGCTCAGGCAGGATTAATTCCACTTGCTCCTGCCACATCTCAGGCCGGGGGAGGAGCACAGACTCCCGCCGCCCATACTCCAGAGCCACGAGCCCAAGTTGACATGCCCCCGGGGTTATACCAGTGCAGCCAGTTGTCACAGTTCGGCCTAGGACAGCAGTTTCAGATGGGGCGTGGCTCATGCTCGAGAGGTATAAGAAGTACCACCCTCCCACTTTCAGCGGTTTAGCTTCAGAAGATGCTCAGGGTTTTCTGGAGGAATGTCACTGTATCCTTCGTACTATGGATATTGTGGATTCCAGTGGGGTTTCTTTTACGGCATTCCAGTTTAAAGGAGCAGCCTACCAGTGGTAGGTGGGCATATGAGTTGGATAGTCCGGCTGAGGTAGCTTCACTTACTTGGACTCAATTTTCAGATATGTTCTTAAGGGAGTATGTTCCTCAGAGTCTTAGAGATGCATGGCGCGTAGAGTTTAATCAGCTGCGCCAGGGTTCTATGACCGTGTCAGAATATGCAATCCGATTCAATGATTCAGTGGTTCGCAGATTTATTGAGGGTCTCCACCCTAGTATCAGATACAGTATGGCCCGAGAGCTAGAGATGGACATCACATACCAATAGGTGGTGTCAATTGCTAGGAGATTGGAAGGTATGCAGACTCGGGAGAGGGAAAAGAGGGAAGCTAAGAGACCCCGAGATTCTGGCACATATAATAATTCTCGTGCCCCAATTGCAGCCTGTCATGGTAGAGGTTATGTGAGTCGTCCTATTCATTCAGCACTTCCAGCTTCTAGTGGTATTCAGGCTACTCCCAGACCTCAGGTTCCATATTATGCACTGCCAGTGTCTTCTGTACCTCCTGTACGGGGTGCTTTCAGCGGGCAGTCTAGTCGATCAGGCCTCAGCCAGTCCTAGCAGCCACGTCCTCCGAGGGCTTGTTTTGATTGTGGTGACACTCGTCATATTATGAGAGATTGCCCCAGATTTAGGAGGGGTGCACCTCCACAGATTTCTCAGGCCCCACCTATTCCACAGGGCCCTCAGGCTTCTCAGGCCATGATTACTGCACCAGTTGCTACTCCACCTGTACAGCCAGCCAGAGGTGGAGGACGGACAGGTAGAGGTCGCCATAGAGGGGGAGGCCAGGCCAGATATTATGACCTTCCTACTAGGATAGAGGCTGTTACATCCGATTATGTTATCACATGTATTATTCCGGCCTGTCGTAGAGATGCATCCGTCTTATTTGATCAAGGCTCCAGTTATTCTTATGTGTCATCTTATTTTGCCCCGTATTTGGGCATATCCCGCAATTCTTTGAGTTCTCCTATTTATGTATCTACACCCGTGGGTGAATCTATTATTGTGGACTGCGTGTATCGGTCGTGTTTAATTATTATCAGTGGTTTTGAGACCAGAGCTGATTTATTATTGCTCAGTATGGTGGATTTAGATATTATTTTAGACATGGACTGGTTATCGCCCTATCATGCTATTCTTGATTGTTACGCCAAGACGGTGACATTGGCTATGCCAGGTCTACCGTGGCTAGAATGGAGAGGTACCTCAGATCATGTTCCTAATAGGGTTGTTTCATTTCTTAAAGCTCAACGAATGGTTGAGAATGGGTGTGATGCGTATCTGGCCTATGTGAGAGATGTTAGTATTGATACTCCTACTATGGAGACAGTTCCTGTAGTAACGGATTTTCCTGATATATTTCCAGCAGATCTTCCGGGTATGCCACCTGACAGGAATATTGACTTTGGCATTAATTTATTACCGGGTACTCAGCCCATTTCTATTCCACCATATCGTATGGCCCCTGCAGAGTTGAAATAATTAAAAGAACAGTTACAGGAGTTGCTTGATAAGGGTTTCATTCGGCCTAGGGTATTTCCTTGGGGTGCTCCTGTCTTATTTTTGAAGAAGAAGGATGGTTCTATGCGGATGTTTATTGATTACCGCCAGATGAACAAGGCTACAGTGAAGAACATGTATCCATTTCCACGTATTGATGATCTATTTGATCAGCTTTAGGGTGCCAGAGTGTTCTCTAAGATTGACTTACGTTCAGGCTATCATCAGTTGAAGATTCGGGAGCCAGATATCTCGAAGACTACTTTCAGGACTCGGTACGGTTATTACGAGTTCCTTGTGATGTCTTTTGGGTTGACCAACGCCCCAGTAGCATTTATGCACTTAATGAATAGTGTATTTTAGCCCTATCTTGATTCTTTCATCATTGTGTTTATTGACGATATTCTGGTGTATTCCCTGAGCCGGGAAGATCATGAACAACACCTGAGGATTGTGCTTCAGACTTTGAGAGAAAAGAAGTTATATGCAAAATTTTCAAAGTGTGAATTCTGGCTTGATTCAGTGAGAATTTTGGGTCATATAGTTTCGTGCGAGGGGATCAAGGTAGATCCGAAGAAAATTGAAGTAGTGCAGAGTTGGTCCAGACCGCCCTCAGCTACGAAAATCCGAAATTTCCTTAGTTTGGCAGGGTATTATTGCCGATTTGTAAAGGGTTTCTCTTCTATTGCTGCATCCATGACCAAATTGACCTAGAAGGGTGCTCCATTCAGGTGGACCGAGGAATGTGAGGAGAGATTCCAAAAGCTCAAGACAGCTTTGACTACAGCCCCAGTATTGGTATTACCTACATGTACAGTGTATTGGTCTTGGCACAGTGTTGATGCAAGACGGTAGGGTGACTGCCTACGCGTCCAGACAGTTAAAGGTGCATGAGAAGAATTATCCTGTACATGACTTTGAATTAGCAGCTATTGTTCATTCCTTGAAGATTTTGCGGCATTACTTATACGGTGTCCATTGCGAGGTCTACACCGATCACTGGAGTCTTCAGCATCTGTTTAAATAGAAGGAACTTAATTTGCGGCAGCAGAGATGGTTAGAGTTGCGAAAGGATTATGATATCACCATTCTCTATCATCCTGGGAAGGCCAATGTAGTGGCCGATGCCTTGAGTCGTAAGGTGGAGAGTTTGGGCAGCTTAGCATATTTACCGGTAGTAGAGAGGCCTTTAGCCTTGGATGTTCAGGCCTTAGCCAACCAGTTTGTCAGGTTGGATATTTCCGAGCCGAGCCGAGTTTTGGCTTGTGTAATTTCTCAGTCTTCTCTTTATGATCGTATCAAGGAGAGTCTGTATGATGACCCCCATTTGCTTGTCCTTAAGGATACAGTTCAGCACGGTGATGCCAAGGAAGTCACTATTGGAGATGACGGTGTACTACAGATGCAGGGCAGGCTATGTGTATCCAATGTAGATGGCTTGCGTGAGTTGATTCTCCAGGAGGCTCACAGTTCACGGTACTCCATTCATCCGGGTGCTGCAAAGATGTATCAGGACTTGAGACAACACTATTGGTGGAGGCGGATGAAGAAAGACATAGTGGAGTATGTAGCTCGGTGTCTAAATGGTCAACAAGTGAAATATGAGCATCAACGACCGGGTGGATTGCTTCAAAAGTTAGAGATTCCAGAATGGAAATGGGAGAGGATCACTATGGATTTCGTTGTTGGGCTCCCACAGACTCAGAGAAATTTTGATGCAGCTTGGGTGATTGTGGATAGATTGACCAAGTCAGCTCATTTCATTCCTGTGATGACTACCTACTCTTCCGAGCAGTTGGCTCGAATCTATATTCGCGAGATTGTCAGACTTCACGGCGTACCAGTATCTATCATCTCTGACCGGGGTACGCAGTTTACATCATGGTTCTGGAGGGCAGTACAGCGTGAGTTGGGTAATCAGTTAGAATTGAGTACAACATTTCACCCTCAGAAGGACGGGCAGTCTGAACGCACTATTCAGATACTGGAGGATATGCTTCGTGCGCGTGTGATAGATTTTGGGGGTGCCTGGGATCAGTTCTTACCACTTGCAGAGTTTTCTTACAACAACAGTTATTAGTCGAGCATTCAGATGGCTCCGTATGAGGTCTTGTATGGTAGTTGGTGCCGGTCTCCAGTGGGTTGGTTGGAACCGGGGGAGGCTAGACTATTGGGTACAAACTTGGTTCAGGATGCCTTGGAAAAGATTAAGTTGATTCAGGATCGACTTCGTACAGCCCAATCTAGACAGAAGAGTTATTCAGATCGGAAGGTTCGTGATATTGCATTCATGGTTGGTGAGCGGGTATTGCTCCGGGTTTTGCTTATGAAGGGTGTGATGAGGTTCAGGAAGAATGGCAAGTTGAGCCCTAGGTATATTGGACCTTTTGAGATTCTTGAGAGAGTTGGAGAGGTGGCTTACAGACTTGCACTACTACCTAGTCTCTCTGCGGTTCATCCGGTATTCCATGTTTCTATGCTTCAGAAATATCACGGAGATCCATCTCATGTGTTAGACTTCAGTTCGGCTCAGTTGGACAAGGATCTATCTTATGTTGAGGAACCAGTGGCTATTTTAGATAGGCAGGTTCGAAAGCTGAGGTCAAAGAACATTGCTTCCGTGAAGGTTCAGTGGAAAGGTCATCCGGTCGAAGAGGCGACTTGGGAGACTGAGCATGATATGCGCAGCTGTTATCCACACCTATTCACCAGCTCAAGTACTTTTTCTAACTCCGTTCGAGGACGAACATTTGTTTTAGAGGTGGAGAATGTGATGACCCAAAATGTCATCTTTAAATTTAATAATTAATTCTGTGTTCTAAGACCTTGAAAAGCAATATTTTATCATCCCTCGACTTGCGTGCGCAGTTCGTAAAAATATTTCGGAAAGTTTTTCTGTGAAAAATAGATTAAAATGTGAATTCGAACTTTAAAACTCAACTGAGTTGACATTGGTCAATATTTTGAGCAAACAGACTCGGATTAGTGTTTTGACAGTTCCGGTAGGTCCGTATCGTGATTTGGTACTTGGGCGTATGCCCGGAATCAAATTCCAAGGTCCCTAGCCCGAGATATGGAATGTTGATGAAAAATTAAAAGTTTAAGTTCAAATAGTGACCGAATGTCGAATTATGTGCAAACGGCCCCGGAATAGAATTTTGATGATTCAACAGCTCTGTATGGTGATTTTGGACTTAGGAGCGTGATCGAAATTTTATTTGGATGTCCGTAGTGAAATTAGGCTTGAAATAGCTAAAATAGGAATTTAAAGTTTGGAAGTTTGACCGGGAAGTTGACTTTTTGATATTGGGGTCGGAATCCAGTTCTGAAACTTTTCATAGCTCCGTTATGTCATTTATGACTTTTGTGCAAAAATTTGAGTTCAATCGGACTTGATTTGATAGGTTTCAACATCGAATGTAGAAGTTGGAAATTCTTAAGTTTCATTAAGCTTGAATTGGGGTGTGATTTGTGATTTTAGCGTTGTTTGATTTGATTTGAGGTTTCAAATAAGTTCGTATGATGTTTTAGGACTTATTGGTGTATTGGGTTGAGGTCACGAGGGCCCCGGGTGAGTTTCGGATGGTTAACGGATCAAAAGTGGGACTTAGCTGCTGTAATTTTTCTGCTGGAAATGCTGTCAAAAATCGGGCTACCTGTCAAAAAATCGGGGTCCCTAACAAATCGGGCTCCCTGGCAGATTTGTAAGTTATAAAAACAGGGGGCTTTGTCCCATTTGCCATTTTTGACGAACTTGAGCTTGAGCAGAAGCGATTTTTGGCAGATTTACAAGGAGAAATATTTGGGTAAGTGATTCTAACTCGGATTTGGTCAATATACACGAATATATCATTGTTTTCACCATTTAATTAGTGTATTGAGATGGAAATTTGGGAAAATTTTAGAAATCTCATAAAAATAAATTTTTGAGATTTCTGTGTCGATTCAGAGTCGGATTGGAGTGAAACTGATATGGTTGGACTCGTAATTGAATGGGTTATCGGATTTTGTGAGTTTTTCCGGATTCCGAGATATGGGCCCCACGAGCGATTTTTGAGCTAATTTCGGATTTTATTGAAAAATATAGTATTTTCTTATGAAATTGATTCCTATAATTTTTGTTGACTGTATCGAATTAATTATGACTAGATACGAGTCGATCGGAGTCGAAAAATCAAGGAAAAAGCATAATACTTGGTTAAATTGGAGCAAGTCGAGGTAAGTGACTTGTCTAACCTTGTGTGGGCGAAATTTCCCTTAGGATTGGTATTGATGTGATTATTGAAATGTGTTGAAAGTCATGTACACGAGGTGGCGAGTGTGTACACGGGCTAAATGTGAAAGATTATATTTTTAAATTGTGTAGATCACTGTTGCGCATTTATCCTGTTCACGGAGACTTCGAGGTATATCTGCCAGCGTTCGCAGACTCCGGAGTCCCCTTCTATTATTGTTATGTTGCTTCCTTATTTTCTTTAGACCTTGATATATATAGAGAGAGACATTGAGGATAAAATTCTTAGAAGCTTGTGACTATTTCTACCAGGTTTTGGGAGTTGTGATTATGTAAAGTTTCAGATTTATTTATTTAAGATTTCTATTTTTATTCCGCATTGATAGGCTTACCTAGTTTTAGAGACTAGGTGCCATCACGACATCCTACGGAGGGAATTTGGGGTCGTGACACCTGGTATTTCCTCATTTTCTTTACCTGCTTCCCCAGCTCCTCAATCACTACTCCATGTGCTATCAAGGTGTTCATGATGGTGGTTTGGTTTTCCAAGATCTTCTTCAATGTGTTCTCGACTGTCAGAGGAATCTGGGGTGCCGGGGTGGATGATTGTGCTGCAACAGCACTGGATATGTCAGTCAGCTTTCTTGTGGCTGTCAGCATCCAGTTGCTGAGGCTCGCCAGTGTATGGGAGACTCGCAGTGCAGATAGTGGATGAGTGGGCATGGGCACCGGCTTCAAAACAGATGTGGATGGCACTGATGCTGAAGGACCTGAAGAAGGAGGAGGAGGCATAGCTGTTGCACTATCAGAAGGATCTGCTGAAGTAGATTGGCATGTCGATTGTCTCAGCAGCTACCTCGGCTGGCTCATCAAACTGGCCTGCAGTAGTAGAGGGCTGACCCTTTTTCTTTGGGTTTCCACCATCCATCAAAGAATACCATGAGAAAGGCTTCTTCGCCCGCACCTTAGTGTCAAAATCCTTTAGTTCCACCCCCGCATCTGTGAGGTACTCAGTGATCGTGTTGGGATACGGGTATGAGGTGTCACGTTGTATGGTGACCACAGATATGTTTGCCGACATCATGACACCCACATTGATTGGATACTCGGCCATGATAGAAGCGACTAGCACTGCCCTCGAAATCGGAAGATTTGTTTCATTTTGGCATGGATCTAGTCTGCTACATACAAATATCTGCCATCCCTTTGCCTCAAAATTTAGGGTGTTCCGTGAATAGGAACCCCTGCTCTGATCCAAACTGGAGGCGGCCCTAGAGTTGCAAGAATCTCATCTAGCCACGGGCGAGCTGCATCTCCCATTGCAAACTTTTCCAGGTATTGCATATGCTCCATATCCTCAAACCCCGAGTAAGAATTCAAGGCTCTTTTGTCGAATCTCACTTTTGCTACCTTGGTCCCTTTTTTATATATGCCACATTGGCATAAAATTCTCGGACCGGGTATTCCTTGGCATCTGTCACACTCTAGGTGAACCACATCCACCCCTTTCTCTCTCTGAAATGTCTCAGCACTGTTGAGTTGTACTTCTCGAAGTCTTTCAAATTGAACTGACGTCAAGAGTGAGAGATCTTGCCGGCCACCACTCTCGAAAGCTCGTGAAGGCAGCTAGACTCACAAATCTATCTTCCTAAATCTCTTTCTTTTTCGACCTCTCAGGGTCAGCTACTCTAGTATCACCCCCTCGGCCATCATCCGGGAGATCATCCACATCCATTGTGGTAGCAGGTGCATTGGGGACATGTGTGGATGAAGGCTCCGAAGCCTGACGGTTACCATCCAAACCCTCAGAAGTGCTCTCAGAAGAGGTAGGCTCGTTTCTAAGTTGGTATCTGTCCTGAGGTAGCTATGGCTGTGATTGCACAGCAGGCTACTCTTGCACTGAGTCACCCTCCGATGCTTCCCTAGACGGGGCATATGAACTTGATTCGGAGGGTTCCGGCTGTCTACTTCGGCCTGTTGTGGCTTTCTTACTGATTACTCTTTGGAGGGCAAGGGGTAAAGTGTTTTTGCCTCTGCCTCTGGAAGGTTCACCCCTCCCCTTTAATGTATCACCACAACCACGAGATCTAACCATTTTCTGCAACAAACATCAGTAGGAGTCAGCTCTAATTCAAGGGTAGATAATCATAAGTTCACAGAACAAAACAGGTTGCAGGGTATGGAAGTGTGGTCCGCTCAATTGTACGGTAGGGTTAAATTTGAACGGAAAGTATAACGAAGGATAGATGTAAACTATTTAATATAGTACATGGATAATTTTGACCCTTTTTCCTTTATGCTATTACTGAGTATATGAGGTTTACCACCCTTTTTTTTCTTCAGCTTTGAAATAGAGTTGAAGTCACCTAGTATTGTCCAGGAGCCACTGAATCTGTTATTCAAGGAACTTAGTTTATTACATAGTTGTTTCTTCTTGTCAGCTTTTGTTCTTGCATAGATCACAGTGATCAATATAATATTGCCTTCATCGACCACAGAGAGAGTAATTCGAATTGCATATTCCTTCCGTCCCAATTTATGTTAGATTGTCCTTTAAAACTTGTTCTCAAGAAATTCATGTTGTAAAAACTCAAATAAGTATTGAAAATTATACAATGATAATCTCAAAAAGGCGCTCTTTATAAAGTAAGAGAGTGTTCTTTTCAAAAGTGAAATTAATCAAAAACATTTATAAGATCAACAACGTTTCAAGAAAGATAAATTAATTAACTTTATTATCAATTGAAAAAAATATTTATCAGAAGAAATCAATTATAAGAAATTAATGACTCATTTCAAAATCTAAAAAAGAAAATTTGCAAATAAAAATTAAATGAAATTTTACTTAAAATATTTAAGGCCTCTCCTCAAAGCTTGACTTTAGGCCCCTACTTATATTGAACCGCCCTTGTTTTATTTTTTTTATTTGGGCTAAATAAAATGCTTAAAGTTAGTTAATCCTTTTTAAAGGAAATAATGAGATATTAGTGTTAAACAAATTAGAAATTACAATTGTCACAGTCCAATTTCACCTATAGGTCGTGATGACGCTCAACACTATAGCTAGGCAAGCCAACTAGTAATTTAAACCCATATTTAATTCTTTTAAAATTAATCGAGTAATTGAACTCTTCTTAATTGCAGGAATTTAAAACTATATGAAAAGATTCTAGCAAATTAAAAAAATCAAGTCCAAAAATTCTACTAGTGAGTGTGCCAAGACCTGGTGTCATAAGTGTATGAGCATCTAGTAGATTATAGAAAACTCCAAATACTATTTGAAATAAAATAGACAGAATGTAAATACAAGAAGAGACACTGGTAGCTACAGAACGGCTAAGAAAGGCAGCTTACCACTACGCCTCTGGATAACCTGGGTGTAAGATGATAGGTCCTCTACTAGTACCTGCCTCAGGTCCTGCACAAAAAGTGCAGCAAGTGTAGTATGAGTACGTAAACAACGTGTACCCAGTAAGTATCAAGCCTAATCTCGAAGTGGTAGAGACGAGATGGTTGACTTTGACACTCACTAAGGGTCAACAATAATAAATAGAATAAAATAGAATTATTTAAATCAGCAGGATTCACAGAGTTAGCAATAATTTTATTCAATTAGCGAAAATAATAAAAATCCTTCAAATGCAATAATTTCCAATCTATTAATTAATTTCACAAGGTACAATTAAAATAGCAGGGTATCGTGTAATTATTATTATTATTAGGCACGATTTTTGCCGAGGTCGTACGGCCCGTTCTAGAGTGTCGTGTACACTGCCGAGGTACGTGCGGCGTGATCCATAGATGCATCTATCCTGCCGAGGCGTTCGTCCCTCTCCACAAAAAAGGAGGACAATTTCTTATGTACCTCCGGAAGGAGAGTATAGTTATTATAAGATCAATTCGAGAGGATGAACAATTTCTTTTAATAATTAATTAATTTAAACAGAAAATTAAGCATATGAGATTTTTATCTTTTAATATTTTTCCCTAACAATTCACAATATATATATATATATATATCAAATAATTTTAATTAAACAAAGAATACAATTTACACAAGTAATTCATGATTTGAGTCCTAAACTACCCGAACTTTTAGCATAAATAGTAGCTACGCACGGACTCTCGTCACCTCGTGTATACGTAGCCCCCACAATTAGCAACAATTATTAATTTAAAATGTTCGGATAAAAACGTTACCCATAATCTCAAGAACTCATATATATAAATTCTATCCAATTCCATAACCATTTTCGTGGTTAAAATCTCATTTTTATACAAATATAGGTTTTTCCTCTAACCCCTTGATTTCCAAGATTTACAAGTTATAATCTACCCATAATCTATGTATTTAACTCAAAGTGTATAGAATTAACTTACCTTCAAGTTGCTAGTTGAAACCCCCTCTAAAAAAGCTCCAAAATCACCCAAGGATAGAAGAAATGAGGTTAAAAATGGTGGAATCCCGTTTTTAAGACATTTTGTCCGGAACAGTAGGCTCCTTCTTCGCGAACACAGTCAGGGCTTCGTGTTCGCGAAGGCCAATTTCCTCAGTCTCAAAATTACCCTTCGCGAACGCGAAGGCTCCTGGCTTGCCTTCTTCGTGAACGCGTGAGCTCCTTCGAGAATGCGTAAGGAAATTTCATCCGGTCCCAGTCCTCTTTCGTGAACGCGTCGCCTGTCTCACGAATGCGAAGGGCAAAAACCCAAGGCTTTGCGAACACGTCGCCTTTCACGTGAACGCGAAGAGGAATTGCCCAGTCCCATTTTCCTTCAACGCGAACGCGAGGGAACTCACGCGTTCGCGAAGAAGGAAACCAGAACTGGAATTTTCTGGTTTTTCCGACTTAGCTCCGGATGGTTTAAAACACACACGAGCCCCTCGAGACCCCGTCCAAAGGCACCAACAAGTCTGAAATCATAATACGGATCTACTCGAACTCTCGAAACACGTAAAACAACAACAAATCCAAGAATCACACCCCAAAACCAAATTGGATCAAACTATGAACTTCAAGTTTCTAACTTCCTCCGAACGCGCCGAATCATATTTATACTACTCGGAATCACACCAAATTTTGCGTTCAAGTCTTAAATGACATAACGGAACTATAAAAATTTTCGGAACTGGATTCCGACCCCGATATCAAAAAGTCAACTCTCCGGTCAAACTTCCAAACCAAAATTCTTGTTTTAGCCATTTCAAGCCTAATTTAACTACGGACTTCCAAATAAAATTTCGAACATGCTCCTAAGTCCAAAATTACCATACGGAGTTATTGGAACCATCAAATCCCGATTTCGGAGTCGTTTTCTAAAAATATTGACCAAAGTCAAATTTAACATTTTAAGGCCAACTTAAGGAACCAAGTGTTCTGATTTCAACCCGAACCAACCGTCCCCGCATGTCATAAATTAATAAAAGCACATACGGGGAGTTTTATTTTAGGGAACAGGATTCTAAAAGTAAAAATGACCGGTTGGGTCATTACAACAATGTAGGGTGACTTTTAATTTTTATTTTAAAAAGGATGACTTATTATTGCAAATAATTTTTACCCAACCTATAAAAACTCCTATACGCCGGTAGAGTTAACCTCCGATTTAATTTGAATGTAGTAAGACTAACACTCTGTTTGGATCATTATTACCTATTATTTTATAATGTATTGTATTGTATTGTATTGTATTGTATCATTTTATGAATACAACATTTGGATAGATTGTATTGTTTGTTATTGTTAAATAATATTTTGTTGTTTAGTTTGACCGTATCATATTGTACTGTAACTAATAAGTTTACTAAAATACCCTCAATTATTTAAATATTAAATTTATCAAGAATTATGCATAAAAATAATTTAAGAAAATCTCTTTCTACTAATTTATCACCAACTATGTCTTATAAATAGATTAAGCAATTAAATTCATGCAAATTCTAACAAAACTAGTGGAACAAGTTAATAATATTAAAAATAATAATAAGTGCACTCCAGGAGTAATAGATAATAATAATAATAATAATAATAATAATAATAATAATAATAATAATAATAATAATAATAATAATAACAAATAATAAATAAAATGTTAAAGAACTATGATAAAGAAAGGAACGAGAACTATTAGAACAAAGATAAATTAGAATTGGAGATAAAATCAAATTAGGAGAAAACAAAAGAAGGCAAAACACCTTTGACGTTATAGTTGGAAACAGCAGAAGTTCTAGAAAAAAAGGGACGATGACAAAGTAGGTTATAGGTTGAAGATTTGGAGTTAAAATTTAAAAAAAAAAAGGTAAAGGGAAAAATAAAATTATGGAGTAATAAGTTAGGGCATAATTGGAAAAAAAATAAGAAACAATCCCAGCACACTGTATTGGTAAAAATAAATGTTACACGTGGAGTTAATTATGTGGTTCACATGGCAAGGCACGTGGATCACTAGAAAAGCGACAGCTGGAGAGGAGCACTAAAAGAGACACGAGTCGCAGTAGATACGAACAAATCACCCATGAGGTGAAAAGAAATAGTTGCTCAAGTCTCTTTAAGTTATATGAAGAGGCACCGGTGAAATGAACCAAGACAGTAAAAAGGACAGATTCATGGATCTTCAATTAATGAGCGTGGATGATTACAAACGTTACAGAATCTTCACGAACAGTTACGATTACCAATTATAACGTTTCATTAATGTCATTAATGCTCATAATGACTCGGTCTTAAAAGGGAAAAGACGTTGTACTTGAAGACCTCTATATAAGGGAAAGAAATGTCATTTGTACAGACACGTTCTGATGAATATTGGAATATAATTACTTTCTTGTGCTTTCTATTGATTACTTTGTCAATTCTGATTCTGATTTCCTTTCTTATTTTTGAGAGAATATTGAATTTCTTGATTATCAGTAACCCGAGTAATTCTAAAAATAGGCTTTGACTGAGAATCTAATTCTTTAGAGAAACAAATTGGTTCCGTTATCGGGAATCTAATAATCTTCTCTTACTTTCCAAATCATTCTCTCTCAACTGAATCATGTCGAATGTCAATGACAACAACCAGCAGGTGGAAGGAACTCCAGTTCCGTCACCTCAAGGAACCCCACGCAATTCAAGAGAAGCATCACCAGAAAGATCCACTACTCATAACAATGAACGACATAGAAATGAACAAACTGTCGAGTAGGATGCTATGAAGCAGTTAATTGCTGAGTACGTGAATGATGCTCTCCAGGCTTTCGTGAGGGGACTACCAGTTGTGCCACCCACACCTCCACCAAACAATACTACAACTGTGGAAATTCCATGATCAGGGTTGGCTAATTCTAGAAGCGGAGGAACTCCCAACGAGTCACGTGATGGGAGACCAGGTACGTATAATAATTCTGATTTACAAACTTTAATACTAACCTTGCAGAAACAGGTGAAAGAACAAAACGACCGTATTGAACAAATACTCGGCGTACCACCTGTGGTCAAAGGAGTTTATTTCGACAATTATTCACAACAACCATGGAAACCAAGCGCAGCTCCATTACCAATTCCCAAAAAGTTTAAAATGCCTGACATCCCGAAATACGATGGAACGACCGATCCACGTTACTGATTCACCACGGGAGTAAATGGCAATGATTTGACCAAGCAGGAGATTGAATTTGTGCTGGTCAAAAAGTTTGGGGAAACACTTACTAAAGGAGTGTTAACATGGTACTCTCTTTTACCTGAAAATTCTATTGACTCTTTTGCTGAGCTTGCAGATCTATTTATAAAAGCACACTCGGGTGCACAAAAAGTTGAAAAGAGAATGGAGGATATATTTAAAGTAAAGCAAGGAGATACAGAATTGCTTCTAGAATTCTTAGACAGATTCCAACGTGAAAGAATGTTGCTACCAAGAGTACCTGACAATTGGGCAGCAATGGCATTTGCAAGCAATTTAAACAAGAAAAGCTCAGAAGCTATGAGGAGGCTTAAAAAGAGCCTACGAGAATTCCCTGTCACGACATGGAATGATGTCTATAACAGGTACAGTACCAAGTTACAGATCGAAGAAGATATCGTAGCTCAGTCAAGGGTTGAAGAAAAACAGGTTTGAGGCGGTCAGAATCTGAGAAGAGGTCCAGTAATAATAGGTACGAGCCTTATATGGGACCTTCGGGGCGAGAAGCTCGTTCCAAATTCGAAAACGTACGGGCTGATCACAGTTTCGGAAATAGAGATTCAGGTTCGTCATCGTCGAGATTCAGAAAAGATCGAGGTGAACGTAACAGAGATGCTAATACAAACGCAAGGATTGGGGACTACAATTTTAACGTGAATACCTCCGAGTTGGTTGCTATTTTAAGAAGCATGGGGGATAAGGTACGATGGCCTAAAGAGATGAGATCAAATCCAAATAGAAGAAACCCGGACTTTTGGTGCGAGTTCCATAATGATCAAAGCCATAGAACATCAGACTACAGATTATTACAAGGTGAGGTGGAACATTTATTGAAGCAGGGCTATCTGACGGAATTGTTCAGCAAGAAAGGCAAACAAGCTTACATGAAAAATAGGCAAGAGCCCCCAAAACCTCCGTCTCCAAAGAGAACAGTAAATGTGATAAACGGCGGAGAAGAAGTCAACGGCGTAACCTATACAGCCGCGAGAAAAACAACAAAATTCACAATAACTCATGGGAAACAAACTCGCCAAACTCTGGAAGACGACAACATAACCTTTGATGATGCAGATGCCGATGGATTAATGATTCCTCACAACGAGGCACTGGCAATATCTTTACTTATACATGATACTAATATAAAACGAGTTTTGATTGACCCAGGTAGCTCTGTGAATATCATTTTATTACGAGTGGTGAACGAAATGCTGATGGGCGATCGTGTAGTTCCAAAAGCACGTTTCTTATCTGGGTTTTATAACTCAACCGTTATTACAAAGGGCGAGATTGAACTAAGCACATACGCATAGGGGTTCATCAAAGAAACAAAATTTCAAGTGATAGACACGGATATGGCCTATAATATGATTCTTGGGAGGCTGTGGATTCATGATATGGATGTTGTGCCATCCACATTGCATCAGGTTATCAAATTCCCTTCATAATGGGGAATTCAACATATTCGAGGAGATCAACAAACTTCAAGGAGCATCAATTCGGTGATACAGTCAAGTCAAAAAGATATGAGCGCAAATCAAAAAGATGCGGGTGCAAGTGAGAAAGATGCGGTAAATCAAATTTTAACAGAAATTGTATCAAAACAAACAGGCGTGGATTCCAGACCAGATGTAATTCAAGAGCCATAAGAGAACGAAAACATTAAAACAACGATTGAGGAGCTTGAAGCTGTTCCACTATTCGAACAATGGCCAGATCGAAGAATTCATATCGGAGCAAGGTTAAACCCAGATAAGAGAGGTAAGTTAATTGAATATTTAAAAGCTAACGTGGATTGTTTTACATGGTCCCATTCAGATATGACTGGTATACCTCCGGAGGTGATGACTCATAAATTAAATAAAGATCCATCATTCATACCTGTCAAACAAAAGAAGAGGAAGCAAGGATCATTCAAAAATCAAGTGATCGATGAAGAGGTACAGAAACTCTTAAAGATCAATTCAATATGTGAGGTAAAATATCCTAATTGGCTAGCTAATACTGTGGTTATTTCGAAAAAGAACGGTAAATGGAGAGTTTGTGTGGATTACACCGACTTAAATAAAGCATACCTGAAGGATTCATTCCCTTTACCGCATATAGATCAATTGATTGATGCTACCGCAGGCCACGAATTATTAAGCTTTCGAGATGTGTATTCTGGTTATAATCAAATAAAAATGGACCCCTTAGACGAAGAAAAAACTTCATTTATTACAAAGTCATGCCTTTTGGCTTGAAAAATGTTGGAGCCACGTATCAGAGGTTGGTGACCAAGATGTTCCAAGAACACCTGGGGAAGACGATGGAAGTGTGCATTGATGATATGTTGGTCAAATCTACACAAGCGGAAGATCACTTTCAACATCTTTCAACTACCTTCAAGATCCTCCGCAGATATAATATGAAACTGAACCAGAAAAAGCGCTTTTGGCGTAGCTTCAGGTATGTTTCTAGGCTTTCTCGTATCTAATAGAGGAATTGAAGTAAATCCCCCACAGATTAAAGCTATTAAAGAAATACCTGATATACTCACAAGCAAAAAAGAAGTACAAAGATTGACAAGTAGGATTGCAGCTCTGGGAAGATTCATTTCAAGATCTTCAGAGAAAAGCTTTAAATTTTTTTCAGTTTTGAAGAAGCAAAATCGGTTTGAATGGACTGAGGAATGCCGACAAGCCCTCAAATATTTGAAGGCATACTTAACAAATCCTCCCCTACTCTCTAAACCAAGGGATGGAGAAAGACTATTTGTATATCTTGCAGTTGCAGAAGTAGCTGTAAGTGCAGTTTTAGTAAGGGAGGACAAAGGTAAACAATCTCCTATTTATTATGTTAGTAAATCTTTATTAGATGCTGAAACTAGATATCCTCATCTCGAGAAATTAGTTTTAGCATTAGTCATGGCAGCTAGGAAATTGAGACCATATTTTCAATGCCATCCTATCTCCGTAGTAACTGCATATTATTTTGCATAAACAAGAATTGTCAGGCAGACTAGCCAAATGAGCAATAGAACTGAGTGAATATGACATTATTTATCAACCTAGAATAGCAGTAAAATCTCAAGTTCTAGCAGATTTTGTCGCAGATTTTAATACAAAAATAATTCCTGAAGTAGAAAAGGAATTACAATTTTTTACTGGAGCTAATCCAGGTACGTGGACTTTATTTATCGATGGCTCTTAAAATGTCAAAGGAGTCAGTTTAGGTATTGTCTTAATCCCACCCTCAGGTGAAAGTATAAGGCAAGCAATTAAATTTACCCTATTACTAACAATGAAGCAGAGTATGAAGCTGTAATTGCAGGTTTGGAACTAGCACGAGAACTCTCCATAGAGCAAATCAAGATTAAAAGTGACTCTCAACTGGTAGTCAATCAGATGCAAGGGACTTACACTGCTAGAGAGCCACGAATGCAACAATACTTGGAAAAGGCACGAGAACTGGTCAGGCAATTCCAATCATGGAAGATCGTGCAAATACCCAGGGAAAAAACACAGAAGCAGACGCGTTGGCTAACCTTGCTTCAGTTGCAGAAGTAACGAGTGAGGAAAATGCCATTGTAATCCATTTATTTCATTCAGCACTTGACCAGGATAAACATGAGTTAAGCTTTAATAATTTAACCTGGGATTGGAGAAACGAGATTGTTAATTTTTTGCAGTATGGGATCGTACCTGAAGGCAAGAAAGAATCTCAAGTTCTTCGACGAAAAGCTGCTCGTTACTGCCAAATTCGAGATAATTTATATCAAAAAATATTTGGCGGTCCATTAGTAAGGTGCCTTGGACCCAATCAAACGGAGTACGTGATGATAGAAGTACATGAAGGGCAATGCGGAAATCACGCAGGTGGAAGATCTTTAGTTAAAACACTAATCAGGGCAGGATATTACTGGCCTAAAATGGAAGAAGATGCGGAAACTTTTGTAGCCAAATGTGATAGTGTCAATGATATGCCAACAATATGCATCAACCTGCAGAGTTATTACATACAGTTATTTCCCCATGGCCATTTATTAAATAAGGAATGGATATAGTAGGGCCTTTACCACAAGCTAAAGGAAAGGTATAGTACTTATTAGTGTTAACAGATTACTTTTCAAAATGGGTAAAGGCAGGAGCTTTCAAATAGGTACGAGAGAAGGAGGTGAAAGACTTTATTTGGCAAAATATTATATGCCGGTTTGGAGTCCCAAAAGAAATCGTATGTGATAATGGCCCACAATTCATAGGCTCGAAAATCACGGAGTTCTTTTAAAGATGGCAAATTAAACAAATAACCTCTTCACCTTACCATCATGTGGCAAATGGACAAGCTGAGTCGACGAATAAGATTATCATCAATAATTTGAAGAAGAGACTAGAAAAATTGAAAGGGAATTGGCCTGAAGAATTACTAGGAGTGTTATGGGCTTATAGAACCACAACAAAAACAGCCACGGGAGAAACTCCATTTTCTCTTGTGTATGGTTCAGAAGTTTTAATCCCGGTTGAAATAGGAGAACCAAGAACGGGATTCGTATTGGCAATGGAAGAGTCGAACGATGAGGAATTAAGAACAAACTTGGACTTACTCGAACAAAGAAGAGAAGCAGCTTTAATATGGATGGCAGCACAAACGCAAATCATAGAACGATATTATAACAGAAAGGCTCACCTCAGGTATTTCAAAATTGGGGATTTCGTTCTTAAAAAGGTTTTTCAATTAACGAAAACAACCGGAGCAGGAAAGTTAAATCCAAATTGGGAAGGACCCTATAAATTTCGAGGTATCGCTGGAAAAGGTGCCTACGAGTTAGAAACCATGGATGGCAAGGTTTTACCCTCGAGTTGGAATGTTGTTCATTTAAAAAAATACTATTTCTGAGCAAAAGAAATACCCACGGTCAGGTATCGTTCAATTACGATTTTTATTTTGTACAGTTAAAATTATACTAATAATTTTAGATGATAGGCAAAAAGCTAGCCCACACCAAATGATGATATTAGACCTGAAGGACACGCGAAAGCAACATTATTCCCGATCTAGGGTTGCAACCTTGCTGATAGAAATATAAAGGGTTAAGCAGTCATCATCTAAATTATATATACCTCCGAGTCCCGTATGTTTTTCCTTTTTAGGAAATGGACCACATGGAAGGAATAATCAAGTGCTCGAGATTTCATACTTCAAAGCTCAAACACTTGGGGGACTATATATATATAAGGAAGGCAAAGAAGACTGAAAAAGTCAGAATTCAAGTCAAACCTATGGTCTACCTAACAAATCGAAAGTTAAGAGAAAAGTCAAGAGCCAAAAATGCAAGCGTGATTCAAATCTGTTGGTTGTAAATTTAGAAATCTTACGAGTGTTTAGGTTAAAGGCAATATTTAGCCATGGGTGGCAAGATATACCCTTGAATTTGTAAAATCTGTTGTAAAGAAAACAGTTACGAAAGAGTTAGAGATGATAATTGACTACATGTAAAGTATTATACAATTTGAAAGTTCGAATGATACAAAATTTCCTCAAAGTTATTCAAAGAAACGTGTGTGTTCCTATTTCTTCTTTCGTATGTTTACACCATTATAAAATTGAGACGTCTTCTTCATTAAGTGTCGTTTATAAAAGGGTCCTCTTTTATAAATCGTGCTTATTTCAAAAAGTCACGAAGTACTGAAGCATTTTTAATGCATAACAAAAGAGTAGTACAAAAACTCGGAATAAAATATCATAGAAGTTGAACAAAAACTTAGAAGATGATATTATAATAACTTGGTTAAAACTAAGTATGAATTTAGTTCCAACCTAATTGTCTTATACAAAAAACCCCAAAACGGACTAGGGGTAAGATTTTCCAAAACATTACCCCCAAATGGGACCAGGGGTAAATCTCCAAATGTTCCACCAATAAAAAAAATAAAGAAACATTTCAAACTTTTTAACTTTCACTTTGGGGTAGAATCTGAACTGGTAGGATGAAGAGTGGCATCATCACCAGAAGGAAGAGCAACTTGAGCAGGAAAAGATTGAACAACGGCCTCACCAGGAGCGATTTCATCACCCTCGGGAATGCCAACCTCAGGTGAAGAAAAGCTTTGACTCTGCTGGGTCTTTTCAATCGTTTCTCTAGTCTTTGCAATCTCAACATCTAAGTCAAAGCCTTCCAGGCTTACTTCCATTAACTTTTCGAGGCGAGTGTTCAAAAAAGCCAAACTAACATCAACAGCGACTTTATCTTCAAGGGCCTCATAATCTTTTTTCCACTGCTCAACCTCAACTCTTAATTCATCCTTCTCATTCAAGGCAGCATCGTAAGAAGCCTGTAGGGGGCAAGAGATCTCTCTAAAAACTGAACCTTATTTGAGGATACACGAAGATCTTCTTGAGTTTGCGTGAGCATTTGAACAAGCTCCCCAGAGTAAGCTTCTTTTTGGTTTAGAAAATCCTTTAAGCTCCTAATTTCTTCAGAAGCCTTGAAAAGCTGCTCAGCAAATGAAGACTCGAGAAGATTCTTGTCTTTGCCCGCCTGATTGGATGAGGCTTTCTCAACCGCTAGTTCCGCTATCATTGCCTTTACTTGCAGCTCTAAGGTGCACTTTTCTTCCTCTAAAACCTCCATATCAAGTTGAAGCCCCTCGAACTGTTCTTTCCAGTTGTCCGCCTCAGTATGATAATCATTCATCAACTGCTCTGTGTGGACGATCCTTTTCATCATCTCCATTCCGATGAGATTGATCTACGCAATAAAAAGAGGAATGTGATACCAGTAAAAGAGAAATCACGTAAAATAAAAAGACAAGGTGTATACCTTTAAAGACGAATGCACAATATCATTCATCCACGTTAGAAAGTTGTGACTTTCCAGTTTTGACTTCTCAACTGGACCAATCAGTGGTTTCAGCCATATATCAGCTTGGCCAGATTTCTTCAAAAGATTACCATCTTCAGGAATCTCGATGGTAACTTGTTTCATTGCCCTACTGTTACTGGAGGAACCAACTTCAATATGGGAAGTTGTAACAGAAGGGGCAGTCGAGGAAGTCAAAATAGCCACAGGCGGAACAGTGGCAGCAACAGCAAGAACGGGTAACTGAAGTTCAATCGGAGTAGAGGCATGAAAAGTGGCAAGAGGCATTTCCTTAGATATAAAGCCAAAGCTTTCTTCATCAAACCCACGAGAAAAGAGGTTTTCAGTAGAGTCACGGGGTGCAGTAGGCGTCTCTTAATCAGAACTCACTAAGGTAACATTTTCAGGCTCGGACATGAGAACAGAACTAGGAGGGGGAGTAGCTTCGTCATCTAAAATGACCCGTCTCCTAGCCCGTGGCTTACGAACCAACGAGCCTTCGTCCTATTCTTCATCATCCTCAGAGTTCTGTGGTCTATCATCTTTTCTTTTTGACGAAGAACTCAAGATTATCTCTTAAGCCTTTGATAGAGAGAGCCTTAAAGCAGTGATTGAAGCAGCACTTACAACTCGAATGGGAACCCTAACAATGAAAGGGGTTAATAAGTTCCAAAATAAATATGGAAGTAAGGAAGAAAGTGAAAGAGAAAGTTACCGTGAATCTGTTTGAAAGGTATTTCCAGGACCTTTCTTCCATAGGAGCAACGGTTAACAATTTCTCTACCCACCCACGGAGATCAGGAATCTCCTCAACAGTTCCCATGGTTGCTAAAAAAGAAAAGTAAAACAGTTACGAGATTACAAGTTCTTCACAAAAAAAAAGAAGAGAAATAAAAGATTGAAACAAAGACTTATGTGCAAAGTTCCACTTCTCAGGGAAGGGAATGTTCTCTTCACCTACTAACCCACTTGTAGGAGCAGCAACAAATTGGACATACCAGCCACGATCTTTGTCATCTTCAGGGCTAACCAAAACCCTGTTACTCCTCGCCACGAGAGTAAAAATCCCATGACGAAATAATTTGGAGAGTAAAGATGAATCAGATGGTAAAAGGTGAAGGGTAAAGAAACCAAAATTGACAAGTATCTAAGGCATGGCACAGCCCTCCATACAATAGGACCAATCTTTCCTAAATACACATCGAAGAAACGACAAAACTCAATGATAACTGGATCAATATGTGGCCTAAAACCTAATGTGAAGGGATACATATACACAAAAGAAAAACCAGCTTTAAAGGAAGTGATCCTTTGATTTTCATGGGGGACCAGAATCGGGAAGTCAAATTTTCAATAGCAATCTCTCCACACAATAGAAACTAAACCCTCAGTAATCTGGGAAGGGTAAACATCAGCACGATCGTGAGAAGTCATGGAAGTGACCTAATTTTTAATTAATTCTCTATTAGTGAAAAAGGAAAGTTCAGCGGGAATAATCTCGTCGACAGTAATTTCACGAAGCGGTTCACTAGAATCCCTACTTCTAGCGGAAGATCTATGTGAAGAAGAAGCTCTAGTTCTAGAAGATGATGGAGGAGTAGTACTGGGTTGAGAAGGAGAGCCACGTACAGACACTGACCGTAAACTACGTAACCTACCACCTCTCCTACTCCTGATAGGAGCGGAAGAAGAGGGAAGTTCATCTACTATGACGACTCTTCGAGGATCAGGATATGAAGAAGACATAGTTGTATGGGGAAGTAGTACGTAATGAAGAACAAGAGTAAAGTTATGAATAAAAAACACTGAAGAAAGTTTTTCGTAAAAGCAAAGGTAAATGATGTATTTATATGCAGAAGCAATTGTCATTTAAAGAGGGTAATGATGGAAACATCATTATGAAAATAGTCACTTCTTGACTGATGCAGCCACAAAAAGCCCTAAAACTCGCTAAAGAGTTGCAGAACCAATCGATGACTGCCACGTGTCATATGCATTAAATAGAAGTGACATACGACGCATTGGTTCAGAGGAAGATGCAATGGTACGTGAGAAATAACGGCAAACAATTCCTGCCATAAATGTGATCCACTTCCCAAATATTCAATTGCTGAATAATTGGTAAGTGGGGGGACTATCTGTATTGATAAAAATAAATGTTCACGTGGAGTTAATTATATGGTTGACATGGCAAGGCACGTGGATCACTAGAAAAGTGACAGCTGGAGAGGAGCACTAAAAGAGACATGAGTCGCAGCAGATACGAACAAATCACCCACGAGGTAAAAAAAAAATGGTTGCTCGAGTCTCTTTAAGTTATATGAAGAGGCACCGGTGAAATGAACCAAGACAGTAAAAAGGACAGATTCATGGATCTTCAATTAATGAGCGTGGATGATTACAAACGTTACAGAATCTTCACGAACAGTTACGATTACCAATTATAACGTTTCATTAATGTCATTAATGCTCATAATGACTCGGTCTTAAAAGGAAAATGACGTTGTACTTGAAGACCTCTATATAATGGAAAGAAATGTCATTTGTACAGACACGTTCTGATGAACATTGGAATATAATTACTTTCTTGTGCTTTCTATTGATTACTTTGTCATTTCTGATTCTTATTTCCTTTCTTATTTTTGAGAGAATATTGAATTTCTTGATTATCAGTAACCCAAATACTTCTAAAAATAGGCTTTGACTGAGAATCTAATTCTTTAGAGAAACACACACCAAATTGATTGTTTCAAAAAATGAGACTTTTCATTATTCCGGAACAATAGATTTAACAATACAATACAACCAATTTTAATGAAACAATCAAAACAAACATTGTTATGGGATAACAATACAATACGATACGGTGACTAACAACCATCCAAACAAGCTGTAAGGTGGAAACAAAGACATTTATTCATATTAAAACGAGATAGTCTCCTACATTCATGGGCGCCTTATACACCATAAGATTCGATCAAAACATAAAACACTAGCTAGACAAAGAGCAGTCTCTAACTAAGCTAGCTCACACACGATGGTGTGTTTTTATTAACAAAAACCATTTTGATATGTTCAGCTTAGAAGCGGCACTGGGTAGGCTGGATATTGCACATACGGGGGAGATAACGAGCTCTCTCTGACATGCGCTCTGCCTCTTGGCCGCGGCCACCACGCTGCTGTGTCACCATTCTCCTAAGTGCCTCGCAGCGGCATAGAGTGTCCATGTTCCTCAATTCCTGGCAACATTGTTGGAGATGCTGCTGTCCTTGGTTGCTCTCCTCATCATCTGTCACCATGCTCAGCTCGTCGCCATAATATTGGCGGCTTCTTGAAAGGTACATCCTGCAATCATATTCGAGATTTAAACTTAGTAAAAATTTAACCCTCATGAGTACGAGTTCGAAATTCTAGCCCATTTGATTTACTTGATTTGAAATCTATTATTTGTACTAATTTAATAATCTTTAAAACATATACCAAGGCTGGCTATATTATGTTCGGATGAACCGATTTGTACATTACATGTGCCCCTGCCTATAACTAATTAATGATGTAGGCATAATCTTATGCATGTGGCATTATTGTTACAGTTCTGATTGTAAGTACTTAATTTGAGTCTAAAACTATGTTGATTTTAAGACTCTACTTCTGTCTTCAATTTAGAGTTACTCCTGGTATTATCTTCTATTTAAAGAGTGTCTAAATTGATCTATTGTACCTCTAAATATAATTTCTTAAAATAATACATTTACACACAAAAAATTATTTTACCTGCAGTGGTTGAGCCTCTGTCTCTGGATCTGCTCTTGGCACCTCTGTGACCCTTGATTGTCGATATCGTCCTCCGTCACGGTGGTGGTGACGGTGAAGGTGTTGGCACTTGCAACGGCTAACAAGCACAAGAGAAGAGCAGCAGCAACTGAAATCTTCGCCATAGCAAGAGTGAGATTTGTGTGTTTTTAGTGATAGAAGAGGTGAATTGCTAGCTAGTGCTTTGTGATGGTGAACTACTCCATTTTGAGGGTATTTATAGCAGATTTGATGATTTGCATGACAAGTACGTGTAGAGTGAAAGCTAAAAAGGCAAACGGAAACATTTGCATGAGGGGAAGACGTGGGCTGCACCAAAGAAACTCTTCGCCACGTCTATGAATACATGCAAATATATGCTGCCGGAAAAGAGCACTTTAATTTGTTTGGACGCAAAACGCAAATTTTCATTTCGATTCTTTTGCAGAAGCATTCTGCAGCGAGTAGTACTGGCAGCATAGCCATCTTAATTGGCTTCTTTTGAGAGCAAGAGTGACTACTCAATGACTTGATAATTAATTATATCATCCATTAAATACTAATTGTCACATATAGGATAATGCATAATTAACTATACATACTAGTTACAGGGGCTACTTACTATTCTATTTCAAATGGCCAAATTAGGATTGGTACTTGCAAGCTGAGCACGAACAATGCATATTTACACTGTTAGTAATAAAAACATTACTAAATTGTCATTTTGATATACACGAGAAGAATTTAGTAGCTTTTTTAAAGATTTAATACTATCTAAATTTCATCTTATGAAAAATTAATTTAATCTATGAATTCAATTGAACTTCATATAACTCTCCATAAGCAATGAAACTAACGAAATCTTAACATATTCTTCAATCACAAGTTCAAAATCAAATGAAAAATTAAGGGTCTATTAGGTCTTAATACTTGAACGTACTTATTGTTTTAGCCCAATTTTTTAATTTAAAAGCATACACCCTCTTAAAACCCTCGTCATATTTTGGAACGCCTCTTAACGTCAGATATTATTTGCAATTGTATATCAACGCCAGAAATAGGCTCGAGTACCACTACAAGAAATTGGATTATTAGTGGCGACATATTGCACCGATCCTATAGGTTGCTACAACAGCTATATTATTAGCAACGACTTTATAAGTCGCTACATATGGTTAATGTTTAGTAGCGACTTTTTTTAGGTCGCCTCTGATGTGATGTGGTTGGAATTTTCAATCCCGCTAAAAATAAAATTTTGACTCCATATTTTTAGTGGCGACTTTTGGAAAGTCGATGGTAATTTGCAATTGCAGCGACTGGGTCGCTCCAATACCACATATTTTTACTTTTAAAATAATTAAAAAAATAAAATACCTAATTAATTAAAACTTATTGCCTGCTCTTGGTATGAACGAACAGAAGCCCTAACACTTTTAAAAAAATTCAGCCAAATTCTCTCTAGAATCCAATCAAAAGCCCTACTTTCCTCAGCGAAAATTTCAGCCAAATCATAATCCCTCGAATCAAAATGTGAAGGTATGTTCAAATCCCTAATCTTTTTCGTTTTTTTGGGGAAAGAAGTTGCTCTTCTTTAATCGATAATTTCATGGATGAAGAATCAAAGAAATGATTTCTGTTCTTAATCGATTTCGTGCATCCTTTCCTTCTTATTTGTTACTATCTCATATCTAACTAAAACCCTATAAAGATTTATGTAAGATATATTTATATTTGGGTATTTTTTTATAATGATTCTCTAAGAAAAAAATTTCTAACATGCAGTTAGGGATAATGTTCAAATCCCTAATCTTTTTGTTTAAGCTCAAATCCCTAATATTTTTCAATTTTTTTGGGAAAGATTTCATCTTGAATTTATGTTCCTAATCTTTTTGTTTATGCTCAAATCCCTAATACAGTTAGGGATAATTATTTTTTCAGCAATTTCACATTTGTATTCTCAGATTTTATCTCGAATTTGTCTGAGCCATTTGATAATCTACAGGAATCCAACAAAAAAAATCACACAAAAAGAATCATTTGAAGCGTATTTGGTGTTGTTATTGTCGATTTTCGGTCTTGACAGAATCTCTATAATGATCTAACTGGTCATTTTAATTTTTAAAACCCCGTTCCTTAAAATAAAATTTTTCGTATGTGCTTTTAATGATTTACGACTTGCGGGGATGGTTGGTTCGGGATTTGGAAGTGTTTGGGTTGAAATCCGAACACTTGGTTCCTTAAGTTGGCTTTAAAAGGTCAAGTTTGACTTCGGTCAACATTTTGAGAAAACGACCCCTGAATAGAATTTTGACGATTCCAACAGCTCTGTATGGTAATTTTGGACTTAGGAGCGTGTTCGAAATTTTATTTGGAAGTCCGTAGTTAAATTAAGCTTGAAATGACTTAAATAGGAATTTAAAGTTTGACCGGAGAGTTGATTTTTTGATATCGGGGTTGGAATCCAGTTTTGAAATTTTTTGAGCTCCGTTATGGCATTTACAACTTGTGTGCAAAATTTGAAATCAATTGGACTGATAAGTTTCGACATCGAATGTAGAAGTTGGAAATTCTAAGTTTCATTAAGCTTGAATTGAAGCATAATTCGTGATTTTAGCGTCGTTTTATGTGATTTGAGATTTTAAATAAGTTCGTATGATGTTTTAGGACTTTTTGGTATATTTGGTTGAGGTCCCGAGGGCCTCGGGTGAGTTTCGGATGGTTAACGGATCAAAAGTTGGACTTAAAAAGCTGCTGCAATATTTCCTCTTCTGTTGGATATTCTGGGCTGTAATCGAGTCCAGGTATCGAGCCCAGGGTTGATGAGGCTCAGGCTCGAGCTTGTGTATCGAAGCCACGATCGAAGGTCTAGCTCTAGGGCCATGATCGAAGGTCTAGCTCGAGGGCCATGATCAAAGGCAAGGCTCGAGGGCCAGGATCAAGACCCAAGATCGAGGGTCACGATCGAAGACACAGGCTCGAGGCCATGACCGAGTCCCAGGCTCGAGGGCTATGATCGAAGCCACGATCGAGGCCCAATTCAGAAGGCTTCCTAGGCAGTTTATAAAAGAAGACATTCGTCCTATTTGCCATTTTTGACGAACTTGAGCTTGAGCAGAGGTGACTTTTGACAGATTTTCAAGGAAAAAATATTGGTGTACGTGATTCAAACTCGGATTTGGTATATATACAAATATATCATTGCTTTCACCATAAATTAGTGTTTTGAGATTGAAAGTTGGGAAAATTTTAGAAATCTCATAGAAACGGATTTTTGAGATTTCGGTATCGATTCAGAGTCGCATTTGAGTGGAACTGGTATGGTTGGACTCGTAATTAAATGGGTTGTCGGATTTCTTAACTTTTGCCGGATTATGAGATGTGGGCCCCATGGACGAATTTTTAATTAATTTCGAAATTTTGTTGAAATATAATATTTTCTTATAAAATTGATTCCTATAAATTTTAGTGATTGTATCGAATTATTTTTGGTTAGATTCGAGCCAATCGAAGTCGGATAATCGAGGAAAAGGCCTACTAGTGGATTAAATTGGAGCAAGACGAGGTAAGTCTCTTGTCTAATCTTGTGAGGGGAAAATTACCCCATAGGTGATTAAATTAAATAATTATTGCTAATTATGGGGGCTACGTATGCACGAGGTGATGAGAGTCCGTGCGTAGCTACTATTAATGCTAAAGTCGGGGTAGTTTAGGACTCAAAAGCATGAATTACTTGTGTAAATGGTAGTCTTTACTTAATTAAATTATTTGATATATTTATATATATATTGTGAATTGTTAGATAAAGTATTAAAGGATGAAAATCTTATATGTTTGAATTTCTGTTTAAATTAATTAATTGTTTAGAGAAATTGTTCTTCCTCCCGAAATTATCTTGCAATGAATATACTCTCTTTCCGGAGATACATAAGAAAATGTTCTCCTTTCTTGTGGAGCTGGCCGAACGCCTCTGCAGGATAGATGAATCTATGGATCGTGCCACACGTCCCTCGGCAGTGTACACGAAACTATGGATCGAGTCGTACGACCTCGGCAGAAATTGCATCTTATAAAGCTATTTGATAAATTGAAAGTTTTATTGAAATGAAGGATTTAATTAATAGATGAAAAATTATTGCATTTGAAGGATTTTTATTATTTATACTAATTGAATAAATTATTGTTAACTCTGTGAATCATGCTGATTTGAATAATTATAATTTATTCCATTTATTATTGATGACCCTTAGTGAGTGTCAAAGTCAGCCATCTCGTCTCTACCACTTCGAAATTAGGCTTGATACTTACTGGGTACACGTTGTTTATGTACTCATGCTACACTTGCTGCACTTTTTGTATAGGACCTGAGGCAAGTAATAGTGGGGAACCTATCGTCTTGCACCCACGTTATTCAGGAGCATAGTGGTGAGCTGTCTTTCTGCGCCGTTTTGCAGCTACAAGTGTCTCTCCTTATTTTTTTTAATTCTGTCTATTTTTATTTCAGACAGTATTTGGGGTTTTATATAATCTACTAGATGCTCATACACTTGTGACACCAGGTCTTGGCACACACATTGGTAGAATTTGGTGTCTTATTATTTTTCTTGGATTTAAATTTTATCGATATATGTTTAATTTATTAGTTGGCTTGCCTAGCTATAGTGTTTGGCGCCATCACGACCTATAGGTGAAATTGGGTCGTGACAACATGGTATCAGAGCAATAGGTTCACGTAGGACTCACAAGTTATGAGCAGACCTAATAGAGTCCTACGGATCGGTACGGAGACGTCTGTACTTATCTTCGAGAGGCTATAAGGTGTTAGGAAACTACCTTTCTTCATATTCCATCATGCAATTAATGTAGTACTAAATATCCTTCTTTTATTCTCTCACAGATGGTGAGAACGGGCTCTAATGAGGTTCCATACCAGGGAAGAGCTACTCCCCAGTTGCTAGAGGCCGAGGCAGAGGCCGAGGGAGGGCTCCAGCCCGTGGTAGAGGGCGAGAATATCCCAGGACTGTTCCAGTTATGCCGCCAGTAGGTCCAGCAGAGAACCCCCATTGTTGAGGAACAGGATGAGGTGCCCGTGGCAAAGCCAGCTCCCGTGGATTTCACATCTGTACCGGGATTTCAGGATGTCATGGGTCGTCAACTGTTGTATATCAAACCCAGGGTGCACTACCCGTGGGTGGAGCCCAGCCAGTAGCAGCAGCTACACCTGAGCCCAGGCCAGCTGTAGCCGCTGATCGTAGAAACTATTAGATAGATGGACTAGACTACATCCTCCTATTTTTTAGGGTGAGCGACATGAGGATCCCTAAGATTTCATTGATCGGTGCAAGGATAAACTGTACAACATGAGGATATTGGAGTCTCATGTGGTAGACTTTGCTATTTTTCATCTAGAAGGCAGAGCCCGTAGATGGTGGCACACATATGTTCTTGGGAGACCAGTAGATTCTCCTCCCATAACTTGGGACAAGTTCACCCGTATCTTCCTGGACATGGATATTCCACCCTCCTAGAGGGAAGAGTTGAGGTTTTAGTTTGAGCAGCTCCAGCAGGGTCAGATGTCAGTGATCGATTATGAGGTGACGTTTTCTTAGTTATCTCGCCATGCACTTATGATACTCCCTACTGAGGCGGAGAGAGTGCGAAGGTTTGTTGTGGGTTTACATACTGGCATTCAGGCCACTATGGCTCGAGAGGTTGAGATGGGTACTTCTTATGAGCTAGTCGTGGAGATAGCCCGCAGGATTGAGGGTGTACGTCAGTGGAGCTAAGTGAAGGTTACGAGAGATAAGCGGTTTAGGTATTCTGGAGAGTTCAGAGGTGCTCCGTCTGGGGGCAGAGGTCAGTTCGTGAGAGGGCAGTCCAACAGGCCCCTACATCCAGCACCACCGCCTCCTCGGGGTGCTCCAGTACGACCTTATTTCAGTGCTATACCAGAGAGTTTTTATTGCCCACCAGCTATTCAGGGTTTTTCTAGTGGGTATTCAGGTCACCAGGGCCAGACTTCTAGTCAGCAGCTTATCGCACCGAAAAGTTATTACCAGTGCGGGGACCCCAGTCACATGCGGAGATTCTACCCTAGACTGCGGGGTAGACCAGTGCAGCAGGGTCAGCAGCCTATGATTACCGCACATGTTGCTCCGCTAGAAGTCCGACCACCAAGAGGTGGAGGACAAGTGGGTAGGGGCAGTCCTAGAGGTGGAGGTCAGCCAGACGAAGGCCAGCTAGTTGGCACTCCGGATCGGTTCTATGCTTTTCTGGCCAGACCAAATGCAGAGGCCCCTGATGCCGTGATTACATGTATTATTTCTGTTTGCGGCAAAGGTGCCTCAGTATTATTTGATCCAGGATCTACGTATTCATATGTGTCATCTCTATTTGCTCTATTCCTGGGTGTTTCTCGTGAGTCCTTGAGTACTCATATTTTTGTATCCACTCCTGTGGGTGATTCTGTTATTGTGAACCGAATCTACTGATCTTGTATTATTACATTCTGTGGTTATGAAACTAGAGCATATCTCCTATTGCTTGAGATGACCGATTTTGAAATTATTCTGGGCATGGACTGTTATCTTCATATCATGCTATTCTGGATTGTCATGCCAAGACTGTTACCTTGGCTATTCCAGCATTGCTTAAGCTAGAGTGGAAGGGTTCGTCTGTTAGTTCATTTAATCAAGTTATTTCTTTTATAAAGGCTCAACACATGGTTGAGAAGGGTTGTTTGGCTTATCTAGCCTATGTTCGGGATACTACTGCAGAGACTCCGGCTATTGATTTAGTGCCTGTAGTTCGGGAGTTCTCCGATGTATTTCCTTAAGATCTTCTAGGTATGCCACCTGATCGTGATATTGATTTCTGCATTGACTTGGCTCCAGATACCCAACCTATATCTATCCCACCGTACCACATGGCTCCGGCAGAATTGAAAAAATAACTTGAGAAGTTACTAGCCAAAGGGTTCGTCAGACCGAGTGTATTGCCTTGGGGTTCACCTGTATTATTTGTGAAGAAGAAAGATGGAACAATATGGATGTGTATTGATTATCGTCAACTGAACAAAGTCACTATTAAGAACAAGTACTCGTTGATGCATATTGATGATCTATTTGACCAGTTGTAGGGTGCTAGGGTGTTCTCTAAGATCAAATTGAGGTTAGGGTACCATCAGCTGAAGATTCGGGATTCGGATGTTCCAAAAACTGCTTTTCGGACTAGATATGGTCATTATGAGTTTCTGGTGATGTCATTCGGTTTAACTAACACACCGACAGCGTTTATGGATTTGATGAACAGGGTATTCGGGCCATATATTGATTCGTTTGTCATTGTCTTCATTGATGACATTTTGATCTACTCGCGCAGTAAGGAGGAATATGAGCAGCATATGAGAGTAGTGCTTCAGACATTGCGGGAACAAAAGTTATATGCTAAGTTCTATAAATGTGAGTTCTGGCTAGAGTCTGTAGCATTTTTGGGGCATATTGTATCGGGTGATGGGCATGAAAGTTGATCCCAAAATGATTGAGGCAGTTCAAAATTGGCATCATCCCACTTCGAAGACTGATATCAAGAGTTTTCTGGGTTTAACATGTTATTATCGTCGGTTCATGGAGGGTTTTTCATCTATTGCAGCACCTTTGACCAAATTAACACAGAAGGGTGCTCCGTTTCGATGGTCCGATGATTGTGAAGTGAGCTTTCAGAAGCTCAAGACAACATTGACTACAACACCAGTGTTACTGTTGCCTTCCGGTTCGGGGATGTATACAGTATATTGCGACGCTTCACGCGTTGGCTTGGGTTGTGTATTGATAAAGGAAGGGCGAGTTATTGCATATGCTTCACGTCAACTGAAGCCCCACGAGAAGAATTATCTGGTACATGATTTTGAGTTAGCCGTGATTGTTCACGCTCTTAAGATTTGGAGGCATTATATTTATGGGGTGTCTTGTGAGGTTTACACTGACCATCACAGCTTACAGCATTTGTTCAAGCAGAGGGACCTAAATTTGAGACATCACAGATGGCTTGAGTTACTAAAAGACTATGATATTACTATCCTGTATCATCCGAGCAAAGCAAATGTGATTGCAGATGCCTTGAGTAGAAAGGCGGAGAGTATGGGTAGTTTGGCTTTCATTTTAGCAGAGGAGAGGCCATTGGCTTCAAATATTCAGTCCTTGGCCAACAGACTTGTGTGACTGGATATTTCAGAGCCCAACCGAGTTCATGCATATGTTGTAGCTAAGTCTTCACTATTTGAACATATCAAGGCTCGCCAGTATGATGATCCACACTTAATGGTTCTTCAAGAAACGGTACTACGGGGTGGTGCCAAGGAAGTTACTATTGGCGCGGATGGTGTTCTGCGAATCGTCTATGTGTTCCTAATGTGGATGGACTGAGGAAAAAGATCCTAGAGGAAGCACACAGTTCCCGGTATTCTATTCATCTAGGAGCTACGAAGATGTATCATGATTTGAGGCAGCATTATTGGTGGAGACGAATGATAAAGGACGTAGTTGAGTATGTAGCTAGGTGTCTAAATTGTCAACAAGTTAAATATGAGCATCAGAGGCCAGGCGGATTACTTCAGCAGATGACCTTACCAGAATGGAAATGGGAACGCATCACTATGGGCTTTGTAGTTGGGTTGCCGCGGACCTTGCAGAAGTTTGATGCAGTTTGGGTCATTGTTGACAAGTTGACCAAGTCAGCACACTTTATTTATGTTGTGACTACGTTTACTTCAGAGAGGTTGGCCCAGATATATATTCAGGAGATAGTTCGGTTGTACGGCGTGCCAATTTCTATCATATCAAATAGAGGCCCTCAGTTTACTTCACATTTCTGGAGAGTAGTACAGAGTGAGTTGGGGACCCGTGGAGAGCTCAGCACAGCCTTTCATCCGCATACCAACAAGCAATCAGAGCGAACAATTCAGATTTTGGAGGATATACTCAGGGCATGTGTGATTGACTTTGGAGGTCAGTGGGATCATTTCTTGCCTTTGACCGAGTTTGCTTATAATAACAATTACCAATCCAGCATCGAGATTGTTCCATTTGAGGCTTTATATGGTCGGCGATGTCGTTCGCCCATCGGGTGGTTTAAGCCCGGTGAGGCTAAGTTATAGGATACTGATTTGGTGAAAGATGCCTTGGAAAAGGTAAAGTTGATTCAGGAGCAGACTTCATACAGCACAGTCCAGACAGAAGAGTTACGCAGATGAGAAAGTGCGAGATTTATCCTTTATGATGGGTGAAAAAGTTCTCTTGAAGGTTTCGCCGATGAAGGGAATCATGGGATTAGGGAAGAAGGGCAAGTTGAGCCCAAGGTTTATAGGCCCATTTGAGGTGTTAAGACGAGTTGGGAAGGTTTCTTATGAGCTTGCACTGCCTCCCAGCCTATCGGGAGTTCATCCGATTTTCCATGTAACTATGCTCCGGAAGTATCATGCTGACCTATCATATGTGTTAGCCTTCAACACATTTCAGCTAGATAATAGCTTGGGTTATGAAGAGGAGCCAGTTTCTATTGTTGATAAACAGATTTGCCAGTTGAGGTCCAAAAGAATGTCTATAGTAAAAGTCCAGTGGAGGGGCCAACCAGTCGAGGAAGCGACTTGGGAGACGGAGGAAAACATACGGAGAAGATATCCACACTTATTCGGCACTTCAGGTACAATTCTAAACCCGTTCGAGGACAAACGTTTGTTTAAGAGGTGGAGAATGTAGTGACCCAACCAGTCATTTTAACTTTTAGAACCCCATTCCTTAAAATAAAATTTTCTGTATGTGCTTTTAATGATTTACGACTTACGGGGATGGTTGGTTCGAGATTTGGAAGTGTTTGAGTTGAAATCAAAACACTTGGTTCCTTAAGTTGGCTTTAAAAGGCCAAGTTTGACTTCGGTCAACATTTTGAGAATACGACCCCGAAATAGAATTTTGACGATTCTAATAGCTCTGTATCGTGATTTTGGACTTATAAGAGTGTTCGGATTTTATTAGGAAGTCTGTAGTTAAATTAGGCTTGAAATGGCTTAAATAGGAATTTAAAGTTTGAAAGTTTGACCGGGGAGTTGACTTTTTGATATCAGGGTTAGAATCCAGTTCCGAAAATTTTTAGAGCTCCGTTATGGCATTTATGACTTGTGTGCAAAATTTGAAATCAATCGGACTTGATTTGATAGGTTTCGACATCGAATGTAGAAGTTGGAAATTCTAAGTTTCATTAAGCTTGAATTGGAGCATGATTCGTGATTTTAGCATCGTTTTATGTGATTTGAGATGTCAAATAAGTTCGTATAATATTTTAGGACTTGGTATATTTGGTTGAGGTCCCGAGGGCCTCGGGTGAGTTTCGGATGGTTAATGAATCAAAAGTTGGACTTAAAAAGCTGCTGCAATATTTCCTCTTCTGTTGGACATTCTGGGTTGTGATTGAGCCCAGGGTTGACGAGGCTCAGGCTCGAGCTTGTGTATTGAAGCCACAATCGAAGGTCCAGCTCGAGGGCCATGATCGAAGGGAAGGCTCAAGGGCCAGGATCAAGACCCAAGATCGAGGTCACGATCGAAGGCACAGGCTCGAGGCCATGACCGAGTCCTAGGCTCGAGGGCTACGATCAAAGCCAGGATCGAGGCCCAATTCTGAAGGCTACCTCGACAGTTTATAAAAGAAGACATTCGTCCTATTTGCCATTTTTGACAAACTTGAGCTTGAGCAGAGGCGACTTTTGACAGATTTTCAAGGAAAAAATATTGGGATAAGTGATTCTAACTCGGATTTGGTCTATATATACAAATATATCATTGCTTTCACCATACATTAGTGTTTTGAGATTGAAAGTTGGAAAATTTTTAGAAATCTCATAGAAACGGAATTTTGAGGTTTCGGTATCGATTCGGAGTCGGATTTGAGTCAAACTGGTATGGTTGAACTCGTAATAGAATGGATTATCGGATTTCGTAACTTTCACTGGATTCCGAGATGTGGGCCCCACGGACGAATCTTTAATTAATTTCTAGATTTTATTGAAAATGTAGTATTTTCTTATAGAATATATTCCAATAAATTTTAGTGATTCTATCGAATTATTTTTGGTTAGATTCGAACCAATCGAAGTTAGATACTCAAGGAAAACGCCTACTAGTGGATTAAATTGGAGCAAGACTGTCACGACCCAGACTAACCCCTGTCGTGATGGCACCTATCGTGGAACTAGGCAAGCCGACTCATTTCCAAAACAAACCGATATTTTCATTTCAAAGATAATTTCAATGTTATTTAACATAAAAACATTCGTAAAAGAGTTCAAATCAAAATAAAAGTGCGGAAGGAAAAGCCCGACATCGGGGTGTCACTAGTCATGAGCATCTATCTACTACAATCTGTCTAACAATATCAAGTCTAACTCAGCCTGGAAAATAGCTAAATATAACTAGGGGAAGATAAGAGGGAGAAGAGCAGGGGATGCGATCGCCAAACAGCTACCTTGCTATCTCCAAGAAAGTCTGTAACCAGAACACTCAATATCTGCTACCGTGTCCAGCTACATCTGAATCTGCACACAAGGTGCAGAGAGTAACGTGAGTATGCCAACTCAGTAAGTAACAACAATAAATAAAGACTGAGTGGTAGTGACGAGCAATAAAGCATATAACATTCATATCATAAAATCTCAATAAAGTACAACATGCTTTAAAAATCAGTGTTTGGATCAAATCATCTCGTTTAAACCCGGTTCCAATAAAAATTATTTAAAGATATTTTTCCATGAGTTTTTTTCAAACAAAGGCTCAATGCAAAGGTGAGCAAAAATGATGAAATCATAAATAACCCCTCGGGCAAACCTCACAGTCACTCGTGCCACTCGGGCACACCTCACCATCACTCTTGCCACTCGGGCATACCTCACAATCACTCTTTCCACTCGGGCATACCTCACAATCACTCATGCCTCCTAGTCACTCAGCACTCACACTCAGTAGGTACCTGCGCTCACTGGGGGTGTGTACATACTCCGGAAGGGCTCCTTCAGCCCAAGTGCTATAATCTGCACGGACAACTCACGTGCTATAATAAGAAAGTATGTTGCATACGGGCCGCCCCGATCCACACTCATCCTCACAAATCAGGCCCTCGGCCTCACTCAGTCATAAACCTCTCAAGCCACTCGGGTATTTCAATAAAACAGGGCATTCGGCCCAAAATATTTATATGCATCGAAATAGAGTTATAAAACTAAGTTATGCGGTAAACAATTATAAACATGACTGAATATAGATTTTCAATCGAAAACAATGAGAGGATGGTAAGAAATAGCCCCTAAAGGTCCAAACAACATTGGCCCAAGGCCCAAATATGGCATTCAACCCAATTTACAGAAATTCTTTCTAAAACATATAACTATCATATGGTTTCAACAAAGTATGCAACCTTACAGTTGCTACGGGATGGACCAAGTCACAAATCTCCAACAGTGCACGCCCACACGCCCGTCACCTAGCATGTGCGTCACTAAAAAAATAGTAGAATGATACAAAATCCGGGGTTTCATACCCTCAGGACTAGATTTACAAATATTACTTACCTCAAACCGGTCAAATCTCTACCTCGCAATGCTCTTGCCTCTGGACTCGGCCTCCAAATGCTCCAAATCTATTCACAACCAGTACAATACCATCAATATACGCTAATGGAATGAATTCCACAAGAAAAACTGCAAAATTAGACCAAAATCCGAAATTGGCTCAAACTCGGCCCCCGGGCCCACGTCTCGAAACCCGACAAAAAATCACAAAATCAGAAAGCTCATTCACTCACGAGGCTAACCATACCAAATTCATCAAAATCCGACATCGTTTGGTCCTTCAATCCTTAAATTACTCTCCAAATATTCCAAGCCCTAACCCCTCATTTTCACTAATTACAATGATTAAACAACGGAAAAATCACCATATATACAAGTATTAGGCTCAAGCAACTTACCTCACTGATAGCCCTTGAATCACCCTTCAAAAATACCTCCAAAAGCTCCAAAAACTGACTTGAAAATGGTGAAAATGAACCAAATTCGCGAAGGGTTCTATTTATGGTTTCTTCCCAGGTTTTTCGCACCTGAGGCCCCTTTTCTAACACCCGCATGACCGCACCTGCGGTCCAAGGAGCCGCACCTGCGCAACTCACTTAGGCGCCCAAACTCCGCATCTGCGGCAAATCCGTCGCACCTGCGAAGGTTCACCTGCACGTTTTCCTCCGCTTCTGCGAAGCCTGCCCAACACTCCCCAGGTTTTGCACTTGCGGGCTCGCAGATGCGACCTCCAACTCGCACCTGCACAACCTTCCTAGCCTAGTGTTGTCCGCACCTTCGCATTCCCCACACGCACCAACGGCCTCGCACCTGCGACTCTTCCTTCCGCAAGTGCGGAAATAGCAGAAGCAGCAGCTCCAGTTGCAAATTCCTACTTCGACAAATCCGTTAACCGCACGGAATCACCCCGAGGCCCTCGGGACCTCAACCAAAAATACCAAGAAGTCATATATCAACATGCAAACTTAGTCGAACCTTCGAATCACTCAAAACAACATCCAAACACCAAATTACCCTCGGATTCAAGCCTAAGAACTTCTAAATTTTTAAATTCGGCAACCGATGCCGAAACCAACCAAACCACGTCCGAATGACCTCAAATTTTTCACACACATCAAAAATGACACTACGAACCTACTCCAACTTCCGGAATTCCATTCCGACCCCGATATCAAATTTTTCACTGCCGACCGAAATTGCCAAATTTCCAACTTCGCCAATTCAAGCTTAATTCTACCACGGACCTTCAAATCACATTCCGGACACACTCCTATGTCCAAAATCACCTAACGGAGCTAACGGAACCATCAGAATTCAAATCCGAGATCGTTTACACATAGATCAACATCCGGTTGACTTTTCCATCTTAAGTTTATACTTAAGAGACTGTGTCTCAATTCACTCTGAAACCACTCCGGTCCCTAACCAACTAACCCGATATAACATAATATAGTTGAATAACACAAAAAGAAGTAGAAATGGGAAAAACAGGGCTATAACTCCCGAAACGACCGGCCAGGTCATTACATCCTCCCCTTCTTAAATATCCGTTCGTCCTCGAACGGGTCTAGAAACATATCTAGAGTCTCGAATAGGCGTGGATATCTGCTCCGCATCTCCCGCTCGGTCTCCCAGGTGGCCTCCTCCACATGATGACCTCTCCATTGCACCTTCACTGAAGCTATATCCTTTGATCTCAACCTTCGAACTTGCCGATCCAAAATAGTCGCTGGCTCCATATCATAAGTCATATCACCCTCCAACTGAACTGTGCTGAAATCCAAAACATAGGACGGATCTCCAATATACTTCCGGATCATGGAAACATGAAATACTGGATGCACACTCGACAAGTTGGGTGGCAAGGCAAGCTTATAAGCCACCTCTCATATCCTCTGAAGCACCTCAAAAGGCCTGATGAACCGGGGGCTCAACTTGCCCCTCTTCCCAAACCTCATAACACCCTTCATGGGTGATACCTTCAGCAAAACCTTCTCCCCAACCATAAAAGACACATCACGGACCTTCCTATCCGCGTAGCTCTTCTGCCTAGACTGCGCCGTGCGAAGCCGCTCCTGAATCAATTTCACCTTATCTAATGCGTCCTGGACCAAGTCTGTACCTAAAAGCCTAGCTTCACCCTGCTCAAACCGTCCAACCGGAGATCTACACCTTCTCCCATACAAAGCCTCGTACGGAGCCATCTGAATACTCGATTGATAACTATTGTTATATGCAAACTCCGCGAGTAGCAGAAACTGGTCCCATAAACCCCCAAAGTCAATGACACAAGCACGCAACATGTCCTCCAATATCTTAATAGTGCGCTCGGACTGCCTGTCCGTCTGAGGGTGAAAAGTTGTGCTCAACACAACCTGAGTACCTAACTCTCGCTGCACGCCCCTCCAAAATTGCGAGGTGAACTGAGTACCCCTATCTGAAATGATGGAAACTGGGACACCATGCAGGTGAACGATCTCCCGGATGTAAATCTCAGCCAACCGCTCTGAAGAGTAAGTAGTACCAACTGGAATGAAGTGCGCGGACTTGGTCAGCCGATCCACAATAACCCAAAAAGTGTCGAACTTCCTCGAAGTCTGTGGGAGCCCAACTACAAAGTCCATAGTGATCTGCTCTCACTTCCACTCTGGGATCTCTAATCTCTGAAGCAAGCCACCCGATCTCTGATGCTCATACTTAACCTGCTGACAGTTTAGACACCGAGCCACAAACACAATTATATCCTTCTTCATCCGCCTCCACCAATAGTGCTGCCTCAAATCCAGGTACATCTTTGCGCCACCCGGATGGATAAAATACCGCGAGCTGTGGGCCTCCTCAAGAATCAATTCTCGAAGCCCATCTACGCTAGGCACACATATCCGGCCCTGCATTCTCAGTATGTCGTCATCACCAATAGTCACATCCCTAGCATCACCTCTCTGAACCCTGTCCTAAAGAACGAGCAAGTGGGGGTCATCATACTGACGCTCCCTGATACGGTCATAAAGAGAAGACCTGGAGACCACACAAGCCAATACCCGACTAGGCGCCGAAATATCCAATCTGATAAGCTGGCCCGCTAAGGCCTGAACATCTAATGCCAAAGGTCTCTATGCTGCTGGAAGATATGCTAAACTCCCCAAACTCTCTGCCCGGCGACTCAAAGCATCGGCCACCACATTGGCCTTCCCCGGATGGTACAAAATAGTGATATCATAGTCCTTAAGAAGCTCCAACCATCTACGATGATGCAAATTAAGATCCTTCTGCTTTAACAGATACTGCAGACTCCGGTGATCTGTATAGATCTCACAATGAACCCCATACAAATAATGACGCCAAATCTTCAAGGCGTGAACAATGGCTGCTAACTCAAGATCATGGACAGGATAGTTCTTCTCATGGGTCTTCAACGGGCGCGAGGCATAGGTAATCACCCTACCTTCCTGTATCAAAACACAACCAATGCATATCCTCGAGGTATCACAATACACGATGTAAGAACCGTAAGCTGATGGCAGAACTAACACTAGGGTTGTGGTCAATGCAGTCTTGAGCTTCTGAAAGCTCTCCTCACACTCATCCGACCACCTGAATGGATCACCCTTTTGGGTCAATTTGGTCAAGGGCGATGCGATAGATGAAAATCCCTCCACAAAGCGACGATAATAACCCGCCAAACCAAGAAAGCTCCTAATCTCCGTGATGAGGACGGTCTAGGCCAACTCTGCACCACCTCTATCTTCTTCGAATCCACCTGAATACCCTCACTAGACACCACGTGACCCAAGAATGCTGCTGAACTGAGCCAAAACTCACATTTGGAGAACTTTGCATAAAGCTTCTCCTCCCTTAATCTCTGTAATACAATCCTCAAATGCTGAGCGTGCTCCTCCTGGCTACGAGAGTACAAAAGGATGTCATCAATGAATACAACGATGAATGAGTCCTAATAGGGCTAGAATACACTGTTCATCAAATGCATGAATGTTGCTGGGGCATTGGTCAGTCCAAAAGACATTACCAAGAACTCATAATGGCCATATCGGGTCCTGAAAGCTGTCTTAAGAATATTTGAATCTCGAATCTTCAGTTGGTGATAACCGGACCTCAAATCAATCTTGGAGAACACCCTCGCTCCCTGAAGCTGGTCGAATAAATCATCAATACGAGGCAAATGATACTTGTTCTTGACTGTGACCTTGTTCAACTTCTTGTAATCAATACACATTCTCATGGAACAATCCTTCTTTTTCACAAATAGAACCTGTGCACCCCAAGGTGACACACTAGGCCGAATAAACCCCTTATCAAGGAGTTCCTGAAGTTGTTCTTTCAATTCCTTAAACTCCGACGGTGCCATACGATACAGTGGAATAGAAATGGGCTGAGTACCCGGCACCAAATCAATACCAAAGTCAATATCCTTGTCAGGCGGCATGCCCGGAAGGTCTGCAGGAAACATATCCGGAAAATCACGTACCACCGGAACAGAATCAATGACAGGAGTCTCTGCACTAACATCCCTCACAAAAGCCAAATAAGATAGGCAACCCTTCTCAACCATGCGTTGGGCCTTCAAATATGAAATCACCCTACTTGGTACATAATCTACAAAACCGCTCCACTCAACCCTCGGAATTCCCGGCATAGTCAATGTCACCGTCTTAGCGTAAAAATCTAGAACATCATGACATGGAGATAACCAATCCATACCCAATATCACATCAAAGTTGACCATACTAAGCAGCAAAAGGTCCACTCGGGTCTCCAGACCCCCAATAGTCACCACACATGACCGATATACGTAGTCCACAATAATAGTATCATCCACAGGAGTAGATACATGAACAAAAGAAATTAGAGACTCACGGGGCATATCCAAAAAATGGACGAAATACGAGGAAACGTATGAATTCGTGGAACCAGGGTCAAATAATACTAAGGCATCTCGGTGACAAACTGAGACAATACTTGTAATCACAGCATCTGAAGCAATAGCGTCTGGTCTGGAAAGGAGAGCATATAAATGGTCCTGACCACCCCCTGATCTGCCTCCCCCTCTAGGGCGACCCCTAGCTGACTAACCTCCACCCCGAGCTGACTGGGCGGGTGGTGAGGTAACTGATTCTGTAGTTGGAGGCTGACTCCTCTGCTGAGGTAGACCTCCATGACGACGAGGACACTGCCTCCACATATGCCCAAGTTCCCCACACTCAAAACAACTCCTTGGTGCTGGCGGTGGAAACTGAAGGGAAACCCTAACAATGGGATGACTGGTAGAAGAACCTGGCATGGAAGAGCCCTGAACAGGTAGAGCACGGGGAGAACTCTAAACTGGGAGGGCACTTAGTGATGAGTGGACCTGGTAAGAACTGTGAGAACCATGGCCATATGATGTACCCGATGAAATGGCCGAGCTGACTGAGCATGTCTGAAATGACGACCTCTACCGTGCTGGAACTGACCCCCAAAAGGAGCACCGATGAATCCACCCTGACCACGAGACCTCTTGGCCTCCCTCTCAACCCTTTCCTGACCGTGAACCATCTTAATTTGCCGAGCAATGTCGATAACCTCATCAAAAGTAGCACGAGAAACCTTTTCTCTAGTCATGAGCAACTGTAGCTGATAAGTGAGACCATCAATAAACCTAATGATCCTTTCCTTGTCCATGGGAACCAACCAGATCGCATGACGAGCCAACTCAGAGAACCGCATCTCATACTATGTCACAGACATATCACCCTAGCAAAGCCGCTCAAATTGTCTGCGCAGCTCCTCTCTGCGAGATCGAGGCACGAACTTCTCCAAAAAGACCACGGAGAACTGCTTCCAAAAGGGGTGCTGCGCCAACAGGCCTACGCCTCTCGTAAGTCTCCCACCATCTGAGTGCAGCCCCAAAAAACTGAAAGGTAGTGAATGAGACCCCACAAGTCTCCAAAATACCAGCAGTACGGAGTATCCTCTGACACCTGTCCAAAAAGTTCTAAGCATCCTCTCTCTGTGCCACTGAAAGGTGATGGCTGGAGTCTCCCAAACCTCTCCAACCTACGCTGATCATCCTCAGGCATAGCAGGAACCACATAATCCTGAGCAACAGCAACCGGTTGGGCTGGTGGTGCCTCCGGTGTCTAAAGTCCCTAAATAACCTGCTCAAGTGTGCGAGCGACGGGAGTCTGAGTGCCTTCCCTGGCCTGAGAAGTGGCTGCGGCCGTCGAAATAGAGACCGCCTGAGCAAGGCCAGTACACGCTATCAGGTTCTGAGCTAGGGCTTCCTGAAGGCCTGGAATCACAACAGGCACAGGTGGTGCCGGAGCTGGTGCATCAACAACTGGAACCTGGTCCTGATCTGGGAGAACCGGTGGATCTGCAGGTACTGCCCCAACTGTTGTACGGGCTGCACCTCTGCCCCTACCACGGCCTCTACCCCGGCCTCGGTCGCTCGCGGCCCTGGCTGGTGGTACTGGTGGCTAGCCCTCCTGGCCGGTAGCACGAGTCCTCACCATCTGTGAGAGAATGAAACAATAGATGTTTAGTTACTAGAATCAACAGATTCGCACGACAAAAATTCAAGAATGTGGAGTTTCCTAAAGGTTCTGCAGCCTCTCGAAGATAAGTACAGACGTCTTCGTACTGATTGGCAGGACTGTACTAAACCCGCTTATGACTCATGAGACCTATGTAACTTAGGCTTTGCTACCAATCTGTCACGACCCGGACTAATCCCTGTCGTAATGGCGCCTATCGTGGAATTAGGCAAGCCGACTCATTTTCAAAACAAACCGATATTTTTATTTCAAAGATAATTTCAATGTTATTTAACATAAAAACCTTCGTAAAAGAGTTCAAATCAAAATAAAAGTGCGGAAGGAAAAGCCCGACATCGGGGTGTCACTAGTCATGAGCATCTACTACAATCTGTCTAACAATATCAAGGCTAACTCAGCCTAGAAAATAGCTAAATATAACTAGGGAAAGATAAGAGGGAGAAGAGCAAAGGTTCCGATCGCCAAACAGCTACCTTTTTATCTCCAAGAAAGTCTGCAACTCGAACACTCAATATCCGCTAGCGTGTCCAGCTACACCTGAATCTGCACATAAGGTGCAGGGAGTAATGTGAGTATGCCAACTTAGTAAGTAACAACAATAAATAAAGACTGAGTGGTAGTGACGAGCAATAAAGCATACAACATTCATATCATGAAATCTCAGTAAAGTACAACATGCTTTAAAAATTAGTGTTTGGATCAAATCATCTCGTTTAAACCCGGTTCCAGTAAAAATCATTTAAAGATATTTTTCCAAGATTTTTTTTCAAACAAAGGCTCAATGCAAAGGTGAGCAAAAATGATGAAATCATAAAAAGCCCCTCGGGCAAACCTCACAGTCACTCGTGCCACTCGGGCACACCTCACCATCACTCTTGCCACTCGGGCATACCTCACAATCACTCTTGCCACTCGGGCATACCTCACAATCACTCTTGCCACTCGGGCATACCTCACAATCACTCATGCCTCCCAGTCACTCAGCACTCGGCACTCAGTAGGTACCTGCGTTCATTGGGGGTGTGTACAGACTCCGGAGGGGCTCCTTCAGCCCAAGCGCTATAATCTGCACGGACAACTCACGTGCTATAATAAGAAAGTATGTTGCAGGCGAGCCGCCCCGATCCACGCTCATCCTCACAAATCAGGCCCTCGGCCTCACTCAGTCATAAACCTCTCAAGCCACTCGGGTATTTCAGTAAAACAGGGCATTTGGCCCAAAACATTTTTATGCATCGAAATAGAGTCATAAAACTAAGTTATGCGGTAAACAATTATAAACATGACTGCATATAGATTTTCAATTGAAAACAATGAGAGGATGGTAAAAAATAGCCCCTAAGGGTCCAAACAACATTGGCCCAAGGCCCAAACATTGCATTCAGCCCAATTTACAGAAATTCTTTCTAAAACATATAAGTATCATATGGTTTCAACAAAGTATGCAACCTTACAGTTGCTACGGGATGGACCAAGTCACAAATATCCAACAGTGCACGCCCACACGCCCGTCACCTAGCATGTGCGTCACTAAAAAATAGTAGAATGATACAAAATTCGGGGTTCCATACCCTCAGGACTAGATTTACAATCGTTACTTACCTCAAACAGGTCAAATCTCTACCAAGCAATGCTCTTGCCTCTGGACTCGGCCTCCAAATGCTCCAAATCTATTCACAATCAGTACAATACCATCAATATATGCTAATGGAATGAATTCCACAAGAAAAGCTACAAAATTAGACCAAAACCCGAAATTGGCTCAAACCCGGGCCCCGGGCCCACATCTCGAGATCCGACAAAAATTTACAAAATCAGAAAGCTCATTCACTCACGAGTCTAATCATACCAAATTCATCAAAATCCGACATCGTTTGCTCCTTCAAATCCTTAAATTACTCTCCAAATATTCCAAGCCCTAACCCCTCATTTTCACTAATTACAATGATTAAATAACGGAAAAATAACCATATATACGAGTATTAGGCTCAAGCAACTTACCTCACTGATAGCCCTTGAATCACCCTTCAAAAATACCTCCAAAAGCTCCAAAAACCGACTTGAAAATGGTGGAAATGAACCTAATTCGCGAAGGGTTCTATTTATGGTTTATGCCCAGGTTTTTCGCACCTGCGGCCCCTTTTCTCGCACCCGCGCGACCGCACCTGCGGTCCAAGGAGCCGCACCTGCGCAACTCACTTAGGCGCCCAAACTCCGCATATGCGGCAAATCCGTCGCACCTGCGAAGGCGCACCTGCACGTTTTCCTTCGCTTCTGCGAAGCCTGACCAACACTCCCTTTTCCGCATATGCGCCCCAGGTTTCGCACCTGCGGGCTCGCAGATGCGACCTACAACTCGCACCTGCGCAACCTGCTTAGCCTAGCATTGTCCTCACCTGCGCACTCCCCACGCGTACCAGCGGCCTCGCACCTGTGACTTTTCCTTCCGCAGGGGCGGAAATAGCAGACGCAGCATCTCCAGCTGCAAATTCCTACTTCGACAAATCCGTTAACCGCACGGAATCACCCCGAGGCCCTAGGGACCTCAACCAAAAATACCAACAAGTCATATATCAACATACAAACTTAGTCGAACCTTCGAATCACTCAAAACAACATCCAAATACCAAATTACCCTCGGATTCAAGCCTAAGAACTTCTAAATTTTCAAATTCGGCAACAGATGCCGAAACCAACCAAATCACGTCTGAATGACCTCAAATTTTGCACACATCACAAATGAAACTACGAACCTACTCCAACTTCCGCAATTCCATTCCGACCCCGATATCAAATTTTTCACTGCAGACCGATATCGCCAAATTTCCAATTTCGCCAATTCAAGCCTAATTCTACCACGAACCTCCAAATCACATTCTGGACGCACTCCTAAATCCAAAATTACCTAACAGAGCTAACGGAACCATCAAAATTCAAATTTGAGATCGTTTACACATAGATCAACATCCGATTGACTTTTCTAACTTAAGTTTCTACTTAAGAGACTAAGTGTCTCAATTCACTCTGAAACCACTCCGGTCCCGAACCAACTAACCCGATATAACATAATATAGCCGAATAACACAGAAAGAAGTAGAAATGGAGAAAATGGGGCTATAACTCCTGAAACGACTGGTCGGGTCATTACAATGATGAGGTAAGTCTTTTGTCTAATCTTGTGAGGGGAAAATTACCCCATAGGTGATATAATTAAATAATTGTTGCTAATTGTGGGGGCTATGTATGCACGAGGTAACGAGAGTCCGTGCGTAGCTACTATTAATGCTAAAGTCCGGGTAGTTTAGGACTCAAAAGCATGAATTACTTGTGTAAATGGTAGTCTTTACTTAATTAAATTATTTGATATATTTATATATATGTTGTGAATTGTTAGATAAAAATATTAAAGGATGGAAATCTCATATGCTTGAATTTCTGTTTAAATTGATTAATTCTTAAGAGAAATTGTTCTTCCTCCGGAATTTATCTTATAATAAATATACTCTCATTCCGGAGGTACATAAAAAAATGTCCTCCTTTCTTATGGAGCGGGCCGAACGCCTCGGCAGGAAAGATGCATCTATGGATCGTGTCGCATGTCCCTCGACAGTGTACACTAAACTATGGATCGAGTCGTACGACCTCAGCATAAATCGTGCTTAATAATAATAATTACACGATACTTGGACAGTTTATTGCAGCTTGTAAGCTATTTGATAAATTGAAAATTTATTGAAATTGAATTGCAGCTTGTAAAGCTATTTGATAAATTGGACTTTTTATTGAAATTGAAGGATTTAATTAATAGATTAAAAATTATTGCATTTGAAGGATTTTTATTATTTATGCTAATTGAATAAATTATTGTTAACTCTGTGAATCATGTTGATTTGAATAATTATAATTTATTCCATTTATTATTGATGACCCTTAGTGAGTGTTAAAGTCGGTCATTTCGTCTCTACCATTTTGAGATTAGGCTTCATACTTACTGGGTACATGTTGTTTACGTACTCATGCTACACTTGCTACACTTTTTGTGCAGGACATGAGGCAAGTACTAGTAGGGAACCTATCTTCTTACACCCACGCTATCCAGGGGCATAGTGGTGAGCTGTCTTTCTGAGCCGTTCTGCAGCTACCAGTGTCTCTCCTTGTATTTTTAATTCTGTTTATTTTTATTATTTCAGACAGTATTTGGAGTTTTGTATAATCTATTAGATACTCATACACTTGTGACACCAGGTCTTGGCATACACATTGTGCATCCGCCCATTTGATATTTCCCTTGAATTGAGACAAGAAGGTTGTCTGAGGTTTCAATCTATATTTTTATAAAATGTGTTATAAATTTGCAAGTAGTTGAAAGTTACAAGAAGATATCATAATCTACATGCAAGAATAATTTAAAAATATTAAGTTATATAGTGAAACTTCTTTACCACTAGCATCATCTTTATGCAGTAGAGCAACCAACTGAACTATTCCACGAGTATCTTCTATCAACGAACGAGAAATCCTTATGAGTAGAAAACACAACTTTAAGAAAGAATGAAGTTGTTGGCCGTCAAATCTATAGGACCTTACCATAAGATGCCACACTAGACTTTCTCATTGCCACTCCATATCCAACAAACTCAGGCCAATCACATGTGTGCAACCTTATGTTTTAGCTAATCAACCAGCATAGCCATCAGTACATTTTAACCTGTTAAATTGCATACATGTTCAGTTGATTGCATAGTTACCATAAGGAGAAAAATAATTATCAAAGTAATAAAACCCTATAATTAGACAATTTGGAGAATGACTTATTAAAAAGAAAGATGGAAATCTAATAAGTTAACTTAATGTTTTATCAAACACAAAATAAAAAATTTACTTAAAACAAAAATATTGTTTAGCAGTGAATATCTTTAGTCAAAAAAATAATACTGAAAGAGAAAAAGGAAAAAGAAAAAGAGATACAAACTCAAACAGACACCCACATATACAGGACACAAAGAACAAAGAAACACTATGACTTCTTGATTCCCAATATATTGAAGGAAACATATTCTTCTCAATGAACAAGTTACTAAGCTTAAAATTTCTCAAAGATAAAGCGCAGTGATACTCACAATAGAGGTGTGGAAGGAAACAATAGACAATAAGCATTGTTAGCTATCTTTCTGAATAGAGAGGCATATGAGTTGTGCAACCTTGAGATTAGAATAAACCTTTGTTGGTGACCTGCACATCATTGAATCAAATAAGAATTCAGGAAGCCTCATCAAATTAGTTCATATTCGAAAATGATTAAACTTTACCAAAGGTCAAAGTATTTAAAATGCTCTTTGCGGTATTTTGTCAAACACTCGTAGGGCATAATCTGTGAATGTGATAATCCACATTAGTATATTGTACAATAACACCCCACATATTCTATTTTACACTCACACAATAAAATCACAACATAGATTACGCTTCGAAATTCTGAACTTAGAATACTTCTAAACATGATTCAATTCCTCCATGAAATCAAAACACACTCCAGAAAGAAGGAGCAATTCGAATCAAATCAAGAAAGAAAGATAAATGGTGATTTTCAATGTGTCAATGTCAGTACACAAAGAGATGGAAAGAGAGAATTAAGCAACAACACAGTACACGAATACTTTCATACTGCTATTCCTGAAGGTGTTTGAGGTTCACGTTTGGGGTGGAGGGATTTGGAGGGGATAGAGAAATTGGGAAGGGGGATATGAACTTGAATGTTATGACTTTTGAGAGAGGGATATTGCAGGGAGTAGGGTTTTTTTGGGAGATTTTAGGGAAATTTTGGGGGAAGTTTTGCAAAATATATACCATCTCTTTTTGAAATTTGTAAGTAGTAATTTTATTTTTACCAAGAAAAACAAGTAGTAACTTGTTTACATTTATCATAAATGTCACTAACTAAATGTCATTTTATTACTAATAGATAGTTACAAATACTACTGTTGCAATTTCAATCCTAAATATATGAGCTGTGTACAATGATCTTCTTATTTATCCTTCAAACGTCCTATCTTATTTAGGCAATGCATATGTTAATAAGATTAGAACCTGAGAATTCTGTCTTTGAATTGGCTGTGGAACCAAAGGTGTTGATGGTTGTGATTGGCTCGAAGAATGTTTTTCCTCGTTTCAGTGAATGTTTGAATAATATTGGAATTGTTAAGCTGCTTTTTAGTACACAAAGTCACAAGCAATTTCTGGCTTTCCTTTGACATAGATTGAAAATTCTTAGAATTTTGATAGTAGTTGGATAGAACAAATCTCATCATGTTCCTCGTATATATTACTTTTGTCTAGCAGGGACAAGGCACTTAAACAGTGGTATCGTTCAAGGATGGTGTCGAGCAAGGAGCAGTTACAAAGTACTTAATATTTTATTTTTTTTGGGATATGTATATGCATACAATTACAATGCATAATGAAGTGTCGGGTAGTATATATGTAATTGACTTTTCAGTAATGATAATATTTATAAGATTCGGCTTGAGAAATTCTTTTGATGTTTGTCAAACATTATTGGTTGCTTTAATATTGATAGTCAATTGATATGAATATCTCTATATGAAATTTTAGAGAATTAGTTTCCTACTGGCATGGACATGTATATAATTTTGGTTGTTATAATTGTTGAGAAAATAAGTTTTAGTGGCGACATAGTTTTGTCAAAAAATTAGTAATTGTTGCGATATAAAAGTTGCCACTGTAGGTTTATTTCTTTTGCAGCAACTTTAATCGCTACAGAAAATATTGTGTCTTTCATGGTTAAATATTTTGTGGCCACGCCTGTCGCTACTAAAAGACATATAGTGGCGACATAATCTTGCCACTGAACATAAATGTTTTTGTGGCGATGCTTGTCGCTGCTAAAGGTGAATATACAGTGGCGACCCATCTAATATTTGTTCTTATGGAATAATTTTTTGTAGCATTTTTTTCAACCTTCTGTGGCAACTCTGTCGCCACAAAATATGTTCTTTTAGCAGCAACTTCAAATGTCGCCACTAATACCTTTTAGCAGCGACTATTAGGGATTTTGTAGCGACTTTGATCGCCCCACTAAGGTTGATTTCATGTAGTGTATCACCATAAAAGGAGTGTTAATTCATGTCTTACATTGGTTGATAAAATAGGTTGTTATCTTCTTAGATAATTTTGTGCATGTCTCACTTTATGAGTTAGTCTTTTAAGTTGAATCACATTCAAAATCTATTTTTATATTATGGTATCAAAGGCAAACCTGTTACAATACCAGGTTTGCCAATGTTAGGCCACCACAATATGTTATATACACTCCAATTCTACATATCTTGACTGCCGAGATGTAATATCTCATATTGATTGAGAAAATAAATTATTGTCTAATTATATAATCTTTAAGTAATTCTCACCTGTGAACTAACTTTCGAGAAATCCAATATTATCCATTTTCTAATGAGATGTGTTGTTTGATTATTTTACAAAGATGTGCATGCTGATGCAGGTAATCTCGTGGCTAATTAATTTTCACTACTAGAAAACTGTAAAAAATTGTCCCGAAATGCCGATCGAAATCAGTCAGAAAATTAGAAAAATCGATTGATTTTCGATCGACTTTAATCTGTCAAAATAAGGCTGGTGTGTAATAAACTGCGACCGAAGTCGGTCGCCATTTCTGACCGATTTCGGTCGATCAATTTAATTTCACAAACGACCAACAAAGAAAAATTCTGCCGAAAAAATCGACCGAAGTCGGTTGGTATTTTTCGACCGAAGTTAGTCGGTATTTTTTATTATGTAATTAGAAAATGCATCGCCTGAGAATCGAATCGGGGTCTGTACTATGACAGAATACTATTCTACCACTAGACCATTGGTACATTTTAGTTTAAGACTTTATTTTATTTTATTTGTACTCTTTAATTGCATTTTTACTTGAAAATAACCAACCGATTTCGGTATGTTGTATTAACAATATAAAATTACCAACCGAAATAACCAACCGATTTCGATCGACTTTTTGAATATGAATTTTAATTTATTTTACATGAAAATCGACCAAAGTTGGTCGATTTCTTATAAAATAAATTTCGCGAGACGCCAAAATAGTTTCTCCCATTTTTGCGCCAACAATAACCCCGACCAAAGTTGAAGATTCGTATTAAATCACCACTATTATCCTTAGCCCAACGGTAGGCGTCAAACTGTTTACCCTTAAAATAAATAATAATTAAATTTATACGCGGTTTAAAAGATACGTGATTTAATTCAATACGAATGGTCTAAGAACAACAAATAATTGAATTATAGGAAAATAAAATGATCAAACCAAACCTGATGGATGATTAAGCCTGGATTTATGATGAACACTGAAAGTTGGTTCCGATCAAGCCCTCGAGACGGGGTCGGTTGCAACTAAATAAATAAGCAGCTAAAGAACACTTTGAACAATAATTAAAAAACAAAAATTAACTTTATTTTTTTGATATACATGCCAATTGTGGTTAAAAAATAAAAAGGTTCTCCCCTTTATATAGTAGGGGAGTTTCAATCCATGTATAAGTCTAAATAAGGTAAAACTCTTTCTCCTCTAGTAATGTGATACGCAATTGATATCGGGCGAAATTCGTACCGTAATATCCGGTTAAGGCGGATATTCCGACCCCTTGTTTGTCATGTCTAACCGTCTTTCCCTTAGCCTCGGTTCCTTACTTTGATCGAACTCGATTCTTCTCATGCTTGGACGAGTCCGATTCTTGGCGCGCCATTCGTCCTCCCCGGGCTCAGATCTGTGGGAGCCCTCAGCTTTGCCTGAGGCCATGTCGGAATGTGCTTTCCTCTCGTTTCTTTGCCGAAACATCGAAGGTAAATTTATCCCTAATTTTACCCGTACACATATAGTCTCCTCACTTTTGGGAGAGTAGATTTATAAAAATGATGAGAAGTAATTAACTGACCCTGGCTCCTTCCTCCGTACGCCACAAGCGGGCTGTCAAGTCAGCAAAACGTTCCATCAGTCACGTCGTTCTGACTTCGGACACGTATCAGCCGCTCGTTGACCATCTTCGGTGGCCATCGAATGCGAAACGTCACGCATTCATTATTTTCCTCCTATAAAAGCTCTGATTTCCTATTTTTTACTTTTTACTTTTCGATTTCAAATCTTCTTGAGTTATCCTCGAATTTTTTACTTGTTTATCATTCCCTCTAATCCTCACAAATTGTTCTTCACATCTTTATTTCTTCATCTTTAATCTTCAAACCTTCATATTTTATCTTCAAATCTTCATCCCAGATCTTCAAATCTTCATATAAACCTTCAAAACCTCATACCAACCTTCAAACCTTCATATTCTTAGGTCGAGATTGCAAAAACTTCAAAATCGGTGCCTCAAAACACTGCTCCTTCAACATCTTCCCCGACCGAAGATACCGAGGCAACCCTTTCGGTAGCAACCCCGTAATATCTTCTTAAAGAGTTAATCCTTGGAGGTTGCTCCATAGATAAAGACTTTAAGGTCAAAAAAGCCTCTAAACAAGGAGATCGAGGTGAGGAGGAGTGGAGGTATATTTGCTCCATCACCGAAGAAACGCTCCAAGCGGTCCGGGAGGACTGCAAATGGGTAGGCAAAGGCGTAGTCATTCCCGGACCTGATGAGGAAATCACGACGCACGTGGAGGGATACTTAAATGTTTATACATATCCCTTCATGCTTGGTCCAATGGATACGGTGGTCTTCGACTTTTGTAAGAGGTACGAGGTCTGCCTTGGGCAAATCCATCCGTACTTTTAGAGGAACGTTACCCTCCTCCATCACTTTGCCAACAACACGGAGGAGCCTCGATTCACGATCGACCATCTGCTCTATGTCTACATCCCCCGAATCTTCCAAGGGGGCTTGATCAAGCTTGCCCGACATCCAAAGAAGGCTCCCTTATCGAGCATTGATGAGGACATGGATCATGGTTGGCAGGGGAGGTTCGTTCGGTAAAGACCGAAGATCTCATTCCCTCTGAGTTCCTACCTTTCCTCGATAAGTGGAACTCAAAACATAAGGCCATTTCCTTTTAGTTTTCTACTCCTTTGACTATATCCCTCTTTTCTCAATACTCACTTTTGTTTACCTCCAGCTGTAGCCCGAGTCCCCAATGTAGGCCCTCGCTTCAGAGAGTGGGTCGAGGGAATCTGAAAACAATTGACATATTTCGAGCGCGAGGGGCGCAAACGTTTTAAAGGAAAATGGGAGGCTCGTTCCCATGGTGGGTGTCCTTCTTCTCCTGATTGAATTTCCCTCTAAGTCCTTTTAATTTTATTGTCATTTAGGCTAAGTCCTTCCTTTTTACAGGTTTGCCCAAGACCACCGAGCTTCGAGCAATTACGGAGGTCGTGGCCTCGTCCCTATCTAAAAGACCCTCTGCTTCGGTACAACCTATTGCCGAGGCTGCTGCAAAGAATGAGGAGAAAACAAGAAAGAAGAAAAGGTCCCCTGACCCCTCGGACGCTCCTGTTGAGGCCAAGAAGAAGATCGTGGTAAGGGGTCAGAAAGAGTACCAAGAAAAGTATTTGTACCGGGGTCCCGGATCTCGATTCTCTTTAACGGCTTAGGGACTACCCCGAGGATGATGACATGGAGTTTGTCATCCACAAGTCGACCAACGCTGCATAAGAGCTGGCAGCACCGGAGGGGGTGACCGTAAGGAAGAACCCTCTTCAGCTCGGGAGCCTGAGGAAGAACTTTTGGCCACTGCCCTTCAAGAAGCTACTCCGATTCTGAGAGAGACTACTGATGTCATTAACGTCTCAGAGTCACCGTCTCACACGAAGCCTCTTTTCGATGAGGCTCGGGCCGTTACAAAAAAGCCGATTGAGGCATCACGGGCCGCGGATGAAGACCTCAACTTGTTTTTGTGAAGGCGTAGACGTCGGCATTCTAGAAGACTACTCCGGGTTTGGCCACCTGGAGATGCCGAAAATGGATGTGCCGTCAGGTTCAAGCGGGCCGAGTTTGAGCCCAAATCTTATGAAGCAATTCCCCGCCCTGAGTGTGGATCCTGACCGAAAAAAGACGATCATGTTTACAGTACCGACGAATACCAGGATGCTATCCGGACCGGTCAGCATGGCCAACTACCTTCTTTCCTTGGTAACCAAAGAGCACCAAGTAAAGATGAATGAGATGGACGCGCCAAGCCTCTTCAACGAGATACACTAGGCGCTGAACATGATATGCTTTATTCCACTCATATCTTCAAAGAGTTCATTTTGCCTTAGCGAATTTTAACGATTTTGCCTTTTTTATGCTTCAGGCTTCGGTGCTTTATCATGAGAGCTTCTACCGGTCTCGAATGGAGGTGAGTCACCTAGATTTTGAGCTCAAGGAGTTGGTTCCGCAAAAGGACATGTACAAAGCTCTTTGTGAGCAAAAAGATGAAGTCCTCAGGGACCACTCCGTCATCCAAGCCGAGCTGGAAAAAGCTCAAAAGGAGTCCTCGAAGGTTAAATGGGAAAACGTCTTTCTGGTTGAAAAGGTAAGAGTGTTTGAGATTAATAACAAAAGGTTAAGCGCAAATGCTAACGCCGCAACCTCGCAGGTCCAAGAGAATATAGACACGATCGACCAGCTTAGGGCCGAGATGGACGCGGTCAAAGCCTCAGCCGAGGAGTTGAGGAGAAAAATAGATCTCCAAGCCACAGAGCGGGATTCAATCATAGAGTATTTGGCATCAACCAAAGTACAACTCTGGGTGATGAGGGAAAAAGCCAACAAATGGTCTCAGCTAAATGAGGAGTTCCGGGCACAACTCGACTCGACCGTTACAGAACAGGATGCTTTCGGCCAAAAATGCACGCGCTGAAGTCCAAATTAGAGGCGGCATCATCCTACGAAGCTCAGGACATTTTGGCCCAGTACAAGAATGATGTAGAGGTAGACGAGGCTTGTGTAATAATGAAGGCCGAGTATGTGAAGTGGTTGTCTTGGAGAGAGACCCTTAAGGAGATCCTTGCTCGGGGAATTGACCTAGCGACTGAGATTGTAGAGGCGAAAAGGCTTGAAACCGAGACCAGAGTGAGGTACCAGCCCGATGGTTCGGGCAACAAGTCAGGCTTCAATGAAGACTAGGTAGGAATTGCCTTAGTTTATTTCATGTTTTTTCTTGTAACTATTTTGTATTTTGGGGCCGTTTCACAGTGCTTCTGTAAATACCTTTTGGTACATATGTATATAAAAAATATTGTTCGGCTATGCATTGTGTCCTTTACTTTTTAGTATTTGCTTATGTCTAAGACTTATAATATGTCGTCGATGCCTTAGCGTAGAATTTGACATCACTTAAATTGTTCTTTCCCTCAAAGCCCGGATGAGGCCTTGATTAAGTAATAACTTTGAATTACTTTGACTTTGGAGGACCCGATAAAAAATGAAGTCTTTGTTAAAAAAAGAAATTTTTTTCGTTTTAACCGGACACAACTATTCTTTGCCGAAAATGGCTCTTTTCATGGGCGTAATTCAAGATCGAGTAACTTGACTTGGTCTGAAGTAGTCTTAAAAGTATGTAAGGACCTTACTATTTAAGTACGTACTCAGACTCTAAGAGCCATTTAAGTTGACCGTAGCCTTTCGTGTTTGGGACTTACCGAGTAGGCTCGGTGCCTCTAGGATTTAGTAGCCCGAGTTTCCCGATCTTATCGTCGGGTAACAGTCCCCGGTTCGGGGAGGCCCGTAGGCTTAAGGGTTACGAACCCAACATTTATTCTAAGTAACTTTAACGAAAATATTGCTTGTTCAAATGTGAACCGATGAAACATAGAAGGCAAATTTCTTTTATTACTTTGAATGTCGTGTAAACAATCGATGGTACAAAAGCTATCTGCCATGGCGAGATGAGCTATGTGAGCACTGTTCGTTTGACCATTTGACTCTTATAATTAATCCTAATATTCAAGCCTTGGCTTTAAATATTGATTAGACTGCCTTCTAAATTTCTGAACATAGGACTTTGGTTCTCGACTTAGGGTATGATGGCCCCCTAGTATTCGAAACTGAATTTTGAGGGCTCGAATACTATTGATCTGATACGGATGATCTGTAGTCCCACGGTCTTAGACCAGTCTTCAAAACTAGGGTAGCACATTTATTGTTGCCTCGTTAAAAACCTTGCCGTAGAACCCACTACGGATAAAACCGGTCCAAGGAAAAAAGAGTGCAACATAGTTTTATTTTCGTTTCGTCGGTCAATCTCTTCTATAGGTTATGCAGTATAGTTTTATTTGTTGACTCCGCTTGACCATTCCCACTTGGGTGGTAAGGTGTTGATAAAATCTTCTTGATTTTGTGATCTTCAAAAACTTTTTAATCTTTTCGTCGATGAGCTGTCTCCCATTGTCATACGTGATCTCGACCGGTACCCTGAACCGGCATATTATATGATCTCAGATAAAGTCGATGACCTCTTTTTCCCTAACTTTATCGAACGCCTATTTTTCGACCCACTTGGAGAACTACTCGGTCATGAGTAAGATGTACTGAGCTTTGTCGGATGCCCACAGCAAGGGACCAACGATGTCCATTCCCCATTTTATGAACAACCTAGAGCAAAGGACCGCATGAAGCATCTCCCCCAGTTGGTAGATAATCAGGGCGTGCCTCTGACATTTGTTACACTTTTGAACAAAGCCTTTCACATCCTTTTCCATCGCGTTTTAGTAATAACCAGCTCTGATCAATTTTCAAACCAAGGATTTTGCTCTCGAATAGTTTCCACAAGCACCCTCGTGGCTTCCCTCATCATGTACTCGGTCTCCCCGAGACACAAGAACCTTTCTAACAGTCCTAAAAATGATTTTCGGTATAGTTTTCCTCCAACCAAGCTAAATCTGGCAGCCTTAGTTGGTAGGGCCCTCGATTCTTTTGGATCTGGCAGCAATTTCCCTTTCTGTAGGTAGTCTATGTATTTGTTTCTCTAATCCCAAGTCAAGCTTGTTGAGTTTACCTCAAAGTGACCTTCCTGTATCATCGAGTTCATTAATTGCACCATCGCTCCGGAATTGAATTCATCATAGTCTACCGACGACCCTAGATCAGCCACATATCGGCCTCGTTATTTTGATCTTGGGGTACATGTTGTAGTGTCCATTCCTTGAACTAATGTAATGTCACTTGCAACTAATCCAAGTACCTTTGCATACGGTCCTCTTTTACTTTAAATGTCCCGTTAACTTGGTTAACAACAAGGAGGGAGTCGCACTTAGCTTCGATCACCTCAGCCCCCAGGCTCTTAACCAGTTCTAGACCTGCAATCAAAGCCTCATATTTGGCTTCGTTATTAGTCAATTTCACAATTCTAATGGATTGCCTTATTACATTACCCGTAGGTGGTTTTAATATAATTCCCGCCCCGGACCCTTTCGCGTTAGAAGCACCGTCTGTGAATAGGGTCCAAACCCCCGAGCTATTCCCCGCGGCGAGAAGTAATTATTTCTTGACCTCGAGGATCAGACCGGCATAAAGTCAGCCACGAAGTCTGCCAAAATCTTAGATTTATAGCAATTCAGGGTTTGTACTCAATATCGTACCCACTAACCTCAACGGCCCATTTGCTTAGTCGACCCGAGAGCTCGGGTTTATGCATAACATTCCTTTGCGGATACGAGGTCACAACACATATGGGGTGACATTGAAAGTACAATTTTAGTTTCCTAGATGCGCTTCATAAGGCAAGTGCTAATTTCTGTAAGTACGGATACCTTGTTTCGATATCGCCTAGGGTTCTACTAACATAATAGATAGGAAACAACATACATTCTTCTTCCCGGACCAAGGCACCACTTACCGCTACCTCGGAGACCACCAAGTAGAGGTATAAATGCTTGTTCGCCTTCGGGGTGTGCAGTAAATGAGGTCCTGATAGGTATCGTTTGAGTTATTCTAAGGCCTGTTAACATTCCAAAGTCTAATAGAAGTCGTTCTTCTATATTAGTAATGAGAAAAATCGGTGGCTTTTGTCTGATAACCTCGAAATAAACCGGCCCAATGCGGCTATCTGCCCGATCAGTCTTTGTACCGCCTTGATGTTGTAAACTACGGTGATATCTTCTATGGCTTTTATCTTATCCGGATTGATCTCTATTCCCCGGTTAGACACCATAAAACCGAGAAACTTGCCCGAGCTGACTCTAAAAGCCACTTCTCCGGGTTCAGCCTCATGTTGTATTTCCTCATTATGTCGAAGGTTTTCTGCAAATGCTTCAAATGGTCCTCTGCTCGCAGGGACTTAACTAACATATCGTCAATATAAACCTCAATTGATTTTTCTATTTGTTCCTCGAACATTCGATTAACTAGGCATTGATACGTGGCACCGTTATTTTTCAATCCAAATGGATTTACGTTATAACCATAGGTGCCAAATTTAGTTATAAACTAAGTCTTCTCTTGGTCACCCGGGTCCATCCGTATTTGGTTGTACCCGAACTAGGCATCGAAAAAACTCAGTGTCTCATACCCGACTGTTGGATCGATCATTCAGTCAATGCTAAGCAAGGGAAACGAATCCTTCGAGCATGCCTTATTCAAGTCCTTATAATCTACACACATTCTACATTTATTTCCTTTTATAAGTGCTACCACTATATTAGCTAGCCAATCTGGGTATTTAACTTCCCGAATGGAACCTATTTTTAGAAGTTTAGATACCTCGTCTTTGATGAATGCGTGTTTGATTTCGGACTGCGGCCTACTCTTCTATTTGACCTGGTGAAATTTTGGATCCAAGCTTAATTTGTGAGTTGTCACCTCCAGTGGGATCCCTGTCATATCTAAGTGGGACCAGGGAAAACAATCAGAATTGGCTTTAAATGAAATCACTAAGTTTTTTCCTAAGCTCGGGGGTTAACCCCATGCCCAAGTATACCTTTTTGTCCGGCAGATACTCGATCAGTATGACCTGTTCCAATTCCTCTATCATTGACTTGGTGGCATCGGTATCATCGAGTGCTATAAAGGATCTCGGGACCCCGAAATCATCTTCCTTATTCGTTGAGTGTTCCCCCTGTTTCTCCAGCCGAGTCAGGTTCGGAGCCGGTGATTGTTATTTGGTTCCTTTCTCTTCGATAGTCCCTCACCTTTTGATGTTGTGATTGCGGGCACCAGGATCACCTCCTCGATAGAGAATATCTCTTTTACGGTCGGTTGTTCCCCGTATGCTGTTTTGATTCCGCTTGGGGTGGGAAACTTTAATGCCTGATGCAAGGTCGAAGGCACCGCTCTCATGCTGTGGACCCATGGCCTCCTGAACAAGGCATTGTATCTCATGTCCCCCTTAATTACATAAAGTTTTATTTCCTGGATGGTCCTGGCAGTGTTTGCCAATAGGGTTATTTCACTCTTCGTTGTCTCGCATGCCATGTTGAATTCGTTCAAAACTCGTATTGTCAATACGATTTGGTCCAATAACCTCAGTTGTTCCATGACTCTCTATCGGATGATGTTGGCCGAGCTACCTGAATCAATTAACACATGCTTAACTCGTGATTTATTAATAAGTAGGTATATTACTGATCTCGTCCAATTTCACTCCTCACTTTGAGGTTATGAAAACGGTCAATGCAATAGTAATACCCAACAAGAGTCGGGGTCGAATTTCACAGGGAGCTATATGAATGGGTGTTAGTAGTATATATCTTAGCGCGTGAGTTTGTATATCTAAATTTTCACTTCCGTAATATTTTGTTTTGTTTAAAAATCTAAACTAAACTATGATTGCGATTCAAAGAATGAAACTAGGAAATTATTTTTGTTGTTTTCCAAATTATATAAAAGGCCTATGGCTATGACCTTCACGTAGGTGTTTGCTTAATGGGTTGTAAACTTCAAAGCTTATTTTATTGGTCGGGATGTATTATAGCTATCAACACTCAAGTACCCACTCAATACCTCTCAGTCAGAGAGTGATTTTGCCCAATTTAGCTTTCTCAAGTCCAAATGGGTATTGAACAAAATAGTTGATAAGAAGCTCATGTCGGATTTTACTATCTCTAGGTTCAATTCTTTAATTAGGCTTATCAATCTCTCGATTGACCCAATTTCTTGCTAGCCAATATTTTCCTAAACTATGTCTCTCTTTCTCAAGTAGAGACAAAGTCAAATAGGCATGAATAAATATTTACAACCATTAATTATTCAAATAAAAATAAGAACAAGGCTAAATAATAAACACCCAACCATAAACAAGTAATAAATCAAACATCCATTAAGTTTACACACTAGGGTTGAGTCACAACCCTAGTAAAAATTTAGCTACTTATGCTAAAACAAGAAGAAACAGGAGAAGAAATGATAATTAAACCCATATTGATAAGTAAAATGATGAAATCAATATTCAAAAAGCTTAAAATAGCAAAACTACTTTAAAGAGTAAAAGAAACGGTCTACTGAAACAGCTGATGTCAAAAGTTGACCTAAAAAAGAGAAACTCTTCTATTTATACAAAGCTGGAATTTTCAGACAAAAATGCCCTTTCGGAGATTTTGCGGCCGCACAATTCCATGTTCGGTCCGCACTTTGCTTCAGCTTGAAAAGGTCAGAAATCTGCGGCCGCATAATAATGAAGTGTGACCGCACTGCCTTCTTTCTATGGTCCGCACAATAATGTCTGCGGCCGCACTTTGTTCTTCTGCAGTCCGCACATGGAATTGTGCGGCCGCGTAGCTCTTCTTCTACGGTCACACAATAATTATGTGGTCCGCACTTGTGTTTGACTTGAGATGCAGGTTCTCTGTACTTTTGCTCTGACCCAACTTCTGCAACCGTACAATTCGTGTGCGGTCCGCATCTTGCAACATTCTCTGATGGAATTGCTTCATGACTTGCGGCCGCAGATGATATTCTGCGGTCCGCACTTTGAGCTTTTGTGTCTGTTTTTGTCCTTGAGTTCAGATTACTCCTTATTGAGTTGGATTTCATCTCAGGAGCTCGTCTTCCAATATTCCTGCAATAAAGTACATTTCATCAGTTTTCGGAACACTATTAAGCACTTTTAGAGTAAAACGAAAGCTAAAAAGTGCTAATAAGTAGTCAAAATCCCCACTTATGAACTCCCTCAAACTTAATCTTTTGCTTATCCTCAAGCAAATAAAGTAGTTCCCTCCCCCTCAAGTTAAGAACCATTCCAGCTAATCAAAGGTGAATCAATTACACATCAATTGGGACCAACAATTACCTACGACACTTATGAATTATCAACAAGGTAACAAGTTAAACTTTTAAGTACGAATGGTTCTAATGTGACACTTGAGCATCAATAGTTGACTTTATTCATCAAGGAAGCTCGCTATTTCATGTAGGACATTTTGGATCCCAAATTCCTCCTCCTCTACTCTCTATTTGTCTATCTCACTTAAGAATATAGCGCTCAATTCAAAGATTTGTGAAAGGTTCATTCATCTCTCTCAAAAGAATGTCGCAAGTACGTCTTTAACTACCATAGGCTTGCCCCTCATGTAAATTACAACTAATGTAAGCTTACTCGACTTGAAATTACGTAGGGCTTTTTCGGGATGCAATGAAGGCTTTTGGACTAAGGTTGGATAAGCTATGATAGAACGGGTTCACCTTTCCTTAAGCACTCCATTTTCTTTTATCAGCTCGTACTTTTTCCAACTCTTTGAGGCATTTTCTTTTCCTTAGGGGAACTAGAGAGACTTAACATCACTCTTTCTTGGACATGATATTCATTTTCTCCTTCTTTTCTTTTTCCATGCTTCGCATCATTACTTTTCTTTGAATCCCTTTAACTTATTCTTTCTTTTTGCATTTTTCTTGCCTTTCTTTTTCCTCATTTATTTTCTCTTTTGTCTTGATAACTTTTTCAAACTCCTCGTCTCTCTCCCATACTTACGTTTTTAGCCAATTGTTTCACAAGTGTGTGAAGGAAAGCTCGGGTTCCAAGAGAGGGTCATGATAAAATAGGTAAAGGCTTGTAACATAGTTGTCAAGTGAGAAAGGTTTTAGGCTCAAATGGGTTGACTAGGAATCTAACAACAATAACATCTCACCTCTCATGCAGCTGGATTGTTAAAGAGGATAGAGTCGAGGGCCCACAACGACCATATTCAATATTGAGAATCACTATGGTTCGACTAAACCACTTGATGATTGCATAAGTCAACACAAGAGTCAAAAGGTCACTAACTAGAGCTATTTCTTTCCAAAAACCTTGTTTTTAACCATAAGTATGTAGTTAAGTGTGTTGGTACCAAGTGAAGCATGTTTGACTCTTCGAGCATGACTCAATTAGGTCTTTTTATTCATTATTACTACTATTCTTACCCAAACACAAAAAACGGACTCAATCCCTTAAGAAGGTTGTCACGCCATCCATCGTTAGGAAGGGTCACCCGGTTCACACAAAACACCTTTTGGAAAGAACCATAGCATTCAGAAGACCAAAGGCTTATTATCCACTTAATCATTAAAAAACTATTAAAGCAAAAAGAAGCTACTAATTCAAAAAGCAAATCCAAAAGAAGCTACTAAGTCAAAAGGAAGACAAATAAAAAGATAAATAAGCTATAAAACAAAAACTATTGAAAGCTAAACGAATATACATAATAAGGGAATAGAGAGAATATATACATAATGATAAAGAAGAAGAAAATATTACTAAGTTAATTACAAGTCAAATGTGTCATAGTTATCAAAATACGTAATCAAAATCATCAAAATGTCAAAGAAACTCCACCCCCTGAATAAAAATAAGCATTGTCCCCAATGCTTAACAAAATAAGAGTATAAGAAGGGTGAGAATGAAGAAAACTCCCTATGGCTCTGTGGCCATCTCTGTGTCCCCATCAGTGGCACCGACCTCATCCTCCAATTGGATCTCATCATCCTCAAGTTCGGGAGTAGCTGGGTTGGTAAACATCTGACCGACTGCCTCAGCATTGTCAGCAGCAAGGTCTGGCTCCTCAGACTGGCCAGCTGGTGTGGTGGGCTCTGTGGGAACTGGTCCTGGGTGGTGCGGGTCTATCAACATGTTGAATGGAATGTCTTCGGCTGCTGCAAGCTTGGTGACTTGTCGCCGGAGCTTATCCACCAATTTCTTCGAATCCTATGACTTTCGCATCTTCTTTACTTCTTTGCCCAATTCTTCAATCACGGACCCATGTTGTACCAGAGTAGCCATGATAGTGTTCTGGTTGTCCAGGATCTTCTTCAATGTTTCTTCGAATGTGGGAGGAATATGGGGTGCCGGGGAGGATGAATGTGTTGTAACCTAACTGGATATGTCAGTCAGCTTTGCAGTAGATGTCTGCAGCCAGTTATTGAGGCTCACCATTATATGGGAGACTTGCAGCACAGAGAGTGGAGAAGATGGCATCTGTATCGGCTTCAAAGCTGAGGAGGGAGGTACTGAGGCTGAAGATGGAGGAATGGCAGTTGTACTGGAAGATGGCACTGCTGAAGTGGAAGGCACATTTGTAGACTCTGCAGCTACCACTGAAGGCTCATCAGACTGGCTTACGGTAGTAGTCGGCTCACCTTTTCTCTTAGGGTTGTGTGCATCCATCAAAGAATACAAAGAGAAGGGATTCTTTGCCTGAACCTTCGTGTCATAGTTTCTGGGCTCTACCTATGCATCCGTAAGGTACTTAGTGATGGTGTTAGGATACGGGTAGGAAGTATCAGCATGCCTAACAACCATTGACATGTTGGCCGACATCATGGAACCCATATTGATCGGGTACCCGGCCATAATAGAGGCGACTAGAACTGCCCGTGGAATAGGTAAGTTTGTCTCGTTCTGGAATGGGTATAGTCTACTGCATACAAAGGTCTGTCATCCCTTCGCCTCGAAATTTAGGGTGTTCCGCTAAATAGGAACCCCTGCAGTGATCCATGGTGGTGGTGGCCCCCGGGGCTGCAAGAAGCTCAACTAGCCAAGGGCGAGCTGCATCACCCATCGCTAGCTTCTCCAAGTACTGCACTGGCTCCACATCCTCAAACCCCAAGTAGGAGTTCAGTGTGATTTGGTCGAACCACACCTTCAGATTTCTCACTTTTGTAACTTTGGTCCCTTTCTGATATGTGCCACATTGGCATAGAACTCCCGGACCAAGTATTAATTTGCATCCACAACTGACTGGGTGAACCACATCCACCCCTTTCTCTCTCGGAACAGCCTCAACACTTCTCTATTGTACTTGTCAAGATCACTGGGTTGGAAATGTTTCTTAAGAGTGAGCGATCTCACCGGCCACCACTCACGGAAACTAGTAAAGGCAGCCAGACTCACAAACCGGTTCTCCCAGACCTCTTTCTTCTTCGACCTCTCAAGGACGGCAACTGTGGTATCACCTCCTCTACCATCGTCCGGAATATCATCCATATCAACTGCTGGTGCTTCAGGGACAGGTGTAGAAGAGGGCTCTAAAGCCTGACTTGCACTCTCCGAACCCTCGGAAGTGCTACGCGGGGAGGAAGGTTTGTCTCTAAGTTGGTACATTCCCTGCAGCTGTTGTGGGTGTGATTCGACTGCAGGCTGCTCTTGCACTAAGTCGCCCTTTGATGCTTCCCGAGATGGGGCATATGAACTAGATTTGGAGGGCTCGGGCTGTCTTCCTCGGCCTATTGTAGCTTTCTTGGTGATTACCCTTTGGAGGGCGAGGGGTAAATTGCTTTTGCCTCTGCCTCTGGAAGGCTCACCCCTCCCCTTTGACATGTCACCATGACCTCGGGATCTGACCATGTTTTGTAACAAGTAACATCAGAAGTTAGTTATGGTTCAATTGTAACACAGACAATGATCACAGTGTAAAACTAGAGTGTAGGGTGGGGAAGTGCGGTCCGCACAATTGCAAGTGCGGTCGCAGACTGGGTTGTGCAGACTGCACAATTTGGAAGTGCGGCCACAGTGATGAAATTGTGGTCCGCACAATTTTTATTGCGGCCGCACATTGGATATCTCAAAATAACAACTCTCTAAAGACAGAGATTGGTCTGATCTGCGGCCACGGTGGAATTTCTGCAGTCCGCAAAATCATGCTTCACCAACAGCCCTAATCTCCACTTCTGTGAACCATACAATTTCTTGTTCAGCCGCAGATTTTAAAATTAAATCGGGCAGACTTTGTAAGGTTTTCAATTTTTGCACAAATTCAACATGGTAATAGCAATAAAACATGATAATCAAGATACCCATTCCCTAAATATCAATTAGGAGTTGATCCAAAACAATTTAAGCCCCCACATAGACATAAAATTGACCTCTAGTGACAAATGGCCTAAAATAACTAACAAATTGTAAATTAAACTAACAAAATTGAAGAATCCTAGAAGTGATTTGAGCATACCAGATTTGAAGTAATGCAGATGAGTGATCACACATGTTAGGCTTGAGAACAACTGCTTTAGCAAGAAATATCAATTTTTACATATTTGAGCTCAAGGAGGGGAAAAGTTGAACAGTAGCCCCACAAGTACTATTTACATTGAAGGGCCAAACTTCAGGGACAAGAGATCGAGTGCGGCCGCAGAATTACTTATGCGGTCCGCACTCTGCTACCTAGTAGTTCAATTGTCTTTGATCTGCGGACCGCAGATTTTGGTGCGGACCGCAGATTTTGTTGTGCGGCCGCACTTTGTTTGTTTATCTGACAAACAAACTTCAGAGAGTTTGCATTTTTCATCTCAATTTGTACAGTCCGCACAAGATTTGTGACTGGAACCCATCTAATTCATTCAATTGTGAAACTCGCAAGTTAGCGGTTGCATCCCAAACAAGATTTAACTTCTTTAAAGCCCACATGTCTTTGTGCTCGAGTTCCACCGGAAGATGACAAGCTTTGCCAAACACCAACCGGTATGGATACATCCCGATAGGAGTTTTGAAAGCAGTCCGATAAGCCTATAGTGCATCATCAAGCTTCTTTGACCAATCTGTTCGGTTAGCATTCACTGTTTTGGACAAGATACTCTTTATCTCCCGATTGGAGACTTCCACTTGACCGCTAGCTTGAGGATGATAGGGAGTCGTAACTTTATGAGTGACACCATACTTGCTAAGCAAGGTGTCAAAAGCCTTGTTGCAAAAATACGACCCCCCATCGCTTATGATAGCTCGCGGAGTACCAAATCTTGTGAAAATATTATTATTCAAAAATGCCACCACACTTCTCGCTTCATTGTTGGGTAGAGCAACAGTCTCAACCCATTTGGACACATTATCAACTGCGACCAAGATGTAGATATTTCCACAATAACTCACAAAGGGACCCATGAAGTCAATATCCCATACATCAAAGATATCAATATCTAAAATAGTAGTGAGAGGCATTTCATTCTTCTTCGAGATTCCACCGGCCCGTTGGAATTCATCACATCTTTTCACCATATCACTTGCATCTTTGTAGAGAGTGGTCCAATAAAAACCCCAATTAGCACTTTAGCCGCCGTTCTTTCTCTGCTATGGTGACCACCATAAGGCTAAGAGTGACAAGCTTCAAGAATAACATTTTTCTCTTCATCCGGTACACATCGTCTAACTACCCCATCCGTGAAAATCCGGAAGAGGTAAGGCTTGTCCCAATAATAATCTTGACAATCCCGTTTGAGCCTCTTCCTTTGATTTGAAGAGAACTCATCCGGGATGATTCCACACACAAGGAAGTCTGCTAGATCGGCAAACCATGGCACCTCCTTCATTGAAATAGCCAAGAGTTGGTCTTCGGGGAAGGAGTCATTGATTTCAAGGCCATCATGCGGCCTCTCCTCCTCCTCCAAAGGAGACAAGTGATCCGCCACTTGATTTTCACTCTCTTTTCGATCTTGGATGTTCAATATCAAACTCTTGAAACAATAGCACCCATATCATCAACCGAACTTTTGAATCTTTCTTGCTCATAAGATAGTGAAGTGCCATATGATCTGTATGAACAATAACCTTTGTACCCATCAAGTATGGACGAAACTTCTCAATAGCAAACACAATGGCAAGGAGCTCTTTTTCGGTAAAGGTGTAATTGACTTGGGCATCATTCATGGTCTTACTAGCATAGTAGACCGGATGAAAAATATTTTTGATACGTTGCCCCAAAACTGCTCCAACCGCTCCATCACTAGCATCGCACATGAGATTAAAAGGAATACTCCAATTAGGAACGGTGATGATAGGAGTTGTTGTCAACTTGAACTTGAGCAATCCAAAGGTTCGCATGCAATCATCATTGAAGTGAAATTTAGCATCTTTCTCCAAAAGCTTGCACAAGGAGTTCATCACTTTGGAAAAATCTTTTATGAAGCGCCGGTAGAACCCCGCGTGACCCAAGAAATTTCTCACTCCTTTCACGGATGTTGGAGGTGAAAGTTTAGAAATCACCTTTATTTTTGTCTTGTCGACCTCAATGCCCTTCTTTGAAATTTTGTGGTCAAGGACAATGCCCTCCTCGACCATGAAATGACATTTCTCCCAATTCAACACCAAGTTCGTTTCTTCACACCTTGCCAATACTTTATCCAAATTTGCCAAGCAATCATTAAAGGAATCCCCGACTACCGAAAAGTCATCCATGAAGACTTCAAGGTAGTCCTCTACCATATCCGTAAAGATCGCCATCATACACCGTTGAAAAGTGGCTGGTGCATTGCACAAGCCAAATGGCATCCGCTTGAATGCGAAAGTGCCATAGGGACAAGTGAAAGTTGTTTTCTCTTGATTTTCCAGGTCAATAAGGATTTGATTGTAGCCCGAATATCCATCTAGAAAGAAATAGAACGCCCGGTCGGCCAACCTATCAAGCATTTGGTCAAGAAAGGGTAGTGGGAAATGGTCTTTCCTTGTGACTTTGTTTAGCTTCCGATAGTCCATACACACTCTCCACCCAGTCACCGTTCTTGTTAGAATCAACTCATTCTTATCATTGGTGACTAAAATTATGCCCCATTTCTTCGGAACACATTGTACCGGAGAAGTCCACGAACGGTCATAAATGGGGTAGATAACCCCGATATCTAACCACTTTATGATATCCTTTTTTACCACGTCTTACATGGCTTTATTGAGTCTCTTTTGATGTTCAATAGAGGGTTTGGCATCTTCCTCCAAGTTAATCTTGTGCATGCAAAATATTGGGCTTATTCCCCGAATATCCACCAAAGTCCACGCAATAGCTTTCTTCCTCTTGTGGAGCACCGTCAATGTGTATTCAACTTGCACGTTAGACAAACAAGAGGAAAGAATAAATGGTAAAGTAGAACAAGGGCCAAGGAATTCATACCTGAAATGTGGAGGCAATAGCTTCAACTCCAAGATAGGAGGCTCTTCAATTGAAGGCTTTGTAGGAGTAGTTTTCCTATTCTCAAGATCCAAGGAAAGCTTCTGGGGAGCGTAGTTGTACGACCCTATTCCTTGCAAAGAATTAACGCATTCCATAAAGCCATCCATCTCGTTATCATCAAAATTTAGCAAGACGGCCTCAACCATGTCACCCACATTAATCGTGGCACTTGTATCATCAATAATCACATCTGTTACCAAGTCCACAAACGAACACACTTCATTGCTATTCGGTTGCCTCATAGATTTGCACACGTGGAACACTACCTTTTCATCACCCACCCAGAAAGTGAGGTCACCGAATTCCACATCAACAAGAGCCTTCCCCGTGGCAAGGAAAGGTCTACCAAGAACAATCGAGACCTCATAGTCCACTTCACAATCAAGAATAACAAAATTCGTCGGTAGAATAAACTTGTCAACTCGAACCAATACATCCTCAATCACCCCCAACGGTCTCTTCATTATACGATCGGCCATTTGTAATATCATAGATGTGGGTCTTGGTTGCCCAATTTCCAATGTCTTGAAAATCGAATAGGGCATCAAATTGATATTCGCCCCAAGATCACAAAGAGCTTTTGCAAACTCGGCACTTCCAATGGTACAAGGGATTGTGAAAGCACCGGGATCTTCCAACTTAGGAGCCATCGAAAGCATACTTGAACTCACTTGGTGAGTGACTTTGAGAGTTTCAAAATTCATCGACCTTGATCAAATCCACTATCATCTTGCACAAGATTGTCCACTCTTTGTTGCACTTGTGGACTTCTTGTTCTTCTCTTGTTTACCATCATATTGACTCTATCCATAGCATTGACTTCCCTCAGGGGTTTTGTACTTTTTGAAATTGAGCCTTTGCAAATTGGTTCATGGTGGTTGTCAACTCGGCTATGGCTTGCCCATGGTCATGTAACTCTTTATGAAGAAGAATCACATTTGGATCACCTTGTGGAACATTGGCTCTAGATTGCCACGCCGATGACGTATCCGCCATCTCATCTAAAATATAACACACCTCCGTATAGGGCGTAGTCATGAAGTTCCCACTGGCAAGTTGGTTCACTACACATTGGTTAATGGTATTGATCCCCCGATAGAAAATTTGTTGAATCATGTTCTCCATCATATAATTGTTGGGGAACTCTTTCTCCATTGTTCTATACCTTTCCCATATCTCGTGCAGTGGTTCATTGGGCTCTTGCTTGAATGCTAGAATTTCATCCTGAAGAATAGCCATGTGCCCAGGAGAGAAGTACTTTGAAATAATTTTCTCCGCTAATTCATCCCAATTATGAATGGAATGATTTGGAAAACGTTCCAACCAATCTAAAGTTTTTCCCTGTAGAGAGAAGGGAAAAAGCCTTAGCCTCAAAACATCCTCAGAGACATTTGTTTGTTTGCTCCCCCAACACGTATCTACGAACCCCTTCAAATGTTTATATGCATTTTGACCTGGTGCACTGGTGAAGAACCCTCGTTGCTCGAGCAAAGTGAGCATCATGTTGGTTATTTGAAAGTTGCCCACCCTAATACAGGGAGGGACTATAGCACTTGCATACCCTTCATTCGGCAACACCCGGTGTGGAGCCGCTCGTGGCGGAGGTGGGGGTGGAGTGGGTACATTGTCTTGAGGCGGTCGGCCTCATCTATTGGCCTGAAATTCAAGAGGGACTTCATCCATTTGATCATCCTCAACATCCACATCCCCCACGGCTATGTTTTTGAGATCGTTGTTTGCCATGATTGCACTTATAACACTCACACGTTAGTAACAAGGAAGGAAAAGAAGATATCCTAAACACACACCTAACTATATAGCTAACACCATTTTTTAGCTCCCCGACAACGGCGCCAAAAATTGATCTCATCCAATTTCACTCTTCACTTTAAGGTTATGAAAATGGTCGATGCAATAGTAATACCCAACAAGAGTCGGGGTCGAATTCCGCAAGGAGCTATATGAATAGGTATTAGTAGTATATATCTTAGCGCGTGAGTTTGTATATCTAAATTTGTACTTCTGCAATATTTGGTTTTGTTTAAAAATCTAAACTAAACTACGATTGCGATTCAAAGAATGAAACTAGGAAATTATTTTTGGTGTTTTCCAAATGATATAAAAGGCCTAGGGCTATTACCTTCACCTAGGTGTTTGCCTAATGGGTTGTAAATTTTAAAGTTTGTTTTATTGGTTGGGGTGTATTATAGCTATAAACACTCAAGTACCCATGCAATACCTCTCGGTCAGAGAGTGATTTTGCCCATTTTGGCTTTCTCAAGTCCAAATAGATATTGAACAAAATAGTTGATAAGAAGCTCAAGTCAGGTTTTACTATCTCTAGGTTCAACCCTTTAATTGGGCTTATCAATCTCTCGATTGAAATAATTTCTTGCTAGCCAAGTTTTTCTAGACTATGTCTCTCTTTCTCAAGTAGAGACTAAGTCAAATAGGCATGAATTAATATTTGCTACCATTAATTCTTCAAATAAAAACAAGAACAAGGCTAGATAATAAATATCTAACCATAAACAAGCAATAAATCAAACACCCATTAAGTTTACATACTAGGGTTGAGTCACAACCTTAGTGAAAATTTAGCTACTCATGTTTAAACTAGAAGAAACATGAGAAGAAATGATAATTAAACCCATATTGATAATTAAAATGATGAAATCAATATTCAAAAATCTCAAAATAGCAAAAACTACTTTAAAGAGTAAAAGAAATGGTCTACTGTAGCAGATGATGTCAAAAGTTGACCTAAAAAGGTGAAACTCTTCTATTTATACAAAGCTGGAATTTTCGGACAAAAATTCCCTTTCGGAGGTTTTGCGGTCGCACAATTCCATGTGCGGTCCGCACTTTGCTTCAGCTTGAAAAGGTCAGAAATCTGCGGCCGCATAATAACGAAGTACGGCCGCACTGCCCTCTTTCTGTGGTCCGCACAATAATGTTTGCAGCCGCACTTTGTTCTTCTGCGGTCCCCACATGGAATTGTACGGCCGCGTAGCTCTTCTTCTGCGGCCACACAATAATTGTGCGGTCCGCACTTGTGTTGGACTGGAGGTGCAGGTTCTCTGAACTTTTGCTATGACCCAGCTTCTACGGCCGCACAATTCGTGTGCGGTCCGCATCTTGCAACATTCTCTGATGGAATTGCTTCACGACCTGCAGCCGCAGATGATATTCTACAGTCCACACTTTGAGCTTCTGTGCCTGTTTTTGTCCTTGAGTTCAGATTACTCCTTTTTGAGTTGGATTTCATCTCAGGAGCTCATCTTCCAATATTCTTGCAATTAAGTACATTTCATTAATTTTCGGGAACACAATTAAGCGCTTTTGAACTAAAACAAAAGCTAAAAGGCGCTAATAAGTAGTCAAAATCCTCACTTATAAATTATCAATGCATCATTGTGAGGTTGAATGATGCCCTCGGCGTCTTGGCAGCTGAACGGGATGGACTCCTCCGGAATATAGTCCCGAGTGCGTTTTTCCCTTGTGATAGAAACTTTGGTGCGCTTTATCATTGGCCCATGTGGGACGTCTACTCCCCCAATGATCATGTTTATCACGTGTTGAGGCTCTTCCTAGTCATATTGTTTGTTGGCGTACCTATTTTTGAAATAATTTTTGCTCGCTCACTTAGGAATTCCCGAAGATGCCCATTGTTGAATAGATGAGCCACTTCTTCCCTTAGTTGTCGACAATCTTCGGTCCTGTGACCTTGAGTACCATGGTATTTACATATCAAGATGGGATCCCTCTGTGCAGGATCTAACTGGAGTGGCCTTGGCCATTTGGTCTCCTTGATGTGATAGATGGCTGATATTATACGCGTTGCATCCATGTTGAACTTATATTCCGATAGTCTCAGGGCTTCTCTTCCCCCAAGTGATATGTCGAAACCGTTCTTACTCATCAAACCTCGGTTGCTAGGACCTTGGTCGCTTCTCGTGTCGTTCCTGGTTGGGTGACGACAAGGTCCATAGCCCCTTCTATCCAAGTTGTATGACTGATACAGATCTAGGATCGGCCTTGGCTCATGATCCATAATTCATTTAGACATGTCGTTCACTCTATTGGGGTAAGCAGACCCCAAGGGGGCCCCAGCTCGCCGTCCTCGACTCTGATCTTTGACTGGTACCTATTATGAATATCGGCCCAAGTAACTGTTGGGTACTCTACCAAGTTTTATTTTAATTATTGAGAAGCAACGAAACTTCGGGGGTTGAGCCCTTGAGTAAACGCCTGAACGGCCCAATCATCTGAAATCGGGGGCAGGTCAATCCGTTCCATCTTGTACCTCGATATGAACTCCCTAAGCATCTCGTTGTCCCTTTGCTTGACTTTAAAGAGGTCCGATTTTCTCGTCTTAGCCTTTATAGAGCCAGCATGGGCTTTAACGAAGGCATCTGCAAGAATATCAAATGAATCAATAGAATTTGGAGCTAAGTTATGGTACCATATTATTGCCCCTTTACATAAGGTTTTCCCAAATTTATTCAACAACGTAGACTCGATCAAGTTGTCTTCTAGGTCATTGCCTTTTATTGCACACGTGTAGGAGGTTACATGCTCGTTTGAGTTTGTGGTTCCGTTATATTTGGGAATATCGGGCATTCGGAACCTCTTCGGAATTGGCTTTGGTGCCGCATTTGGGGAAAAAGATTTCTGAATAAACTTTTTGGAATCATGTCCTTTCAATATTGGAGGTGCTCCCGGGATCTGATCGGCCCTTGAATTGTAAGTTTTCACCTTCTTGGCATTTGCCTCTATCTTCTTTTTACCAGACTCCATTCGTTTTGTTAGTGCTTCGAGCATTTTCATCACTTCAGAAGTCTCTCCAGGTCTGACGTCATCTGTTCTGCGATAATCTGAGCGTCTCTCCGAGCATCTTCTCTAACCCGTTTGGGTTCGGCCATGTTTTGTGCATGATCTCTGCATTTGTGCTATTGCCTCTTGCTGAGCTTGTAGAATTTCAAAAATCAATCGTAAGCTAACTCCATCACCTTCCCTTTCGTCGCTTCTCGAGCTGAGGGTCGGGGTGCCTCGCAAATGCTATTATCGGGTTCAGTTGGCAGGTTGATATTGATGGCAACTTGTGAGTTGGTATCGACTGGGTCAGCGATTGGGACACCATTAGGATCAACAGGGGGTACGTCATTGCTTGGTACTACGTTATTGTTTTCACTGTGGTGGCCTAACTTGGCGTCAACGTTCAAGTGAGTAGACTGAGAACTTGACATTTTAAATAGACCTGAAATCAGACTTCAAAGAGCAAGTGTAAAATAGGGTGTGTTATGGAGATTCGTATTAAATCATCACTACTATCCTTAGTCCCACGGTGGGCGCCAAATTATTTTACCCTTAAAATGAGTAACAATTGAATTTATACGCGGTTTAAAGGATACGTAATTTAATTCAATACGAATGGTCTAAGAACAACAAATAATTGAATTAAAGGAAAACAAAACGATCAAACCAAACGCGATGGATGATTAAGCCTGGCTTTTTGATAAATATTGAAAGTTGGTTCCGATCAAGCCCTCGAGACGGGCTCGGTTTCAACTAAATAAATAAGGAGCTGAAGAACATTTTAGACAGTAATTAGAGAACAAAAATTAATTTTATTGCTTTGATATGCGTACCAACAGTGTTTGATAAATAGAAAGGTTCTCCCATTTATATATTAGGGGAGTTTCAATCCTAGTACAAGTCTAAATAAGGTGAAAATCTTTCTCTTCTAGTAAACTGTGATATGTAGTTAATATCGGGTGAGATTTACGTTGTAATATCCGGTTAAGGGCGGATATTTCGTACCCTCATTTGTCATGTCTAATCGTCTTTTCCTTAGCCTCGGTTCTTTACTTTGCTCGAACTCAATTTTTCTCATGCTTGACTGTGTCCGATTCTTGGCGCACCATTTGTCCTCCCTGAGCTCTGATATGTGGAAGCCCTCGGCTTTGCCCGAGGCCATGTCGGACCATGTTGTCCCTCGTTTCTTTACCGGAAAATCAGGGATAACTTTATCCCCTATTTTACCCGTACACAATTAGATGGAAGAAGATTGTTTAAGAAATTAAATTCATTTCCTTACGGTACTCACCATGATTGAACTCTTCCAATTGAGGGAAACCCTTCGGAGCATTAAATGATCTTATTGCAATTTAGGCTAACTCTCTTCTCGGAAGAATACATATCATTTCCATATCCTACTCTTCTCCATATTTGCTTGGATTAGACATTAGATAGCGTTAAAATAATAAATCATCTAATATATTTTTAACGCTTATGTAAAATGAATAAATTAAGTGTAACTCTTAGCAGTAATGTACTAGGTATCACTAAAGGTGAAATTTCATTTTCTTAACTAAAAATTTCGGGTTTAATTTAAAAATAAAAAAACTTCAAATAATTAGAGAGTACTTTCTCAACGATTTTGAATTAATCGGCTATAAATTTCGATTATTAGATTATTATAAGAACAAAAAAGTAGTACGTCAAGGGCCGGCAATTACACCAAAATGGTCTAACATTTCATTAAATCTTATCATTGAGTAGTGTGTTTCTCCGTTTTAAAATTTGATATCTTTCGCTACTCCTAAATAAATTAACTATAACTAATATTTTTAATGAGCTCGACTTCCCAGTAAATTAAAATGTATGCCGCCGTTAGTTTGATTGAAACCTCTGCTAAATCTAGATCTATAATTAGCTTACTCTAAAAGATCAAGGTGGATCAAGAGATTTATTTATTAATACAAAACAAGTAAATTTGAGTGTATGTTGATTTTAAATGTAGGTCCTGCAATTAGTGATGTACAAGGGCAGAGCTAAATCATTAACTATGGATCGGACGAACCTAGAACCTTTTTATCTAATCCTTGCTCCTGGTGACGTATGCAACATCTTAACCTATAGGATAATTTTCTGCCGGTTTAAGGCTCTCCTTTTATGTCTCAAATTTATATTTCCTTTATAATATTATGTTCAAACAATATTAGTCCATTTTGAATAGTCCAAAAAATTACTGCAATTTTCTCAAATTATTTTTGAAATTTTGAACCACAATTAATTATGCCGAAGGTAGTACTTTTTATCGTAATTTTCTAATATAAAATTTTTTCTTCAAAAATTGTAAAGAATTTATTCGAAATTCACAACCGGACATTACAGCAAACCCTAAAATGGGATAAAACAGAATTATTTTCAAATAAACAATTTACACACATAAAAAAATTCGTTAAGCTATATATTGAATGGCATCCCCTTAATTTATCCAAAGCCTGTCTCTCATTGCCTGCAGTTAGAGGTGTACAAACAAAACCGATAAACCGTACCAAACCGATAATCCGAGTTAAACCGAAAAAAAAATCCGATTGTGGCTTGGTATTGAAAAAACAAACCCGATTAACCTCTGGATTTGAAATCACTGCTTATATACCCGGTATTGGCCATAATTTACAAGAACATTCTGTAGTCTTAGTAAGAGGGGACGGGAAACTGGTCGAGATAGATGACAGCACCTTTTTCCCCTCTTCCTTACCGGTGGAGAACAGCCATCGGACCGGATTTGTCGTAAAATTGAGATTATTTCGTTTCCTTCCTTATCAGAGAGGGGCCCGCGGGGCTTATTTATTGAAAAAGGGGGAGTGAGGGGGGGGGAAGGAAGAAAGTACCGGAAGTGATAATAAAAGTGGGAATGCTGTCACTAGAACGGACCACACAAATAGAGGTGATCTATGCATAGTCATTCCAGGTCCACGCATGTTGAAGATAGTTGTTATAAAATTAATAAACCAAGGGTAGATGTCTGTCCCAACAACCTCGAAAATCAAGGGATTACCTCCGCATAGCCTCCAATGTCTGGATGGTCCTCTTAGACTGGCCATCGGTCTGAGGATGGAAGGCTGTGCTAAGACTCACTCTGCTACCCAAAGCCTTCTGTAGGCTCTGCGCCGAGAATAAAATCAAAAGAAGATTGATTGAAAAAGCTAAAGTACTCTTGATGGACTTCATGCAGCTGGCTTTCACTCGAATCTTTTGAGCACTTTAGTTGGTTGTTGACCAACGGAAAGCATGGGAGAAAAAAAGGAAGAATTTACGCAATTTCTTAGACCATAATTGGTTTGGTTTGATTTTAACTAAAAAAAAGTCAAACCGAAACCAAACCAACCCGATAGTACATTTATATAATTTTTAAAATATTTTATACATATAAATATTTATTGTAATATAATTAATTTATAAATATTTCTTAAACTTTTCTACAGTTTTATCTTTTAACGTATTATTTTAAGTTTGGACTTAACGTTCTTGAATGGTAAATAAATTTTATAGCCCATAAATGTAGTAACTCAAACAAAGTTCAAATCAACACTAATGCTAACAAAAGAAATTCAATTCAACGCTAGGAATGACGATAGTGTTGGATATCTATTTTTTAGTTTTACACTGGTTTATAATGAAAATGCATAACTTGGTTTATCTCTTTCTTTAGTGCTTAGTTATTTAATTAATAGTACTTATTAGCTATACTTATTTTAGCATGACCTATATATAGTATTTTTAGATTATGTTAATTTTTATTATGGCTTATTAATTAGCAATATTTGATTTATGCAATTTTATTATCTTTGTTATTGAATATTTTAGTATAATGTTATGACTTATCTAATGTTATTGTGTTATTTTCTTAGAAAATACATTATATAATTGTATTTTACTAGGACTAAAGAAATATTTAGAGCACAAGTTGCATATTTTGTGCTATGCAGACTTTACCGGAAAAACAAACCCGAAAACCCCCAAAAAAATCGAGAAAAATCGAGATTGAAAAACCCGAATTTATTGATTTGATTTGGTTTATAAATTTAAAAACCCGACACCATTGGTTTGGTTTGATAATTGAAAACCCGAATTAACCCGACCTATGTACACCCTTACCTGCAGTGGTTCAGCCTCTGCCTCTGAATCTGCTCTTGGCACCTTTGTGACCCTTGATTGTCGATATCGTCTTCCGTCACAGTGGTACTGACGGTGAAAGTGTTGGCACTTGCAACGGCTAACAAACACAAGAGGAGCTGCAGCAAGAAAAAGCTTTGTCATGGTGATCAAGCTAAGTGTGTTTATTATGAATAGTAGCTAGGGAGAGGTGAATTGTTGTGATTGTGATTGTGAATTCAATTTTAAGGGTAAATTTATAGCGGATTCGATGCTTAGCATGGAAAGTACTGTTGGGATTTTAAGCTTGTGTAGCTTAAAAAAAGTGAATGAGAAATGGAGGGAAAATAAAATATTTCAGTTTCCCTTGGAAAAGGGACATTATCCCATATCGGAGAAAGAAAAGGTTTTTGATGGATATATATATAATTGCTCTTCTTCTAGCTCTTAAAGAGTTAAGAAAAAGGCAAGCCCCGCGCCGTCGTCGTCGCTCGGCTTCGGATTTGGTCAAAGATTGATTGATTAATCTTTTTGAACAAAATTCCTTTCAATTATTTGATTAATTAATTAAATAATTAACGAAAAATTCAATCCAGAATAACCCATGACCCGCGATCCGGATCGGTCAGGTCCGTTTTCTTTCCCGAATTATTTTAAATATATTTTTCCCGCAATATTTCAAACACCCCTTTTCCAACAGCCATGACTGTTTCTGAAAGGTTGCAAACCTTTTCAAAAACAATGCCAGCAACTCTATAAATAGAGTTTGAATCCCAGAATCTTTCCTTACGAAATTTTCTGAGCTTCTTCTTCTTCTTCTTCTTCTTCTTCTTCTGCACAATATTTTCCAGTGTGTTTTACGACCATTGAGTGGTTCGCAGTTCATCAGAGTTTTGGTACCAATACACTGGTGAGTTAAATCATTCTATCCTGGGAGGATATATTCCAGCACCTCGGGTACTTGAGGGGAATAATTTCTTTAAGGACACACTATGTATTTAGTGGGCTCGATTTATTCCTATACTGTTTTTTGTTTATCAGAATCTATTTCATTAAACAAGTATTACTAACTTTCTGTTTTATTTTTTCAGAAAGTTTAATTGTTTATTGCATCAATACAGAATAATAACAAATACGTGTTGTATCAGTGCTAAGGTAGATGAAGAAAGCTCTTTACATGGCTGGCTTTAACCTCCCACGTCAATTTACATGCAAGTGCTGCCAGAAAGCTCTTTAATTTGTTCGGATTCAAAATGCAGCTATCTTTTGATTATTTTATGAGGTTCCGTCCATATATGATCACATCTAGCAGTGCTTTTGCAGATTTGTCCATCTTGTCGAAGTTTTTGTAAATTAATGTTCCAAAATATATAATTGAGACTCAGCATCGAAACGGGAGATTTGATTTTGTAGTCTATTACAAATACCATTCTAATTACTCCGTATATGACTCATTTATTTCACATATCAGTAAAAAAAAAATACAAACGTCTTCGTAGAATTATTTTAAGTTGACATAAGAGATCATGATTTGTTCCCTAGACGTTCTGAGCTGAGCATGGAGGGCTAAAATCTCTCTCATTGGACTAACGCACCTTTGGCAAGGACTATTAGCACTAGCATTTTTTTCCATACGTCCTAAGAAAGTAAGAATGCCTTGTACACACTTCACATATTTGATAGTCCGCTATCTATGTCTTAGAATTTTAATTGCTTTCTGTTTCACCTTAAAACAAATATTTGACTTGAACTTATATAAATCGATTGGTATAGTATAATTTTATAATATGAATTTTGTTAACTTAAATATTGATACAATTTGATTAACGCCGTCAAACTTAAACAGAGAAGAAGCATAAAGAACTTTAATGAATTGTTGATCCACAAAATGCATGGGGACTGCACATTATTTGAACCAAGTCGAGTAAAATATATGGCAGCTCTTCCTCTCTCAAAATATTCCTTTGCAGTTAGGAGCGGACGTAGAACCAACCACGGGTCGGCCGAATATAATAATTTTTTATTATATTATGTATTTGTATTAAGAAATTTTATTAATTATGTACACATTAAATTTAGAAACTAATTATTAGTACTTGAAATATTCGTTCTAAATTCTTGAATCTATAAAGTTGAAATTCTGACTTCATCATTATTAGCGGTTCGAAATGAATAATCAGACAAAGGTCTTATATATATTGTTTATAAATACCGCAGAAGAACTATAAATATAGTCAGCATCAAAATCTAAAGCCTATTATCCATGCCACACTTGTAAACTTCTTTTGAAGTACATCAAAATGAATCAACAATATCCAATTCTCATCCAAAGCTCACTAAACAAGAAAAGCAATGGACTATCATTTGAATATAAATTTAAAGAGATATAAACGAGCAAATTCATCTATCATACAACATCTTTTTCTTTTTCTTTTCTTCTTTTGATGTGTCAACTTGATTACAGTCTTCAACTTCAGAATCATCCAATGCATGGTCGCTTTTCCTGTTCTCTTCATTACACTCCCAACTCTTCATGGCCATTGCCTCTAGAAAAGTGCAAGACACAAACCTTGTAGTAATATATAGATGATAAAGCATCAGTGGACAATAATTCTACTGATGAAAAAAAAAAAAAGGCAAAGATTGAATAATAGACTCCCCCATTTGATGTGGTAGTGTTTGACTAGACACCAAGTTTGAAAACAAATTAATGAATGGTAAGAGTCTACAAGTCCTCTCATACTTCTTTCTTATCAAAAATATAAACTTTTATGAAAATGATTCCCAACAAATCATATCATTAAGATTGTAAAGTGAGAATGATAGATTAAACAACTTGAGCATATAAAATTGTGACAATCTTTTTTAGACGAATTAAAAGAAAAGTATGTCACACAAAATGGGACAGAGGGAGCGATAAAAATTTACCAAAAAAGTACATTAAAAAACAAGTGAGTGGTTTCTTGAATTGGGATCATACCAGCTCGTAAGGTGGAAGATGATGATCAGTGTAACCAATCCGTCAAAAGAAGAAAAGTGAAGAGAGCAAGCAAAACTGCAGGCAACAAACCAACTTTGGATTTAAATGATGCAATGCTGGGCAAGTCTGGTGGAAGAGCACATTCTTCCCCATTGAAAAACACCTTAGCAGGGAATCCATCACCAGCTGCAACATTAATATGTGGTGTGTACTTCTTTAAGAAAGAAATAACAGATTGCTGTTTTCCGGGCACTCTTGGATCCTTATTAGGATTACTCCCATTAACTTCTCCAACCAAGAAATTCAAACCAGGCAACCCTTGCATAAATATAGTGTTGTTCCTATTAGGCAGCTTTGTCCCATTGAAAGAATAAACATTTTCATAGCCACTAGCTATATCTTTTTTCATTTGAATTGCTGTAAACCAATCTTCAAAAGAATCATCTCCCCAATTGAATAGAGTTATTCTAGCAGTCCATCCACTCTTGTAATCACTATCCACATGCCAATTAATGCTCACCCCACAATTATCAGGACAAGGTAATTTTTTGGGCAGAGGACCAAAATGTTTGATATCGTTCCAAGCTTTAGCCTTTTCCTCTCTATTTTCAAAAGGGACAAGAAGTGCTTCAGGAGGAAGAAGCAGCGGCTTTCTATTCGCGTCACATTTAGACGTCTGTTCACAGCCGCAGGCGCAAGTGCTGCATGGGATAACAGAATCTGCATAATAAGCAGAGAAAGAAACACAGCATTTGGCTCCTTTGGGCTTCGGACGAGTAATGTTACAAGTAATTTGCCAGCTAGCTACTGCTGTAGTAATAATTCCAATTCCATTAGGATCTGGAAATTCAGATGGATCTACTCTGACTGGAGGTCCACATTGATAAGATGGATTAATTGTACCCTCAATTTTCCAGTTCTGAGGGGGATTTAAGGCGGTTCTGTTTAAATCAGGAGGGAGTTTGAAAACTTCCATCTGGAAAATGGATCTTGCTTGGGTCTCATTCATGATAGGCGACAAAAGAGTCCCGTTTCTGCAACAATAAGGTAATTTCCCAACTTTATCATCGTCGGCTTTCTCTTTAGGCAAATCAGAAATGAGTGGTTTCTTTTGGCAATTGATTACAGTAGTGAAATCGAAATCCTTGTAATATTGTCCTTGAGGTCCGTAAATGCATTCAGAAGGGTCTTTCTTGTGAGTATAGGCACCTTTAATGCTGTAAATGAACTCATTTCTCATCCACTCCCACGTTAAGTTCCAATGATCAAGACGACCCAAAGGATTGAGATTATCAATAGTGACCTGGGCTTGGTACTTGTTCGTGTACGCTGATAGAACATCGTAAATTATGGAGAGGTCTCCATAACGGCGGGGCATGAACTTGGTGGTCACATTCTTGGCCTTGAATTTAGGATCCCTCGTGCAGCAAACATGCATATAACTTGCTGCAAAAAGAGTTAACAGGTCAACCTTCTAGCAGGAAGTAATACATTAAAAGCAAATTTTACCCAAAAATTCATTCCACAATTACATTGAATGAAAACACATGTTTCTTTGGAAGAGGGAGATGGGGAAAGGCGTTACATGTTAAAAGAGGAAACAGAAGTTCAGAAAAGAAAGAAACACAGCCTTTAATTTGCACGAGAAAGGGAGAGACAGAATTATCTGATGATCAGATAACCATGGGAATATTTAATTTTTTTATTTTACAAAAGTTTCAACGCCTGTGTTACTTATAAGGTAGATAATAAACGCTGCAATGTAAATGCATGCATTGTTACAAGAATAAGTGTATTCCTACGCTACATATGGTGGAATAATTGGAATCCCTTCATTCTTGACAAGAGTTATCGGTTATGACCAGGGGTGGATTTCGAGGGCGGAAAGGGGTTCACCCAAACCTCCTTCGCCGAAAAATACACTGTACATATAAGTCAAAATCCATTTTGTGCCTCTATATTTTATATTTTGAATCCTCTTTACTCAACCCAAACATATAGCTCAATGGTCAAAGGGGTTCATTTGTTGAATCCCCTTGGCGAAAATCATGCTTCCATCACTGGGTCCGAGTTTGGAGAATGGAGAATTTCTCTGTATTACGCGTATTACTCCCTTGCTGGGCTTACTCAGAGGTATTCAGAGTAATTGCACTATTGGGTTTCGAATACCCATTGCTTAAATTGGAAACAACATTTTTATTCCTATCATTTAAAGTGCAGTGCAAAGGATCTATATGCTGGTAAAAAGAAATGAACTTTTCAGACCAAAAGCATGAAAAATACCCCCAAAAAGAAAGAAAAAGACATACGTACTATAGCGCTTAGGAGCAGGGCATTTGTATCCCTCATTGACGAGCTTGATTGTTTTAGGCATAGGAGTTGCTTTATCTTTGAGACCAAATTGCGTCCCCTTAATACTGATTTGAGCAGACATTTGAGTAAAATCTCCTGCGGTGTCTATAGCTGTTTTCAAATCAGACTGTGGATACCCTGCCAATGTTGTACCATTTTTACCTACTTTTACAGGAAATCCATCACCGTCAATTGCAACCGCTCCATCTGCGGATACCAACAACTCATTATGCTGAAATCCCACAAAAACTTTCCAGGATTTCAGCTCATAAATCCCTGTATTCAACACCGTTAACATGGACTTAAATGACCATGCTTGTGCTGATATGTTCTTCACCAATGGATATACTTTGTCTCGTCCCTCGAAACTATACGTGACAAAGATTCCATCACAATGCTCTTGCTCCGGTGGCGGTGCCGCCGGTTTTTCCTCTCCGCCATAATCTTGCCCGTTACATGTTTGAAAAAACAACACTAGTGCGACCCAAGAGATAGCACTCCATGGAATTTGCATTCCTTTACCTTTTATAACCATGGAGGACTTAAATATGGTTTTTTAAGAAATGATGTTTTGTTAAATATAATTCTCGATTTTGGATCACATTTAAGCAAAAAAGAAAACAGAGGGGAGGAGGAAAGCGGAGGCAGCAGACGGCCGGTGAAGGGAAAAGGTTGGATCACCACCAGCTGAAGCCGTGTGAATGCACACAACGGCGCAGGAGGTGGTAAGGGAAAAAAATGGACGTCACAGGAAGAAAAAATGTTGAATTATAATAGACAGAAGAATGTAAGACCTGTTCAGCTTTGCTCTCTTCCTCTAGTTTTAGCGATTCATGCGGAGAACACATATAAACGTAAACTTTTACGGATGCTATTTGGGGGATAGTATTGTCTAAATGAATTTGTTTTATTGGTCATTAGAGTATGTCAATCACTTATAGAAATTGAATATATTTGGAATTTGGTGCAGTATTCTGGGGCCTAGAACAACAGAAAATAAATACTAGCTCCTTTCATTTCGCCCTATCAAAGAAAACAGAGGTCTCTTTTCAACTGCAGATTTCATTTCTTCATCTGCATTTTTTCAAAAATATTCAGAACGATTCTTGTATAAAAATTCGGTCTTTTCTATATTATTAGTCAAGAACTCTTGACCAAGAAGATGTAGACGTTAGAAAGAGAGAGGAGACGGAGATGAAAATAGAGAAAGGAGAAAGAGCTTGATTTCTTATTCAATAATGTTACTTTCCTTTAGTACACAAACCTATTATATATAACTTACTAACGGATTATATTAATGCTTATCAAATGACTCCATTGCCCTTGTATCATTTAACACCCCTCAAGATAGGTGGAGTAAAGATGTTAAAGTACACCTAGCTTGGAGTTGAGATGCTCATGATGAACTCTATTGAGACCTTTGGCGAGAATATCAGCAGGTTGCTCTTTTGTAGTGATGTAGTTGGTGATGATCAAGCCTTGTTGTATTTTTTCTCTTATGAAATGACAATCGATTTCTATGTGTTTGGTTCTCTCGTGATAAACAGGATTTGCAGCTATTTGTATAGCTGCCTTACTGTCTGTATAAATGTTAACTGGAGTTTTAAATTCTATGTCTACCTCCTTTAGCATACCTAGAAGCCAAATCAGTTCTGCTACAGTTGTTGCAAGGCTCATATATTCAGCTTCTGCAAAGCTCCTAAAAACTGTAGTTTGCTTCTTAGATTTCCATGATACTATAGTCCCCTACTTTAATTAGAAACCCAGTAACAGATTTCTTTATGAGTGACCAGGCTGCCCAATCTGCATCACAATATGCAGTGATGTTGTTGCTGTAATTAGTGGGTAAAATGGATGGCCTACCCTGATTGATTTTTTACATATCTGACAATTCTTAAGGCTGCTTCCATATGATATTTCTTTGGTTGTTGAAGAAATTGACTCAATATCTGAACTCCAAAGGCAATTTCTGGCCTTGTTACTGTTAAATATAGTAACTTCCCTATGAGCCTTTGATAGGCTGTTTGATCTGTTAGAGGGTCTTCTTCTGTTTTTGTATTCTTTTCGGGATGATCATCACACTTCTTAGAAGTAAGCTTCATAGAAATATCAAGGGAGTTAGTGCAGGTTTAGCAGTTGTTAGGCCAACTTCTAAAATGAGTTCCAATGCATACTTTCTCTGATGCATTGTGATCCCTTGCTTAGATCTAGCAAATTCAATGCCAAGAAAGTATTTTAACTCTCCCAAGTCCTTCATTTTGAAGGCTTGCTGCAGTGAAGCTTTTGTTTCTTCCACAAGTTTCAAACTGTTTCCAATGATTAACATATCATCAACATATACTAGGACTATAACAATGCCTTCATTTGTCCTCCTTATGAACAAAGAGTGATCAAACTGACTCTGTTTACACTTGAACTTTTGTAGAGCTTCATACAGTTTTGCATTCTACTGTCTTGATGCTTGTTTAAGTCCATATAAGGATTTAACAAATCTGCACACTGATCTATTCTCCCCCTGACTGTTAAATCCTTGAGGCAAGTCCATATATATTTCATCATAAAGATCTCCTTGAAGAAATGCATTGTATACATTCATTTGATGTATGTGCCACTTTCTTGCTGCTGCTACTGCCAGTATAGTTCTTACAATGATCATTTTCACAACATGTGAAAATATTTCCTGGTAGTCAATTCCTTCCTGTTGACTATACCCCTTTGCTACTAATCGAACTTTGAATCTTTCAATCTCTCCTGATGCTTTGTATTTTATTTTATAGATCCATTTACACCCTATTGGTTTTTTACCATCCCATGTATGATTGGTTTCAAGTGTCTTTATCTCTTCATTCATGGCTTTAACCCATCTAGGATCTTTAATAGCTTCAAAGTATGCAACAGGTTCACAAACAGTAGAAGAAGTAGCAATATACGCTTGATACTTAGGTGGCAAATTGTCATATCCTATGTATCTGCTTAAGGGATAGGGTACATCCTCATGTATATTAAGAGAAACAAAATCTTTCATCCAAACTGGAGGTTGTGAACCTCTACTTGATTTTCTTGTGGCAGATAGCTGTTGTTGATTAGGTTGATCATTCTGATGATTCTCAGTGATAGGCATAGCAGGTATAGGCTGCTGCACCAATGTCTCTTCTTCAATATGGTCTTGAGGGTCTGAGATGTGAGCTGAAGTTTGATTTTCCATTGTGAAATCTGTAAGAGCTTCTGTTGGTGGTTGAGTACCTGCAGATTCATTCAGTCTAGTAGGGACATCAAATATAATATTAGAGGTATCTGTAAATATCCCTGAGTTTGGTGTAGTATCTACAAACAGTGGCTGGGTTGTGGACTTTTGTTTAGTGAAAGAAAAAATATCCTCTCTGAATGTGACTTCTCTGTTGATAAAAAGGGAGTGAGTATACAGATCATACAGAACATATCCTTTGTGTATCTCAGAATACCCCATATGAGCAATCATTCTAGTTCTAGGTAGTAGCTTGTCATGTTCATGTATTGTCTTAGCAAAACGTAGACATCCTAGTACTCTTAGATGTCATTGGAAAAGGTTTTCTGTTATGTAGCTTTTCATAGGGTGACATATGAACCACAAAACTAGGCATTCTATTTATTAAATAAACTACAACAAGAATACAGTGTCTCCAGAATTTGATGGGAATCTGGGCTTGATATCTAATAGCTCTGGTGACTTTTAAAATGTGTCTGTGCTTTCTCTCAGCTACACCATTTTGCTTAGGGGTATATGTACATGTCCTTTGATGTATTATTCCTAGATTTTTGAATAGAGTATCACAGACAGAGTTCACAAATTATATCCCATTATCAGTTCTGATTATCTTGACCTTTTTGTTGAAATGTGTTTGTACAAAACTGAGGAAATGCTGAAGGCAAACATATACATCAGACTTTTATTTAAGTATAAATATCCATGTCATTCTAGAATAGTCATCTACTACAGTTAGGAAGTACTTGTTTCCATCAAATGTAAATACTTTATATAGGCCCCATATATTCATATGAATCAGATCAAAGGGACTAGTACTTTTAATACTACTTGAATGAAATGGAAGTCTTGTTTGTTTGGCACATGGACATACAGTGCACTTATTTACTCTATCTCTAATTGTTTGCAGATTAATATAAAGCAATTTTTGAAGTCCTATAACATACATATGGCCAAATCTCCTGACAGCATCCTAGGAAGCTCAACTTTATTCAAGGACAAGGATGAAGTTTTGGAATCTCAAAGATGTCCTTTAATAATATGTCAAGCTAAAGAGTTACAAAATAAGGCCATTAGACTTCAAGTGCAAATAAAGAAGCTTTTAATTATGGAGGATGAGCTCAAGACCAAAGGAGATAAATTATACAAGTTTTACAATTATTTGGTGGCCCAAATTGAAGTTCAAGAGGAGGAAGATTGAGTCCCGAACTCGGCCCTTGAAATCTAGCAAAAGGGCACCCAGAAGAGCCCAAAATGAGCTTAAAAGAGGTCCAAATGGGGGTGTTTGAAATGGAGCCCAATTGGAGTCCAAACCAATGACCCGAACTAGTAGTTTTAAGGCCCAAATCTGCCCTAAAGGGATTTGGCCGCCCCTACCTAATTTTGTGACTTTTCTTATTTCTTAGCAACCACCCTACCTAATTTTTATGACTTTGTTACCCCTTAGCAGCTCCCTACCTACTTGTAATGACTTTTTATGCCTTAGTACTCCTATAAATAAGGAGTTCTTCTCATTCATTGAGACACTTTATTATTGATTAAGTATATCATACTTTGAGAGTTCTTTTGAACCTTTGTTACTTGTGCTTTGAGATTTATCTTTCAAACTTTACTAGTTCATAGTTCAACGTAGTAAGATTACTTCTCTATTGTGATATCTTTGATTCCTTTGTGGTATTCTTAGAAGGTGATTAATACTAGGTATTAATTGTTGTCTCAAGTTACTCGTAAATCGGTCAAGATCCGAATCTATTATTTTGATTTGCTTTTAAGTAAAGGCGTTTGATTTCTTCAATAAATCAAGACGTTGTTGCTTTGATCTTGTCAAGGCTATAGAACTTGCGTTCTTGGAAGTTCTTAGAATTCTTTCCTTGAATTTTCCCATATCCTTTATTTTCTGCCCTTCAGTTCTAGTTGCTCAATTCCTTATTGTTATTGATTTCGCATTTACTTTTCAAATTCTTACTCTAGTTTGGATTCACGACCTTGTCGTTATCATCTCCTATGCCACAACTCCACATTCTAACTCTCATTTGTAGATGTTCCAAGTTCTTTAGCAGACAAACTAAAATTTCTGAAGTTCCTTCTCTCAGCATCCATCTGTAGAAGATATAGCCTTGCTTCTTCTTTAATAATCTCCTTCACCTTCCCAGTAAAGTGATTCTGAAAAATACAAAAATTAAGAAAAAACATGGCTAAGCACTGCAGTTCTTTTGTTAGCTTGGAGATAGAAAGTAGATTGTATTTAAATTGAGGAACATAAAACACATTTGTTATAGTGTTTCTTTCTGAAATAGAGCTAGACTCTGTGTGTGTGACATGAGATATATCACCATTTGGTAGTAGTACCCTTTTTGGATTACTTGTCTCAACTACTGTGTTTTTGTTCAGTAGATTTATATCAGAGACAATGTGATTTGTAGCCCATGTATCTATGATCCATTCCTGAGATTTAGACACTAGCATTGCCATATCAATATCAGTACCTGCTACATTAGCTATAGAGGTTGGAGCTGTGATAGAGCTCTCGTTAAGCATCTGCAGAAGCTGATCATACTACTCCTTTGTAAGAGCATAGTTTCCAGTTGACATGTATTCTCTTGGATGTAAGTAACCTGACTTTGTGAGCCTGAAGGTTGTCCCAAATTTCTTCCACTTGTATGATCAAAAACATTTGTATTATGTCCATAGTTAAATGTAGGGACTGAATTATTGTATGTGAGTACATTTACATTATAGGCTGCATTATTGTTTCCCATATTTCCTCTCCTTTTTGGTTTAAAATCTGGAGGATATCCTACAATCTTAAAGTAATTTTCTTTGTTATGTCCCTTCATCTTGCAGAAATCACATTGCACATTGTAGTTTTTCTTGAACTTCTGATTCTGATTTTCTCCTGTTCTTCTGAACTCCAGTGAAGAATAAGGCAGATTCAAAGGAGAAGGAAGGAGGTGCGGATTGAGCCTCACACTGACTCTCATAATTTAACAGCATGGAATATGCAGTGTCACTGTCGGGCAAAGGTTTGATTGCCAGAATATTTCTCCTAATCGTGGTAAATGTGTCGTTAAGGCCCATTAGAAACTGATATAGTTTTAATTTCTGCAGATACACTACAAAGTCTTTAGAGTTTGGACAATCACAACCAGGAGCAGGAACTAGGGCCTCAAATTCCTCCCATAGATACTTGAGTTTTGAAAAATAAACTGATACAGATGCAGTCCCCTGACTCGGTATTGCAATATCTTTATGCAGATTAAAAGTTCCTGAGTCGTCTACCTTATTAAATTTTTCTGACAAATCATCCCAAACGGCTTGAGCACTAGATGCATACATGATTCCACCTAGTAAATTCTTTGAAACCTGGTTCATTATCCAAGATAAAACTATCGCATTAACCCTCTCCCAGTGATTTCACATAGTGTCTAGGAATTTCTCTTTCTTGCATGTTCAATCTATCATGCCTAATTTGTTCCTACCCAATAATGCAACACGCATAGAACTTTCAGATAGAGTAGTTCTCCATACCTGTCAATTGAAATGAAATTATTTGAATTCCACTCATATCAGCTGGTGACAGAAACAACGGATGATTATAATCGATTCCTGCAATCGGAATTCCAGAATTCTGATTCAATGCTGAAGTTCCCGTTGTTTGCCCTAATTGTTCTCTAATTGACCCCATTTTTTACTCGATTCTTTCAAATTTGAGTAGAATTAGCATAAATGAAGACTGATTTTCCAAGATCGATGAAAGCAAGCTATGAATTCAAGCTTGTGCGCTCTAATACCATATTATTAGTCAAGAACTCTCGATCAAGAAGAAGTAGACTGTTAGAGAGAGAGAGAGGAGACGGAGATGAAAATAGAGAAAGGAGAAAGAGCTTGATTTCTTATTCAATAATCTTACTTTCCTTTAGTACACAAATATATTATATATAACTGACTAACGGATTATACACCTAATAATTTTTAATGCTTATAAAATAACTCTACTGCCCTTGTATCATTTAACATTCTGTTATTTCCTCCACAAGTCTCCAGTTTCCTCAGAAAAATATGGAAGCAGCTGCAACAATCATTTCATTTTTGCCCCAATCAGAAATCTGCAACAGTCCCGCGAAAGGCATGCTGTATGGATAAGAGTTTCACCTCGTATTATTGGGGTCTCAGTAAAATTAGAAAGGGACAATGATAAAATTAAACTAAATATTCATAAAGATTAATTGTCACGAGTATCAGACAGATTCTTTAACTTTGTGAGATTCTTTAACTTTGAGTCTACGGATCTCTTGTTGATACTCTCACTCTATATAATCTATACCTTCCCCATACTTGCTATATATATATATATATATATATATATATATATATATATATATATATATATTGTCACGACCCAAATCTGCAACATTCTCTTTTGTCAAAACCAATGACAGACTAAACAAAGTACACAAACTTTGAAAGTAAAGTATAAGAAACCGTGGTGAATAATCTATATATTTATTTATCTATATAAAGGAAGGGAATGACAAAATGATGTGGCATCTCCCATAGAGTAGGAATTCTATTTATTTTTTTTCTTATTTTTTTACTTTTTTATTTCATTTTAACCATTTATATTATTTTAAATTTAAATATCCATATCCATAACTCACGCGTCTTGACGGAGGGTTGTGACTTTTCAAGTCTATAATCCTCAATTATTTATTGTGTTATAAATTGCATCATGGGTTGTGACTTTTCTAATCCATAACCCCCATCTTTCTAATAATGTGCTATAAATTGCATCTTTCCTTCGTATTTTTTCCTACTCTTATACCCTTTAGTTTTATGCAGGGTGTGCTTCTTGCACTCCTTTCATTTTGCAGAAAGTCTTCTTAGTTTTTGTAACATTCACCATTGTGAGATCTATGTCTTTGTAATAGGACGCATTGTTTTTTCCTCTAACGGCTTTGACAGAACCTAATTTTCAGAGGCCAAAAAGTAACATGGCCTTGCGGAAAAGTAACATGGTTTTGCTGATGTTCATTATCCATGGCAGTTATTTCCATGATCTTTTTGTTAATCTTTTGGTTTTTATCCTATTTTCACTCTTTATTTTGTTTTTGTTAGTCTCGCCAATATTGCTATATTTGTAAATAATAATTCTGGGAAATATAAGTTATTGTAATGAAACAGTAATTAATTCGAGCCCACTGAATTCACAGTGTTTCCTTAAGGAATTTAATCCCCTCCTAGTACCCAAGGTTATGGATTATTTCCTCTCAGGATAGAACGAATTACACACTGGTGTAGCGGTACTTCAAACCCCAGTATTTCAGCGAACACAAAGTTCGGTAGCAAATCACACTTACAGTTGCTTTATTTGAAGTTAAAACAATGTAGAACAAAGGAGTAGAAACTCAGAAAATCGTATGGAAATGCTGAGAGGAAGGAGTGCAATGTATAGCCAAAGTTGAGCGTTTTCAGTTTGGTGTTTTTATATTTTTCTTTCAACAGCTGCTGCACATATTTATAGCAGTCAGCTTTGAAGATGAACGACCCTCCATGGTGGAGCATGCACTAGCTTGTTTGTGGAGTAAGGATTGGAACATATCCGTTATAAATGCGGATAATCTTACGTTAATATTTACTATTAACAAATAAATTTGGTCCAAAATATTAATCAATCAATCGATCATTTGACCGAATCCGAATCCGAATCCGAATCCGAATCCGAGCCGAGCGAGCGACGACGACGACGGCGCGAGGCTTGCTTTCTTCTTAACTCTTTAAGAGCTACAAGAAGAGCAATTATATATATACCCACCAAAAATCTTTTCCTCTTCCAATATGGGACAATGTCTCATTGTCAAGAGGGGGAAACTTAAAATTTTACTCAAAAATTTCATTTTCCCTCCATTTCCCATTCACCCTCATTTTAAGACTATTTCATCTTAAATAACAAAAAACTCAATAATCCCCCACATGAATGGAGAATGGCTATATCACGGAAGTATGCATGAAAAAACTGTGTGATTTGCAAGCAAGGATTAATCGCATCTGGATAAGTAGGTTTCCCTTTGAACTTTCCGTAGTGAACTTATGTCGGATATACTCGGTCAATCAGTAGATTTGATATCTTTGAACCGTCGATCTTTGGTGTATACCTAGACAACCATAAGTCACACAATCAACCCTTAACCGTCTTTGGTTCTCATTGTTGTGTTCGTTTCAGCCATGAACACCGCCTGGTTTTATAAGTGCGTAGAGAACTGGCCTTACAAAAGTTCTCCTTGAAGCGGCTAACACTTCACACTTACATAGGTGATTCCTAAACGTGTCATCCTGTAGATACACTATTTGATATACCCCGTATCAAATTTAGAAATCATTAAAAAGCCTTAATGCTTTATCCTTAGTACTGAACATTGTCTCATCACGAGAACAGACTAAAATTTTATTTGACAATGTTGAACCATCATTAATGACTTTATTTGATCTCCTTGAACCTAGATCTTGGGATCTCCAGTCTTCTAGGTAGAGTTACCGCCACAATGACTTGTTCTCGGCCACATCCCCATTCCCCTTGATGATTTCTCAACTACCTCTCTAGTTAGGCCTTTTGTAAGTGGATCCAACATATTATCACTTGACTTTACATAGTCAATCGTGATAATTCCTCTAGAGAGTAATTGCCTAACGGTTTTATGTCTTCATCGTATATGACGAGATTTACCGTTATACATAACGCTCCCAGCCCTTCCAATTGCCGCTTGACTATCACAATGTATACATATTGGTGCCAACGGTTTGGGCCAAAATGGAATGTCTTTCAAGAAATTCCGGAGCCATTCAGCTTCTTCACCGGCTTTATCTAAGGCTATGAATTCAGCCTCCATTGTAGAGCGGGCAATACATGTTTGTTTGGACGACTTCCAAGATACCGCTCCTCCACCAATAGTGAATATATATCCACTCGTGAATTTAGAATCAGTTGAACCGGTGATCCAATTTGCATCACAGTATCCCTCAATCACCGCAGGAAATTTACTGTAGTGCAAGTCAAAGTTCTGGGTATATTCTAAATATCCTAAAACTCGTTTCATTGCCATCCAATGAGATTGGCCTGGATTGCTCGTATATCGATTCAGTTTACTTTTAGCACAAGCTATATCTGATCGTGTACAATTCATGATATACATTAAGCATCCTAACACACGAGCATAATCCAATTGTGATATACTTTGGCCTTTATTCTTTGCTAATGCAAGATTCACGTCAATTGGAGTCTTTGCAACTTTAAAGCCCAAGTGCTTGAATTTTTCAAGTACTGTCTTAATATAATGAGATTGTGACAATGCCAGACCTTGAGGAGTCTTATGGATCTTAATTCCCAGAATTAAATCAGCAACTCCCAAGTCTTTCATATCAAACTTGCTATTGAGCATACGCTTAGTAGCATTTATGTTGGCAATGTCATTACTCATTATCAGCATATCATCCATATATAGGCAAACAATGACTATGTGATTTGGAACATTTTTAATGTACACACATTTATCACATTCATTTATCTTAAAACCATTTGACAACATTGTTTGGTCAAATTTCGCATGCCATTATTTGGGTGCTTGTTTTAGTCCGTAAAAAGACTTAACAAGTCTACATACCTTCTTTTCTTTACCTGGAACCACAAACCCTTCAGGTTGTTCCATATAAATTTCTTCCTCCATCTCTCCATTTAAGAAGGCCGTCTTAACATCCATTTGATGAATTTCAAGGCCATACACTGCAGCTAATGCTACTAACATCCGTATGGACGTAATTCTTGTAACTGGAGAGTATGTATCAAAGTAGTCTAGACCTTCTCGTTGTCTATACCCTTTGACTACGAGTCTTGCCTTGAATTTATCAATAGTGCCATCATTTTTGATTTTTTTCTTAAAAATCCATTTAGAACCCAAAGGTTTATTTTCAGGAGGAAGATCAACCAATTCCCATGTATGGTTGTTCAATATGGATTCTATTTCACTATTGAATGCCTCTTTCCAAAACAATGATTCCGGAGAAGTCATAACTTCTTTAAATGTTTGAGGCTCATTCTCCAATAAGAAAGTCACAAAATCTGGTCCAAATGAAGTAGACGTTCTTTGACGTTTACTACGTCTTGGATCCTCCTGATTACATATACTTTCTTTTGTTTCTTCCCGAGGTCGTTTAGATCCTTCACCAAACGACTCACATTCCTTTTTATATGGATATATATTTTCAAAGAACTCAGCATTATCTGATTCTATAACCGTATTATTATGAATGTCGGGATTTTCTGATTTATGAACCAGAAATCGATATGCTTTACTATTTGTCGCATATCCTATGAAAACACAATCAACGGTTTTCGGTCCTATCTTTACCCTTTTGGGTTTAGGAACTTGCACTTTTGCCAAATACCCCCACACTTTAAAATAATTCAAGTTGGGCTTCCTTCCTTTCCATTTTTCATATGGAATGGATTGTGTTTTGCTATGGGGCACTCGATTTAATATTCGATTAGCCGTAAGAATGGCTTCCCCCCACAAGTTCTGTGGCAATCCAGAACTTATCAACAACGCGTTCATCATCTCCTTTAATGTGCGATTCTTTCTTTTCGCAATCCCATTAGATTGGGGCGTGTAAGGGGCTGTTGTTTGATGAATAATTCCATATTCAAAATATATTTCTTCAAAAGGAGATTCATATTCACCACCCCTATCACTTCTTATCATTTTTACTTTCTTGTTAAGTTGCGTTTCAACTTCATTTTTGTATTGCCTGAATGCGTCTATTGCTTCATCTTTACTATTCAGTAAGTAAACATAGCAATATCGAGTACCATCGTCAATAAAATTTATGAAATACTTCTTTCCACCGCGAGATGGTATTGACTTCATGTCACAAATATCTGTGTGAATTAAGTCTAAAGGATTTGAATTCCTTTCAACTGACTTATAAGGATGTTTAACATACTTAGATTCCACACATGTTTGACATTTTGATTTTTTGCATTCAAACTTAGGCAGTACTTCCAAGTTAATCATTTTCCGCAAGGTTTTATAATTGACATGACCCAAACGTACATGCCATAAATCATTTGACTCAAGTAAGTAAGAAGAAGCTGAAATATTATTATTGTTTTCCACAACCATTACATTCAGATTGAAAAGGCCCTCGGTGAGGTAACCTTTTCCTACAAATATTTCATTCTTACTTATGACAACCTTGTCGGACACAAAAACGCACTTAAAACCGTGCTTAACAAGAAGTCCAGTAGAGACTAAATTCTTTCTCATTTCGGGAACATGAAGGACATTGTTCAAAGTCATGACCTTGCCAGAAGTCATTTTCAGAAATATCTTCCCATATTCTTCAACTTTTGTTGTTGAAATATTTTCCATATAAACTGTCTTTCCGGGTCCAGCAGGAGCATAAGTAGCAAAAGCTTCTCTAACTGCACAAACATGGCGAGTAGCTCCAGAATCAAACCATCACTGTTTAGGATTTCCCACCAAGTTACATTCAGAAAGCATGGCACACAAGTTATCAACATCATCATGCTTTACTACCATGTTTGCTTGACCCCTTTTCTTGTCTTTCTTTGGAGCACGACACTCCGTAGATTTGTGTCCGATTTTTCCACAGTTGTAGCAGTTTCCACTGAACCGCTTCTTGCTTGGGTTGTATTTCGGAACAGAAGCCTTCTTCCTCTTTTTGTTATTTTCAACAATATTTGCTTCCATTATTGTTGAATTTCCACGGCCTCTCCTTTCAGCAGTTTTATTGTCCTCTTCGATTCTCAACCGAACAATGAGATCTTCAAGGGACATTTCCTTTCGTTTGTGTTTCAAATAATTTCTGAAGTCCTTCCACAACGGAGGCAACTTCTCAATCATTGCTGCTACTTGGAATGCTTCATTGATGACAAGACCTTCAGTAAGTAGATCATGAATAATCACTTGCAATTCCTGGACTTGGGTAATAACAGACTTGCTATCTACCATTTTGTAGTCCAAAAATTTTGCGGCAATGAATTTCTTCATCCCGGCATCTTCAGTTTTATATTTCTTTTCAAGCGCATTCCACAATTCTTTTGACGTCTCCACGCCACTGTATACATTATACAGATTATCATCCAGTCCGCTAAGAATATAATTCTTGCATAAAAAATCAGAATGCTTCCACGCTTCAATCACGAGAAAGCGTTCATTCTCTGGATTTTTATCTGGCAGATCAGGAACATCTTCCTTGATGAACTTCTGTAGACATAACGTAGTTAAGTAGAAGAACATCTTCTGCTACCAGCGCTTGAAATCAATCCCGGAAAATTTTTCGGGTTTTTCTGCCGGTGCCAACGCCGGTGTTTGGCTTGTCGATGCGTTGGCAGTCACCGTCGGAATAGCTTGGTTTTCGCTTTCAGTCATCATTTTTTCTGTAAAAGAATGACACAAACAAACGTTTAATAAACGTTTTCAAATTGGAGTAAAAATCACGTAGATTTTAATCTCCAACAAAACGCCATGAAGGCTTTACTCTCCAAAATGGGAGTACACAAAACCACAAAGGTTTTAGTTTGCAGAATAATAAGAATAATACAAATACAGAAATAAATAATTAAATTCCTTAAGCTTGTTAGTCCCACCAATATTGCTGTATTTGTAAATAATAATTCTGGAAAATATAAGTTATCGTAATGAAACAGTAATTAATTCGAGCCCACTGAATTCACAGTGTTTCCTTAAGGAATTTAATCCCCTTCTAGTACCCAAGGTTATGGATTATTTTTTCCCAGGATAGAACGAATCACACACTGGTGTAGCGGTACTTCAAACCCCAGTGTTTCAGCGAACACAAAGTTCGGTAGCAAATCACACTTATAGTTGCTTTGTTTGAAGTTAAAATAATGCAGAACAAAGGAGTAGAAACTCAGAAAATCATATGGAAATGCTGAGAGGAAGGAGTGCAATGTATAGCCAAAGTTGAGCGTTTTCAGTTTGGTATTTTTATATTTTTCTTTCAACAGTTGCTGCACATATTTATAGCAGTCAGCTTTGAAGATGAACGATCCTCCACCCTCCATGGTGGAGCATGCACTAGCTTGTTTGTGGAGTAAGCACTTGGCCATGGTGGGAAGAGCATTAGGCGGCTGCTATTGCAGCTGGTGGTCAATACACGGATATCCGAAGCCGAAGCCGAAGCCGAAGCCGAAGCCGAGCCGAGCGAGCGACGACGACGGCGCGATGCTTGCTTTCTTCTTAACTCTTTAAGAGCTACAAGAAGAGCAATTATATATATACCCACCAAAAATCTTTTCCTCTTCCAATATGGGACAATGTCTCATTGTCAAGAGAGGGAAATTTAAAATTTTACTCAAAAATTTTATTTTCCCTCCATTTTTCATTCACCCTCATTTTAAGACTATTTCATCTTAAATAACAAAAAACTCAACAGTTTTTTCCCTCATTAATTTTCAATTACTCAGTTAAAGGAGAAGACCGTTTCCAAGAGGTTTCATGTTCCAAAATGTAACGTTTCAGGTCATTAAGTAATGGAAGTCATAGCTCTTCATTGTTTGATGTTTCTTTCATGCGTTCAGCAAAGATTTATATAATATAGTGAACGTGCAATATCTATTCATCTTCCGACGAGTCACTTTTCATATTCATATTGTTTACTTATCTTTTTCTATGAATAGCTTTATTTTTTTTGGTTGCAAAGCCTTTGCCTCTATCTGTGTGTGATGTTTTCTCGGTTCTGGTAGAATTCAAATCAGTCTCTATCTGTGTGTGATGTTTTCTCGGTTCTTGTAGAATTCAAATCAGATGTAAAAGACTACGATGGTATGATGGTAAAATTAATAATTTATTGTATTCAAGTCTTTGTGTTATACCAATTTTTAATTTGCTTATTGTAAACTAGTGATATTATTCGCGCTTTCGCACGGTCTTTTAAAAAGATTACAAAATACTTTTTAGATATTTTTAGTAAATTTGTAAAATAGATTAATAAGAATTAATGGCATAGATAGATTATATCACAGATATAAGCATCTTTTCGGATTAATTAGCTCTAACGCTCTACATATCACTAATATCACATTAACGACCGAGATCTACAGTATCAAGGAAATAAAACAATATTCCAAAATATTATTCGGATTCCGGATACAAGGAGTGTCCTCTTTTCTTTGTATTTACCTATAAATCTCTTTCATCTACCTTGGGCCTCCTACCAAATTCTCGCAATTATTGTTTCCCATCTAACAATACCAAAATATCTCAACTTTGTATTTCTATATTCCTAAAATGAAGCCAAAAACATCCATCTGTTCTGAGTCATCCTGCAAATTGAGATAACTAATCCTAATTTATGAAGGAGAGAAAGACTAAATATAAAATTATAGATGAACCTAGAGAAAAGAAGTATCATAGGAATACATTTAGGAACATGATAAGTTTAATAAACTTACACATTAAACATTTGGGAGTTATGGAGATAAAAGTATAGGAGAATTGTGAGTATTAATTAAGTGTAGAAGATGAAGAGGTTTGAGAAATAAAAGACGATTAATGAGCAACAAATCTTAATATTAATAGTAAAAATATATACTTGGATTATGTGATTCACGTTTGAATCGATGATATTCGATTTAATTGATTGAAATATGTTGATTAGTCTTCTTTCTAAAGTTTGTTCCACTACGTCTGTGTTCGACGTTGGTGTTGTCAAAGAGTATATGTGTAAGCTTTTGTTGTTAACCAAATAAGTACCAAGTTTTTAAACTTGTGAGCCAACAGAAAACAGAGGAACACCTCTTATAATCTTCGTTATTGTGCTTTTCAGCATTTAGAGTGTAATCAAGAAGTTTTTTCAGACTGTACGTCTACCAACAAACCATATACTTGGCCACAGGAATCATTAGCAGTTCACAATCATACTCTTGAATAAAATATCACATCTAGAAATTCTCAAAAATAAGGTTTATGTTGTAAAAAGTTTGAAGTGCGTATTCTAACAATTCTAGATGTTAAGCTGTCTAGAGTACTATAGAGAACAAATCAGCAACTATATGAACATTTAGCATACTGTTCCTTTTTTTAAGAAAAACAGTTTCTTCCAGAATGGGAGAGTGGGTGATCAGGTAACGCTCATCACTAACTATCTTTCTTTGAAAATAAAAAGATATGTTGTACTTTCAATTCTTTGAAAGATGAAAAACTAAACCAGAATAACTGCTTTCTATAAACAGCAAACAACAGAAAAAAGATTATTTCCACATACTCACAAAAGCTTTTCCCCAATAATCAATATAATACAAAGAGATCCAGAAAGATGCATTAGAAGAGAATATTTATAGGACTACTTGGAAACAAATAGAAAAATAATCTCACTAATATAGTAGTAGATTACTATATGGGTTTTGATCAGTGAGCAAATTCCAATTACAAAGTTATGACAGAGGTCCTGTAGGGAAATGAACGGGAAAACAACGATAATAATACTGCAATAATATTTGTGAGCGGAAATACACGAATTGGCTTGAGTCGATAATAATACTGTAATAATATTTGTGAGCGGAAATACATGAATTGGCTTGAGTCGTGCTGGGCACTGTTCTAAGAAACTATTTCAGCAATGTGAAATATTTTTCCATAATTAAACAAGCTCATATCTATTTATTTAGGGGATGCAGGAATAAACAAAATATTAATAATAAATCCAGCAAGTTAAAAAATTGTAAAAGAAAAAACTTGTGAACGAGAATTTGGCCGAAATGGGACTATAGAAGAAAGCTTAATAATTGCTATTATAATGGTTATGTAGCTAGGTAATGATTGAACTACAAAGGAGAAATAATTTTCTTTCTTTTGTTGATCATATGGATGGGTAGATTGTGACTATATAACCAAGAATAATGATGATAATCTTAACAAGTGGTTTAACACTTGTCTATGAACAATCATGCAAGAGGACACATTTGTCCATAGCTTCTAGAAGGCTTGCCATAAGTAAAAACTCTTTACATGCATATTGACACTTTGTTTAAGGCATAACACTTTGACTCATTTATTTTGAAAATACTACCACAGGTCCACTTCCACACTCAAAAGTACAGTTATCCATTTCCAGCAATCAAATATTAGCGAGGAAATTCTATAGAAGATATTGATACTCCAAAGCAACTGTGTCTGGTTGGAGAGTTAATATGATAACAGATAACATCGTCCCAAACAATAATGATCTCCCAAGGCCGAGCAATCACTTTGTTATGTTTTTGAGATGTCAGTGAGAATCCTGGCATCAAATATTGATATGTCAGTTTTTATCTTTGAATAAACGGAGGATATATAGAACTAACACAAGCAAAACCATGCAATCATCCTTCTTTATGAAGGAACTCTGTTTCAACCAAACATAATGACAACAGAAATCAGATTACTATCATTCAGAGAAATAGCATAAAACACTCATCTTGATATCATAAGATATGATTAGATGCTCCGTAATTGAAAGTTAACCCCTTACCTACATGTTCAAGAGTACTTCTATAGATGACCTTTGGGCTTCCTCAAGAACGGTCGACCCCATCACAATGGACCTACAAGTGGAAATACAGAATCACTAATTAAAGAGGAAAACAATAAAAAAGGCATTAAGAATATTTGATAGAACCATAAAGGAAGAAATCTTTGTAAAGTTATACCGCTCGTAGAGTGGTTAGTGACGCTAAAGTTAGATCTTTTGAAGTGGAATTTCAGCATTGATAATCCCCATTGTCACCAAAATGTCTCCAAGTAAACAACTTTCAGTCTTCCCCTGCAACAACACTCGTGAGGAAGCATATTTTTTTTTCTTTTTTCTTTTTATTTTAGTCAAATCATACAGTTGAAATCAAACAGAGTATTTCCTCTTCAAAATACACATGCAATTATAAAGCCACACATTCATACATACATAGATACAAACATATATAAATATATGACCTAAATAGTAAAATATTATAGTTCTTGTTCAGTTGTTCTCAGAATATTGGATTAAGTCCTTTGTTAGGTAAAATAGTAGTTAGGTTCTTCCAACTTTCATGTATAACCAGATTCCCCGCACACTTAAAATGCTTGTGGGAGTTTCCCCACATACTTGGATTACAATTGCAGACATTTAATTTAAATCTTGCATGTAGATCATTAGATGAACAAAGCTAAGTTGAAAACATATTTGGTTCAGTTTGTAAAGCAAGCCAACTTGAAAAGTTTCTGAAAGAACAAATATACAAGTCAACAGATATCAGAAGAGAACGTCCCCAAAGAGACCCTAGTTGTTTCAAGAGACTTGCTTTAAAATTCATATAACCGGACAACAACACAGGAAGCATCTTGAAAACAAAGGCATTTCAAATTTAAAAAATATGGCCTTTCATGACACTCTTCTTACATTTGAATCGATTTGAGTTGCAATTTTTTACCTCGTAAACTATATTTGAGGGCAAGGGGAACTGCAAGTCTCGCCTAAAGAAGAATTTGTTTAATTTTATCAAACTCACTAATTTCAGCAACAGAAGGCTTAAAATTTCAGTTTAGTTAAAAAAAGGTGACTTTTTTTCCAGAAAATCGCCAAAACAGATGGATAGGGGCAAAGAGAACACTTACAAGCTGGGTGCAGAAGGAAGGGGAGACCAGGAATAAATAGAACTACCATGAAAGTCTGTAAGAGTCATCTTAGCCTTCTTTTCTCGTCATTCTTTTTTGCTTGTCCTTTCTCGATTCTTCTTTGTTGTCTGTCCTTTTTCTCTTTCTGGTACACTCTAAAACCTGTGTTTTCAGAATTCGAAATTGATTGCTTCGGCAATAGCAATCCTCTATATGCATTCCACAACAGGATTTCAATTCTGAAGTTTGTGAAAATGGTAAGGTTCCTTACCAACAGGAAAATGACTCAATTAGTTAAGTGTTAGGATCGGGAACCGGGTAGTGCGGAGTATAGCCAATCAACAATATAATGGCAATAACAAAAATAATGGAAGTTGATAACAACGGCAATTAAAACATATAAAGAAGACACCAATTTAACGTGATTTGGTTAAAGTGACATACGTCCACAAGCGGAGAGGAGCAATTTACTATAACAATAAGAGTACAAAAGAGAGTACAAAATTAGAGTAAGCACTCTAATTAATTCCAAATATCCTAAGGGAATAACCTCACAAGATCACTCAAAAGAAAGGGTTCACACAAGTATTTCCCAACACTAACTCTCATACAAAATACTCTTAATAAAGGAGGAAAGGAAGAAATAAGAATTGAAGACAAGTCTTATTGGTGTATTTCCAAATGAGTAGAGAGTCCTCATTATATAGGAAGAGAAGAAAGAAATGCTTGGCCAACAATTGGCCACATCCTCTCAAAATACAAGGTCATTTATTTGGCCAATAAGGCCTTAAATAAAAGGCTCCAAATGTGCCAACAAGGCTCACAAATAAAAAGCCTAAATTTAAGGCCACCTTTTACAAATCTCCACCTTGGCCTAATTTTGGCTGATATAGTAAATTTGCTTCACCTTCTCCGCAAAAGCCCCGATGGGCATATGTAAAAATTTAATGTCATCAAAATCAGACAAGTTGTCTGATATCGAAAGAGTAGTAGGGCCTATAACAGTGGAGCCCAATAAAGTATATAACGAACCAGATCTATGTGCTTTCATGATCACAAGAGCACCTTGAAAAATTCTTAGAACTCCACCTTCACCGATGAATCTGCACCTAAGGGATTCTAAAGTGCCCAAAGATATGAGATTTTTCTTCAACTCAGGAATATATCTAACATCGGTGAGAGTTCTCACCACACCATCGTACATTCTAATCTGAATTGTACCTTTGCCAATAACGTTACAAGTAACATTGTTACCCAGTTGGACAACTCCACCTGCAACTGAATCATATGTAGAAAACAAGTCTCTGCTAGGACACATATGATATGAACAATCGGAATCTAAAATCCACTCTCATTGTCTTGTAATGATCCGGCCGGCCGTTTTGAGAGTTAAGCCCCAAACCCCTATTAACTACTTTCCCCATATCTATTTCTGCTATTGTGACTTGCCGGGATGATTGATTTTTAGTTTTGGAGTATTTTGGGATACTTAGTCCCTAAATGAGAGCTTAAGTCTTAGAATTTGGACCGTAGCCGAAACTGTGTGAAGACAGATCCGGAATGGAATTCCGTCAACTCGGTTAGCTCCGTTGAGTAATTTTGAGCTGAAGAGCACGTCCGGAATGTGTTTTGGAGGTCTGTAGTAGATTTAGGCTTGAATCGGCGAAAGTTAGATTTTCGGCGATTTCGGCCGATAGTGAAAATTTTGATATCGAGCTCGGAATGGATTTCCGAAAGTGGTTATAGGTTCGTAGTTCCATTTGTGACATGTGTGTAAAATGTGAGGTAATTCGGACTAGATTTGACGTGGTTCGATGTCGTTTGTAGAATTTGGAAAATTCTAAGTTCTTAAGCTTGAATCCGTGCTTAATTCATGATTTTTGGTGTTGTTCGATGTGGTTTGAAGGCTCGACTAAGTTTGTATGGTGTTATAGGATTGGTTGGTAGGTTTGGTGGAGGTCCCGGGAGCCTCAGGTGTGTTTCGGATGCTTAACAGAATGAAATTGGACTTAGGAAAATCTGGTTTTTTTCTGCAGAGTCTGGGTTCTAGCATGTCCTTCTTCGCATTCGCGAAGGTCCTCTTGCGAACGCGAAGAGTAAACTGATGAGGCAGGGATTTCTTATTCGCGAATGCGAAGTCTTGGTCGCGAACACGAAGCGATGGAGGCGTTACCCTTCGCGAACGTGACAAGCCCATCGCGAACGCGTAGTGTTAGGCACTGGGGAGGGGGAGTCAGCCTTTTCTACATCGCGAACACTGTCTCGCGAACACGAAGACCAGGGAAGGGTAGCCTACGTGAACGCGAGAATTGTCTCGCAAATGTTAAGGCTTGGCAGCCTATACTCTTCGCGAACGCGACAGTGCTCTCGCGAACGCGATGAACACCGTCGCCCAGCACTTAACAGAATCCAAATACGGGATTTAGCCAAAAATTCATTCTTCTCAAAAACCAAACGGTGTGAGACAATTTTTCAAGAGTTATTTCTTCCCCAAAGTGTTGGAAGTGACTCTAAACTATTTTCTTTCAATTATCCATTACATTTCTTGAATTATCAAGCTAAAATCTAGAGTTTTCATGATAGAATTAGGGGTTAGGGTAGAAACTAGAAATTTCGGAAATTTGGAGATTTAGACCTCAATTTGAGGTCGGATTCCAAAACCAATTATATATTCGGTCTCGGAGGTGAATGGGTAAATGGATTTTGGTTTGAACCTCGGGTTTTGACCAAGCGGGCCCGGTGTCGATATTTTTGACTTTTTGGAGGAAATTTTGGGAAATTTAATTTATGCAATATAATAAATTTCTTTAGCAATATTTGATATTATTGAGTCATTTTTTAATAGATACGAGTGGTTTGGAGGTGAATTCCAAAGGAAAAGCTGTGATTGAGAATTAAGTGGCCTTCGGAGCGAGGTAAGTGTTGTGTCTAACCCTGACTTGAGGGAATTAGGGACCTTAGATTACTTGCTAAGTGAAATTCATGTGAGCGGCATATATGTGAGGTGACGAGTACTTATGCGCCGCCAATTTACCTGTTTTCCATATTTCTCTATTTTTCTTATATTGTCTCATTCCTATGCCTAATTGCTGCATGTTATACTATTGTTTTTCAATTTATCGTTCTTATCATGTTTACGAATTTTCTGGTGATAATTGAGTTTTTAATTCAAAGTTGAGATTGATATATTTTGAGTTAATTTCGGAATTTTCGTTAAAATATTAATTTCGTTAATTAGATGAGTCTATTATTGTTGTATTTATGATATGTAATTGCTTTTGGCTAGATTTGGGCCATTCGGAGCCGGATATTCGAGGGAAAGACATTGTGACCAATTGATTGAGCTTGGTTCGAGGTAAGTGGCTTACCTAACTTTGTGCGGGGGAAATCCCCTTAAGATTTGGAATTATTGTGATATGTGAGCGCCGTGTACGTGAGGTGACGAGTACGTACATGGGCTAGTTGTGGTAAAACCTGATTTTCTTACTGAGCAGCAATATGTTTTCCTATTATTTTGAGTTATAACATTTTAATGAGTACTAATCTATTTTCATTCTTAATTGAGTTGTTCCAATATGTGTAGCTATCATGTTTAGTCTAACACAACATGTCTACGTGTCTTAATTGTTTATGTAATTATGTGCAGCATGCTTAGTGAATTTCATGCTTCTTTCCTGACTGGTACTTAGTCTAAATTGTAAGAATTTCGTGATATAGTTGTATTTCTATCATTCGCGCTGCATATTTACTTTGGGACTACGGAACGGTATTCCGGGAGATCCCCCTGTCTTGCATATTTACTTTGGGACTGTGGAACGGTATTTCGGGAGATCCCTCTGCACCTTTACTTTGGGACTACGGAACGGTATTCCGTGAGATCCCCCTGCACATTTACTTTGGGACTACGGAATGGTATTCCGGGAGATCCCCCTGTATATTTACTTTGGGACTACGAAACGGTATTCTGGGAAATCCCCCTGCTCATTTATGTTTGGGACTACGAGACGGTATCTCGGGAGATCCCCTGTTGTATTTCTGTGTACTGAGTTGTTACCTTCTATGATTCCATTGTTGTTAAATTTCAGCCTTTATTTTATTGCGGTATTACACTCTATATTGTTTTATTATATATTTACGAGTAGGGCCCTGACCTGACCTCGTCACTACTCGACCGAGGTTAGGCTTGGCACTTACTGGGTACCGATTATGGTGTACTCATGCTACTCTCTGCACATGTTTTTTGTGTGCAAATCCAGGTTCACCTTATCAGCCGCACTATCAGTGAGCCGGGACAGCTTTGGAGACTTCAAGGTATATCTTCCATGTCCGCAGACCTCGGAGTCCTCTTCTACTCTTTTTTATGTCCATCATTTTCTATATTTTTCCTTGTTAGACTCTGACGTATAGAGACACTAGATTTTTCCTTCTGTAGTTTGTGATTCACGATGTTTCGAGTTTTGGGATGTGTTGTGTATTTTTGAATAATTGGTTAAATTTATATTTTTTTTCATTATTCCGCAAAATGTTAGGCTTACCTAGTTATAGAGACTAGGTGCCGTCACGATGTCACACGGAGGGAAAATTGGGTCGTGCCAAGTTGGTATCAGGGAGCGTTAATATGAGACCCCCATCTGCTTGTCCTTAAAGACACGGTCCAGCACGGTGATGCTAAGGAGGTCACTATTGGAGATGATGGTGCATTGAGGATGCAAGGCAGGCTATGTGTGCCCAATGTAGATGATTTGCGTGAGTTGATTCTCCAGGAGCTCACAGTTCGCGGTTCTCTATTCATTCGGGTGCCGCAATGATATATCAGGACTTGAAACAACATTACTGGTGGAGGAGAATGAAGAAGAACATAGTAGAGTATGTGGCTCGATGTCTGAATTGCCAGCATGTAAAATATGAGCATCAATGACCAGGTGGATTGCTTCAGAAGCTAGAGATTCCGGAGTGGAAATGGGAGCGGATCAGTATGGATTTCGTTGTTGGACTCCCATGGACTCAGCGGAGGTTTGATGCAGTTTGGGTGATTGTGGATAGGCTGACCAAGTCGGCTCATTTCATTCTTGTGATGACTACCTATTCTTCCGAGCAGCTAGCTTGAATCTACATTCGTGAGATCATCAGGCTTCATGGCGCACCGGTATCTATTATCTCTGACTGGGGTACGCAGTTTATATCACGGTTCTGGAGAGCTGTACAACATGAGTTGGGTACTCGGGTTGAGTTGAGCACAATATTTTACCCTCAGACGGACGGGCAGTCCGAGCGCACTATTCAGATATTAAAGGATATGCTTGGTGCGTGTGTGATAGATTTTGGGGGTGCTTGGGACCAGTTCTTGTCACTTACGGAGTTTGCTTACAACAACAATTATCAGTCCAGCATTCAGATGGCACCATATGAGGCTCTGTACGGTAGGCGGTGTCGGTCCCCAGTGGGTTGATTCAAGCCCGGTGAGGCTAGATTATTGGGTACGGACTTGGTTCAGGATGCCTTGGAGAAGGTTAAGGTGATTCAGGATAGACTTCGCACGGCCTAGTCCAGACAGAAAAGTTATGCAGACCGAAAGGTTCGTGATATTGCATTCATGGTTGGTGAGCGAGTCTTGCTCCGAGTTTTGCCTATGAAGGGCGTTATGAGGTTTGGAAAGAAGGGCAAGTTGAGCCCAAGGTTCATTGGTCCATTTGAGGTTTTGCGTCGAGTTGGGGGGGGTTGCTTATGAGCTTGCCTTGCCTCCCAGTCTAGCAAGAGTTCATCAGGTATTCCATGTTTCTATCCTCTAAAAGTATCACGACGATCCGTCCCATGTGTAGGATTTCAGCTCAGTTCAATCGGACAAGGATCTATCCTATGTTGAGGAGCCAGTGGTTATTTTAGACAGGCATGTCAGAAAGCTAAGATCAAAGAACATTGCTTTCGTGAAGGTTCATTGGAGGGGACAACCGATCGAGGAGGCAACTTGGGAGACCGAGCAGGATACGCGCAGCCGTTATCCGCATCTTTTTACCACTTCAGGTTTGTCTCTATGCTCGTTCGAGGACGAACGATTGTTTTAAGAGGGGGAGGATGTAACGACCCGGCCGACCATTTTGAGAGTTAGAGCCCCAAACCCCTATTAACTGCTTTCTCCATATCTATTTCTGCTATTGTGACTTGCCGGGATGATTGGTATTGAGTTTCGAAGTGTTTTGGGACACTTAGTCCCTAAATGAGAGCTTAAGTCTTAGAATTTGGACCGTAGTTAAAACTGTGTGAAGACGGATCCGGAATGGAATTCCGTCGACTCCGTTAGCTCCATTGAGTGATTTTGAGCTGAGGAGCGCGTTCGGAATGTGTTTTGGAGGTCTGTAGTAGATTTAGGCTTGAATCGGCAAAAGTTAGATTTTCGACGATCTCGGCCGATAGTGAAAATTTTGATATCGGGCTCGGAATGGATTTCCGAAGTGGTTGTAGGTTTGTAGTGTCATTTGTGACCTGTGTGTAAAATATGAGGTAATTCGGACTAGATTTGACGTGGTTCGGCGTCGTTTGTAGAATTTGGAAAATTCTAAGTTCTTAGGATTGAATCCGTGCTTAGTTCATGATTTTTGGTATTGTTCGATGTGGTTTGAAGGCTCGACTAAGTTTGTATGGTGTTATAGGATTGGTTGGTAGGTTTGGTAGAGGTCCCGAGGGCTTCAGGTGTGTTTCGGATGCTTAACGGAATGAAATTGGACTTAGGAAAATCTTGTGCTTTTACTGGTTCTGTTGTAATCGCACCTGCGGGCAAGAAAATTGGCGCAAAAGCGGGAAAATGGAGGAGTGCTAGGGGTCACAGGTGCGAGGTGATTTCTGCATCTGCGATGCCCGCAGATGCTTAGGGGTCTTCGCATGTGCGCAAGGTCCGCAGAAGCGGAAGGGAACTCCGCAGGCGCGCACGCGTAAATGTGGCCCTTTCATCGTAGGTGCGAAGGTAGAGGGGGGGGTAAGTGATTTGCGCAGATGCGCACATGTTGCCTCACAAGCGCACCCGCAGGTGCGAGCCCAGGCTCCGCAGGTGCGTAAATACCTGGGCAGTGGTTAAAACCGAAGGGCTTCGCGATTTTCGTCATTTTTGGACTTTGCAACTCGGTTTAGGGCGATTGTTGAGAGCATTTTCGAGGGATTTCTTGAGGTAAGTCCCTTGTGCTTATTTTTTGATCATTAGTCATGCTTCCCCATGTAGTTTCCTACCTAGTTAGTGTGTATTTAAGGTAGAAATTGGAAGTTGGAGGCTAGGGATTTGGGAGTTTGAATTATGGATTTGGAGGACCATTTCGTGTCGGATTTTAGTAAAATTGATATGGTTAGACTCGTGAGTGAATATGCTTTCAGATTTTGTGACTTTTGTCGGGTTACGAGATGTGGGCCCCACGAGCATTTTTGAGTTAATTTCAGATTTTTCGTTAAAATGTTGATTTCGTAATTTAGATGAGTCTATTATTGTTGTACTTATAATATGTAATTGCTTTTGGCTAGATTTAGGCCATTCGGAGCCGAATATTTGAGGGAAAGGCATTGTGACCAATTGATTGAGCTTGGTTCAAGGTAAGTTGCTTGCCTAACTTTGTATGGGGGAAATCCCCTTAAGATTTGGAACTATTGAGCTATGTGAGCGCCGTGTACATGAGGTGATGAGTACGTACACGGGCTAGTTATGGTAAAACCCGATTTTCTTACCGAGCAGCAACATGTTTTTCTGTTATTTTGAGTTATACCATTTTAATAAGTACTAATCTATTTTCATTCTTAATTGAGCTATTCCAATATGTGTAGCTATTATGTTTAGTCTAATACAACATGTCTACGTGTCTTAATTATTTATGTGAATTATGTGCATCATGCTTAGTGAATTTCTTGCTTCTTCCCTGACTGGTACTTAGTCTAAATTGTAAGAATTTTGTGATGTAGTTGTATTTCTATCATTCGCGTTGCATATTTACTTTGTGACTACGGAACGGTATTCTGGGAGATCCCCCTGTCTTGCATATTTACTTTGAGACTGCGGAACGGTATTCCGGGAGACCCCCCTGCACCTTTACTTTGGGACTATGGAATGGAATTCCGGGAGATCCCCCTGCACATTTACTTTGGGACTACGGAACGGTATTCCAGGAGATCCCCCTGCACATTTACTTTGGTACTACGGAACGATTTTCCTGAAGATCCCCCTGCTCATTTACGTTTGGGACTACGAGACGGTATCTCGGGAGATCCCCTGTTATGTTTCTGTGTACTGAGTTGTTACCTTCTATGATTTCATTGTTGTTAAATTTCAGCCATTATTTTATTGCGGTATTACACTCTATATTATTTTATTATATATTTACCAGTACGGCCCTTACCTGACCTCGTCACTACTCGACCGAGGTTAGGCTTGGCACTTACTGGGTACCGATTGTGGTGTACTCATGCTACTCTCTATACATATTTTTCGTATGCATATCCAGGTACACCTTATCAGCCGCACTATCAGTGAGCCAGGACAGCTTTCGATACTTCAAGGTATATCTGCCGCGTCCGCAGACCTCGGAGTCTCCTTCTACTCTTTCTCATGTCCATCATTTTTTTGTATTTTTCCTTGTTAGACTCTGACGTATAGAGACACTAGATTTTTCCTTCTGTAGTTTGTGATTCACGATGTTCTGGGTTTTGGGATTTGTTGTGTATTTTTGAATAATTGGTTAAATTTATATTTTTATTTTATTATTCCGCAAAATATTAGGCTTACCTAATTGTAGAGACTAGGTGTCGTCACGACGTCACACGGAGGGGAAATTGGGTTGTGACATGTCTAATCTGAAACTAGTTTTAGTTGCTAAAAATATAGTTCCCTCAATCTCATCAGTTGCTACACTACCTTCGGTGGTGTCATTATTTTTGTGCTCATTTTTCCTTTCCTTATGCTTTTCTTTATTTTTCAGCTTATAGCATTCGGAGATAATGTGACATTTCTTATGACAATAGCGACACTGTAAATTATTATATCTGGATATGGAGTCGGATTTGCCCATAATAAACAAGCCAACTTCCGCTTGAGTTCCACTAGCCTCCCCAATAATATCATTATTTATATGTTCTTTTAATTTTAAGATAGATTTAATATCCTTATAAGAGATATTATCTTTTACATAAAGCATAGTATCTCTTATATGCTTAAAGGATGGGGGTAGGAACAAAGCGGTAACACAGCTTGATCCTCATCTTTAATTTTAGCATCTATATTACTCAAATCCATAAGAATGGAATCAAATGTGTCAAGATGTGAGAGAATAGATGTACCTTTACCCATACGAATTGTATAAAGCTTCTGCTTCATGTAAAGTCTATTTTCCACCATCCTCTTCATATATAAGGTTTTCAATTTTTTTCACATGCCTTTGGCTGTGGTTTCTACAGAAACTTCACGTAAAACCTCATTTGAGAGATTTAAGATGATACCTGATTTTTTCTTTTATCTACAATGGCAAACTCCTCGTCCGTCATTTTATCCGGCTTCTTCTCCTTTCCTTGCAACGCCAAGTCTAAGCCATCCTGAATTAGGATAGCTTCCATCTTTAATTGCCATATTCTGAAGTTTTCACTTCTGTCAAATTTCTCAACATAAGTCTTTGTTAAAGTCATATTGGCTACTGAAACAAACCTGGTTAAATCCGGCTCTGATATCAATTTGTTAGGATTGAAAACCCGGGTAGTGCGGAATATAACCAAACAACGGTAAAATGGCAATAACAAAGACAATGAAAGTTGATAACAACGGAAATTAAAACATATAAAGAAGACATCAATTTAATGTGGTTCGGTCAAAGTGACCTACGTCCACAAGCGGAGAGGAACAATTTAGTATAACAATAAGAGTACAAAAGAGAGTATAAAATTAGAGTAAAAACTCTAATTAATCCCAAATATCCTAAGAGAATAACCTCACAAGCTTTCTCCAAAAAAAGGATTCACACAAGTTCTTCCCAACACTAACTCTCATACAAAATACTCTTAATAAAGGAGGAAAGAAAGAAATAAGAATTGAAGACAAGTCTTTTTGGTATGTTTCCAAATGAGTAGAGAGTCTTCATTATATAGGAAGAGAAGAAATAAATGCTTGGCCAACAATTGGTCGCATCCGCTCAAAATACAAGGCCATTTATTTGGCTAACAAGGCCTTAAATAAAAAGTTCCAAATGTGCCAACAAGGCTCACAAATAAAAAGCCTAAATGTAAGGCCACCTTTTACATTAAGTGATGGAGGAGGAAATAGATATAGGCTTTACTTAAATAGAAGTGATAGCTAGAGAGCACTCTCAAGTCTCACCTTCCTTGTTCTTCCAAAGGTGTTGCAGCAGGATATTAAGAGCGCTCTCAATATTTGGTTTTGCAAAAGAAATTACAGTTAGACAAAGCAGAAATATAAAATATCCAACCAAGGGAAGGCATAAAAAAATCCGAACCTCCTAATAGACTTTGGACGAATAGAAGAATAGTTCGACAACCATAGCTGAAGAACAATTGTCCTGAAGAAAAAAAAATGATAAACCCATCTTAAACAAAAGGAAACTCGTATTTTTTATGATATAGTATGCACTATTTTTCATTGACAGACTACAGGCTTCAAGTTGTCCCGAACAACATAATTAAATTGCTATGGTATAAATAAGATCATTATCCACGCATATACTATGACTTGGTTATCCTCTTCTACTACAACTCTTCATTGCCCTACTCTATTACAAGTTACAACAATAACAAAAATTATTGTAGGTGTTCATTACAGGGAAGGGGAAAAGAACCAAACAATGAGAAAGGAAAAACCAAAAAAAATAGAAAAAAGATCGAAAGACCTTACAGAAAATAAATTAACTATATGATGGGCATGCATAAGATATAATTTTATACTCACTCGAGATTACACAGAAAAATTAAGATTGAATCTCCCAAAGCACATTTTTTTTCAGACCCAGTAAAAGTATATGTATTATGCATCGAGTAGTCTCTATCGAGGAGTCAAAAGCAAAATTGAGTATTGAAGCTCAAAACAAACAAAAAAAGTGACAGACACAAGGATGGCCAAAGATATAAATCTAAAACAAAGAAACATAAAAATTGGGAACACCTTCACATCCTAATCCACTGTCAAGATGTTATGAACCCGTCATTGGACCCAGTGTTGGATAATGATGTAGTTGGGCTGAAAAACCAAATAGGAGAAGAACTTGGGCATGGGGATCAATTGCGTATGAGCAGAATATTAAAACAGTCCAATTGGCTTTTGGGGGATTTTATATGGCAAGCCGGATGAGGCAAGTATCAATAGCTGGTTTGTTATAGGGGAATATTATATTGTTATAATAGACATGTCTAGTATCAGTAGTGGTATCGTTAATGTGTAATATTGCAGCTCTTTTCTGTCTCTTCCCCACTTTCTTGCTGTAATCCCTTCTCACCTCTTACCCTTCTGTTGCAGCTTTTTAATTTCCTTCAAGTTTGCAATTTTCTTTCAGTTGTTGAATCAAATTACCCTATTAGTTTCTATCAAAAGTTTGGTTTACTTCATTCGTGATTTCATTGTTATCTGCCAAATGGTAAATACTCGACTCAAGCAACTAGAAGCCGCACAAACGGGCATGGCCCGGGAGATGTCTGAACTCCGCACAATATTTGATGGTCAGCATAAATTGATGCAAGAGGTTCTTTCTCAGGTGGCTTCCATTGGATCTCAGTTGAACGGGTCCGTAGCAGAGACATCTCGTTCAAAGACGACTGAGGTAGTTCTGTCCACAAATGATAGTGGTGGTAACTATGTCATGCTCCGTTTCAGGTTGACAGGTATATTTCGTTCTACAAAATTCTTCCAGAACAGAGGCTGACGATTGCTTCATTTTACTTAGACGGGGAGGTATTTTATTACCGTGCGTGACAAATTTCCAATTCCCTCAGTTGGCGAGTTGTTTGATGAATTATATGGGGCTAAATTTTTCTCGAAGTTGGATCTCTTGTCTGGTTATTATCAGTTCCGTGTTCACCCTGTTGATGTTCCTAAGATGGCATTCCAGATACATGATGGCCATTACGAGTTTTTGGTTACGCTGTTCAGTTTATCCAATGCCCCATCGACCTTTCAAGCAACCATGAATGACATTTTTCGGCCTCATCTTCGCAAATTTGTACTCGTATTCTTTGATGATATTCTCATCTATAGTTCATCTTGGTCGTTGCATTTGGAGCATTTGGAGTTAGTCCTCAAATTGCTCCAACGACACCAATTGGTTGCAAAGTGCAGCAAATGTCAGTTTGGGCAGACCAAGGTGGATTATTTGGGCCATGTTATATCTTCATATGGGCTTGTCGTCGACCCCTCAAAAATTTCTATTGTACAACAATGGTCCACACCAAGTCAGTTAAAGATGTTCGCAGTTTCTTGGGCCTTGCGGGCTATTATAGGCGATTTATTCGTCACTTTGCCATTGTGGCCAGTACATTGTCTGATTTACTCCGGAAAGACACCTTTGTTTGGAATGAGCAAGCTCAACAAGCCTTTGAGGACCTAAAGTCTAGGCTTAGCTCTACTCCAGTTCTGGCCCTGCCCAACTTCGATGATGATTTTACTCTGGAGAATGATGCCTCGGGCGTAGGGATTGGGGCAATCCTGTCACAGAAAGGGCATTCCATTGCCTTTTATAGTCAAAATTTATGTCCTAGGATGCCAAAAGCCTCAACTTACCACCGAGAGATGTATGCCATTACGCAAGCTGTGGAAAAATGGAGGCAATATCTTTTAGGGCGATGTTTCACAATAATCACTGACCAGCAGTCCCTCAAAAACCTCACAACTCAAATAATTCAGACCCCGGAATAACAAAAGTGGCTAGGAAAATTAGTTGGGTATGATTTCACCATCAATTATCAATTGGGAAAACAGAATATGGTTGCGGATGCCCTGTCTAGACCACCTGAGGTTGGTACATTTTATGCTATTTTTGAGCGTTCATTTGAATGGCTCGCTGAGTTGATAGAGGTAAACAAAATTCATCCTGAGTTGTTGGCCATCCAGCAGGGCATGGAAAACAAACCTATGGATTATGCAGCCTACTCTTTTCGCAAAGGGTTGCTCTTTTACAAAGGTCGTCTAGTAATACCACGCGATTCTTCCTTAAAGTAACTTTTGCTTTAGGAATGTCCTGATTCAAAGATAGGCTGACATGCCGGTATTGCTCGTACTTTTCATTGCTTATCCTCAAACTTTTACTGTCCAGCAATGCGTAATGATGTTAAGGTTTACATTGCCTCTAGCCAAATATGCCAACGATCCAAGGACATTAATAAGCTACCTGCGGGTCTTTTACAACCGTTACCTGTTCCCGAAATGGTTTTTGAGGGGATAGTTATGGATTTCATCACTTGCTTGCCGAGCTCTAAGGGAAAAGCCACCATTATGACCGTGGTTGAAAGACTTTCTAAGTTCGGGCACTTTATTCATTTACCGGTAACTTTCACTGCCCAGTCCATGGCTGAAGCTTTTGTAGTCCATATCATTAAGTTGCATGGTCCTCCTCGAACAATTGTGACGCATCGAGACCCTCGCTTCCTACATTCGTTTTGGCAAGAGCTTAATCGTTTACAGGGGACTGTTTTGGCCATGAGTATTGCTTACCATTCCCAAATCAACGGGCAATCTGAGGCATTAAATAAGTGTATGGATCAATATCTAAGGTGTTTTGTGGCTGACAGCCCGCATGAATGGGTACCTATATTACCATGGGCCGAGTTTTGGTATAATACAGCTTTTCAAACTTCATCGGGGATGACACCCTTCCAAGCATTATATGGCAGAGAACCTCCCACCATCGCTCGCTATGTGTTGGGCAGTGCTTCCGATGATTTAATTGAGCAGTACATGCTACGATGAGATGAAGTACATGGGATTCTGAAGTTTAATCTGTCCAAGTCACAATCCCGCATGAAAAAAGATGCTGATAAGGGGCGAACTGATGATCATTTTGAGGAAGGTGACTGGGTATTCGTGAAATTGCAGCCATATAAGCAACAATCTTTAAGGAGCGCTCACCAACACAAGCTAAGTAGGAAGTACTTTGGACCTTACAAGGTACTGAAGCGGATTGGCTATGTGGCATACAAGCTTCAATTACTTGAAGAAGTTAGGATTCATTCAGTGTTCCACATTTCATTACTCAAGCGCTGTAAGGGGCAGCCAGATGAACAGATTACACCATTACAACTTCAAGATTCAGCTGCTCAGAACCTTGGGGACAAGGTTCTCTTTTCAGGAGGGAGTAATGTTATGAACCCGTCATTGGACCCAGTATTGGATAATAATGTAGTTGGGCTGGAAGACTAAATGGGAGAAGAACTTGGGCCTGGGGATCAATTGCGTAGGAGCAGAAGATTGAAACAGCCCAATAGGCTTTTGGGGGATTTTATATGGCAAGCTGGATGAGGCAAGTGTCAATAGCTGGTTTGTTATAGGGGAATATTATATTGTTATAATAGACATGTCTAGTATCAGTAGTGATATCGTTAATGTGTAATGTTGCAGCTCTCTCTCTGTCTCTTCCCCACTTTCTTGGTGTAATCCCTCCTCATCTCTTATCCTTCTGCTGCAGCTTTTCAATTTCCTTCAAGTTTGTAATTTCCTTTCAGTTGTTGAATCAAATTTCCCTATTAGTTGCTATCAAAAGTTTGGTTTACTTCACAAGACAAACACTTCGAAATACAAATGAAATGGGGAAAGAAGAACAATAAAAAGTATCAACCGAATTCCCATGGGTGGACTAATACTCTTCCAAAACTTGATGTAAGAAGGGGAAGCAAAAGAAATTTAATAAGCAGACACAAATCAAATAGCAACCAAACATGAAGATTTTCAACCTTTGGTTATTTCTCACAAAGGGAAGTTGCTTCTCCATCCCAATTGATTTCTTCTCTGCCTTTCAACTGGAATTTAAAACCTGAAGGTTTTGGTTTGAAACAATTTATGGGTCATGGGTTTATTAGATAAACGGTTAGCAAAAGAAAATGGGTGCTATCGTTATTTTGAGTTCGGAACCAAAATGTGGATTTTTTGGACTCAAAGAATCAAAATGTATGGAAAAAAAAATATAGTGACCAAAATATAAATAACGCCCTTTTAAAGGGCGCTATACCTTAACGGCCGTTTGCCCGTTAAGGTATAGCGCCCTTTTAAAAGGCGCTATAGTTGAACTTGAAAAGAGCGGGAGGGTATAGCGCTTTTTATTAAGACACTATAGTATAGCGTTTTAATAAAAAGGCGTTATACCCACATAAAAACCCGTCCCCTTCCCTTCCCCACCAAACCAGAAACTCCCCCCTTAAAACAAAAAAAAATAGCGGTCCTCCCCCCCCTATTTTCACGAAAAAATGCTCAAGTGGAGCCCACCGGTCCCACAAAAAGTATAGGTTCTCGGTCCCACATTCTTGCTAAAGCGTATTCTAGTAGTGGGTTGATCGTTTCAGCTCCAAATCACCAAATCTTCAACTTTTCAAAAATCTTAAATCGAGGTATTCCGACTTAGTTTTTGTTAAAACTCGTATAAAAAATGTATATTAGTTGTTTTTAATGTGCTCTATGTTATTTTGTGCTTATTTTGTGATTTAACTAATTTGTTATTTTTTATCCGGACTATAGTATTAGTGTGCTAAAAAATATGGTAAAATAGAGAAATTGTTATTAGTTGTTAAAACAAATATTAATTAGTTACTTTTTACTGTGGTATATATATTTTTGTGATTGTTTTTTTATTAAATTAATTTATTGTTGTTATCTGCTTTAGATTATTTATTTGCTAAAAGACTAGTAAAATAGATAAATTGTTAGTTTAGTTCCCTGTAGTGGTATCTTGTGGCCTAATGTAGTGCTCGTATTTGTAATGTAGTGCCCTTTAGCGTAGTAAAATGTAGTGCCCTTTAGCGTAGTATCCTTATAGTTATTGAAATTAATCATTTAAAATAACAGACCTATTGAGTGATAAATTGGAAAAATTTTCTCATCAAGAACACAAGAATTCAGGATATCTTGGTGCTACTGGGCCTCAAATATCGAGCGTGGAACCCATATGTGAATATTTAATAATTAAATCTTATATAATTATGAAAATTAATTATATAATTTTATTATAGTCAAAAATAAGTGAGTAACAAACAAACATATAAAATAATAAAACTAACATGTAAAATAATAAAAGTAACATATACAATATTAAAAAAGCATATAAATAATAAACTAACATATAAATAATAAAACTAACATTTAAAATAACAAACCTATTGAGTGATAAATCGGAAAAATTTTCTCATCATGAACACAAGAATTCAGGATACCTTAGTGCTATTAGGTCTCAAATATCGAGCCCAGAACCCATATGTAAGTATTTAATAATTAAATTTTATATAATTATAAAAATTAATTATATAATTTTATTATAGTAAAAAATAAGTGAGTCATAAACAAAAATATATAATAATAAAACTAACATATAAAATAATAAAACTAACATATACAATATTAAACTAACATATAAATAATAAAATAACATTTAAAATAACAGACCTATTGAGTAATAAATCGGAAAACTTTTCTCATCATGAACACAAGAATTCAGGATACCTTGGTACTACTTGTCACACCTCTTTTTTCCCGAGGGGAGGGGATAAAAGAGTTTTTCTAATTTAAGTGACATTAATCGAAATAGGATTATTTATTTATTCAGAGTCGCCACTTGAAATAATTTATGGTGTCCCAAGTCACCGGTTTATTCTAAATCCCAAATCGAGGAAATTGACTCTTATTTATGGTCTGCGAATATAGAAGATCGAGTAAGAAATTATGTTAACCCGGGAGAAGGTGTGAGGCACTCCCGACTTCCGTGGTTTTAGCACGGTCGTTCAACTGTAATAATTGGCCTACTTGTCTAATTTAATACATATTTGAAACCTATTGTGTATTTTGAACTTCTAACCGCTTTCAATTAATTTAATCGCCTTTTAATGCTTATGAAATTATTGCTGGAACAAGTTACGATGTCGTACACTTGTCGTTTTGGTACATATTGCAAACCGCGCCACGTGAAACGCACCCGCGATTTACAACATGTTCATTTTTATTATTATTTGAAGTTGTGGTCGAGTTGCACGAAATGCACACTTGAATTGGGGTTTACGTCTCGTGACCATGCCACGGGAACTGTACTCATGGCCACGATAATTTATTAATCGCGCCTAAAGCGAACTACGATGTTTGAGAGTTGCACTAAGCTATTTTTGAGATTGAATGTAGAGTCATCAATTATGGACATGCATTGTGAGTTTTAGCAAATGGTTTTAATTGTCTGGCTCTTTTAACAAGATATCAAATGCAATTCCTTACCTTGTATCCCACGAATTAATGGTTGGCTATATTGTTCTAGATGGAAGCTATGTGAATTATCTAAGGATAGGAGTCATTAATAACTAATTATGTGTTAAAGGAAAGTTTGTGATTAGTTCAAACTTAAATCTGTTTTTGTCACTAAAGGATTGCTCAAACAAAAGAACCTAACATGGAAAAAGCATTGTAAAAAAAAACTTCTTTCAAAAGCAAACCTACAGCTATCCATGATATACCAAAGCTAACCAAATCTGTTATTGAACAACAAATGACTAAGGCGACAATAAATTCATGGCTCAATCAAACGGGGCTGAGTATGTCAGTACAATATTCATGCCTAAACAAAGGATTTCAACATCATAGAAGCAGTTACATAGAAAATCCCTTTTTAAACAATGATAAAAATACTTTAATTCTGCCAAATATGGAATGGACCATACGCAGGTAGGATCCCTGAGCAAACAAACCTTAACTATCTCTAAAATCCAGGAACCAATTTCTCAAAAAATGACACAAATAACATAACAGAACCGTAAATCAAAGCTTGCAAGAAATTTAACATTTTTTTCATTTTTTCAGTAACAAATACAAGCAAATACAGATTTAGGAATATGTACCTAGTGCCTGAGTCAGAAATTGAAATGGCCAAAATCGAGCAGAAATGAAGACGACAAGACCCAGCAAAAGCAGCCACAGATTCAACAATCAACCAGCAATTTTGGAAAGTTTAAACACTCTTAAAATCCCAGAAACCAACAAGCCAATCAATTGAAATCCCTTTTTTTTTTCGAAATTTCCAGATCTGAAAGCTTTTGAAAGAGGCAAAGTTCTTTGTTTTTCTATGTTAGTCTAGGTCTGTAAATTATGAGGATGCAGAATAGTTGAGTGAGAGATGAGTGAGGTTAGAGAGGGGGATTTTGGAGGCGGTCCGTTCTTTTCAGTGTTGAGAATCAAAAGGGAGGGTGAAATTAGGGTCTATTTTAGAGATGAAAAGGGAATATTGGGCTGGCGGGTAGTGGGCTGGGGTGAATGGAAAGAAAATGGGCCACTAGAAGCACCTGGCCCAAAGCTGTAATGAAACCCCATAGCCTTCTCTTTTTTTCTTTATATTTTGCAAGACTAATCAATTTATTTAACAGTCCTAATTCCAACTAATTTATAAAATTAACCTAATGACCTATTTTTCTATAATTAACTGATTCATTTAGCTAACAAATGCATGTAGAGTTACTAATATTTTTTTGGGTATTTTAGTGTTTTACAAATGCAATTAATTATGCAATAAAAATCTAAAAATGTAAAAATTAAAAATATTTTTGTATTTTCTTTAGGATTTAAAATACAACTTAAAAATGCATCAAATATGAATGCGTATAAAGCAAACTAAGTAAAAATATAGAAAAATAATTTAAAGCTATTTTTTAGATTTCACTGTTGCTGCTGCTGCTGCTGCTCTTTCTTGCTGAGCTTCCTATTACACCAAAGTCAAAATGAAAAAGAAACTAACTAAGCCTATCAGCTACGAGTTACAAGATTCCTATCTATGAGTCTTCTGAATCTTGATCTTGAGTCTTGAATGGTTCTTCATGCGGACTTTTGATTTGAACCTTGATGCTTGCTAGCTGCAGGTGCTAGTTCTTTCTTCTTCAGCTTTTCGGATCAAGACGGGACATGCAAAGCTTGTGACTTCAGCCATGTCTTGAGCAGTTCACATCTTTCATCGGCTTCTGCATTTTGGATTCACTTCTCTTTTTTTTTCTTTTATTCTGGATTGAGACTTCTTCCTTTGGTCATCTCGGACTGTCAGCTCGCATTCTTGAGGCGAGCTTCTTCTACTTCTAACTTGAATTGAATTCTGAAATGACTTCCCTCATTCTTCAGGTGGGCGCATGCAACTGACTTGAAACGCGAAATGGATTCCCACGTTCTCCAGGTGGGTGCTTGATGTTGACTTAACACTTGAAATGAATTCTCTCATTCTCCAAGTGGGCGCCCGATGACTTAAAACTTGAAATAAATTCCCTCGTTCTCCAGGTGGGTGCCTGATGCATAAACTTGAAATAAATTCCCCCGTTCTCCAGGTGGGCGCCTGATGACTTAAAACTTGAAATAAATTCTCTCATTCTCTAGGTGGGCGCCTGATGCTGATTTAAAACTTGAAATAAATTCCCTCATTCTCCAAGTGAGCGCCTACTGACTTAAAAACTTGCAATAAATTCCCTCATTCTCCAGGTGGGCACTTGCTACTACAGCAAAACGGAAATAACAAAAGAAACTTTTTCTGCCCCAGTTTACACTAGGAAGATTTGTGAGTTATTAGTAGAACTATAAATTACCTATGCTATTGATGAAGGATGCATTGATGAGAGTAAAATTGAAGACTCGACTAGGATGTGCGTCTCCTAAAGAAATAAAAATCTAAAAAACCTAAACTAGGAAGTGCGTCTCCCAAATTTGAGATTGAGCTTGCGGAAAACTATAAACTAAGCTTAACTAAATTAAAAACTGACCATATTCTCCATGCGGGACCCCTGATTTCAAGAAAACTAAAGATTGATAACTTAAGAAAACTGAAAATTGACCCTTTCTTTTTTTAAAAAAAAAAAAAAAATCCAGACTACCCTTTTTTTAAACTTATTATCCTAGGAGAAAATTCATCAGACTAGGTTTTAATCTTAGGAGAAAGATTCATCAAACTAAGATTTTGATCCTAGGAAAAAATTCATCAGACTAGGTCTCTTTTTTTGGGGGGGGGGGTATCTTAGAAGAAAGATTCATCAGACTAAGATTTCTATCCTAGGAGAAAGTTCATCAGACTAAGTTTTCAATCTTAGGAGAAAGATTCATCAGAATAAGATTTCGATCCTAGGAGAAAATTCATCAGACTAGGTCTCTTTTTTATTATCTTAGGATAAAGATTTATCAGACTAAGACGTTTATCCTAGGACTAAATTCATCAGACTAGGTTTTCTATCTTAGGAGAAAGATTCATCAGACTAAGATTTTGATCCTAGGAGAAAGTTCATCAGACTAGGTCCTTTTTTTTTGTTATCTTAGGAGAAAGATTCATCAGACTAAGATATCTATCCTAGGAGAAAATTCATCAGACTAGGTTCTCTATCTTAGGAGAAAGATTCATCAGACTAAGACGTTTATCCTAGGAGAAAATTCATGTCACGACCCAACTGGAGGGTCATGACTAGCACCCGGGCCATACTTGCCGAGCACCAACATACATTTTATCTAACCTTCCTTATTATCTTTAAGGGACGACAAGATCAATAGAAATGGTAGACATGGATCATGAACATCCAACAATGAAAGATAATGTCATGAACATACATAACATGGGACGACAAGACTGTCAAGAAACTATATATAAGGTATGAGCTACCATGAGTCGACACCTGTCTATGAGCCTCTAAAGGAACATAAGTTCTACAACATTGCCGGAACAGGGCCCCGACATACCCATAATGTCTATAACAAAAATTCATACCAAGACCACGGCAAGTCCGGAGAAGGGATCTCGCCAATAATCGCTGAACTGGACAACCTACTGTGGTGGGGGAGCTGCGTCTACCCGTCTATCAGGACCTGCAGCACGACATGAAGCGTCCACAAATAAAAGGGACGTCAGTACGAATAAAGTACTGAGTATGTAAGGCAGGAAAGCATAAGTAAGAACAGTAATGTAAACAGGGATAGGGAATATACAACCTGTGACATCTGGGTACCTCTGAGGGCTACTGACATGAAACACATGATACATACATATATATACATAAACTTTTAAAACATACGCCTTTGTGGGCATCACCATCATCATATCGTACCCGGCCGTAATAGGCTCGGTAAAACGTACCCGGCCATCATAGGGCTCGGTAGAATCGTACCCGGCCACGTGGAGCTCGGTAAAACCCAACTGATCAGTGGTTGCACAATAGGTGCCGTACCCGGCCGACTATAGCGCGGCTCGGTAGAGTAAAATAGATACATATATATGATGCATGCTGGACTCATTGGAATCATATTTTGAACCTTTCGGAGTGACGTAAGGTCGGTATCCTTCGTACACGTTATTAGGATTAACTCTTCATCAAGAATCTTATAAGAATCAGGAACTACCAACAACATTGATAATATAAGAATAAGAGAAGTAACATCAATATCAATCGTTTCATAAGAAGGGAAGCAATGTAAGTACTGCTAGCTTCTAAGAGTAGAGTATCTTTGGGAGCTCGTTCATTACATTATGTACAATCGGAGTCGTGCAAAAGAATGAAGGGGATAGCCTCACATACCTTGTATATACTGCCCAACCTCAAGCTATGCAAATGTCACCACTCCTTAGTCTACAATAAGAGAAATGACACTATCATTATCGTTTAAGCGTCGTAACTATTATGTATCGACCGCAACCTATTTTACGATGAAACGGACAGCACCTCCCCTATTTATATGACTTCACACAAGTCAATACAATCACCAAACAGCCCAAACAACATCATTAATAATCATATTGAGCCTCCCAAAATAGTCCACCAACCAACAACATTACTACCAAGCCTTTCGATATATATTTCACAAGTTCTAGCTTCAACGACTTAGCCGCAACTTGGATAATCTTAAATATATATATAGAGTAAGAGGTTCCTTACCTTTAAACAGAAATAACAACTCCAATTTGACCTTAATTTTCCACGAAATATCTCTCCTATTCTGCCACAAGAACAAGGAAGCGAAACTAGCAATCAATTCGGGTTTTTCGGCACTAGAATTACTTTAGAAGACTTGAAATCACCTAGGGTTGATATTAAAAACTTGAAGGAGTATTTACAGAACATAAAACACTTAAAACAACCTCCCACACGAGCTGGAACAACACAAAATTCAGCAACAACAAGAAGAACAAGAAACTTACTAGCGCCACGGGATTCCCGACACTTGATTTGTGTTGTTTGCCCTTTGTTTGGGTCTTGGATCATGAGAGAACCTTGAGAGAGTGTTTTTAGGGTTCTAAGGTGTGAATATACCGAAAAATAATGACTTAAAATGGGGTTGAGGTATCTTATATATATCCATATGTCTTAAACCGCCTATGTGGGCCCCATAGAGAGCTGCTTGGCGCACTCTCACGAAAACGCGAATATCTCTCTATTCCAAGATCGTATCGACGAACGGTTTAATGCGTTGGAAACTAGACTCATAGATATTCCATTTTATAAGTAGATCACCCCATAATTCTAAGTATATTGGGAGAAAAATGTAGTAACATTTGACCTAAAGTTTAAGTAAAATTATAAACGTAAGTTGCGACAACTTTTATCGACTTTGTTTCATAACTCGCTTGACTTCAAGACTTATGATACAGATATTATATGATTCAAATACATTAAAACATGACCTCTTGGGACAATTAATCACCTCTAGTATTACCCGAAAATACGGGTTACAACATCCTTGATTCGTTTAACTTCTAATACTTGTTAACCACTCTTATACACCCTTGTATCGTTTAAGACCAATAGGATTAACTTCTTATCATATCAAAGATAATCTCTTCTTAGATTTATGTCGACTAACTTACGGTGTGATCTAAGGTACGCGAATTTGGGTTGTAACAATTCACCAGACTAGGTTTTCTATCTTAGGAGAAAGATTCATCAGACTAAGATTTTGATCCTAGGAGAAAATTCATTAGACTAGGTTTTCTTATCTTAGGAGAAAGATTCATCAGACTAAGATTTATTATCCTAGGAGAAAAATTCATCGGACTAGGTCTTCTACCTTAGGAGAAAGATTCATCAGACTAAGATTTCGATTGGGAGAAAATCCATCAGATTAGGACTTTTTAATCCTAGGAGGAAAAATGTGAAGAGCAATGACAACATTTTATGCACACTAGCAAGACAGATAAAAGAAAATATTTGAGAAACTTCCCTTTGTCAGCTCCTCTCTTCTTTTTTCTTTTTCTCTTTTTTTTTTTTTGTTTTTGAACCAACTTCCTTGCATTGCTTTGTTCCTGTTTCAACAAAGAAAAATTTATCAGTTTTAAAAGTGGCGGTCGGTTTGTGGCCTTGAGTTTTGGGCAGCTTGGCTTTTGCTCGATCACCTTGAGTCGGTTTCAAGAAACTTTTGTGTTGCATCAACCCTGATTGTTTCACCCAGTACCATTTGTATTTGTGGCTCAATCAGCCTTATCCTAACTGGAGATCTTTGGTTGGGTGACATTTTCTAATACCTTGAATGGCTTTTGCTTTTGGATCAATTTGTCCGTCAGAGAGAATCACAACTGGTAAGTGACTTTTGCACGATGTGCACACTTCATAGTCCTTGTTTTATCCCTAATTAATCGGTACTACAGAGTATCCCTGATTAACCTCGAGGTTATCTTTGCTTGCTTTAGCCAAGTAGGCTGACAAAAGTCTTTTGGGGGGAGCCTTTGCATGAATCCTCAAGACATGTTGATTGTAACAACTGAGTGTGCTGGACAAATTTGCTTTGTGCAACTGAAAAGCTGGTAGCAGATTTTGAAATCTTTTCTTGCTTGTTTTGACAAGGACTAGCTCAGAGTGAAGGACACAATGATGCAAAAAAACAAGTATTAACAAGAAATTCCCCCGTCGGAAGGACAAAAGGAAGAGTTTTTTTTCTTTTTTTTTTCTTCTTATTTTGCGGTAACTAGCCTTAATGATCATGACATGCATTTTGGACTTAACGGTCTGATCTATCAAACTGACCAAATCTTCCCTTTTACCATTCTTATGACTATGAAGTCGGGCTTGTTCGTGCCAATCCTTTGCATCAGCTTCACGACTCACTATCGACTAGTGGTGCCCCGAGGGATTTTTACCAACAAGCCTCTCTCATTTATTTATCTCTTCTTACCGTTGCCTTACAATGCCCGTGAGGGTTTTCACTAGTAAGACTCTCTCATTTTTTTTTATTTTTCTTTTTCTTTTGTTTTCTTGTGTGAGCAACTTGACAGTGTTCTATGTCGTGTGACAACTTTTGCTCATTGCATGCTTCTCTTGAAAATCTTGAAGGCATATCAGGAGGTCTTTATTTGGAAGGTTTTTGGATAGGGTTAAAAAGAAGGGTTGACACGAAGGCTCAAAGTAGACTCGAAATGAGGGGTTGTAGACTTACAACTCTTGGAATCGACTGTTCAAAAGTGAAATAAAATCTTGGCCCCAGTTTCAGATATTGGGGATTTTTTTGATTTTCTTTTTCTGAATTCTTATTTGGTTGGACCGAACAGTGTAAGGCTGCCTACGTATCTTTTTTTAAAGGAATCAGGTCAAACGTAGTTCATACCTCTAACCTAACCTTTTTTTATCTCTATCTTTTTTTCCATTTCTTTTTTTCTCTCTTTTCTTTTTTTTTTCAAAACAAGTTGCCCCAACTTTTATTTTCTGGGGGCATGAGCTTTTGACTGTTCTTTTTTTTTTTTTTACTTTACTTTCTCAGAGTTGCCCCAGTTTGTACTCTTGGGGCATGGGCTTTTATTTTTATTTTTCACTTTTTTTTGGACTTTTAACTCTAAACTTGATTCCAAAAGAGGGTGGTCGAACAAAATAACACAGGCTCAAAAGGGGTAACAAAGGGTATAAAATATTTGGGTAGCACAAAAAGGGCCTCCCAGCCTCGAGAACGCCAAACATATTATCTTTTGCGGTCTCAACATTGATGACCATGTTTGTCTTCTTGGTTTGTCGTGGTCGAAAGACACTTTCCATCCCTTAATGTCAAACTTTCCAACAAACTTCAATTGATTCTTTCCCAAACCCGATCTTCAGAATGATTTTAAGGTAAAACTTACTCGAGCTTAATTCCAAAGTGTTTCGACTCTTTGTTCATCCTCAAAAATATCTTTTTTTCGGTTATCCGATTCAAGATTAAATCAATTTTCTAAGATCTAGCTCACAACCCTGAAATAACCCAGATAATAGAAAAAATATCAAAACAAGCTACCAAGATTCCTTCCTAGTGAGGAGGGAATGACTTTTCAATTGCTAAGCTTGACATTTAGTCACAAATTTGCTCATCAGAATTACCATGGCCTTCTCCAATTTCAGTCGGCAAGTTCCCGAGAGGATTCTCATATTCCATGTCACCAGACATCATCCCCACAAAGTGTGCATCATCATGTGCATGTAAAGGATTCTGCGTGATATACTGGGTGTCATTATCTTGGATCACAATCAGTTTTTCCTGGATCATCCTTTCTATTTCTCTTTTCAAATCCCGACAACTTTCAACATTGTGCCCCTGGGCATTGGAATGGTATTCACACCTTTTAGAAGGGTCAAAGCTTCTTTCACGTGGGTCCATATGATTTGGAGGAATAGGTTCAATCATGTCATAATGCTTTAATTTCTCAAACACACTTGCATAGGACTCTCCTATTGGTGTAAAATTATTTTTCAACCTTTGTTCCCCTCTATACCCCTAGCTTGGGTGTGGTTATAATGCACTTGAAAATTTTGTGGAGGATGGTGGAGATTTTGCGGTGCTGGTGCTCGCCTTGTAGGGTGTCTTGGTGGCTGGACAACATACTGAAGTGGAGCAATAGAGTATTGTGGGTTTTGAGGTGGATAATAGTGCTCAGGGGAATCAACGGAAACCTGATGAGGTTGCTCATACCTTCGAGATGTTTTCCTAGGACCTCTTCTCGACCTTATTGTCATCATGGTTTCTTCATCCTTCTCATTCGTTTCACTAAAATCATCAGATTCAATCTGGACAACTTGAGTTGCAGCTTTGAAAACTGCTTGACTTATAATTTTGCCTGTCTTAAGGCCATTCTCAACTATTTTCCCAATTTTGATTGCTTCCGAGAAGGATTTTCCCACTGCGGACATCATGTTTTGAAAATAATCTGGCTCTTGAGCCTGAAGGAAGAGAGTGATTAGCTCGTGGTCATCTATGGGTGGCTTAACTCTAGCCGCTTGCTCTCTCCATTTAATGACATATTCCCTGAAACTTTCAGTTGGTTTCTTGTTCAGGTTCGAAAGGAAATTGCGGTCTGGGGCGATATCGATGTTGTATTGGAACTGTTTGACAAAGGCCTGGGCCATGTCATCCCAGATATGCCAGTGAGAGGTTTCTTGATCCATAAACTATTCAGAGGCTACCCCTGTCAGGATTTCCCCGAAATAAGCCATTACTAGTTCTTCTTTTCCCTCCACACCTCTTAGTTGATTGCAATACCTTTTCAGGTGGGCTATGGGGTCTCCGTGCCCATCATACTTTTCAAATTTGGGAGTCTTGAAACCGAGTGGCAAACGAACACCGGGGAACATACATAGATCCTTGAAGGCAATACTCTTCTGACCTGCCGACCCTTGTATGTTTTTCAACTTTTGTTCTAAGTTTTTCACTTTTTGGGTCATTTTTTCTTGTGCCATCTTTCGGGTAGGCTTCTCAATCTTTGAAGAAAGATCAAATAGGTATGAGTGATACTCAGGAGAATGGTATTGTTCGTGATGGGTAGCAAATTATGACTCATGACTTTTTTTTTGTACCACTGTTAGTTGTGGGATTGTGAAAACGGGCATAACAGCAGTGATTGTCTGATTGGTTGTTAATGGCACACTTTAGGAGCACGCAACAGAAGTGCCAGCTGTAGTCGTACAGTTGGGATAAAGACAGAACCCAAATGGATAGGATCGATCAGACAATGAGACGGGAGTGGTAATAGTCGAGATGGGTGTGAATTTTGGGAAAACATGAGAAAGGGGTGGTCCTTGACCATTGGCCGATGCTTGACACATTTCAGTCATTTGCTGTTTCGGTATTCTATTTTCCTCAACCACAATAGACTCTTGTTGAACCCTCTGACCCTGAGTCTCTTGACCACTCGTAACAGCTTCAATGCCACTTGTCAATGACATTTTTTCTTTGTATTTTGTGTTGCCAGCTTGCCACAAACCGACCACCTCAAACTTCCTTCTATGATTCAAAATAAGAGACACGTTAGAATGGACTCAGTCGGTCCTTATCATCATCATCATCATTTTTTATTTTATTTTTTTTCATTTTCATTTCATTTCATTTTTCATTTTTTTTGGTCGATCGAACATGATGTGGGTTGTCTACGTATCATGTGGGAACATGAATCATATCGCGCATAGTTCGGGGAGATCAGAAATAAAGTAAATAAACTAACTCTTTTTAAATTTTGATTTATTTTTATTTTCGAAAGAAAGATTTATAAAGAAGAAAGAAAATATTTTTGGAATTTGATTTATTTTTTTTTCTATTTTTTTTTCGAAAGGACTTCTATATAAGAAAGAAAAATATTTTTTGGCTTTTGATGTTTAGTTTTTTTTTTTTGGATTTTTGGGAGAAAGACTTTCTAAAAAAAATGAAGAAAATATTTTTTTTTTGGATTTTGATTTCATTTATTTTCTTTTTCTAATAAAAGACTCCTACAAATAAAATATTTTTTGGGTTTAAAAAATTTCTTATATTTTTATTTTTTGGGATTTTCTAAAAAAAAGACTCCTAAAGAAGGAATTAAAGAAAAATATTTTTGGATTTTTTAAAAAATGGGGTCTCAAAGGAAGACTTTTCTAAAGGAGGAAGTAAAGAAAAATATTTTTGGATTTTTAAAATTATGGGCCGAAACGATGAGGTTTGCCTACGCATCTCACATCCGGTGAAAATCAGACCCGCGTAGTTCGGTCAGTTTTGACGGAACAGGGGAAACATGAATTTTGAAAATATTGGCTTATTTTCTCTCTTTCTTTTTCGAAATTTCGATAGAGTTTCGAAATGTTTCAAATACCTACCTCACTCTTGTTGTTTTGTTTTCTTGATTTTCTTTCCCTATTCTAGAAGTCGGTCAACATACAACCCAAAGCAAATGAATACACAAGTAGCACGTAATGCATCAGGATGGTCTTTTAATTTGGGTACACCTGTCCTGGATGGACCCAACTCATGTGTTGAGTCCCAAAGTCAAATGCACGTGATGCAAACAAACGTTCCTACTAGGGATCCGGCATGAGGCTATGTTATTCTAAGTTTAAATCCTGCGTGTATTGTTCTAGACCTGGCTTACCCGAGCGGACAACTCGAGCCGAGGGAGGGCAACATACCGGGAACCAAAAGGCCATTCAGCTTTGTAACTGATCTGATCCTCGTTCTAAAATTAGAGATGTGACACTCTGACAGAAAAGAAGCCACGCTAGCGTACGCTTCCCAGAAGATTTAGAAGACTCAGAGAGAAGAAGGGTATTGTAACAGTTTATATACAATTCACAGAATATCAAAGCGGTAAATGAGCGGCAATTAGCACATTAGGCCGAAACACGTAATATCGGACAATCACAAGAAAGCCAAGCATAACAGTTATTCTAAGCTCGAATTCTGAACCCTGAACCAGAAGTTTTGGGTTCTTGTCCCCAGCAGAGTCGCCAGAGCAGTCACACCTCTTTTTTCCCGAGGGGAGGGGATAAGAGAGTTTTTCTAATTTAAGTGACATAAATCGAAATAGAATTATTTATTTATTTAGAGTCACCACTTGGAATAATTTATGGTGTCCCAAGTCATCGGTTTATTCTAAATCCTAAATCTAGAAAATTAACTCTTATTTATGGTCTGTGAACACAGAAGACCGAGTAAGGAATTCTGTTAACCCGGGAGAAGGTGTGAGGCACTCCCGACTTCCGTGGTTTTAGCACGGTCGTTCAACTGTAATAATTGGCCTACTTGTCTAATTTAATACATATTTGAAACCTATTGTGTATTTTGAACTTCTAACCGCTTTCAATTAATTTAATCGCCTTTTAATGCTTATGAAATTATTGCTGGAACAAGTTACGATGTCGTACACTTGTCGTTTTGGTACATATTGCAAACCGCGCCACGTGAAACGCACCCGCGATTTACAACATGTTCATTTTTATTATTATTTGAAGTTGTGGTCGAGTTGCACGAAATGCACACTTGAATTGGGGTTTACGTCTCGTGACCATGCCACGGGAACTGTACTCATGGCCACGATAATTTATTAATCGCGCCTAAAGCGAACTACGATGTTTGAGAGTTGCACTAAGCTATTTTTGAGATTGAATGTAGAGTCATCAATTATGGACATGCATTGTGAGTTTTAGCAAATGGTTTTAATTGTCTGGCTCTTTTAACAAGATATCAAATGCAATTCCTTACCTTGTATCCCACGAATTAATGGTTGGCTATATTGTTCTAGATGGAAGCTATGTGAATTATCTAAGGATAGGAGTCATTAATAACTAATTATGTGTTAAAGGAAAGTTTGTGATTAGTTCAAACTTAAATCTGTTTTTGTCACTAAAGGATTGCTCAAACAAAAGAACCTAACATGGAAAAAGCATTGTAAAAAAAAACTTCTTTCAAAAGCAAACCTACAGCTATCCATGATATACCAAAGCTAACCAAATCTGTTATTGAACAACAAATGACTAAGGCGACAATAAATTCATGGCTCAATCAAACGGGGCTGAGTATGTCAGTACAATATTCATGCCTAAACAAAGGATTTCAACATCATAAAAGCAATTACATAGAAAATCCCTTTTTAAACAATGATAAAAATACTTTAATTCTGCCAAATATGGAATGGACCATACGCAGGTAGGATCCCTGAGCAAACAAACCTTAACTATCTCTAAATTCCAGCAACCAATTTCTCAAAAAATGACACAAATAACATAACAGAACCGTAAATCAAAGCTTGCAAGAAATTTAACATCTTTTCATTTTTTCAGTAACAAATACAAGCAAATACAGATTTAGGAATATGTACCTAGTGCCTGAGTCAGAAATTGAAACGGCCAAAATCGAGCAGAAATGAAGACGACAAGACCCAGAAAAAGCAGCCACAGATTCAACAATCAACCAGCAATTTTGGAGAGTTTAAACACTCTTAAAATCCCAGAAACCAACAAGCCAATCAATTGAAATCCCTTTTTTTTTTCGAAATTTCCAGATCTGAAAGCTTTTGAAAGAGGCAAAGTTCTTCGTTTTTCTATGTTAGTCTAGGTCTGTGAATTATGGGGATGCAGAATAGTTGAGTGAGAGATGAGTGAGGTTAGAGAGGGGGATTTTGGAGGCGGTCCGTTCTTTTCAGTGTTGAGAATCAAAGGGGAGGGTGAAATTAGGGTCTATTTTAGAGATGAAGAGGGAATATTGGACTGGCGGGTAGTGGGCTGGGGTGAATGGAAAGAAAATGGGCCACTAGAAGCACCTGACCCAAAGCTGTAATGAAATCCCATAGCCTTCTCTTTTCTTTCTTTGTATTTTGCAAGACTAATCAATTTATTTAACAGTCCTAATTCCAACTAATTTATAAAATTTACCTAATGACCTATTTTTCTATAATTAACTAATTCATTTAGCTAACAAATGTATGTAGAGTTACTAATATTTTTTTTGGTATTTTAGTGTTTTACAAATGCAATTAATTATGCAATAAAAATCTAAAAATGTAAAAATTAAAAATATTTTTATATTTTCTTTAGGATTTAAAATGCAACTTAAAAATGCATCAAACATGAATACGTACAAAGCAAACTAAGTAAAAATATAGAAAAATAATTTAAAGCGATGTTTTGGATTTTTTAGGAGTAATTTTATATTAGGGCAAAAATTAGGTGCTCACAGCTGCCCCTCTTTGCTCGGAAACATAAAAAGTTTTTGGGCAAAGATAAAGTGAGCAATTTCGAGCAATTTTTGCCCTTTTGGATACTCCATGGGAAGCATTTTTTGAAAAGTTTGACCGAACCTTGCTTTGGAGGTTGCCTACATATCCTTGGCTATAAAGGAATCAGGTCAGTGTAGTTCTGGATGTTTTGGTAGCTGGGACTACCGAGGCGCTGTGATTTCACTGTTGTTGTTGTTGTTGTTGCTGCTGCTCTTTCTTGCTGAGCTCCCTATTACACCAAAGTCAAAATAAAAAAGAAACTAACTAAGCCTATCAGCTACGAGTTATAAGATTCCTATCTATGAGTCTTCTGAAGCTTGATCTTGAGTCTTGAATGGTTCTTCATGCGGACTTTTGATTTGAACCTTGATGCTTGCTAGCTGCAGGTGCTAGTTCTTTCTTCTTCAGCTTTTCGGATCAAGACGGGACATGCAAAGCTTGTGACTTCAGCCATGTCTTGAGCAGTTCACATCTTTCATCGGCTTCTGCATTTTGGATTCACTTCTCTTTTTTTTTTCTTTTATTCTGGATTGAGACTTCTTCCTTTGGTCATCTCGGACTGTCAGCTCTCATTCTTGAGGCGAGCTTCTTCTACTTCTAACTTGAATTAAATTCTAAAATGACTTTTCTCGTTCTTCAGGTGGGCGCCTGCAACTGACTTGAAACTTGAAATGGATTCCCACGTTCTCTAGGTGGGTACCTGATGTTGACTTAACACTTGAAATGAATTCTCTCATTATCCAAGTGGGCGCCCGATGAATTAAAACTTGAAATAAATTTTCTCGTTCTCCAGGTGGGCGCCTGATGCATAAACTTGAAATAAATTTCCTCGTTCTCCAGGTGGGCGCCTGATGACTTAAAACTTGAAATAAATTCCCTCATTCTCCAGGTGGGCGCCTGATACTGACTTAAAACTTAAAATTAATTCCCTCATTCTCCAAGTGGGCGTCTGCTGACTTAAAAACTTGCAATAAATTTCCTCATTCTCCAGGTGGGCACCTGCTACTACAGCAAAACGGAAACAACAAAAGAAACTTTTTCTGCCCCAGTTTACACTAGGAAGATTTGTGAGTTATTAGCAGAACTATAAATTACCTATGCTATTGATGAAGGATGCAATGATGAGAGTAAAATTGAAGACTCGACTAGGATGTGCGTCTCCTAAAGAAATAAAAATCTGAAAAACCTAAACTAGGAAGTGCGTCTCCTAAATTTGAGATTGAGCTTGCGGAAAACTATAAACTAAGCTTGACTAAACTAAAAACTGACCCTATTCTCCAGGCGGGACCCCTGATTTCAAGAAAACTAAAGATTGATAACTTAAGAAAACTAAAAATTGGCCCTTTTTTTTAAAAAAAAAAAAAAAAAATCCAAACTTCCCTTTTTTTTTTAACTTATTATCCTTGAAGAAAATTCATCAGACTAGGTTTTAATCTTAGGAGAAAGATTCATCAGACTAAAATTTTGATCCTAGGAAAAAATTCATCAGACTAGGTCTTTTTTTTTTGGTATCTTAGGAGAAAGATTCATCAGACTAAGATTTCTATCCTAGGGGAAAGTTCATCAGACTAGGTTTTCAATCTTAGGAAAAAGATTCATCAGACTAAGATTTCGATCCTAGGAGAAAATTCATCAGACTAGGTCTCTTTTATATTATCTTAGGAGAAATATTCATTAGACTAAGACGTTTATCCTAGGAAAAAATTCATCAGACTAGGTTTTCTATCTTAGGAGAAAGATTCATCAGACTAAGATTTTGATCCTAGGAGAAAGTTCATCAGACTAGGTCCTTTTTTTGTTATCTTAGGAGAAAGATTCATCAGACTAAGACGTTTATCCTAGGAGAAAATTCATCAGACTAGGTTTTCTATCTTAGGAGAAAAATTCATCAGACTAAGACGTTTATCCTAGGAGAAAATTCATCAGACTAGGTCTTCTATCTTAGGAGAAAGATTCATCAGACTAAGATTTTGATCCTAGGAGAAAATTCATTAGAATAGGTTTTCTTATCTTAGGAGAAAGATTCATCAGACTAAGATTTATTATCCTAGGAGAAAAATTCATCGGACTAGGTCTTCTATCTTAGAAGAAAGATTCATCAGACTAAGATTTCGATTGGGAGAAAATCCATCAAACTAGGACTTTTTATCCTAGGAGGAAAAATGTGAAGAGCAATGACAACATTTTATGCACACTAGCAAGACAGATAAAGGTAAAGATTTGAGAAACTTCCCTTTGTCGGCTCCTCTCTTCTTTTTTCTTTTCTTTTTTTTTTTTTGGTTTTTGAACCAACTTCCTTGCACTGCTTTGTTCTTGTTTCAACAAAGAAACATTTATCAGTTTTAAAAGTGGCGGTCGGTTTATGGCCTTGAGTTTTGGGCAGCTTGGCTTTTGCTCGATCACCTTGAGTCAGTTTCAAGAGATTTTTGTGTTGCATCAACCCTGATTGTTTCACCCAGTACCATTTGTATTTGTGGCTCAATCAGCCTTATCCTAACTGGAGATCTTTGCTTGGGTGACATTTTCTGATATTTTGAATGGCTTTTGCTTTTGGAGCAATTTGTCCGTCAGAGAGAATCACAACTGGTAAGTGACTTTTGCACGATGTGCACACTTCATAGTCCTTGTTCGGTACTACAGAGGATCCCTGATTAACCTCGAGGTTATCTTTGCTTGATTTGGCCAAGTAGGCTGACAAAAGTCTTTTGGGGGGAGCCTTTGCATGAATCCTCAAGACATGTTAATTGTAACAACTGAGTGTGCTGGCCAAATTTGCTTTGTGCAACTGAAAAGTTGGTAGCAGATTTTGAAATCTTTTCTGGCTTGTTTTGACAAGGACTGGCTCAGAGTGAAGGACACAGTGATGCAAAAAAAAACAAGTATTAACAAGAAATTCCCTCGTCGGAAGGACAGAAGGAAGAGTTTTTTTTTTCTTCTATTTTTTTCTTTTTTTCTTCTTCTTATTTTGCGATAACTAGCCTTAATGATCATGACATGCATTTTGGACTTAACAGTTTGATCTATTAAATTGGCCAAATCTTCCCCTTTACCATTCTTATGACTTTGAAGTCGGGCTTGTTCGTGCCAATCCTTTGCATCAGCTTCACGACTCACTATCGACTAGTGGTGCCCCGAGGGATTTTTACCAACAAGCCTCTCTCATTTATTTATCTCTTCTTACCGTCGCCTTACAGTGCCCGTGAGGGTTTTCACTAGTAAGACTCTCTCATTTTTCTTTTATTTTTCTTTTTCTTTTGCTTTCTTGTGTGAGCAACTTGACAGTGTTCTATGTTGCATGACAACTTTTGCTCATTGCATGCTTCTCTTGGCATTCTTGAAGGCATATCAGGAGGTCTTTATTTGGAAGGTTTTTGGATAGGGTTAAAAATAAGGGTTGACACGAAGGCTCAAAGTAGACTCGAAATGAGGGGTTGTAGACTTACAACTCTTGGAATCGACTCTTTCAAAAGTGAAATAAAATCTTGGCCCCAGTTTCAGATATTGGGGATTTTTTAGATTTTCTTTTTCTGAATTCTTATTTAGTTGGACCGAACCGTATAAGGCTGCCTACATATCCTTTTTTAAAGGAATCAGGTCAAACGTAGTTCATACCTCTAACCTAACCTTTTTTTTATCTCTATCTTTTTTTCCATTTCTTTTTTTCTCTCTTTTCTTTTTTTTTTCAAAACAAGTTGCCCCAACTTTTATTTTCTAGGGGCATGAGCTTTTGACTGTTCTTTTCTTCTTCTTTTTTTTACTTGTACTTTCTCAGAGTTGCCCCAGTTTGTACTCTTGGGGCATGGGCTTTTATTTTTTTTTTTCATTTTTTTTTTCGAACTTTTAACTCTAAACTTGATTCTAAAAGAGGGTGGTCGAACAAAATAACACAGGCTCAAAAGGGGTAACAAAAGGTATAAAGTGTTTGGATAGTACAAAAAGGGCCTCCCAGCCTCGAGAACACAAAACATATTATCTTTTGCGGTCTCAACATTGATGACCATGTTTGTCTTCTTGGTTTGTCGTGGTCGAAAGACACTTTCCATCCCTTAATGTCAAAATTTCCAACAAACTTCAATTGATTCTTTCCCAAACCCCATCTTCACAATGATTTTAAGGCAAAACTTACTCGAGGTTAATTCCAAAGTGTTTCGACTCTTTGTTCATCCTCAAAAATATCTTTTTTTTGGTTATCCGATTCAAGATTAAATCAATTTTTTAAGATTTGGCCAAAAATTCCGCATGCATGTCATGTCACTAGAACTAGCGGCGAAAGAACTAAGCATAGAATGACACAAGGACAAACTGTATTTCATTGAATAACGGATGGAAGGGTTTAAAAACAAGACAAACAACCTAAAATCCGAGTTACAACCCTAAAATTACCCGGATAATGAAAATAGCAACAGAACAGACAGACAAGACTCACACAAACAGAATTGAGGGATGGAAGGGTTTGACTCAATAAAACATACAAATCTGGATCACAACCCTGAAATAACCCAGATAATAGAAAAAGTATCAAAACAAGCTACCAAGATTCCTTCCTAGTAAGGAGGGAATGACTTTTCAATTGCTAAGCTTGGCATTTAGCCACAAATTTGCTCATCAGAATTACCATGGCCTTCTCCAATTTCAGTCGGCAAGTTCCCGAGAGGATTCTCATATTCCATGTCACCACACATCATCCCCACAAAGTGTGCATCATCATGTGCATGTAAAGGATTCTGCGTGATATTCTGGGTGTCATTATCTTGGATCACAATCAGTTTTTCCTAGATCATCCTTTCTATTTCTCTTTTCAAATCCCGACAACATTCAATATTGTGCCCCTAGGCATTGGAATGGTATTCACACCTTTTAGAAGGGTCAAAGCTTCTTGCACGTGGGTCCACATGATTTGGAGGAATAGGTGCAATCATGTCATAATGCTTTAATTTCTCAAACACACTTGCATAGGACTCTCTTATTGGTGTAAAATTATCTTTCAACCTTTGTTCCCCTCTATACCCCTGGCTTGGATGTGGGTTATAGGGCACTTGAAAATTTTGTGGAGGATGGTGGAGATTTTGCGGTGCTGATGCTCGCCTTCTAGGGTGTCTTGGTGGCTGGACAACATACTGAAGTGGAGCAATAGAGTATTGTGGGTTCTGAGGTGGATAGTAGTGCTCAGGGGAATCAACGAAGACCTGATGAGGCTGCTCATACCTTCGAGTTGTTCTCCTAGGACCTATTCTCGGCCTTATTGTCATCATGATTTCTTCATCCTTCTCATTCGTGTCACTAAAATCATCAGATTCAATCTGGACAACCTGAGTTGCAGCTTTGAGAACTGCTTGACTTATAATTTTGCCTGTCTTAAGGCTATTCTCAACCATTTCCCCAATTTTGATTGCTTCCGAGAAGGATTTTCCCACTGCGGACATCATGTTTTGAAAATAATCTGGCTCTTGAGCCTGAAGGAAGACAGTGATTAGCTCGTATTCATCCATGGGTGTCTTAACTCTAGCCGCTTGCTCTCTCCATTTAATGGCATATTCCCTGAAACTTTCAGTTGGTTTCTTCTTCAGGTTCGAAAGGAAATTGCGGTCTGGGGCGATATCGATGTTGTATTGGAACTGTTTGACAAAGGCCTAGGCCATGTCATCCCAGACATGCCAGTGAGAGGTTTCTTGATCCATAAACCATTCAGAGGCTACCCCTGTCAGGCTTTCCCCGAAATAAGCCATTACTAGTTCTTCTTTTCCCTCCACATCTCTTAGTTGATTGCAATACCTTTTCAGGTGGGCTATGGGGTCTCCGTGTCCATCATACTTTTCAAATTTGGGAGTCTTGAAACCAAGTGGCAAACGAACACCGGGGAACATACATAGATCCTTGAAGGCAATACTCTTCTGACCTTCCGACCCTTGTATGTTTTTCAACTTTTGTTCTAAGTTTTTCACTCTTTGGGTCATTTCTTCTTGTGCCATCTTTCGGGTAGGCTTCTCAATCTTTGAAGGAAGATCAAATAGGTACGAGTGATACTCAGGAGAATGGTATTGTTCGTGATGGGTAGCAAATTGTGACTCATGACTTTTCTTTTGTACCACTGTTGGTTGTGGGATTGTGAAAACGGGCATAACAGCAGTGGTTGTCTGATTGGTTGTCAATGGCACACTTTGGGAGCGCGCAACAGAAGTTCCAGCTGTAATCGTATAGTTGGGATAAAGACTGAACCCAAATGGATATGATCGATCAAACAATGAGACAGGAGTGGTAATAGTCAAGATGGGTGTGAATTTTGGGAAAACATGAGCAAGGGGTGGTCCTTGACCATTGGCCGATGCTTGACAACCCGAAGCAAATGAATACACAAGTAGCACATAATACATCAGGATGGTTTTTTAATTTGGGTACACCTGTCCTGGACGGACCCAACCCATGTGTTGAGTCCCAAAGTCAAATGCACGTGATACAAAAAAACGTTCCTACTAGGGATCCGGCATGAGGCTATGTTATTCTAAGTTTAAATCCTGGATGTATTGTTCTAGACCTGGCTTACCCAAGCGGACAACTCGAGCCGAGGGAGGGCAACGTACCGGGAACCAAAAGGCCATCCGGCTTTGTAACTGATCCGATCCTCGTTCTAAAATTAGAGATATGACACTCTAACAGAAAAGAAGTCACGCCAGCGTGCGCTTTCCAGAAGATTTAGAAGACTCAGAGAGAAGAAGGGTGTTATAACAGTTTATATACAGTTCACAGAATATCAAAGCGGTAAATGAGCGGCAATTAGCACATTAGGCCGAAATACGTAATATCAGACAATCACAAGAAAGCCAAGCATAACAGTTATTCTAAGCTCGAATTCTGAACCCTGAACCACAAGTTTTGGGTTCTTTTCCCCATCAGAGTCGCCAGACCTGTCACACCTCTTTTTTCCCGAGGGGAGGGGATAAGAGAGTTTTTCTAATTTAAGTGACATAAATCGAAATGGGATTATTTATTTATTCAGAGTCGCCACTTGGAATAATTTATGGTGTCCCAAGTCACCGGTTTATTCTAAATCCCAAATCGAGGAAATTGACTCTTATTTATGGTCTGCGAACACAGAAGACCAAGTAAGAAATTCTGTTAACCCGGGAGAAGGTGTGAGGCACTCCCGAGTTTCGTGGTTTTAGCACGGTCGCTCAACTGTAATAATTGGCCTAATTGTCTAATTTAATACATATTTAAAACCTATTGTGCATTTTTAACTTCTTATCGCTTTCAATTAATTTAATCGCCTTTTAATGCTTATGGAATTATTGCTGGAATAAGTTACGATGTCATACACTTGTCGTTTTGGTACATATTGCAAACCGCGCCACGTGAAACGCACCCGCGATTTACAACATGTTCATTTTTATTATTATTTGAAGTTGTGGTCGAGTTGCATGAAATGCACACTTGAATTGGGGTTTACGTCTCGTGACCATGTCCGAGAACCGTACCCATGGCCACGATAATTTATTAATCGCGCCTAAAGCGAACTACGATGTTTGAGAGTTGCACTAAGCTATTTTTGAGAATGAATGTAGAGTCATCAATTATGGACATGCATTGTGAGTTTGAGCAAATGGTTTTAATTGTCTGGCTCTTTTAACAAGATATCAAATGCAATTCCTTACCTTGTATCCCACGAATTAGTGGTTGGCTATATTGTTCTAGATGGAAGCTATGTGAATTAGCTAAGGATAGGAGTTATTAATAACTAATTACGTGTTAAAGAAATATTTGTGATTATTTCAAACTTAAATCTGTTTTTGTCACTAAAGGATTGCTCAAACAAAAGAACCTAACATGGAAAAAGCATTGTAAAAAAAAACTTCTTTCAAAAGCAAACCTACAGCTATCCATGATATACCAAAGCTAACCAAATCTGTTACTGAACGACAAATGACTAAGGCGACAATAAATTCATGGCTCAATCAAATGGGGCTGAGTATGTCAGTACAATATTCATGCCTAAACAAAGGATTTCAACATCATAGAAGCAATTACATAGAAAATTCCTTTTTAAACAATGATAAAAATACTTTAATTCTGCCAAATCTGGAATGGACCATACGCGGGTAGGATCCCTGAGCAAACAAACCTTAACTATATCTAAAATCCAGCAACCAATTTCTTAAAAAATGACATAAATAACATAACAGAACCGTAAATCAAAGCTTGCCAGAAATTTAACATTTTTTCTTTTTTTCAGTAACAAATACAAGCAAATACAGATTTAGGAATATGTACCTAGTGCCTGAGTCAGAAATTAAAATGGCCAAAATCGAGCAGAAATGAAGACGACAAGACCCAGCAAAAGCAGCCACAGATTCAACAGTCAACCAGCAATTTTGGAGAGTTTAAACACTCTTAAAATCCCAAAAACCAACAAGCCAATCAATTGAAATCCCTTTTTTTTTCGAAATTTCCAGATCTGAAAGCTTTTGAAAGAGGCAAAGTTCTTCGTTTTTCTATGTTAGTCTAGGTCTGTGAATTATGAGGATGCAGAATAGTTGAGTGAGAGATGAGTGAGGTTAGAGAGGGAGATTTTGGAGGCGGTCCGTTCTTTTCAGTGTTGAGAATCAAAGGGGAGGGTGAAATTAGGGTCTATTTTAGAGATGAAGAGGGAATATTGGGCTGGCAGGTAGTGGGCTGGGGTGAATGGAAAGAAAATGGGCCACTAGAAGCACCTGGCCCAAAGCTGTAATGAAACCCCATTGCCTTCTCTTTTCTTTCTTTGTATTTTGCAAGACTAATCAATTTATTTAACAGTCCTAATTCCAACTAATTTGTAAAATAAACCTAATGACATATTTTTCTATAATTAACTAATTCATTTAGCTAATAAATGCATGTAGAGTTACTAATGTTGTTTTTGGTATTTTAGTGTTTTACAAATGCAATTAATTATGCAATTAAAATCTAGAAATGTAAAAATTAAAAATATTTTTGTATTTTATTTAGGATTTAAAATGCAACTTAAAAATGCATCAAACATGAATACGTACAAAGTAAACTAAGTAAAAATATAGAAAAATAATGTAAAGCTATTTTTTGGATTTTTTAGGAGTAATTTTATATTATGGCAAAAATTAGCTGCTCACACTACTGGGCCTCAAATATCGAGCCCGAAACTCATATGTGAATATTTAATAATTAAATCTTGTATAATTATGAAAATTAATTATAGAATTTTATTATAGTCAAAAATAAGTGAGTCATAAACAAAAATATATAATAATAAAACTAACATATAAATTAATAAAACTAACATATACAATATTAAACTAACATATAAATAATAAACTAACATTTAAAATAACAGACCTATTGAGTGATAAATCGAAAAAATTTTCTCATCATGAACACAAGAATTCAGGATACCTTTGTGCTACTAGGCCTCAAATATCGATCCCGTAACCCATATGTGAATATTTAATAATTAAATCTTGTATAATTATGAAAATTAATTATATAATTTTATTATAGTCAAAAATAAGTGAGTCATAAACAAAAATATATAATAATAAAACTAACATTTAAAATAATAAAACTAACATATTAAAGTAAAATAATGTAATTAATATTGTTCAATTTACAGTAGCCGACATGGAGGTTCCACCTTTACATCCCGGACCTGCCACGCTAGAGCTACTGTTGCTATAAGGCGAGCATAGGTCATCATACATATGGGAGGGACAGTTACTGGCCCAGACGTTCCGTGCCAGGAGAGTAGACGATATGTGGGACTTTCTTAGGGCCCACCCTCTCCATCCCCGTATAGTCAGACGCCTCCAGCATACGAATTTTTATAGGATTGTGGAGATCGGCCGGTTGCAGTTGGATTGGTCGTTGATCACGGCCCTGATAGAGCGGTGGCGACCGGAGATGCACACATTCCATTTGTCCATTGGCGAGGCCACTATCACGCTTCAGGACGTGGAGGTCCTGTATGGGCTGCCTCTTGATGGACACTATGGTTCTTTGTCGAATGCCATTAGAGTATATACAGGTTTGCAGTACCTGGAGATGCTGCAGCGGCTCACCGATTTCCAGCCACCGGATGAGACTGCATTGATTAGGGCCAGTTGTCTGCAGTTGACGCCCGTCCGACAGCATTTGGAGGCAATGCACGCTGACATCATAGATGATACACCGGAGCTTCATATTCACCGGTACACGAGATTGATGTTGTTGCTTATGTTTGGAGGGGTTTTGTTCCCGAACACTTCGGGAACAAAAATAGTGAAAAATAGTGTTCACAAATAGTGTCCACGTCTCTTGGCTTTCATTGGCACAAATAGCAAAAGTTAAGGGAAATATACTTCCATTAACATTTACTGCAACGGCGATCAACATCTTAATAGCATACTTTCCATAGACATGAGTGCCGTCTATGGATATTACCGGCCGGCAATGCAGAAAATCATCAATTGCTGGTTTAAATGCCCAGAACACATATTTGAATATATGTTCTGGTATTTCCGAACTCCGCTCAAGCTTCCATTCAACAACAGTCCCGGAGTTAAAGTGTTGCAATGCACCTATGTACCTGGGTAAAGATGCAAAGGACTTATCCCAGTTACCATAAACAATTTCAAACGCACGTTTGTGCCCGAGAAATACCTTTCTTTTGGTAATGGTGCACCCATATTCCTGGTTTAAGAGAGTGCCAAGTCATCACATAAGGCCTTATATATATATATATATATATATATATATATATATAAATAACAATCAAAACAAATATTATATTAAAAGTAATGCAATACAATAGATAACAACCAAACAGTGACAGATAATTCTTTTTTTTTTTTTAAAAAAGTTTTGAACCCATTGCATTTTTCATTTTAGGATGCCTTTTCCTCCTCAATTATTTTCCATTTTTTTTGTAGAAACCTTTTCTTGGATTGTGAAACCAATATCTCAATAATCATATGCCTTACGACATGTATAAATCAACTATTTCAAGTATATGGTTATCGCTGGTATATATATATATAGAATCTAAATCAGATGTAAAAGACTACGACGATATATAGTTTTGATCTTTCCCCTTACTTTATAATTATGTATTTAATTATAAGATGTTTAAATAATTTATACGCTCTTTTCTCCTCTAATAATTTCTTGCGAAGCTTTAATTATTAACATAGTCTTTTTTCTCTTTTATAATTTTTTTTTTTACTAAAGAAATGACTTGCAAATAATTAATTTATTATTAAACTTTTTCGATTGTGTTTCGAAAGCTTTTTAAGAGTCATAATTTCAGTTTCCCTGCCCATTTCATTTTGATAAGTTTGAAAATCCTTAAGAATTCCTTGGAGGGGGCAAAATACATATTTGACCGGTCGACCGAAACTAATTGCATTCTCCAACTATATATAATTATATATATATATTCTTGACTATTATTTTTGGGAACGATTAAAAATGTACATTTCTTAAGAATATCAATATGATGGCCATGTGGTGACTTGGTATTTTTGTAGGACCATAAAATCTATTTTTTCTCATGTTTCCTCTTTTATTTTCCACCTCATTTTAAAAATCTCAAAAGCCTCTGAAAAAAGTTACTAATTAATATTTTTATACAATAATAATATCAGTTTTGCACAACAATTATATAGGAATGGAAGCCAAGAGGAGTTATCACCAACTTAATATCCCAGAACGAGAGTTAAAAGAACTCTAGAATGAGAGTCTAGAGTGAGAACTAGATAATTCTAGAGAGAGCATTCTACAAATAAATGGAAGGCATGATTCCAAAATTATACTTTAGATCCTTCTGACACCACTTACAAATAGAGGTAATACACTAGTTGTGCGTGCTCAAGTAAAAAAGGAGTAAGCAAATTAAGAGTGCTAGCAAGAAGTGTGAGAGCAAAAGATTTTGAGTATAAGATCCAAGCCGATTCTTAATTTGCAATAATAAAATTCAAGTGGCGAACAACCAACTGTGCTCAATATAAGAATGTGTCAATAATTTTGAAACGGACTAATTAAGAAATAATGTAAACAAAATAAAATTAAGGGACTAACATTTATCTGTAAATATAATTGTTAATAAAGATTATTAATTACATTAATTAATATTATTTATGAACAAGGCTAGAGGACTTATGTTGAATATATACTTTATTCTATAATTGAGTATTAACTTCTCTTCTTGTCCTAACACTCGCAAGTTACCTTGTTAAGTTTGGAGATTCCTTGATTTCTTGGAAGTCCAAGAAACAATCGACTGTTTCCAGAAACTCAGCGGAGGCAGAATATAGAAGTCTAGCATCTACTGTTGCTGAAGTTGTGGGGATTCTTGGTTTGTTCATGAGCTGGGCGTGCAACATACTTTATCAGTACCTATACATTGTGACAGTAAGTCCGCGATTCAGATTGATGCGAACCCTGTGTTCCACGAGCGAACCAAACACATTGACATTGATTATCACTTCATTTGTGAAAAGGTTCAACAAGGACTTGTTCGCACACTTTATGTCGCTACTGCTGAGCAGCAAGCTGACTTACTTACCAAAGGTCTTGGTAGAGCACAACATGACTACTTAGTTTCCAAGCTAGGAATGAAGAATATCTTCATACCTCCTAGCTTGAGGGGGTGTAAAGGATAGCTTAAGTTAACTATAGTCAGTATACTAGTTAGTTGTAACCATGGTTAGCTATTGTTTAGTTACTTGTACAGCTGTCAATTAATTGTCTAGATGGCAGTTACATACAATTGTATCAGCTTCATTTTTTACATAAGATTGAATCAGAAACTATTCCAATTTACTCTCACTCTAAGTTCGACTCTTTTTATCCTATCTCATAAATTCAACCAACACACGGATTTAACAATAACCCGGCCACTTCACCCTCTTGCTAGTACCTTCCCCAAAGGCGAATCTATAATTAGTTTACTTTGTTTAACGGGAAAGACACGTGCAGGAAGAATGGTGATAAGCTTTACACATGTATCTATATTTAAATTAACTTATTGGCGTAGGTTTATTTTTAAAGAAATTGTTAAGTAAGTTATGTTGATAATGTTTATTAATTGAAAGAAATTAATATTAAAAAGGGCAAATCTGTCCAATTATATTTTATTTATATTTATTTTAAATAGGTTTAAAGAATGATTACAAGAAAATTAAAATAAGGGAGGTAAACGTAATATCGTAAATCACCAGAGAGGTCAGTGTGACAGGGCGAAACTTGAAGGGACGTCTCTGAAATATTCCGAAAAATAAATTGATAAGTGATACTCTGATTAATAGCACAACGACTTTGATCAATCCCAAACTAGCTGCGGTTAGCGGTATGAATCCTCTATATCCATTCTGTTCGATTCAGGCAAATTTTTATATTAATACTGGTAATTAATATATCTTTTAAGACAGATAATTAACATCAAGCGTTGCAACCTAAATTCATAATTCGTAGTAGATAGTTAAAAATCATTCAAAATGGATTAGGATTTAGGGTTTATATCTCGCGATAGATAAAGAAGAGGAATTGGGAGCAGGACGGAGTAAGAGCGAGAGAGAAATAGGAGAATGTACAACTCAAATTCGCCGGAGAAAGAGATGCAGCGGAGCAAGTAGACTTGCAAGAGAGTATCAGATGCTGATATGGGTCGGATATTAGTGTATCACTGTGTGTCTGTGTCCAGTGTTGGCATGCCAATGAAGCATTGATTTTAACATGAGATGGTTTGCCAATTCATTTATTCGAAAGTGCATTTTTCAGCTTTCGTTATTTTTAAGAGGCTAGACTTTCGTTAGCTGATATTATTGTGATAGAAAAATAGATATATGACTTTATTCCATAATTTCATCAAGTATATAAATTATATCTTTTTCTTCTTCACATATTGAATTGAAAGTCAGACCGAATATGATACAAGGTTATAACACAATGCAAGTCGAATATAGTATAAAAATTTTCTCTTATGAGTTATTTAACTCCAACTTCGAGTTATTTAAATCAATGGATTCCGAATGTCGGATGACTAAAAAAAGATATATACGTGAACGATGTCTTAGGTATAAGTGCAAAGGCTTTATTGAACTCATATAACTTCAAATCTACCCGAGATAAAACATCGTCCCCATAAGATGTTTGGTTTATGCTTGCTGCAGCATGTATCTGGCACTACCAAATATATAGCCATATACTATTTCGGCATATCTTATGGGACATTATAGTGCTTATTTTGAGTTCTCCAGAGATACAAAGCTTGTTCGGATAATATATATACCTAGTTTTCAACGTAGGTAAAAAGACGTATACGACACTCTAAAGCCAAATAATAACTCCCTACTCAACCAATCCTTGAACAAAAGTCACGCCAGTAGAACTCAACCACGAGCCGCCTTGAATCAGCTCAGCCACCGTAAACGGCATCGCCTCAGCAGGATTAGTTATGATATGGTAACCCGGCCACTTCACCCTCTTGCCAGTACCTGCACCAGAGGCGGATCTATAATTTAGATATGATGAATTAAACATTTAAGTTACTTAACATTAAACTCATTGTAAGTTCGAAATAATTGATTCGCAGTTGATTTGTTAAAGTTTAGTTGTTTTATGCATAAATATTTATGTTTCGTGTAAAAAATATTGGGTTTTCTAACCTGCACCAGGTCCATTGTTCATGTACTCCCCATAGTATAATGTCTTCAAGGCAAAATCTCCACTCCACTCAGACCAACCAGCTGGATCTATGAGATCACCTAGGTATGATTCCATCACTACAGTTCTTGAATACTCCTTCCATGGCCTACCAAGATATGTTTTGTATTCACTCTTAACTGGTTCAAGGTCTGGACTCGCTATTATGTCACAGAATTGAATTGAAGTTCCCGTGGCCTGATTTGGATCTGTACGGCCTTGTGCAGTCACCATGTTTTTCTGGTTTTTACCAGGTTTTCTAGGTACAAGTTGGCATTTCTGGAATACAACTGCTGCATTACCAAATATGAAGTCGACAGTACCTGCAGAGACGGATTCAAAATTTAAACGTAATCATACAATCCTTAAAGTTTTCAGTGTTGAACTTATTGTAGTTCAAATTGAACCTATGTACATGCGCTCCCTAAGTACCTGTTACGTAGCAGTCTCTATAGAATTGCCTTAGAGAATGTGCATAAAGGGTATCTTGATAAGCATCAATACGACAACGATTTATGAGTGACATATCAGCTCCGACCCGAAGTGCCACTGCTTGGTGTTTCTCTGGTCCTGCTGTATTTTGTATACAGATGTCTTGCAGTATAAATCCTTGGCCAACTGCAGCTGCAATAGGATGAAATTCATTAGTATTAAAGGCGTAGCATAGATTTCAAATTTATGAGTTTTAGATTTTAAGAATGACTTCTAGTACTAATAACTAAGTTCTAAATTTAATATTTGTGTATATCTAATAAATTTTTAACATAAATATACTATTTAAGCAAAAATTGTTATGTTCGGCCGAAAAAGTAGCAGCGCTAGCTCTGCCGGGACTTGTATAACACTTGTTCCTTAACCAAGAGATGAATGCCAAAAACACCAGTAGGAACAAATTTTAACTGCCAAAGGAGTAAAATAATAGGGTAGGGGACCATTATGTTGCGGAAGCCAAACGTATATAGTGTGAATGAGTCACAACTACTATACCAAAAATTATGACAACCACTAAATAATAAACAAGACAATAAGACAACAATAAAAGAACACCAGAATTTACGAGGTTCGGCCAATTTTGCCTACTTCCTCGGACACAAACAATATTTTATTCCACTCCAAAATTACAAGTGAAATAATACTAAAGAGAGAAGATACAAATGCCTTAAGAAGATAAAAGGCAAATGAGAGGTGTGTTTAAATCCTAAACATTAGGCCTCCTTTTATAGGGTGAAATTTCCATTCAAAATTGTCATCCACCGATGTGGTACTTTTGCCAATTTCAACAAATCTCCACCTTGGCAAAATTTCACATCTTCAATTTTCTCTCAGTAACAAATTTTAGTTGTGTCTTCATCTTCAATCTTTAGTGTTCAACAATGTTGATCAAATCCAAACAATGTTGAAACTTGACCGCAGTCACCACTTTTGTCAGCATATCAGCAGGGTTCTCCGTAGTATGAATTTTCTTCACCGTGACTCCACCTTCTTCTATGATTTCTCGTACGAAATGATACCGAACATCAATGTGCTTCGTCCTTGCATGATAAACTTGGTTCTTCGCTAATTGAATAGCACTTTGACTATCACAAAAAATCGTTATATTTTTTTGTTCAATACCAAGCTTCTCTATAAGACGAACAGGTTTCGTTATTGTCCTTTTTGGCCTGCTAGTTGCTATTGATTCAAGTTGTTGTCGAGGTTCCTGAGTTGGAATCTCCCTTTCTACTGGCTCTTCTTCCAGAGGGTAATCTTCATGAGTTTCCTCCTCTGCTTCTTGTGTAGGAAAAATAAATTTTCCCTCAAACTCCACCTGCTTTGACGCACCACCAGTTTGTTTGACATCTTCAACTGTCACCTTATCTGTTATGGCAGATTCATCAAAGGTAACATCTCTGCTGAATATAATATTCCTTGTCTCTGGACACCATAAGCGGTATCCTTTGACTCCAGAAGTAATCCCCATAAATATAGCCTTCTTTGCTCTCGGATTCAATTTTGACTCTTTCACATGATAGTATGCAATTGAGCCAAACACGTGCAAAGAGTCATAATCTACAGCAGGTTTTCCATACCATTTTTCAAATGGTGTCTTGCCATCAATAGCAGTAGATGGTAGACGATTAATGAAGTGGCATGTATATGTAATTGCCTCAGCCCAAAATTCTTTGCCCAAGCCAGCATTGGACAATATACACCGTACCTTCTCCAGTAAAGTCCGGTTTATACGTTCTGCCACTCCATTCTATTGTGGTGTATGTCTGACAGTGAAGTGTCGGACGATGCCATCATTTTCACAGACCTTATTGAAATGATCATTTTTGTATTCACCTCCATTGTCTGTGCGAATACACTTGATCCTCCTGCCTGTTTGATTCTCCACTATCGTTTTCCATTTGAGAAAAATTCCCAACACTTCATCTTTCCTCTTCATTGTATACACCCACACTCTTCGGAAAAAATCATCAACAAAGGTTACAAAATAGTGCTTCCCACCCAATGAAGGTGTTTTGGAAGCACCCCAAATATCAGAGTGTACATAATCCAAAATGCCTTTAGTATTATGGATCGCTGTACCAAATTTAACCCTTGTCTGTTTTCCTTTGACACAATGCTCGCAAAACTCCAAGTTGCAAGTCTTTACGCCTTTTAACAATCCTTGATTAGATAGAGCTTTCAAGGATTTTCCTCCAGCATGTCCCAAGCGCATGTGCCATATCCTGGTTGCTTCTGCCTCTTTGTCATCACTGGATGTCACTGTTGATGTCCCAATAACTGTGCTACCACGATAGCAGTACATGTTATTGTTCTTCCGATTGGCCTTCATTACCACTAGTGCACCGGAGCATATTCTCATCACTCCACTTTCTGCAATGATTTTGAACCCTTTTGATTCTAGGGCTCCCACAGAGATGAGATTCTTCTTCAAACCCGGTACATATCGAACATCTGTTAATGTTCTGATCATTCCATCATGGCTCCTTAATCTTATTGAACCAATGCCATATGAGGTAAGAGGGTTGTTATCCGCTGTGTGGATGACTCCATATTCTCCTTCTTGAAAATTCACGAACCAGTCCTTGTTGGGACACATATGATAGCTACAAGCCGAGTCCATCAACCATATGTCTGATGATGTTGATAACTCTGTTGTAACTAATGAGAAGTCTGAATCATCACAATCAGCTACATTTGAATCCATAATGGCCTTTCCATTGTTATGTCTGGCCTTATTCTTCAACTTCGGACAGTCTTTCTTCCAGTGTCCCTTTTTTCGACAAAAGGCACATTCATCTTTGCTGGGTCTAGATCTCGACTTGGATCTTCCCTTCTTAGTCCTCGTTTGATTTTGAGGACGACCCCTCACAATTAGTGCTTCTCCTTCTCCGCCCTTATGTTTTTCTCTCTTTCTTTGTTCATAGCTGTACAAAGCCGAACAAACTTCTCTGAGAGAAATTTCGTCATTTCCATGGAGTAGAATAGTTTCAAGGTGCTCGTACTCATTAGGAAGTGACCCCAACAATATCAAGGCCAAGTCACCATCATCAAAAGTTGCATCCATATTTTGCAAATCTGTGACCAACTTATTGAAACTGGTGATATGTTCATTCATTGTGGTACCAGGAACATAGGTGAAGCGAAACAGTCTCTTCTTCATGTACAATTTATTTTGACTGTATTTCTTCAAAAATTTATCCTCCAGTGCTTTTCATAATTTACTTGCAGAAGTTTTCTTTGTGTATGGATATTTCTGCTCTCTAGCAAGGTAGGATCGAATGGTACCGCAAGCAACACGATTGATAATTTTTCAATCTTCTTCTCCAATAACATCTGGCTTCTTTTCTTCAATGGCAAGATCTAGCCCTTGTTGAAAAAGAACATTTAGAATCTCGCCTTGCCACATCCCAAAATGTCCTGACCCGTCAAAAATTTCTACAGCAAATTTCGCATTTGACACAATTCTTGTCATAAGCGAAGATGCCAACGATGACGTATTATTGACACTTGATGTAGATTCTTCTTGTTTACTATCTCCCATTTTGACACAAATATTATTTAGTAGCTGACGACACAAATCAAGATTATTTCCTTTCTGGTGTGGAAGATCAGACTAAGCTGCAACCGCAGAGCATACTCAGACAAAACCTTGACTCAGTTACCAAGATAGATCTTTTCTGATGTGGAAGATCAGACTATGCTGCAACCACAGAGCATACTTAGACAGTACCTTGGCTCTGATACCAATTGTTGCGGAAGCCAAATGTATATAGTGTGAATGAGTCACAACTACTATACCAAAAATTATGACAACCACTAAATAATAAACAAGACAATAAGACAACAATAAAAGAACACCAGAATTTACGAGGTTCGGCCAATTTTGCCTACTTCCTCGGACACAAACAATATTTTATTCCACTCCAAAATTACAAGTGAAATAATACTAAAGAGAAAAGATACAAATGCCTTAAGAAGATAAAAGACAAATAAGAGGTGTGTTTAAATCCTAAACATTAGGCCTCCTTTTATAGGGTGAAATTTCCATTCACGATGTGGTACTTTTGCCAATTTCAACACATTATACATATAGATGAATCTTATTCAAGTGCGAGAGGGCCTTGAATCATGATATATTAATGCAACTCATAATCGATCTGGTGGCTAGTTAAGCAAGGATGGGCTGGACAGAGAGGCTGTATAGCCAATAATCAACAACTCATTTAATGCAAATTAATAGGAAGCATAAAATATATTTTTTTCCCTTTTAACCCCCAAGTCTTAGCAGACCATCAACTGGAGGAGGTGTGAAGAGGTAATTTTAATTAAAGTGCGTTGCTTTAACAGTTCATATTATGTGCATCCATGTAAAAACTACTCGTAATATTACATATCAGGTCAACCTTATTATCATTCCTAATGGTGACTTAAAAAGTGGAGTAGTAACTTCTTATAACCAATTAAAGTGTACTAATTTTATAAATAAAAAAATTACGTATATAAGTTAAACTCTTACTTTAATACACCATAGGTCCATAGTTGACCAATCATGGAAATTTTGGAGGACCTGAGCTAATTTGACCAAATAAGGAAAAAGGAATAAGTAGTCTGATAAACTGAAGACTTACCAAGAGTGGCAGAGCGGAAGGTGGTTGATCCATCCACAACATTAAGGCTACCAGTGATAATGGTAGAATTCATGCCATCGCCAACAATCATCAAGTTCATTTTCTTCTTAGTCACCTCTACATTTTCTTTGTAGGTTCCTTTCTTGACGTAGATCACGTATCGGTTCTTGCTCTTATCTGGTGCTGCAGCAACTGCTTCAGTAAGTGTTTGATAATCCCCTGATCCATCTTGTGCTACCACTGCATTAGCTTTAATGTCCTTTGCTGAACTCTCCAATAGCTTCCTGTCACTTGAACTTACCCATGGTATTTTCCCTAAAAGAGGCCTGAAAACTTCCTCATTTGGATCAGTTGTTACAGAAGCAAGAATTGCCAAAGCAGTTTTGGCTCTTGAGATCAACTCTTCAAGAATTGTTCCAGTTGAAGCAGTGTTACTTAGGGAATCAAGCCCATCTAAACATGTGACGTGGTTAGTAAGCATCCCACTTAGCCAGATTTGTGCATTGGCATGTGCCAAACGGCTTCTTGATTTACCAAGTGCTGCAATTGAGTCAGTCACTAACTCAATTGACAGGTCAAGGAGCTCAAGACAGTCTGCTAAAGCTCCTTTGTGACTAATGTCATTGATCTGGTTTCTGATCTTGTGAACCACTGGAATTGCACTGTTCATGTGATGGACATATTTCACTAGGAATTTTTGCAGAACAGCAACTCCATGTGAATCAGATGTAACAATTCCATTGGATACTAATTCAGAGACATAACTGAGGCAGAGTTGGGAGTCTTGTGCAGACTCACATAGTTGTGGAGCAGGTAAAGATGATATTTTAGAATGCTCAAGCTCAAATTGATATGGAGCAACAAGAAAAACAACTGAGAAGAGAGCAACAACAAAGGTTATGACAAAAGTGAGGATCTTGCAGCTGATTATGGGATTTTGCTTGGGTGTCTCTCGAAACAGAGGTTGGTAAGGAGTAGCCATTTCACAAGTTTGTTAATTGTCTTTTGAAAGACTTTCACTCGACTTAGTATATATAACAGCCTCAGCAAAATGGAACAAACATCGGCACGATTAGCTCGCTATTAATGCTTCTTAGAAACAGGGGCGGCTCAAGCACTTGATATGTGAGCCTTAAATTTTTAAAAGAAATATTATAATGTATATTTTTATTTGAAGTCTATTTTCTAACTTTTTAAGATACAAAGTTTTTAATAATTTTTTATAATCGATTTCTTCTAATAATTCCTTATGAATTGATAACGAAATCTTGGAGAAAGAATGTGAGCAATGAAATATTGGAGGAAGAATGTGAGTAAGAATATCAAAGAGAAAGGCAAAAAATATGTAAGGGTTTCCGAAATATAAAAAGATTGGGGAAAAAAGATTGACTAGGACAAACTAAAAAAGAAAAATTAAAATTGGATTTCTCAAATCAACTCAAATTGAAACGTTGGAAACACTATTTATCTACCAATTCTTAAGTAATTCAAATTATTATTATATTTATATATCTAAAAAGTTTTCTTTTTATATTTGAAGTACTAAATAATATTTTTTAAATACATATAAATCTATTATGTTTAAAAAAATGGGACCCCCCAAATTTGGGGGGCCTAAGACACAAGTTTACTACTAACGTTAGAGCCGGCCCTGCTTAGAAAAGAATTACGGATAAGGGTCTGATTTGCCCATCTACTATCATAAATATGCCTTATTTACTCTCCGTTTAATTTTTCTATCAAAAATATCCTTATCGTTATACATTAGGTTCATATTTACCCCTTAAACGTTTAAAAGAGTTACATTTGCCCTTTGTTATACTTTAGGATCATATTTACCCCTCTACTTTTCGAAAAAGGTTACATTTGCCCTTCGTTATACTTTCTTGACATATTTATCCTTACAATTATCCGTGTCAACTCGTCCCCTCCCCCTCCCCACCTCACCCCCACTCGTCCATCTCTCCTATCCGTGTCAGCTCCATATTTTTCGGAGAGCGAGAAAATTTTGGACAGTGAGTGAACGAAACTATAGTGTTATTTCTAATTGATTTATTTAATTATTTCACCTTTGTCTATGTTAATTTATTTTCCTTTAATACTTTGGAGTTAGGAGACATGAATCACTCAATGATATTTTGAAGTGTTTGTAGAGATACAACTCTGTAAAGTCTAAACTGGGTCAATTGACCATGATTGATTCACGAAAAAGCAATTTCCTGATACATCATTTATGAAGATTGTGCGAAAAATAATAGTTATAGCAGCGACAATATATTGACAAACAATAACTTTGAACTCAAAATCACTAATCTAATACAACTTACAATTATTGCAGTAACCAAAGTAAATTACAAGAAGTTGCACAACAATGGAGTTAATGAAGTCTTATTTAAATTGGATGGACGGGGTTAAATTATCTTAAATAGGTGACCATATTTAAATTGGAAGAAAAAAAATCCACATAGGCCCCATGTAGGAAAACAAAGGTGGGACATAGCGATCTACCGGATGAGGGTAAATATAGGGTATAATTGTAAGGATAAATATGTCAAGAAAGTATAACGAAGGGCAAATGTAACCTTCTTTGAAGAGTATAGGGGTAAATATGATCCTAAAGTATAACGAAGGACAAATGTAACTCATTTTAACGCGTAAGGGTAAATATGAACCTAATGTATAACTGTAGCGATATTTTTGATAAAAATCATAAACGGAGGGTAAATAAGACTTATTTATGATAGTAGATGGGCAAATCAGACCCTTATCCGAAAGAATTAACTTATATGCATTAATTGAATAATAAAATTTCTATATTATCAATACAGTTTAACCTAACATAGAAATTAAACACCCTAGAAGATCATTTAAGAGGGTCGCATGTAATATTGGGAGGCAAAATGCTATGGCATCCTATTTTGAACTGTATTACAGCCAAGCGACTGAAAATCTTCACCCGCTGATACAACACTCATATGACAGATCTCATGTACTCCCTCGGTTCTCTTTTACTTGGCATGTATGATAAAAATATATTTTTACTTTTTACTTGTCACTTTACGCATATCAAGAGAAGATAAAAAAAAATTTCTGTTATACCCACGGTATTTATTACTCATTTTAATTTATTTTCTCAAATCCAATAAAATATGCATTAATTAATATGGGTATCATAATAAATTATGCACTTCATTTATTATTTCTTAAGGGCGTGAAAAGTCAAAACGTACTAAGTAAAAGTGAACGAAGAGAGTATTAAAGTAGCTTTAATATTCAAAGCCAGGGGACAACTAAAGGAAAAAATCCCTTTTTTCTACTTAACTTTATTAAATGTCAATATTAACGAGGCCACTTGTTGATAACTAGACAGAGTAGTGTTTAATTTAGGGCTGAATAATTTCCCCAAAAATGACCGATTTGTTATGAAATTATTATATTGTGGATGTCCATTTATTACTCTGCTATAGATAATCTTCCTGAAGAAGATTATTCACTTAGTACCCTGTTGAAGTTTATCTACAAACAGCTGATGCAGGCAGGTTGCAAGCAACTCAATGAAATAATTTGCAGCAGCTTCTTATTAAACAGGTTAGTTGCAAGCAGCTCATGCAGACAGCTTACAAGAAGCTAAAGAAAAGCCTTGCAGCTGCTTCCTGAAAAGCCTCCCAGCTGCTCACTTTCTTCTATAAATAGAGGATTTTTCAGTTCATTATGTACATAAGTTTGAAGTATGAATAATATATCAGTTTCTCTCTATATTTGTCTTTATTTTACATCCTTTATTTTATAACACGTTATCAGTACGAGACTCTGCCATCTCGAGCAAATAATTTGAAAGTATCAGAGCTACGAACCTTTTTTTTCTAAATAATGTCAAATCTTTCCAAACTTGAATTTGTAGCCCTAGATATCTCGGGAAAAAGCTACATATCATGGGTGCTTGATGCTGAAAATCATCTTGATGCGATGAGTCTGACAGATACCATCAAGGACAAAAATCAAGTATCAAACCAAGATTGTGCCAAAACAATGATATTCATATGCCATCACATTGATGAAGGCTTGAAAATGAAATATCCCACTATTAAAGATCCAGTCATACTGTGGAATAATTTAAAAGATAGATATGACCACCTAAAGATGATCGTTCTTCCACAACGTTATGATTAGATCCTTCTAAGGCTACAAGATTTTAAATCGATCAGTGAGTATAATTCTGCTATGTTCAGAATTATTTTCCAATTGAAACTATGTGGTGATAATATTATTGGTCATGATATATTGGAGAAAACTTTCATCACTTTTCATGCCTCGAATATGCTCCTGCAACAGCAATATCGAGAGATGAGATTCAAAAAGTATTCTGAACTTATCTCACATCTTCTTGTTGTCGAGAAACATAATGGGCTATTAATGAAAAACCATGAAAGCCGACCTACTGGTTCTTGTCCAATCCCTAAAGTGAATGAGACAAACTTCCACCAAGCTAAGTGTGGAAGATGACGTGGCCCCAGTCGTGGTCATGGCCGTGGTCAGGGAAGAAACACTAATCATGGTAATAATAATGCACCAAAGAACCCTGCTCACCACCAGCAGTGGAAAAGGAAGGAACAAAAGCATGAAGCGGTGCAAGAAACAAATGCAGAAAATACATGTTATAGATGTGGCAAAAAATGGCACTGGTCACGTACATGTCGTATGTCAAAGCATTTGGTTGAGCTTTATCAAGCCTCCCTGAGGAAGACAAAGAAAAATGCTGAAGCAAATTTCATTTCTGAATATAATTTAGATTTCATGCATTTGGATGTAGCTGATTACTTTGCACCCCTTGAAGGAGAAACAAGTCATTGATTTTTGTTGTTTGTAGTAGATAGTATGGTTGTGTAATTATTGTACATAAATAAAAGTTATGCTTTGATAATGATATTTACTATCATATTTATTTTGTTTATGTTATTTTGAAGAATATGGATAATCCTCAAATTATGTTTGGATCAAAGACCAATCATGAAGATATTTGTGTAATTGATAGTGGAACAACTCATGTCATATTCAAGGATCAGAAATATTTTTCTTATTTGCATAAGGAAAAAGCAAATGTTTCAACAATTTATGGTAATATAAGTTTGATTGAAGGCTCCGGAAGAGCCATTATATTTATGTCTAAGGGAACAAAACTTATTATCGACAATGCATTATTCTCCTCCAAGTCCCAAAGAAACATGTTGAGTTTTATAGATATCCGCTGAAATGGGTATCATGTTGAGACGATAGATGAAATGAATATGGAATATCTTTGTATTACAAAGAATGTTTCGGGCCAGAAGTGCATTGTCGAAAAGTTACCAACTTTATCTTGTGGCTTATACTATTCAAAGATTAGTACAGTTGAAGCACACTCTATCATAAACCAGAAGTTTACTGATTCAAATATTTTTATGCTTTGGCATGGCCGTTTGGACCATCCTGAATCAATAATGATGAGACATACTACTGAAAATTCGAGTGGGCATCCATTAAAGAACCTGAAGATTCTTACAAATAATGAGTTTTTTGTGATGCTTGTTATCAAGGCAAAATGATCACTAGACCATCACCAATGAAGGTTGGCATTGAATCCCCTGCCTTTTTAGAACGTATACATGGGGATATATGTGGACCTATTCACCCACCAAGTAGGTGGTTTAGATATTTTATGGTCCTAATAAATGCATCTTCAAGATGGTATCATATGTGCCTACTATCTTCTCGCAACCTGGTGTTTGCAAAGGTATTAGCCCAAATAATTAGATTAAGGGCACAATTCCCAGATTATCCTATAAAGGCTATTCGTCTTGATAATGCTGAAGAATTCTCATCTTAAGCTTTTGATGATTATTGTCTATCAGTTGGGATAAAAGTTGAACATCTTGTAGCTTATGTTCATACTCAAAATGGCATTGCAGAGTCATTTATTAAATGCCCGCAATTGATAGCAAGACCATTACTTATGAAAACAAAATTGCCCACTATTATTTGGGGCCATGCTATCTTGTATGCAACATCACTTATTCGTCTCAGACCGACACATTATAATAAATATTCTCCGTTACAATTAGTTTTTGGTCATGAATCAAATATTGCCCATATATAAATTTTTGGATGTGTTATATATGTGTCAGTAGCACCACCACAATGCAGTAAGATGGTCCCCCAAAGAAGGTTAGGAATATATATTGGGTTTCAATCACCCTCTATTATTCGCTATCTTGAACCATTGACGGGATATTTAGTTACTGCTCGATTTGCAGATTGTCGATTTGATGAAACAAATTTCCCATAATTAGGGGGAGAGAAAAAGGAAATCAAAAGAGAAATTGTGTGGAAAGTTTCATCATTATCTCACTTTGATCCACGTACCCCTATATGTAATCAGGAGGTCCAGAAGATCATCTATTTACATAATATAGCAAATTAAATGCCAGACGCATTTACTGATTTGAAACGGATAACTAAATCACATATCTCTGCAGAGAATGTGCCTATCCGAATTGATGTTCCAACAGGACCATCTACTAGCATGAGAGCTAGTGAACTTAAAGAACGCCTGAAGCGTGGTAAGCCTTTGGGTTCTAAGGATTAAAATCCTAAAAAAAGAAAATCGACAAATGATCAAAATGATACTATGAAGAGATCTCCTGAAGAGACTCATGATCTGATTAGTTCTGAGATTTCTGAAGAAATCAATGAACCCGAGAGTCAGGTGAGTGAGGAACTTTTAATAAGTTCTACTAATGATGGGATTAATTTAAATCGATCTAAAATAGTGATAGATAATATTTTTGCATATAATGTTACACTTAACATTATGCAAAATAATGAGAATCTTGAACTCCGATCTGTCGAAGAATATCGACAAAGATCTGATTGACCAAAATGGCAAGAGTCAATTCAATCGGAATTGAAGTCACTTGCTAAAAGAGAGGTCTTTGGACCAGTAGTCCAAACACCTGCTGGTATAAAACCAGTTGGTCATAAATGGATTTTTGTGCGAAAAAGGAATGACAAAAATGAAGTTGAAAGATACAAGGATCACCTTGTCGCACAAGGATTCTCACAACGACCTGGAGTCGATTATGAAGAAACATATTCACCCGTTATGGATGCAATAACATTTCGATATCTCATCAGTTTAGCCTTACGCGAAAGGCTTGAAATACATCTAATGGATGTAGTTATCGCTTATCTATACGGTTCACTTGATAATCAAATTTACATGAAAATCCCTGAAGGATTTAAAATACCTGAAGCATATTCAAAATCTCGAGAAATGTATTCAATCAGATTACAAAGATCTTTGTACGGTTTAAAGCAATCTGGGCGCATGCAATATAATCGCCTTAGTGAATATTTGTTGAAAGAGGGTTACATAAATGATGTTATTTGTCTATGTATTTTTATAAAGAAAATGGAATCAGAATATGTTATACTTGTTGTTTATGTTGATGACATAAATCTTGTTGGAACACCAGAAGAGCTCCAAAAGGCAATTGTATATCTTAAGAAAGAATTTGAGATGAAAGATCTTGGAAAGACAAAACTTTGTCTTGGACTGCAAATTGAACATTTAGCAGACGAGGTCTTTATACATTAATCTGCCTATACAGAAAGGGTCTTAAAACGCTTTTACATGGATAAAGCGTACCCATTGAGTACACCAATGGTTGTTCGATAACTTAAAGTGAATAAGGACCCGTTCCGACCTCCAGAAGAGGTTGAGGAACTCCTTGGTCCTGTATCAAAATTCACGAGACTCGAAAAATAATCGCTAGAATCAAGTGCATTCTGTTGCGACCAAACACACTCACGCAAGTATACGTGATCGTCAAGTAATAGAGTAGTGAATAAAGTATCGTTCCCACGAAGACTTATGATTAACTTTTGACTAATTCAACTCAAATAGCTTATTGATTCAAGCGATTTCTTATAAAATAGATAATTGTCTAAATTACTACCTAAAGATTATCAAGTAATGAAATACTAGAAATCAACACAACACTTAAATGATTTTGAATAACAATCAATGGGAGATAATATTCCAGGGTCACGGGTTATCTAGCAATCATGTTGCATTCTTAGCTTAAAATAACTAATTGATTTATCTGGATTGTTGGTTGACAGGGTTGATATTACTCATAAGAATCTGTCGAGCCCTTACTCGCCTATTTAAGCTAACTTAATACCTATATGTCTATGGAATTAAGATTAACAAAAACGCATTTACAATTCCTGTATTGCAACCGAGCAAGGCAATTAGGTATATGTCTATCCCAATTGCGAATCCTTTCCCCGATGCCCGGGTTTAAGAACTTGCTCTATTTAATTCTATATGCAATCTAGAGTTCCCACTTTCGAGTTCAACTCTAGATTCGTAGATAGTATTTCACTGTTAGCTACTCGGCAAAATAATTAAAAACAGAATTAAATAAACAACCAATATGATAAAATCAACTTCGTCAAATTAAACACCAAACATCAACATTCATGTATACCCATGACCCTAGAACAATAGGTTTCTTAGCCACGCATGTTCATACAATCATCAAAAATAATATTTTCAAACATAAAATCAATGAATACTAGGAAAGGGATGGAAGAATTGATCAAATCCTTGCTTTCAAGTATTTTGCGCCTCCCTCCTCTCTCTAAATCACGTCCTCCCTCCAAAAATAGGTTTAGGTTGGCTTTTATATGAGTTGGGGGTGTCTAGGGGTCGAAATAATCGAGTCCTAGTCGAAAAAGGATACTTCCCGTCTTGAGCGTCCAGGGCAGCGTGGGGCGCTGGCCCTGGCGCTCAAACTTTTTGGTCTCTATAAAGTGCGCCACAGCAAGCGCCCCATGCTGGCTGTGGCCCTCAAATTTCCCTTTTTGCGATTTTGTCCCGATTTTGCTCCAATTCGCGCCCTTTCGTCCCAAATTACATCCGAATGATTCCTACACATAGAAATACAAAAATTTAGCGCAAATAATCATATTAAACATCTCAAATCGTCGAGACATGAGTAAAATGTGAGGTGATATATATCAAAATATGCATACATTAAGTCGATTATCAACACCCCACACTTAGACTCTTGTTCGTCCTCGAGCAATGGAACTATATTAGCACCCCCAAAACGTACTTAGCACTATGAAAGAGGACCTCACAATTAATTCAATCAAACAACCTCCCTTTTGACTATGATCGATGTCGGCAATTAGGCATGGACACACAAATTTCACATTCTTCCCGTTTTTAAATAGCCCAAGTATACTCAATATTTTTCAACCAACTCAATCAACTCAAGCAACCTCTCCACAATCACCTTACCTCAAGAGACGACTCGTTACCACTAAGTATCCTCAATTCACGCACTCACCCAACACAAGAAAGTGTACAATATCACCAATCCATCATGAGATCAAGTGCCCTCACCACAAGCAAAAGAGTGAATATCAAAGTAGTCCACAAATTTAAATATGTCATTGAACATAAATTAAGGACATCACACAATTGAACAATATTCACTCACTCTCACAAAGAATTTCTGTGCATCCCGTGGTCGTACCATAAGCTTGCCCATAGTGTACATCTCTACTAATCTAAGCTAGCTAAATCTAGGATCAATTAGGACTTTAAGGTTGTAATGTAGGCTAAGGGATAGTTACTAACCCTCCTAAGCACTTTAATACACTACACTCACAATTCAAGCACAATATCTTCTCAACCCATTCACTTGTCATACACCATAACTAACATGACACTCTTTTCCATCAAGCACCTCTATGGTTTCACTAGCACGAGTGAGAAGGATAAGGAGGTGTGTCTTTTTACATTAGTTGAATTTTTGTTTGCTCTTTCTTGCAAAATTTTTCCTTTTTTTTTTTACACACTTCATACATTGAAGTTCATAAGCTAGTGACCTTTATTCACAATTTTAGTGCACCTTAAGGGCCCTTCCATGGTTCCACTCGAAATCCACTTCCTAATCTCTCACCTTACTTCTTTTAGCGACTAAGTGCCTTAGGAGGTAAAGGTTCAACAATCTCAAATTAAGAACAACTAGGAGTACGACTTGTAATGTGGTTGCCAAGGAAACGGTCTATAGGCTCAAAGGGGTTAGCAATGGGACAATTTTATTTGTCAGTGACAAGAACCTTTATGGTCAAGAAAGAAATGCCTATGTCATCTCCTAGACTAGCACAACTTAATGATTTCGCGTTGATTAACACACGGGGCAAGTTCTAGACTACACAGGGCAGCACAGAATACCAACAATCCTTACACACACATGGCACTTGACTCATTCAAGACGGTTCTGTGTGACTCAAGTCAAGCAAGCATATCAAGTTGAGGATTTTTAAGCAACAATGCACTAGTGGCATACAAGTCACTCAACTGAGAAAAAGGCGTCAAAGAGTAGGCTACTTAATCTACTTGGGCATTACAATTTAATTCATATATGCCGGACGACAGAGCGCATGTTCTAACTTAACTTGCCAACACAAAACATGTCAACAGGTACCTCAGAGCAATCTCAGTTTTCTCCCCTATCCTACTTCTAAAAAAAATAAAATAAAACACCCGGTTCGAGCTACACCCTTGGAAAAGAACCGGCGTCCAAAGAAAAACCAAGGGATACTACCTAACTATCAAAAATAAAACAAAAGAAAATTTTTTTGGTATTTTTAATCAGACTTTAACCCCTCAAGAAAATTGTCCAACAGATCCATCATCGGAAAAAGTCCCAAATTCTTTTTTTTTATTATTATAATCTAGCTAATTAGACTATGTTAGTCTTAAACTAAGCTAAAAGGTGATAAAAGAAAAGAAAAGAAAAAAAAAATAACACTAAAAATTATATACAATTCAAGGAGTATTCCCTCCACCCCATACTTAAACAATGCATAGTCCCCGATGCTTAATAAATTCGAAAATAAGGTAAGGTGAAAAGAAAGAACTCCCTGCTACTCGGAGTCTGCCTCATCAGGATGCCAACCAGCTGCGGCAATGGGCTCATCATCATCTCCAAAGGGTACCAAAGCCATTGGTCCCATAACTTCATCATCATCCGCATCCTCATTATCAGATTCTTCGTCAGTGTTTTCATCCTCAGATGGATGAACGGGACTGCCTGGTGCTATGCCCAACATCTCCTTGGAAGAACTGAAGAGATCACTTCGCAATTGCGTGCGCTCCTCATCTGACACCCCAAGCTTGCTCATAATAACATTGAGGGATTTGTAAAGATACCTGTTGAAATTTTCGTCCCTCTCATTCCTAGCAGCTTGGGTGAGCTTGGATGTGGATTCTAGCATGGATGTGATGTCTAACAATGCTGTGGGTGCCTCCACTACCTCATCATAGCCAGGGTACTCTGGTACCCCACGAGAGAGCATGTATTGTGTTAAGGTGTTGCCAAAAAAAACCTTTTTATCCTTCCTCCAAAACGGGTGCGGGTCATCTCCCCAAGCATGAGCTCACCCATATTTATGGGGCGCCCGGTCATCAAGAAGTAGATCATGCACACTCGAGCTCGAGTGCACTCAGTATTATGTTCAACGGGCATTAATCTAGCTTGCACAAAGTTTTGCCAAACCTTGGCCGTTTTGTTGAAGTCGAAACAGAGCATTTCAAGGTGAATATTTCCCTTAGTTCGCGTCCATTTTGCATTATAATCAACGCCACAAAGTGTGTGACGTATTGCTTGGTAGCTTGGACTTTTGACGAACTTTCGAAGCCTTCGTGGGTTAGGACTAGCAACTCCCAAAAATTGGCACAAGGCTTCCCTATCCATTGGAATTTCCTTTCCTCTGACCCACGATATGTCATTTTTCTCGTTCCAGTTGGCATATAACTCTCTTACCATACTGAGATATACCGGGCCCGGACATTCGAGGAGCTTATCCATCTTCTTTTCAATCAATGTAGCAAGTACATCTGGGAAGTTTAGTTCTAAAGCCTTTACATTTATCCCCATTTCAGACACATATCTCCCATATGGAACAAAAGTATCCCGAACAAGTTCCACTCGAGGCCGTGGTGGCCTCGTAGACCCGCTAGCCTGTTGCTTTTCCTTGGATTATCGGGAGGAGCTCTCGCCTTGCTTGCGTTTCTTTGGAGGGGGAGCAGTAATGGAGGACTTCCCCACCCCTTTTCCTTTAGCGACATCGTCACGAGCCATAGCAACCTACACATGATAAACAAAGATGAGAATGAATCAAAAGATGTTGCCTAAGGTCATCCCCACACTTAAAACCTAAGGCTATGTATAAGCGAATCATAATATTGATTCAATGTGCACCAATGTGTCATCACAAGGCTATAGGTACTTAGACTTCCCTATGCTATAAAATTCAATTAGTCTAACATGGCCATAACTTAACTATAGTGCAAGCATAACAACGCTAAAGTCTACATTACTACACTATTTTAGTACACTAACTACAACTTACAAAAGTTTACAACAAGAGACAATACCCCCACAACACCCCACACCTCACCCAAACTCATATACAACTACACTCGGCTACTTAGACTTTACCGGTGTTCAAATTTACTCTCTTAAGCATTTTAACAAACACCTTGTGGGCATCAATTGTGCTCTTCTATTTTAACAATTGTGGGAGAAGGTGGGCCTCCCAAATTTACATGAAGTAGAGGGAATTATAGTTTACTACTTCAAACACAACTGCTCAACTAAAGTTTTGCACCAATTTCGTGTATAATCATTCCACCCACAATAACATCGAAATATGTTTAAGAAACCTACGGTGTTGGAGGATTGGGGAAGAAAGAAGACTACAACTACTCTAAGAACTTTCAAAATACAAGAAAAGAGATAACAAGAAGAACATACCTTAGAGTTTTGAGATGGAATTGAGCGAGAAATATTGAAGAATATTAGAATTTGAGAGAAAAGGGGAAGAGGAAGAAGAAGTGTTCGTGTGTTTTTTTTGTTTTGAAGAGAATGGGGGTTTTGGGTTGGGTTGTCTTAATTTAGGTGGGGGAATGGGTTTGGGTAATTGGGTATGGGTTGGGTTGTGAGTGTATATGGGTAATTTGGTAGGGTATTTTTAATTAAATAAAAAAAATAAAAAATAAAAACAAAAATTACTCACCTGGACCGCCAGCCCAGCGCCCCACGCTGGGGCTGGCGCTGAAGCATCGCAGATACTGTAAAGTGCGCCCTAGGCAGCGTGGGGCGCTGGCCTGGGCGCTCACTTCGCCGATTTTTTTTTTTTTTTATTTTTTAACAATCCCGACTATCCGAGCACTCAATATATACATTACACACATTCCATACCATTTCAACCTACAAAGAAAAAATTATGGCCTACAAGAGAAAAAAAACTATGCTTTGAAAGCGGTAAAAATTGGGTTGCCTCCCAACAAGCGCCTAATTTAACGTCGCGGCACGACTCAACACATGTTTAAGCATCTGCTAAGTCCACTGAGGTCTTGTGACGTGCAATGTCACCACCCTAATAATGTTTTATTCTCTGGCCATTTACCAAGAAGGTACCACTTGATCTCGTATCACGCAGTTCCACCGCTCCATGTGGCCTCATACTTACCACAACAAAAGGACCTGCCCAACGAGACTTAAGCTTTCCAGGGAATAGCTTCAACCTTGAATTGAACAAAAGAAATTCTTGACCCGACTCAAACTCTCGATGTTGACTGTGCTTTTCATGCCACCTCTTCGTCTTTTCTTTATATAATTTGGCATTTTCATATGCGTGCAATCGAAATTCATCAAGCTCGTTGAGTTGCAGCAACCTATTTTCACCAGCTGAGTCCATATCCATATTTAGATTTTTGATCGCCCAATAAGCTTTATGTTCAAGCTCGATGGGCAAGTGGCATGCCTTCCCATAAACCAACCTGTACGGAGAAGTACATATGGGAGTCTTGTATGCAGTTCGATATGCCCATAATGCATCATCCAGCTTCCCTGCCCAATCTTTTCTATTTCCACTTACTATTTTCTCCAGAATTTGCTTTACTTCTCTGTTTGAAACTTCTACTTGACCACTCGTTTGGGGATGATAGGCAGTGGAAACTTTGTGCTTAACTCCATACTTTGTAAGAACATTATTCAATAATTTGTTACAGAAGTGAGTTCCTCCGTCGCTTATTAACACTCTTGGAGTCCCAAAGCGCGTGAAGATATGCTTCTTTACAAAGCTTACCACTACCTTTGCATCATTAGTAGGAAGAGCAATGGCCTCCACCCACTTAGAAACATAGTCGACCGCCACCAAGATATACCTGTGACCATTAGAATATAGGAATGGTCCCATGAAATCAATCCCCCAAACATCAAACAGCTCTATTGCCAGAATATTTTGCAAAGGCATTTCGTGCTTCCTCGTGATAGTTCCGGTTCTTTGGCATCTGTCACACTTTTTAACAAAGGCATGTGCATCCTTAAATACTTTTGGCAATAAAAACCTGATTGTAGCACTTTTTGGGCGGTTCTATCCCCACCGTGATGACCTCCATATGGCGAAGCATGACAGCTATGCAATATTGCATTCATCTCTTCCTCAGGAACACACCTTCGCACCAACTGATCTGCGCATTGCCTATATAAGAATGGCTCATCCCATATGTAGAGCCTCACATCATGTAAGAATCTTCTTCTATTATCAGGTGTTAATTCTAGTGGTGTCACCCCACTTGCAATAAAATTCACATAATCCGCCTACCATGGGGCTTCACCTGAGGTGACTGCTAATAACTGCCCATCAGGGAATGTTTCTTTGATTGACCCTCCTTCAGCTACATGGTTCCGACTTTCTAATCTGGACAAGTGATCAGCCACTTGATTTTCTGTCCCTTTTCGATCTCGGATCTCTAATTCAAATTCTTGCAAGAGGAGGACCCAACGAATCAGCCTCGGCTTGGCATCTTTTTTTTCAAACAAGTATCTGATCGCTGAATGATCTGTGTAGACGATAACTTTGGTTCCCACTAGATAAGATCTGAACTTGTCAAACGCCCACACCACTGCAAGCAACTCTTTTTCAGTAACTGTATAATTCATCTGAGCTGGATTCATAGTTTTGCTCGCATAATAAATGGAGTGAAATATTTTATCCCTTCTTTGCCCCAAAACAGCTCTGATTGCTATGTCACTTGCATCGCACATCAACTCATATGGCAGTCCCCAATCTGGGGCGATGATAATTGGTGCAGTCACCAACCTTCCCTTCAGCTCCTCAAATGCTTTCAGACATGCATCATCAAACTTGAAGGTGACATCTTTCTCTAGAAGCCTGCATAATGGAGAAGAAATTTTTGAAAAATCTTTAATGAATCGACGATAAAAACCTGCATGGCCCAAGAAATTGCGAATGCCTTTGACGGATGTCGGTGGGGGCAATTTTTCAATCGCCTCCACCTTTGCTTTATCCACCTGTAGGCCATCTTTTGACACCTTCCAAGACTATACCTTCACGTACCATGAAATGGCACTTTACCCAGTTGAGTACCAAGTTTGTCTCTTCATACCTAGTAAGCACTTTATCAAGGTTCATTAAACAATTATCAAAAGAACACCCAAACACAAAAAAATTATCCATGAATACTTCCACAAATCTTTCAACCATGTCAGTAAAAATAGCCATCATACACCTTTGAAAAGTCGCAGGTGCATTATAGAGACCAAAGGGCATTCTCTTGAACGCATACGTGCCATAGGCACACGTAAAGGTGGTTTTCTCTTGGTCCTCTGGGGCTATAGCAATCTGATTATACCCCGAATAACCATCTAGGAAACAGTAGTATTCCTGGCATGCTAACCTATCAAGCATTTAGTCAATGAAAGGGAGGGGAAAGTGGTCCTTTCGGGTGGCATTGTTCAATTTTCTATAATCTATACAAATTCTCCACCCAGTGACAGTTCTTGTAGGAATTAAGTCATTATTTTCATTAACCACTACAGTCATTCCCCTTTTCTTTGGCACTCATTGAACGGGGCTTACCCATTTGCTATCAGATATTGGGAATACAATACCTGCATCAAGCCACTTAATCACTTCTTTTCTTACCACCTCTTTCATGATTGGATTTAGGCGGCGTTGTTGCTCTACACTTTGCTTGTGTCCGTCCTCCATGAGGATTTTATGCATACAGAAAGCTGGACTAATGCCTTTAATGTCAAACATCGTCCACCCAATTGCTCGCTTATGCTCACGTAGCACTCTCAACAACTTTTCTTCCTGCAATTTAGACAAGTCAGAAGAAATAATAACAGGTAAAGTGTCAGAACTACCCAAATAAGCATATTGAAGGTGAGAGGGTAGGGGTTTAAGCTCCAATTTTGGAGCTTCTTCAATTGACGGCTTTGGAGGAGATCCACTTAGCCTATTTAAGGGCTCAAACGGGTGTAATCCTTGCATGTAGGCACAAGATGCATCTAGAATATGCATCATCTCCTCAACCTTATCATCAATCTCCAAGCTATCGAACAACATGAGTGCTTTTCTAGAGAATCGTCTAGATATATACTCGTGTCAAGAAGTTTCTCATCCACCTCCATAACAGATATCATAGTCATAGTGGCGGGAAAGTTGGATCGCTTTGTAGACATTAAAAACTGCTTCCTCATTGTCCACTCTCATTATCATTTTCCCTCTCACTTTAATTATTGCATCACCAATAGCCAAGAGAGGTCGTCCCAATATGATTGGAACTTGTTCATCAGCCTCAAAATCTAAAATAATGAAGTCAGCTGGGAAGATAAATTTTTCAATTTGCAGCAATACATCTTCAATCACTCCTTCAGGGTAGTCTATGGACCTGTCAGCTAATTACAACATCACAGTAGTTGGTCTTGGAGATCCCAGACCCAATTGCTTAAATAAGGACAAGGGCATTAGATTTATGCTCACCCCCAAATCACAAAGAGCACGACCCACGTCAATATTACCAATTCGCACAGGGATGGTGAAGCAGCCAGGATCATTAAGCTTTTGAGGAAGCTTGTTTTGGACCCTTGAAGTGCACTCCTCAGTAAGTGCAACTGTCTCGAACTCAGTCAATTTCCTCTTATGAGCCACTATATCTTTTATGTACTTAGCATATTTTGGAATTTCACGAAGTACATCCACCAATGTAATATTCAATTGAACTTGGCTCAACATAGAGAGAAATTTGTTGAACATGCGATCATCATTCTTTTTCTGCAATCTCTGGGGGAAAGGTGGTGGTGGCCTTGTAGCCTCCACTGGCTCTGAACCTGCATCATTTTTCTTTGACTCGTGTATTGCCTTAGGGATCAGCTCTCTCTCAGGTATAGGTTTATCCTTTCTCTTCTTTGGCACTTCTTCTAGTTCCCTCCCGTTTCTGAGTGTAACTGCATTAACTTGAGGGTTCTTCTCTGTATCACTGGGAAGAGCGCCTGAAGTCTAGTGTTTTGATTTGTTGCTAACTGTCACATTTCCCTCTTAAGATTTCTGAAATCGGTCCTGAGCTATTGATTATCAAGCAACAACTTCTTCAGCAAGTCATTCGTACTCTCTTCTGTTTGTAGGGGTGGTTTCTGAGGTTGATTGAAATTTACTTGGGGCCTATACTGGTTCTGATTCTATTGATTTCCTCCCCATGAGAAGTTAGGATGATTCCTCCAACTTGGATTGTAAGTGTTTCCATATTGTGTATGCTGATCCATCGGACCTCTGTTTCGTTGCCCCACATAGTATATAGATTCAGGATTCGTGGGACACATGTCACTCATATGACTGTCACCACATAGTTCGCAGTAAATAGACATCTGTTGTACATGCTGCATCTATTGTGTTTGTTGCATTATCATTCTGTTCATCTGATTTGCCAGCTTTGCAATATCTGCTCTCATGGCTGAAAAGTCATCAAGCTCAATCACCCCGGCTGCCTTCTGTTTAATTGCTCTTCTTGCATCCCCATCTCCTTGTCAATTATAGTCATTAGCAATGAAGTTATTTAGCAAGAGTTGTATTTCACTATACGGCCTTGCCATGCAACTACCCCTACTAGCTGAATCAAGATTCATCTTTGATGCCTCGTCTAGCCCATCAACAAAAGTGTGACCCATTACCTCATCAGTCTGACAATGATGTGGGCAGTCTCTGAGTAGCTTCTTGTATCTTTTCCAAGCTTGATGAAGTGTCTCGCCATCCCGTTGTTGGAACCCAAGAATTTGGCTCCTCAGCGATTTTGTCTTCTTAGTAGGGAAAAACTTGATTAGGAATTTCCTTGCTAAATCATCCCAAGTGTGGATTGAGTTCGCAGGCTACTTTTGCAACCATTCCTTAGCTTCCCCCAATAATGAAAAGGGAAATAGTGTCAGCCTGACATAGTCCTTGGAAACGTTCGGATAATTGTAAGTGTCCGTAATTTCCAAGAAGTTCTGAATGTGCTTCTGCGGGTCTTCATGAGATAGACCCATATATTGCCCTGTGGACTGAATCAGTTGTACCATATACTCTTTGAGTTCAAAATGCCCCATGATATCAGGCTTTACGATAGCTTGAGTCATATTAGCAAGATTGGGCCTTGCGTCTTCTATCACCGGACGTTCCTCATTACCTGCCATCTCTATTGGCTGTGGTTGAACTACGATGTCCAACTCTCTTTCTATTCTCGTTCTAGCTTCGACTTCCCTCCTCACTCTATGAAGTGTTCTTTCAATCTCTGGATCAAAAGGAATGAGGTTGTTTGCACTTCTACTCCTCCGCATTCAAGAGAAGATTCTGCGTTAGCACAAACAAGGCAAACTGAAAATTAAAACTTGCACTAATAAGTAATAAAAGCTTAACTCAGTCAAGTAGCTAATTTCTAAGTCCCCGGCAACGGCACCAAAAACTTATTGTGACCAACACACTCACGCAAGTATACGTGATCGTCAAGTAATAGAGTAGTGAATAAAGTATCATTCCCACGAAGACTTATGATTAACTTTTGACTAATTCAACTCAAATAGCTTATTGATTCAAGCGATTTCTTATAAAATAGATAATTGTCTAAATTACTACCTAAAGATTATCAAGTAATGAAATACTAGAAATCAACACAACACTTAAATAATTTTAAATAACAATCAATGGGAGATAATATTCCAGGGTCACGGGTTATTTAACAATCATGTTGCATTCTTAGCTTAAAATAACTAATTGATTTATCTGGATTGTTGGTTGACAGGGTTGATATTACTCATAAGAATCTGTCGAGCCCTTACTCGCCTATTCAAGCTAACTTAATACCTATATGTCTATGGAATTAAGATTAACAAGAACGCATTTACAATTCCGGTATTGCAACCGAGCAAGGCAATTAGGTATATGTCTATCCCAATTACGAATCCTTTCCCCGATGTCCGGGTTTAAGAACTTGCTCTATTTAATTCTATATGCAATCTAGAGTTCTCACTTTCGAGTTCAACTCTAGATTCGTGGATAGTATTTCACTGTTAGCTACTCAGCAAAATAATTAAAAACAAAATTAAATAAACAACCAATATGATAAAATCAACTTCGTCAAATTAAACACCAAACATCAACATTCATGTATACCCATGACCCTAGAACAATAGGTTTCTTAGCCACTCATGTTCATACAATCATCAAAAATAATGTTTTCAAACATAAAATCAATGAATACTAGGAAAGGGATGGAAGAATTGATCGAATCCTTGCTTTCGAGTGTTTTGCGCCTCCCTCCTCTCTCTAAATCACGTCCTCCCTCTAAAAATAGGCTTAGGTTGGCTTTTATATGAGTTGGGGGCGTCTAGGGGTCGAAATAACCGAGTCCTAGTCGAAAAAGGATACTTCCCGTCTTGAGCGTCCAGGGCAGCGTGGGGCGCTGGCCCTGGCGCTCAAACTTTTTGGTCTCTATAAAGTGTGCCACAGCCAGCGCCCTATGCTGGCTGTGGCCTTCAAATTTCCCTTTTTGTAATTTTGTCCCGATTTTGCTCCAATTCGCGCTCTTTCGTCCCAAATTGCATCTGAATGATTCCTACACATAGAAACACCAAAAATTAGCACAAATAATCATATTAAACATCTCAAATCGTCGAGACATGAGTAAAATGTGAGGTGATATATATCAAAATATGCATACATTAAGCCGATATATATAATTTACTAGCAAGATATAACTCTTCTCCTACACGGAGAAATTGGAATGGGATTAAGCATATTTTGCGATATTTAAAGGGAACTCTTGATATGGTTTGTTTTATGCTAACAAAGATAGTGCAGATCTTGTTAGTTATGCAGATGCAGGTTATTTATCTGATTCCCATAAAGCTAGATCTCAAACCAGGTCCGTGTTTACATATGGAGGTACTGTCAAATCATGGCGCTCCACAAAGAAATCTATTATTGCTACTTTTTCAAATCATGCTGAGATAATAGCTATTCATGAAGCAAGTAGGGAATGCATATAGTTGAGATCAATAACTCATTCTATTCAAGAAAAATGTGGTTTGGAATGTGAGAAAAGACCCACAATTTTATACGAATACAATGATGCATGCATAGACCAATTGAAGGGAGGATTTATAAAAGGAGATAGAACGAAGCACATTTCACCAAAATTATTCTGTACACATGATCTTCAGAAAAATGATAACATCGATGTGCAACAAATCCGTTCAAGTGACAATCTAGCAGATTTGTTCACTAAATCTTTGTCAACTTCAACTTTTGAGAAGATGGTATACAAGATTGGAATGCGGAGACTCAAATATTTGAAACAGTATTTTCATCAGGGGGAGTGAAATATGCGTTGTACTTTTTTTTCTTTACTAAGCTTTTTCCCGTGGGGTTTTTCTTGTAAGGTTTTTAATGAGGCAGCTAGAAATGCGTATTATTAAATATGTGTACTCTTTTTCCTTCACTAGGATTTTTTCCACTGGATTTTTTCTAATAAGTGTTTAACGAGGCACATTATCTTTTAATGAACATCTAAGGGGGAGTGTTATGAAAATATTATATTGTGGATGTCCATTTATTATTCCGCTATAGATAATCTTCCTGAAAAAGATTATCAATTTAGTACTCTTTTGAAGTTTATCTACAAGCAGTTGATGCAGGCAGGTTGCAAGCAATTCAATGAAATGTTTTGCTGCATCTTCTTATTAAACATGCAAGTTGCAAGAAGCTTATGCAGACAGCTTACAAACAGCTAAAGAAAAACCTTGCAGCTGCTTCCTGAAAAGTCTCGCAGTTGCTTTCTTTCTTTTATAAATAGATGAGTTTTCAGTTCATTATGTACAGAAATTATAAGTTTGAATAATATATCAGTTTCTTTCTATACTTATCTTTATTTTACAACCTTTATTTTATAACACGATTGATTAATTGTACTTACATACTCATTATATGTGATAAAACTTGTATGGTTGTAATTAGGACACTTGTAATTTATGGTAATCTACAGCATTGCTGCGTTTCCGCCAATTACTTTCAATTTGAAATATATTTGCACACATATAATAAATTTAATATTTACCTTAAATATAAGGTTAATTTCTGGCCATTGAACATATATAATTGTGACTAATTATTTATTGTTGCATTAAAATAACTGTACTATGTGTGAATTACTAAGAAAATATAAATGAACAGAACGTCAAAATTTTCGACTTTGAGGAATCATTTTTTCTTCCTTTCTTTGTTTCATTTAGTCCCTTTGTTTCAATTTAGATGAAGTAGTTTGACTCGACACGGAATTAAGAAAATAAAACTTTTGAAACTTGTAGTCTCGAAAGCTTAAGGGGTAAAAGCTTTGTGAGGTCATGACATTTGTATAGTTATAAAAACTTCTCATTAAGGGTAAAATAAAGAGTTTAAAGTTGAATTATTTCTAAATTTAGAAATGTGTCACTTATTTTGGAACAGACTAAAAAGGAAAGTACATCATCTAATTTAAACGGAGGGAGTAAATGTTTTCAATTGTCTGTTTTTTTTTAAAATATAGATAGTCAAAATGTTTACACATTCGATCTTCTTTATTTTTTTTGGATATTTGACCTGCCTATTTGTATTTCTGAACAATTCACGTATGGCTTAGTTACTTTAATGTGAAAAAAAAAAGTAATTTTGTGACTTTATTGTTATATTGTGTAAAGTACAGTAATTATACGTGAAATTTATTATATATTTATAGTAAGAGTAAAAAGAATAAAGAATTATAGACATATATAGTAATAATAAATTTTAGATCTGGATCTAAAGTCTAAACTGGCAATGTTGGTCTGTAATGATATGTATAAATATTTATGTTGTCACTTAGATGCGTGACTCGCTGCACGAGCTTGAAGGGGTAAATGTTTGCTGGCGAGGTCGTCCTCTAATTTTCTGTGAATGCATATGTGAGGGTCAATAAAAAAAGACTGTAATTAGTCCTTGTGCAGTTGTGCTCCACGTGAATGGAATGGAGAAATTGGGGATACTTGGTGTGGCTGGTGAGTGGTGACCAACCAATCTAGAAGTCACATATCTCCATTATTATTCTGCTTTTCCATTTATTCGAAAACAAAGACCTCTCGGGTGGAGGTAGAACATATTGGTCTACCCAGAAATGTAATGATTTTGACAAAGAAAAAGACTTTGCTTTGAAAAACAACCATTTATGGACCATCTTGAATTTGTGATCTTGAATTGAGATCATTAATCGTCAAGAGATATGTTGGATTAAACGAGATTCTTCTATTTTTAATCAAAAGCTTCTTATTGTTTAGGGTAAATATGATATAACACGTGACTGACTAAAATGACACGTGAAATCCGAGATGGAATGGCTAAAGACTGAACGTAGTCATTACGCTTGTCACCGGAACGGATAATATTCATAAATGTGTATTAAATGCTCTGCGCCCGGTAGAATTTACTAAGGAATATTCTACAGCATTAAGAGCGACGGTCCGTTACAAAGAATTTGGCATTTACACTCACGTTATATCTTCATCAATGACCCTCACAATTGGCATTAAAGGAGGGCATGATCCTAGGACCTTTTTCCTTAGGCATAGCTATAAATAGTAAACTTAGTTATCTTTGTAAAGGACACAAAACATTTCTGTCAAGAATATATATTATATTCTATACAAACCTTTATACAATTTCACTCTCTTGCTTTCTGATCTCATCATTGCTGTGTTTGAAAACCGTGTTCACGAAATCACTATCTTTGTTATTTCATCTACATTCTAAGGCTAAGTATTATGTATTTCTTCGATTCTTATATTATTCCAGAATCAAATTAGTTCACTTGTCTAGAAATCACGTATAAATTCAACTGTACTGTTTTACGGGCAATCAGTTTGGCGCTCACCTTGGGGCCTAAACAATCGTGCAATTAAATTGATCCTTGCCTTTTTTACTATCGTGTCTTGATTATTTTGTCTTAGAAAAAATCACAAAAAAGGCAGATAACAGTGTTAACGATGCACGCAACCCTGAAATTCGAGGGGATCAGCCTCATTTCGAGGATTCGATCAGTGACACCCACAATGAGGGGAATGACGCCACACCGATGCATGACATGTGATACCCTCGATGGGTTCGGGAGACAACTCCCGATGATGCTAACAAGGAACAAGTAGCGGATGCTGTGAGGATCTTGGAAGAGCAACAAGAAATCATCCTAGGCCATCTCACGCGGGAGGATCAGGTTATGACGGAACTGAAGCAGGCGCTATTATGTGCTTCAAATAATGCAAACAGGTGCGACCCAATTCCTCTCGTTGTTCCCGCAGATCAAACAACACAGTGAGTCAAAAATAATACTCCCAGGGGTGAAGTTGGCTCCGATTGGGTTGGGGGAGCAGATCAGGTCTTAACAACGAGAACGATTCATTCAAGGATGATCTTTTACGGTTCATGAGGGAAGTAAATGCCCGCATGGATCAAATCTTGGGCGCACCACCAGTATTGAAAGGCCTGAACTCGAAGAAGTACGTTCAATTACCGTACAAGCCAAGTGCTGCACCAGAACTAATCCCGAAGCGTTTCAAAATGCCTTGGAACTTCAGACCTGCAGGAACATATTATCATGTACACAACGGCGGTGAAAGAAAATGATCTAGCTCCTCACGAAATTGAATCTGTGTTGCTAAAGAAATTCAGCGAAACTCTCACGAGGGGAGCCTTAACGTGGTATTCATTACTACGCAAGCATTCCATAGATTATTTTGAAATGCACGCAGATTCTTTCATTAAAGCTCATGCCGGGGCCAGAAAGGTGCAAGCCCAGAAGGCCGACATATTCAAAATCGCGCAAGGAGAATCCGAATTATTACGAGAGTTTGTTACCCGAAACCAGAAAGAATAAATGTTGCTCCCGGCTGTCCCAGATGAATGGGCAGCTGAAGCATTCACCAAAGGATTGAATCTGAGAAGTTCAGACGCTTCCCGGAAGCTGAAAGAGAGCCTGCTTGAGTTTCAAGCAACAACCTGGGCAGATGTTCATAACCGGTACGAGTTGAAGATAAGGATCGAAGATGACCAGGTCAGTTCTACATCATCGGCCAAAGGACGGGAGAAGAATAGAGAAAAATCAGAGGATGACTACGACGCAGATAAGTGGACTACGAGGGGTCGATTTTTGCCCTACGAGCGTACCGAAGGCCGTGACAGAAATTTTCGAGCAGCAAACAAGTTCACCGTTGACGGAGGGACTGATCGTGGTCGAAAAAATAGACCACTTCAAGATAAACAAACATCGGGGTCTCAAGATCTTTCTTACCCCAGGTTACCAGAATATATCTTCAACGTCAGTGTAGTGGAACTGGTGTCGGCCATGAGGAACATTAAAGAAGCACGATTCCAGCCAAAGGGATCCCAATTTATGGTGCGAATACCACGGGATGAATGGTCATAGGACAGGGGATTACCTATATCTTCGGGAGGAGGTGGCAACGCTATTGAAGAATGGTCATCTTCGAGAATTCTTGAGTGATCGAGCTTAGAACAATTACGGTAACAACAGAGACAACGCGTAATCCTTGAAAGAAGGAGAAGAAACCACACGCCAAACGATCAACATGATCTTTGGGGGGGACGAGATTAACGGGGTCACCATTTTTGGCGGCAAAGATTACTAAAGTATCGATAACTCAAAGCAAAACACTCCGGGTGGACGAAATCACTTTCACGGAAGAAGATGCAGACGGATTGTTGTTACCACACAACGACGCACTGGTAATCTCTTTAAATGTGTAAGATTTTAAAATTAAGCGTGTTCTAGTGGATCCAAGAAGTTCGGCTAATATCATACAATGGAGTGTATTGGAACAAGCTAAACTCACCGGAAGCATATTGCCGAGGCCAGCAATAAATTAGTCAAAGAAGAGGTAACCCGCTTGCTTAAAATCGGTTCGGTCAGAGAGGTAAGATATCCAGACTGGCTAGCCAATATAGTAGTAGTTCCTAAGAAGAACAATAAATTTTGTATGTGTGTAGATTATAAAGAACTTAATAAGACGTGCCGGAAAGATTCGTTTCCACTGCCAAATATCGATCAAATAATTTATGCCACGGCCGAGCACAAACTGATGAGTTTCCTTGATGCTTATTTCGGGAACAACCAAATTAAGATGAACCCAAAAGATCAGGAAAAGAAATCATTTATAACAAATTTCGGTACATATTGTTACAATGTAATGCCTTTCAGGTTGAAAAACGCCGGAGCCACTTATCAACGACTTGTAAATAAGATGTTTGAAAAGCAAATAGGAAAAACCATGGAAGTTTATATAGACGATATTCTCGTCAAGTCTTTGAATACAGGTGGCCACCTTAAGCATTTGCAAGAAACATTCGATATATTAAGAAAACATAACATGAAACTTAACCCCGAAAAGTGCGCAGTCGGGGTCAGCTCTGGTAAATTCCTGGGGTTTCTGGTCTCACAAAAGGGAATTGAGGTAAACCTCAGCAAAATTAAAACCATAGACGAAATCCCGTGCCAATTATAAAATGTGAAGGAAGTCCAAAGACTCACGGGAAGGTTAGCAGCTTTGAGCAGGTTCATTTCTCAGTCGTCAAAAAAATGTCATCGCTTCTTTACATTGCTCAAAAAGAAGAATAATTTCGAATGGACGCCAGAGTGCCAGCAGGATTTGAGGGACCTGAAGAAGACTTGTCAAGCCCTCCATTGATCGTGAAACCAGAAGAAGGCGAAACATTGCTAGTCTACCTCGCGGTTTCAGAAGTTGCAGTAAGTGCGGTTTTAGTCTAAGAGGACGAAGGTATGCAATTTCCTATTTATTACGTTAGCAAAATTTTATCGGGAGCAGAAACTCGCTACCCACATTTGGAAAAAGTGGCCTTATCTCTCGTAGTCGCCGCTCAGAAGTTGAGGCCCTATTTTCAATGCCCTCCATTGATCTTGAAACCAGAAGAAGGCGAAACATTGCTAGTCTACCTCGCGGTTTCAGAAGTTGTGGTAAGTGCGGTTTTAGTCTAAGAGGACGAAGGTACGCAATTTCCTATTTATTATGTTAGCAAAATTTTATCGGGAGTAGAAACTCGCTACCCACATTTGGAAAAAGTGGCCTTATCTCTCGTAGTCGCTGCTCGGAAGTTGAGGCCCTATTTTCAATGCCACCCAATCGTTGTGGTGACTACTTTCCCTTTGCAGAACATCCTTCATAAACCCGAGCTCTCGGACAGATTGGCCAAATGGGCCATCAAATGAGTAAGTTCGACATACAATATAAACCGAGGACTGCAATTAAGTCATAAGTCTTGGATGACTTCGTGGCCGAGTTTAGTCCGGTGTCAGTAATGGTGTCAGAATTGACATCAGGGGTTTGGACCTTATTTACGGATGGAGCCTCAAACGTAAATGAGTCCGGGCTCGAAATAGTTTTAATCACGCATTCGGGGGAAACCTTAAGGCAAGCCATCAACACGATCCCTTTAACTAATAATGAAGCAGAGTATAAAGCTTTGATTGCAGGGATCGAATGGGGCCGGGGACTTGATTTTGAGGTTATGGAAATCAAATGTGAATCACAGCTGGTGGTAAATCAGGTTTACAGGATCTTTGATACCAAAGAAGAACATATGCAACAATAGGTGGTAAAGGTCCAGGCTCTTTTGGCACGATTTCGTGAGTGGTCAATCACTCATATCCCAAAAGAGGATAATGCAGAAGTGGATGCATTAGAAAACTTAGGTTCATCAACAAAAATAAAGGGACCGAATTCCGGAATGGTGGTACAACTGATGAGCTCAGTCCTTGATACGGGTGGTTACTATGAGGTGAATTCGGCTAGTTTGGTCTGGGACTAGAGAAACTAAATAATCAACTACCTCGAGCACGAAAAGTTGCCCGACGATCCCAAAGCATTTACACGTTATAGCTTCAGGAAAGGCCAATTGTATAGAAAATCTTTCCAAGGCTTGCTAGCCCGGTGTTTAGGAGCGCCATAAGCTGACTATGTCATGAGAGAAATCCACAAAGGGATATGTGGCAATCACTCAGGCACAGAGTCTTTGGTGCTGAAATTGGTACGGGTAAGATATTATTGGCCTCGCATGGAACAAGACGCCAAAGATTTCGTACGAAAATGTGATAAGTACCAACACTATGCATCACTGGTACATCAACCGGCAGAACCCTTACATTCGGTTCTGTCCCCATGGTCACTCATGAAATGAGGGATGGACATCGTCAGACTGCTGCCATTGGCTCCCGGAAAGGTAAGGTTTCTTTTAATTTTGACTGTTTATTTTTCTAAATGTGTGGAAGCAGGTTCTTATCAAAAGATCGGAGAACGTGAAGTGGTCGATTTCCAGTGGAAAAATATAATTTGCAGGTTCGGAATACCAAAAGAGATAGCATGCGACAATGGACCACAGTTTATCGGTGAAAAAGTTACAAAGTTCTTTGAAGACTTGAAAATAAAGAGAATCGCATGTCCGCCTTATCATTCGAGCGCCAACGGTCAAGCGGAGTCGATAAACAAAGTGGTCATTCAAAACCTCAAGAAAGGGTTGGAAGGAGCAAAAGGTAAATGGCCCAAATAGTTACACGGAGTTCTATGGGCCTACCGAACAATGGCCAAATCAAGTACAGAAGAAACTCATTTTTCCTCGTATACGGTGCTGAAGCCCTGATTCCGATTGAAGTAGACGAACCCACTTTGAGATATTCTTAGACAAATCAAACAACAAAGCAATGATAATCAACTTGGAACTGCTCGAGGGGCGCAGGGACTTGGCGCATGTGAGAATAGCAGCTCAAAAGCAGAGGATAGAGCGATATTACAATCAAAGAGCCAACTTCTATTTTTTCAAAGTAGGAGACTTGGTTCTAAGGAAAATAACACAAAATACATGGGAGCTCAACGGGAGAAAGCTAGGCCCAACGTGGGAAGGTCCCTACTGGATTTCAGCTGTCAGTGGGAAAAGGTTCATACGAGTTGAAGAGCCAGAATGGGGACAAATTTCCCATCAACTGGAACGTGGCACACCTCAGAAGATATTATTGCTAATGAACGACGCTCAAACATGAAGTATGTGCTGCATTCTTTTTCCCTTCGTTCAGATTTTGTCCCAATTGGGATTTTCTGACAAGGTTTTTAACGAGGCAGTGACAGAAAGCATACTACGAAGACAACATCAATAAGACCTTTGATAGCAAGGCAAACGAACAAGCTTCCACTTGGGGATGATTAGGTAATCTTTGGTTCGATAGCAAATTCCCACCGGGAAGTTAAGTTTGCTACCAAACAGAGGCTACCCGAACGTTCACGGGTACAAACCACCAGAGGACTGTTAGGTATTCTTTCGCTCGATAGTATGTATTCCTAAGGGAAAACAAGATATGTTGCCGAGTGAAGGATTACCTAGCAATTCATTGGTGGGACACTCGAAGATACAAGATTTCCAGTGTTCCAATTCGTATTCTTTGCATTCGAACACTGGGGGGAATGATATGAGTATACGACAACATTGACTGCCACGTCAACCGGGAACAAAAATCCGGAAATAAGATGCTTCATTGGGATCGGGGACTGGGCAGCCAACCCCATAGAAACAAGTTGTACAATATGGCCACAAGTAATGGCAATTTCTTTTCTGCATAGCAAAATGCTTATGTAATTTCTAAAAATAGAAGGAATAAAATGAAATCCTTTTGCTTTTATCTTGTTTCTTGTCTGAGCGATGAGCTAACTTTGTCATTTGAAAGATAAACAAGTGCTTCAAATGTTAGTGCCGTAATGAACAGGAGATGTCCTCTTCAAGAGCACCATAAATATAAGAGGCCCCTCTCTTATAAAAACCCTCACGTTAAAGGGTTGGTTCCAGAGGAATCAATGCCCGGAATCCAAAATGCCATCGGGGAGAAATACACTCGTAGCCACATATGAAAAGGACGCAAAAAGCAAACTTGCATAAATATTCATAGAAACCCTCATGTTAAAGGGAAACTTGCGCAAATATTCATAAAAACCCTCACGTAAAAGGGATAATACTCGAAACCAAAATGCTTCGAAGAAAAGGCATTCGAAACTACTCATAGTATAGCACGAATTGAACAACATGCGCAGAATGCTTGAGCAAGTGCAAAAGTTAAAGGCTTGCATGGATATTCAAACAAAAGTAAGACTCAAACGACACTTGAACAAAAAAATATGTCTTTATTTACAAGAACGGGCCAAAACATTACAAGTACAAAATAGGAAAAGAAAGGAAAAGCTAGACTGTAGCGCCTACGGAGTCAGGAGGAAGAGAAGTATTCGTATTGTCGGGAAGGGTAGGTCGTTCCGCCAATGGCTCAACGCTTTCCCCAGTTTTGTCTTCGGCCTCATCACCTTCCGATCCTTCTTCAGTTTTTGAAAACTCGGAACAAGAATCAGAAGAACCTAGAGCATCAGACTGCGTTGGGAGTCCATTTTTTGCAGCTAACATAAGCTCTCGGGCCTTAGCAATTTCGGCATCAATGTCAAGAATACCAGCTTTGGCCTCTTCCAAGGTTTGTCTCTTCATGCTATACATGGAATAAGTTTTTTCAATAATGAGGGAAGCCTCTTGATGTCGCCCAAACTCATACCATAAATATAGGTAGTGAGGCAGTCGAAGCAATAATAAAACCCAACGCAAGCCGGGGTCGAATCCTCAAGGAGTTAAAATTGGGATTAGGTATATATTTAGTGTAATTGTATGATATGCCTTATATTACACTTCTACATTCTTGTTTGTTATTTCTACTTCTACTTTAAACTATTTATTACAATTATAAAACTAGAAGACAATAGTTTTGGTTTTGGTTATTTTCCAAATGATAAAAGATCTAGGGTCGTGACTTCCACCTAGGTGGTTACCTAATGGGTTGTAAACTCTAGGGCAAGTTTGATTGGTCGGGGTTGTAATATAGCAATCACACACTATTACCCACTCTACATCTCTCGGTAGTTTGAGTGATTTTTTCCAATTTGTCTTTCTCAAGTCCAAATGGGTATTGCACAAAACAAGTGATAAATGCTCAAGTCGGGTCTTACTATCTCTAGATTCAACCCCTTTAATTGGGGCTATCAATTTCTTGAGTTCACTCCAATTTCTTGTTAGCCAAGTTTTTCAAGAATTAGTCTCTCTTTCTCAAATAGAGACTAAGTCAATTAGGCATGAATCAGTATTTGCAACCATTAATTCATGAATTCAAGCAAGATCTAGGATAAATATCACTAACCCAATCATAACAAGTCCTAAATCAAATACCCATTAAATACCCACACTAGGGTTGGGCCACAACCCTAGCTAGAAATTTAGCTACTCATGCAAAATGAAGAAATACAAGAAGAAATTAAGATAGAATGCATAATAATTGATTAGGGAAAGAAAATTTAATGTTTAAAAGCAAATCTAGTACAATATTACTCAAAACAGTAAAGAAAAACAGCTCAGGTGCTCTCCCAAAACAAAACTTACCCTAAAAATGACGAAAGGTTCTATTTATACAAAGCTAAAAATATCTAATAAAAATGCCCCTGCGGAGGTTGTGCGGCCGCACAATTCTGTGTGCGGTCCGCACTCTGAGCTTAACTGGCCAACTGGCCTTCTGTGGTCACATAAAAGTGGGATGCGGCCGCACTTCATTTAATTGTGCGAGCCGCACAATTCTGAGTGCGGCCGCACACTTGAACTTGGACTGGAACATGGCTCTCTGATGCTTCTCTTCTGCAGACCTCGCAATTATGAGTGTGGCCACACTTTTCATCCTGCGGCCGCACAATTATGGTGCGATCCGCATATCTTTAGCCTGCCCAAAAACTAACTCTGAAGGATATCTGACAGTGATGTTTCATTGTTCTGCGGCCGCACATAGTATTGTGCGGTCCGCACTGTGGGCCTTTTTGCCTTGTTTTGGTCCTTGTCTATTTTTGACTCCTTTATGAGTTGATTTTGACTTTTTTGGCTCGTCTTCCAATATTCCTGCACGAAAGCACATTTTATTAGTTCCCGAGAATACCTTTAAGCATTTTTTAGCTAAAACGCAAGTAAAACAGAGCAAATAAGCGGTCAAAATCCCTACTTATGAACTCCTCCAAACTTAAGTTTTTGCTTGTCCTCAAGCAATTGAGGTAATTCTCACCTCCACTAAAAAAGGGATATTTCAGCTGGCCTAAGGTGAATCAATCACACACCAATTGGGACCAACAATTACCCACAACACGTATGAATTATCAACAATGTAATAATTTGACTTTTTGAGTGCAATAGTTCTAATGTGATACTAGAGCATCAAAAGTTGACTTTATTCATCAAGAAAGCTCGCTCTTTCATGTAGGTCATTGTGGATCCCAAGCCCCTCCTCCTTTATTCTCCATTAGCATATCTCACTTTAGAATATAACACTCGATGCAAGGATTGTGAAAAGTTCGCTCATCTATCTCAAAAGAATGTCACAAGTCCGACTCTAAGTACCATAAGCTTGCCCCTTATGTAAATCATCATTAATGTAAGCTCACTCAACTTGAAATCAAGTAGGGCTTTTGCGGGATGTAATGAAGGCTTTTGGACTAAGGTAGGACTTGTTGGAATGGAATGGTTTCATCTTTCCTTAAGCACTCCATTTTCTCTTTTTTTCTTTTTGGCTCACGCTTTGTCGACTCTTTGAGTCAATTCCTTTTTCCTCGGGGGAACTAGAGAGATGTAACGTCACTCTTTCTTGGTGATGACATTAATTTTTCTCCTTTTCTATTTACTCCACGCCTTTCATCATTGTTTTCTTTGAATCCCTTCAACTTTCTACCTTATTCACTTTCTTTTTCGCATTTTTCTTTTTATTCTTTCTTTATTTTCTTTGCCTTCCTTTTTCTTCCTTTCTTTCTCTTCTTTGTACCTTTTATCACTTTCAAACTCCTTGTCTCTCCCCCAAACTTATATTTTTGCTAATTGTTTCTCAATAATGCTAAGGATAGATTGAGTGCCAAGAGAGGGTCATTACAAAATGGATAAAGGCTTGTAACGTGGTTATTCAAAGTGTAATGACCCGGCCGGTCATTTTGAATATTATAACCCTGTTCCCCCATTTACTGCTCAATTTATGTCTTGCAATTAATTTATGACTTATCGGGTTAGTTGGTTCGGGTCCGGAAGGAACTCGGAGTGAAATGAGACACTTAGTCTCATTATTGAAATTTTAAGTTAGAAAAGTGGATCGGATATGGACCTATGTGTAAACGACCTCTGATTTATATTTTGATAATTTCAATAGCTCTGTATGGTGATTTTGGGCTTAGGAGTGTGTCCGAAATATTATTTGGAGGTCCGTAGAGGAATTAGGCTTAAAATACTGAAAGTTTAATTTTTGAGAAGTTTGACCGGGGCATTGACTTTTTGATATCGGGGTCGAAATCCAATTATGAAAAATTGGAATACCTCTATTATGTCATTTATGACTTGTGTGCAAAATTTGAGGTCAATCGGACGTGATTTGATAGGTTTCGGAGTTGTTTGTAGAAATTAGAAATTTTAAAGTTCATTAGGCTTGAATTGGGGTGTAATTCATGGTTTTAGCATTGTTTTAGGTGATTTGAGGTTCGACTAAGTTCGTATGATGTTTTAGGACTTGTTGCTATATTTGGTTGAGGTCCCGAGGGGCTCAGGTGAGTTTCGGATGGTTAACGGGATGGATTATGGACTTGGAACTCTGCTGGAATTTTTCTAACGCACCATCTGGTTTCCTTCATCGCGTTCACGAGTGGAGCCTTGCGTTCGCGAAGAGGAACTGAAAGGCTAGCAATATTTTCTCTTCACGTTCGCGAAGGGTGGACTGGGTGTGCATCGCGAACGCGAGAGGTGTTACGCGTTCGCGAAGAAGAAAGGAAGCAGCTGAGGACCCCAGGCAATTAGTCTACACGTTCGCGTAGGGGGTGTCGCGTTCGTGTAGTGAGAGAGAACGAAGAATCGCATTCACGATGGGTTGAACGTGTTCGCGTAGAAGGCATTGTGACAGAGGAATTTTATGCTTCGCGAACGCGAGGGTGATGTCGTGTTCGGGAAGGAGGAATTTGGACGGGAATTATTTTGGAGCTCGGATTGAGGCAATTTTTGGGTGATTTTCAGAGAAAACAACGGGGTAAGTGTTCTTAACTCAATATTGGTTAAATTACCCGAATTCATGGTTGTTTTTATCATTTAATTGGTGAATTGAATTGGGAAAGTTTGAAAACCCTCTTGGTTTAAATTGAAGATTTGAGGTTCGAGTTGGGGTCAGATTTCGGTAAAATTGATATGGTTAGACTCGTGGTTGAATGGGCTTCCAGATTTTGTAACTTTTGTCAAGTTTCGAGATGTGGGCCCCACGGACAAATTTTGAGCTAATTTTCGGATTTTTATGGAAATTTATTATTTTCTTATGAAAGTAATTCCAATGAATTTTATTGACTGAAATGAATTATTTATGGACCAGAATCGAGGAGTTTGGAGACCAATTCACGAGGAAAGGACATTGCAGAATGAGAATTTCACGGCTTGAAGTAAGTAACAGTTTTAAATCTGGTCCTGAGGGTATTAAACCCCGGATTTTGGTATCATGTGATTATTTTGGAGGTAATGCACATGCTAGGTGACGGGCATGTGGGAGTGCACCGAGAGGATTATGACTTGGTCCGTCCTAGGAAACTGTAAAGTTGAATAATTTGTTGTTAGCTATATGCTCTCTATGTGTTGATAAAAATTTGATTGTAAATCATGTTAGAAATCATGCTTAGGCTATGTGATAGTATTGTTGGGACCCACAGAGGTCGCGTACTTGTTGAATTGCCTGCTAAATGCTATATGTACTCAGTCTCAGTTTTTACTTGCACATTTTACCTCAGTTTTTGTTGTTATTATTGATACATCATATCATTATTGTTTGGGCTGATTTCATGATTATTAGGAGCCCGAGAGACTGGAAGGATTTATGATTGAGTGAGGCCGAGGGCCTGATTGTGAAATATTCATACTATAGCGCGTGAGTTGTCTGTGCAGCACGTGAGTTGGTCGTGCAGATTCTTATATTATACTATAGCACGTGAGTTTGCAGTGCGGATCCTTATATTATACTATAGCACGTGAGTTGGCCGTGTGAATCCAGATAGTTATATTATGGCACGTGAATTGTCCGTGCAGATTATAGCGCTTGGGTTGTAGGAGCCCCTTCGGAGTCTGTACACCCCCAATGAGCGTGGGTACCCATTGAGAGTGAGTGATGAGGGCTGGGAGTCGAGGGAGTGATGAGGGCTGGGAGCCCAATGAGAGATTGTTGTCCTAAGAGGTTGTACCTGATTTCCATTTGTTGTTGCACTTAGTTGCTATCCGTCATTGTTGTGAAATCTCTGAAAGATTTTGATATACGGATTACATGAACAGGAACTATATAAAAATTGATTTGACATTAAATTGCCAGATTTGATAGCATATCTATTCTTTGCTGGAATTACTGGAAATGAACCATAACTATGTAGCTTGTTACTATCTTCAGTTCCTTGTTTATTATTGTTACTTGCTGAGTTAGTTGTACTCATACTACACCTTGCACTTCGTGTTCATATCTAGGTGTTCCCGAATATAGCGGGTGTTGATCCTTTCGTGTGGTTGATTTTCAGGAGATTTTGAGGTAGTTTCTGTGCTCCGGAGACCTTGTCTCTCCTTCTCTATCTCCTTGTTTACTGTATTTGGTCTCAGACTATTATAGATCATATTTTTTTCAGACTTGTAATCATATTAGATGCTCATGTACTCAGTGACACCAGGTTTTGGGAAGTGTTCGTATTTGTATTTGTGGGATTATGTATTGTATTTAAAATATTACATTTTCAGACTTAAAGAGAATTTGTGGTTCATTGATATTTTGGCTTGCCTAGTATTGAGATAGGCGCCATCACGACGGGTTAGGAATTTGGGTCGTGATAAGTTGGTATCAGAGCATAGCTTACGTAGGTCTCACGAGTCATGAGCAGGTTTAGTAGAGTCTTGCGGATCGGTACGGAGACGTCTGTACTTATCTTCGAGAGGCTGCAGAACCCTTAAAAAAAATTTACTTTCTTGTATTCAGTCGTGCGAATTTCTTGATTCGGGAAAACTAAATTTCTGCTATTCTATTCTCTCACAGATGGTGAGGACACATACTATCGGATCGGACGATCAGCCACCAGTGCCACCAGTTAGGGCCACGAGAGGTCGGGGTCGAGGTGTAGCTCGTACCACAGTTGAAACAGCACTTGTAGTACCGCCAGTTATTCCAGCTCAGGAGCAGATTCTAGATATAGTTGAGCCGACAGGATCAGCTCAGGCACCAGTTGTGCCCATTGAGATTGCAGGAATTCAGGAGACTTTGGCCCAGATATTTGCAGCCTGCACTGGTCTTGCTCAGGTGGTTTCGGCTCAGACCGCACCTGCCACTTCTCAGGCTGGGGGAGGTACTCACACCCCTATTGCTCGTACTCCAGAACAGGTAGTACAGGGACTTCAGATACCGGTAGTGCTACCAGTCCAGCCGGCTGTAGCTGCTCAGGCCCCGGTAGTTCCTGTTATGGTAGATGATGAGCAGAGGAGACTTGAGAGATTTGAGAGGCTTCGACCTCCACCATTTAGCGGTACTGAGTCAGAGGATGCTCAGGATTTTCTGGATAGGTGCCAACGGATGCTTCAGACAGCAGGTATTCTGGAGACCAGTGAGGTCTCATTCACTACTTTTTAGTTTTCTGGGACTGCACTCAGATGGTGGGAGACTTACGAGAGGCGTAGGCATGTTGGCACAGCAGCCCTTACTCGGCATCAGTTCTCCGTGGTCTTTTTGGAGAAGTTTGTACCTCAGTCCCGCAGAGAAGAGCTACACAGACAGTTTGAGCAGCTTCGCTAGGGTGATATGTCCGTGATGCGGTATGAGCTGAGATTTTCTGAGTTGGCTCATCACGCAGTATAGTTGGTTCCCACTGATAGGGAGAGGATTAGGAGATTCATTGATAGCCTCACATATCAGCTGCGGTTACTTATGACTAGGGAGAGAGTATCTGTTGCTACTTTTGATGAGGTAGTGGACATTGCTCGGCAGATAGAGATGGTCCATAGCCAGGAACGTGGAGAGAGAGAGGCTAAGAAGCCTCGTGGTCCGAGTGATTACAACGGTGTTCCTTCAGGGGGTTAGTTTCACCGAGCTAGGGGTCGTTCTTACAGACATGCTCAGATGGGTCGTCCAGCTCATCGTGGTAAACCAGCTAGACATAGTTCTTACAATGCTCACTCAGGCCAGTCCTCATTCAGTGCACTACCAGCGTAGAGTTCTCATCATGCCTCGTCCGCACAGGCTTCTGCAGGTCATTCCTCGGGTTATCAGGAGCAGTAGTTCCATCAGAGGAGGGGTTGTTTCGAGTGCGGAGAATTTGGTCATTTCAAGAGAGAGTGTCCTAGGCTGTTGAGTGGGGCTTCACAGCAGAGTTCTCGACTGATGACACCAGCACCATCAGTTACACCAACCGCCCAGCCAGCTCGGGGTGGGGGTCAGGCAGCTAGAGGTCGCCCAAGAGGGGGAGGCAGGTGGCGGGCAGGCTCGATTCTATGCTTTTCCTGCCAGGCTAGATGCAGTTGCCTCCGACGCAGTGATCACAAGTATTGTTTCAGTGTGCCACAGGGAAACTTCTATATTATTTGACCCTGGTTCCACTTATTCATATGTATTATCGTATTTTTCTCATTATCTGGCTATGCCCTGTGAGTCCTTAGTTTCACCTATTTGTGTATCTACACCGGTGGGCGATATTATTACTCTGGATCGGGTGTATCGGTCGTGTGTGGTAACTATTGGGGGACTGGAGACTAGAGTTGATCTCTTATTACTCGATATGGTTGATTTCGATGTAATCCTCGGTATGGATTGGTTGTCTCCATGTCATGATATTCTGGACTGTCACGCAAAAATTGTGATGTTGTCGATGCCGGGGTTGCCAAAGGTTGAATGGAAGGGTTCTCTAGATCTTGTTCCTAGCAGGGTAATTTCTTATTTGAAGGCCCAACGTATGGTTGGAAAGGGATGCTTGTCATATTTGGCCTTTGTGAGAGATGTTGATGCAGATACTCCTATTATTGATTCAGTACCGGTCGTGCGAGATTTTTCAGATATATTTCCGGCAGACCTGTCGGGTATGCCACCCGACAGGGATATTGATTTCGGTATTGACTTGGTGCAGGGCACTCAGCCTATTTCTATTCCTCCGTATCGTATGGCACGAGTTGAGTTAAAAGAATTGAAAGAGCAACTTCAGGAACTCCTTGAAAAAGGGTTTATTAGACCTAGTGTGTCGCCTTGGGATGCACCGGTTCTGTTTGTGAAAAAGAAAGATGGTACTATGCGGATGTGCATTGATTATAGGCAGTTGAACAAAGTTACAATCAAGAATAAATATCCATTGCCGCGTATTGATAATTTATTTGACCAACTTCAGGGAGCGAGGGAGTTCTCCAAAATCGATTTGAGGTTTGGGTATCACCAATTAAAAATTCGGGATTCGAATATTCTAAAGACGGCATTCAGGACTCGTTATGGCCACTATGAATTTCTTGTGATGTCTTTTGGACTAACCAATGGCCCAGCCGCATTTATGCATTTGATGAATAGTGTATTTCAGCCATATCTTGATTTATTTGTCGTGGTATTCATTGATAATATTCTGGTGTACTCACGTAGCCAGGAGGAGCATGCATAACACTTGGGTATTGTATTACAAAGGCGGAGAGAGGAGAAACTTTATGCCAAATTCTCTAAGTGTGAGTTCTGGCTTAGTTCGGTGGCATTCTTGGGACATATAGTGTCCAGTAAAGGTATTAAGGTGGATCCGAAGAAAATAGAGGCAGTTCAGAATTGGCCCAAACCATCCTCAGTTACTAAGATTCGGAGTTTTCTTGGCTTGGCCGGTTATTATCTTCGTTTCGTGGAGGGTTTCTCGTCTATTGCATCGCCTATGACTAAATTGACCCAGAAAAGTGCTCCGTTCAGGTGGTCAGATGAATGTGAAGAGAGCTTTCAGAAGCTCAAGACAGCTTTGACTACAGTTCCAGTATTGGTGTTGCCTACAGGTTCAGAGTCTTATACTGTGTATTGTGACGTGTCGCGGATTGGTCTCGGCGCAGTACTTATGCAAGACGGTAGGGTGATTGCCTATGCGTCCAGATAGTTAAAGGTACACGAGAAGAATTATCATGTCCACGATCTTGAGTTAGCAGCTATTGTTCATGCCTTGAAAATTTGGCGGCATTAATTGTACGGTGTACAGTGTGAGGTATATACCGATCATCGGAGTTTACAATATTTGTTTAAACAGAAGGATCTTAACTTGTGGTAGCGAAGGTGGTTGGAGTTTCTTAAGGATTATGATATCACCATTCTTTATCATCCTGGAAAGGCCAATGTGGCGGCCGATGCCTTGAGTCGTAAGGCAGAGAATTTGGGCAGCTTAGCATATTTACTGGTAGCAGAGAGGCCTTTAGCCTTGGAGGTTCAGGCCTTAATTAATCAGTTTGTTAGATTGGATGTTTCCGAGCCGAATCAAGTTTTGGCCTGTGTGGTTTCTCGGTCTTCCTTATATGATTGCATCAGAGAGTGACAGTATGATGATCCACATCTGCTTGTCCTTAAGGACACGGTTCAGCATGGTGATGCCAAGGAAGTCACTATTGGATATGACGGTGTATTACAGATACAGGGCAGGCTATGTGTACCTAATGTAGATGGTTTGCATGAGCTTATTCTCCAGGAAGCTCACAGTTCGCGGTAATCTATTAATCCAGGCACCACAAAAATATATCAGGATTTGAGGTAGCACTACTGGTGGAGGCGGATGAATAAAGATATAGTTAGGTTTGTATCTCGGTATTTAAATTGTCAATAGGTAAAGTACGAGCATCAGAGACCGGACGGATTGCTTCAGAGACTTGAAATTCCGGAGTGGAAATGGGAGCATATTAACATGGATTTCATAGTTGGGCTCCCACGGACCTTGAGAAAGTTTGATGTTGTTTGGGTGATTGTAGATCGGCTGACCAAGTCTGCACATTTTATCCCAGTTAGTACTAATTATACTTCAGAGCGGTTGGCTGGGATTTATATTCGCGAGATTGTTCGCCTACATGGTGTGCCGGTGTCCATTATTTCAGATCGGGGAACGCAGTTTACCTCACAGTTTTGGAGGGCAGTGCAGTGAGAACTGGGAACACAGGTTCAATTGGGTACAACATTTCACCCTCAGACGGACGGACAGTTCGAGCGCACTATTCAGATATTGGAGGATATGCTACGTGCTTGTGTCATTGATTTTAGGGGTTCTTGGGATCAATTTCTGCCACTAGCGAAGTTTGCTTACAATAATAGCTACCAGTCAAGTATTCAGATGGCTCTGTATGAAGCTTTATATGGGAGATGGTGTTGGTCTCCGGTGGGTTGGTTTGAGCCGGGTGAGGTTAGGCTATTGGGTACTGACTTGATTCAAGATGCTTTAGAGAAGGTCAAAGTGATTCAGGAACGGTTTTGCACAGCACAGTGTAGACAGAAGAGTTATGCCGACAGGAGGGTTCGTGATGTTGTTCACATGGTTGGGGAGAAGGTTCTGCTCAAGATTTCACCCATGAAGGGTGTGTTGAGGTTCGAGGAAAAAGGGCAATTTGAGCCCTCGATATATTGGACCTTTTGAGATACTTAAGAAAATTAGGGAGGTGGCTTATGAACTTGCTTTGCCACCTAGTCTATCGGGTGTTCATCCAGTGTTCCATGTATCCACGCTCCGAAAGTATGTCGGGGATCCGTCTCACATTCTGGATTTCAGTACAGTACAGCTAGACGGTAATTTGACTTATGATGTGGAGCCAGTGGCTATTTTAGATAGGCACGTTCAAAAGCTGAGGTCAAAGAACATAGCATCAGCGAAGGTGCAGTGGAGAGGCCTGCCAGTCGGAGAAGCTACTTGGGAGACTGAGCAAGAGATGCGGAACAAATATTCACACTTATTTGAGACTTCAGGTATTATTCTAAACCCGTTCGAGAACGAACGTTTGTTTAAGAGGGGGAGAATGTAACGACCCGGTCGGTCGTTTTTAATATTATAATCCTGTTCCCCCATTTACTGCTCAATTTATGTCTTGCAATTGATTTATGACTTATCGGGTTAGTTGGTTCGGGTCCGGAAGGAACTCGGAGTGAAATGAGACACTTAGTCTCATAATTAAAAATTTAATTAGAAAAGTGGATCGGATATGGATCTATGTGTAAAGGACATCGGATTTGTATTTTGATAATTCCAATAGCTCCGTATGGTAATTTTGGGCTTAGGAGCGTGTTCGGAATATTATTTGGAGGTCCGTAGAGGAATTAGACTTGAAATGCCGAAAGTTTAATTTTTGAGAAGTTTGATCGGGGGATTGACATTTTGATATCGGGGTCGGAATCCGATTCTGAAAAATTGGAATACCTTTGTTATGTCATTTATGACTTGTGTGCAAAATTTGAGGTCAATCGAACGTGATTTGATAGGTTCCTAAGTCGTTTGTAGAAATTAAAATTTTCAAAGTTCATTAGGCTTGAATTGGGGTGTAATTCATGGTTTTAGCATTATTTTAGGTGATTTGAGGGTTCGACTAAGTTCGTATGATGTTTTAGGACTTGTTGGTATATTTGGTTGAGGTCCCGAGGGGCTCGGGTGAGTTTCGTATGGTTAACGGGATGGATTATGGACTTGAAATTCTGTTGGAAATTTTCTGACGCACCATATGGTTTCCTTCACCGCGTTCTCGAGTGGAGCCTCGCGTTCGCGAAGAGGAACTGAGAGGCTGGCAATATTTGCTCTTCACGTTCGCGAAGAGAAGAACGCGTTCGCGAAGGGTGGACTGGTTGTGCATCGCGAACGCGAGAGGTGTTACGTGTTCGCGGAGAAGAAAGGAAGCAGCTGAGGATGCCAGGCAATTGGTCTACGCATTCGCGTAGGGGGTGTTGCGTTCCCGTAGTGAGAAGGAACGAAGCATCGCGTTCGCGATGGGTTGAACGTGTTCGCGTAGAAGGAATTTTGTGCTTCACGAACACGAGGGTGATGTCGTGTTTGCGAAGGAGGAATTTGGATGGGAATTGTTTTTTGCTTCGCGAACGCGAGGCACTGACCGCGTTCGTGAAGAAGAAAAGCCTGGGCAGTGAGTTTATGTTTCTGAAAATGGGATTTCATCCCATTTTCAGTTTTTGACGATTTGGAGCTCGGATTGAGGCGATTGTTGGGTGATTTTCAGAGGAAATAACGGGGTAAGTGTTCTTAACTCAATATTGGTTAAATTACCTGAATCCATGGTTGTTTTTATCATTTAATTGGTGTATTGAGTTGGGAAAGTTTGAAAATCCTCTTGGTTTAAATTGATGATTTGAGGGTTGAGTTGGGGTCGAATTTTGGTAAAATTGGTATGGTTAGACTCGTGGTTGAATGGGCTTCCAGATTTTGTAACTTTTGTCGAGTTCTGAGATGTGGGCCCCAAGGACGATTTTTGATCTAATTTTCAAATTTTCATGGAAAATTATTATTTTCTTATGGAATTAATTCCAATAAATTTTATTGACTGAAACGAATTATTTATGGCCTGATTCGAGGCGTTTGGAGACCAATTTACGAGGAAAGGACATTGCATAATGAGAATTTCACGGCTTGAAGTAAGTAACAGTTTTAAATCTGGTCCTAAGGCTATTAAACCCTGGATTATGGTATCATGTGATTATTTTGGAGGTGATGCATATGCTAGGTGACGGGCGTGTGGGAGTGCACCGAGAGGATTGTGACTTGGTCCGTCCCAGGAAACTGTAAAGTTGAATAATTTGTTGTTAGATATATGCTCTCTATGTGTTGATAAAAATTTGATTGTAAATCATGTTAGAAATCATGCTTAGGCTATGTGATAGTATTGTTGGGACCCACAGAGGTCGCGTACTTGTTGAATTGCCTGCTAAATGCTATATGTACTCAGTCTTAGGTTTTACTTGCACATTTTATCTCAGTCTCGGTTGTTATTATTGATGTATCATATCACTATTGTTTGGGCTGATTTCATGATTATTAAGAGCCCGAGAGACTGGAGGGATTTATGACTGAGTGAGGCCGAGGGACTGATTATGAAATATTGATACTATAGCACGTGAGTTGTCCGTGCAGCACGTGAGTTGGTTGTGCAGCACGTGAGTTGGCCGTGCAGATTCTTATATTATACTACAGCATGTGAGTTGGCCGTGCGGATCCAGATAGTTATATTATGGCACATGAGTTGTCCGTGCAGCACGTGAGTTATCCGTGCACATTATAGCGCTTGGGTTGTAAGAGCCCCTCCGGAGTCTGTACACCCCCAGTGAGCGCGGGTACCCATTGGAAGTGAGTGATGAGGGCTGGGAGCCCAGGCAGTGATGAGGGTTGGGAGCCCAGTGAGAGATTGTTGTCCTAAGAGGTTGTACCTGATTTCCATTTATTGTTGCACTTAGTTGCTATCCGTCATTGTTGTGAAATCTCTGGAAGATTTTGATATACAGATTACATGAACATGAACTGTATAAAAATTGATTTGACATTAAACTGCCAGATTTGATAGCATGTCTATTCTTTACTGGAATTACTGGAAATGAACCATAACTGTGTAGCTCGTTACTATCTTCAGTTACTTGCTGAGTTGGTTGTACTCATACTACACCCTGCACTTCGTGTGCAGATCCAGGTGTTCTCGGACATAGCGGGTGTTGATCCTTTCGTGTGGTTGATTTTTAGGAGATTTTGAGGTAGATGCCGTGCTCCGCAGACCTTGTCTCTCCTTCTCTATCTCCTTGTTTACTGTATTTGGTCTCAGACTATTATAGACCATATTTTTCCAGACTTGTAATCATATTAGATGCTCATGTACTCAGTGACACCAGGTTTTGGGAAGTGTTCGTATCAGTATTTGTGGGATTATGTATTGTATTTAAAATATTACATTTTCAGACTTAAGAGAATTTGTGGCTCATTGAGATTTTGGCTTGCCTAGTATTGAGATAGGCATCATCACGACGGGTTAGGTTTTTGGGTCGTGACAGAAAGAAAAAGAAAAAAAGGCTTAGGCTCAAATGGGTTGACTAGGGATATCACATTGGTAGGCTATGGAATATTTCAAACTTCAAATCGGATCAAGGAGAGCCTACAATCATTTCTCAAGCCAAGCTACACTTAGAATTTCGCGTAGAAAGACATTCGGGGTAAGTTCTAGACTATTAGCATGGGAACTTAGACATGCAATTTAATACCTCCCCTTTCACACTGATGTATTGCTAAAGAGAAGGGAGTCGAGGGCCCACAACAACCCTAGTTAAGATTGAGAATCACAAATGGCTCGATTGAACCACTCGATGACTGTTTAAGTCAACACAAGAGTCAAAGGGTCACAACTAGAGCTATTTTATGCCAACAACTTTGTTTTTAACCATAAGGTCGGAGGTAAATGTGTTGGTACCAAGTGAAGCATGCTTGCGACCCTTTTATTCGTTACTACTATATTTGCCTAAACATAAAAGAAAACAGACTCAATCCCTTAAGAAGATTGTCACGCCATCCATCATTGGGAAGAGCCACCCGGTTCACACAAAATCCACCTTTGAAAAGAACCATGGCATTAAGAAAACCAAAGGCTTATTGATCACTCAAACGTAAAAAGAAGCTAACAAATCAAAAAGAAACTACTAAAGTAAATAAAAAGTTATACTACTAAGAAAGACAAAGTAAAGAAGCTACGAAATAAACTACGGAAAGCAAGATAAATAAATATATAAACTGAAGAAAAATAAATATATACATAAGGGAGACTGAATATATACATAAAATGAAGGGGGAGAATATATACATACCAAAGAGAAAATAAAGATAAAGGGAGAAAATAGTATAAGAGTTATTACAGGCCACATGTCAATGTCAATCAATCAAAATAGACTACCCCCCGAATAACAATAAGCATTGGCCCCAATGTTTAATAAAAATAAGAACAGAGAAGGGTAGAGAGTTAAGAGAACTCCCTATGTGGTCTCAGTCTGCATGGGATCCGCAGCACCCTCTGTCTCCTCTAGCTGTATCTCATCATCACCTGGTTGAGGGACAATAGGGTTGCTGAGCATCTGGATCATCTCCTCAGCAGTGTGGGCAGTCGCAACCGGCTCCTCAGATTGGTCGACTAGTATATGTGATGCCTCTGGTACTGCTGGTGTTGCCTGTGCTGTTGGGTCTGAAGGTTCGTTCTCCCTCCATAAGTAAGTCCAGTGGTAGATCTCTAGCAGATGCAATTTTGGCAACCACTTTTCTCAACTTGTCCACTGACCTCTTCGATGCCTGAGACTTCCGCATCTTCTTTGTTTGCTTTACCAACTTCTCAATGACCTCCACATGCGCCACTAAAGTCTCCATAATGGTCTTCTGGTTGTCTAGAATCTTCTTCAATGTTTCCTTCACTGAAGGAGGTACCTGTGGTGCTGCTGGGGCTGCTGACTGTGCTGCAACAACATTGGATATGTCAGACAGCTTTAAAGTAGCTGCCTGCATCCAATTGTTGAGACTGCCAATGTCTGGGAGACTCACAGCGTAGTCTGTGATAAGTGGATGAAGCTGGCACTAATAATGGCACTGATAATGAAGTTGGTGGTCTAGAAGACGACAGTGGTGGCATGGCTGATGTCCTGATAGAAGGACCGGTTGCTGTGAAAGGCTCAACAGCTGAATCAGTAACTACTACTACTGGCTCCTCAGGCTGGCTAGCTGAGGTAGCTGCCTTACCCTTGAACTTCGGGTTGTCAGCACCCTGCAGGTGGTACCATGAGAAAGGCTTCTTGGAATTTACTTCTGTATCATATTGCCTCAGCTCCACCTTTTGATCTTTGAAGTATTCTTTGAGGAAGTTCGAATACGGGTATGATCTCTCATCTTTCTGGACAGCTAATGTGATGTTGGTGGACAAGATGGCACCAACTTTAATCGGATACCCAGCCATAATCAAAGCCACCAGGACTGCACGGGGAAGTGGGAAGTTGTTATCATTTAGGCACGGATCAATACGGCTGCAAAACAATGTTTGCCACCCTTTTGCTTCAAAATTTAGGGTGGCCCGAACTATGGGAACCCCTGTTGTAAGCCACAGAGGTGTTGATCCTCAAATAGCCAAAATCGTAGCTAGCCACGGACGAGCTGCATCACCCATAGCCAGCCTTTTCAAGTATTGGACTGCCTCCACTTCTTCAAATCCGACATAAGCGTTCAAAGCACAGGAGTCAAATCGGATTTTCAGATTTCTCACTTTTGTCACCTTGGTACCCTTCTTAAAGTGAGCCACATTGGCATAAAATTCTTTAACCAAGTGCTCATTTGCATCGAGGATGCTTTGGGTGAACCATTTCCATCTTTTTCTCTCCTGGAACTATCTGAGGACATTTGGATTGTGCTTATCCAAATCCTTCATCAAGAATTGTCACTCAAGAGTGAGCGATCGCTAGGGCCACCACTCTCTAAATATGTTAAAGGCAGTCAAGCTGACAAATCTGTCTTCCCACATCTCCCTTTTCCTCGACCTCTCTAAACCCCCCACTGTAGCATCACCCCCTCTACCATCGTCCGGGACATCATCATCATCATCAACATTGATTGGTGCAGCCTAGGCATGTGAGGAAGAGGGCTCAGAATCTGGGCAACCCTCTTCCGAACCTTCAGAAGAACTAGCAGCGGAAAATGACTCATCTACCAAGTGGAATCTACCGGTACTTGTTGTGATTGGGCTTCCGGTTGTGCTTGCACGGAGTTACCCTCAGAAGCTTAACCATATGGGAGATACTCACTTGTCTCGGAGGGTTCAGGAACTCTGTTGGCGATTGGTTTCTTGCCTATGGTCCTCTGAATGGCAAGTGGTAGGTTACTCTTACCTCGGCCTAGGCCTCGGGAGGGCTCTGCCCTCCCTTTTGATGTATCTCCCCCACCATGTGATCTAACCATCGTCTGCAATTCATAACAATAAGAATTAGTTAAAGTTCAGGTTCATAGGACACAAATATATGCATGACAGTTGCAGGTCGGTTGTGAAAAATAGAAAAGGCAGTGCGGACCGCACAAAAATGAGTGTGGCCGCACTGCCAAGTGCGGGCCGCACAAAAGTGAGTGCGGCCGCACAACCAAAACTGCGTACCGCACAATTTTAAGTGCGGCCGCACAACCCCAAGTTCATAATACTGAGTTCTATGATCATTCATCAGTGCGGACTGCACAATTTCACTGCGGACCGCATATTTTTGAGTGCAGTCCGCACAATTCAACCACATAGAAGCCCTACGTTAAAGGACTGCGGACCATACAAAAATGTGTGCGGCCGCACAATTTGAATTTCACGGGCAGTAAACTAGGGTCATGTAATTTTTCACAATTTAGACATGGTTTGCACAAATTGACAAGTTTAGCGGTCTACCCAGTCCCTAATTAACACATACGAGGCTAACCACATGATTTTGAAGCACATTTGACATTTATAGGCCTAAAAATAACTAAACTAATCAAAGAAAACAAGAACACATATTAAGAAGAAAGGACAAAAATCTAACATGGATTGAACATACTAGTAGTGAATGATGCAGGTGAGAATCTAACTTGATGAAATGAGAGAAGATTTAGAGCTAATGGGGTATGCACTGTGCTTGCTTAGGGCTTGATATTTCAGAGAGTATAAAGTGTGAAAAGTTATGAAAAGCCCTATTTAAGGTTGACCCGTAAAGCCCAGAACTTACCTGAGTGTGGCCGCATAATTTTGAGCGCGGTCCGCACTCCTTACCTGTACCTTGGAAGAATTTATGTGGTCCGCACAAGAGTGAGTGCAGCCGCAAATTGTTAAGGAAATTTGACAGGCCAAACTTCAGAGACCATGCATTTTTGATCTTCCAGTTGTGCGACCGCACACAGAATTGTGCTGCCGCATAGTGATTGTGCGGTCCGCATAATTTTGGTGCGGTCCGCACTTTTGTAACACTTAGCCAATTTTTCTTGCACAGTCCCTGCAATTCACACCCATTCTTGCATACACTTCAAAGCTAGTTAGCACAAAACAAAGCTATCTAACAAAGAAGAAAAACAAGAAAAAGAAAAAGATACATGGGTTGCCTCCCAAGAAGCGCCTGATTTAACGTCGCGGCACGATGCAGATTACCAATCATTTGAAATGAAGAACCGCCACAATGTGGCCATCATCAACCTTGACAAGATAATGTTTAACCCGGTTCCCATTGACTTTAAACACCTCATCATTCTTATTTTTCAAATCTAGAGCACCAAAGGGGGTTACATTCACCGCTTCAAAGGGGCCACTCCATTTTGACTTCAACTTTCCTGGAAATATCCATAACCGGGAATGGAACAATAGCACAAGATCACCCTCTTTAAATTCCTTGTTGTGGATGTACTTGTCATGAAGGTACTTCATCTTCTCCTTGTAAAGAGACGTGCTGGTGTAGACATGATACCGAAATTCATCAAGCTCATTCAATTGTGACATCCTTAGATTTGCCGCGACATCCCATTCAAGGTTCAACTTCTTCAAAGCCCACATGGCCTTATGCTCAAGTTCTACTGGAAGATGGCATGCCTTCCCGAACACTAACCGGTATGGAGACATCCCGGTCGGTGTTCTGTAGGCCGTTCTATAAGCCCAAAGAGCATCATCAAGTTTTCTTCACCAATCTGTCTGGTTGGCATTGACTGTCTTTGACAAAATACTCTTTATCTCCCGGTTGGAGACTTCAACTTGTCCGCTTGCTTGAGGATGGTAGGGGGTTGATACTTTGTGAGTGACACCATACTTTGTGAGTAAGGTGTCAAAAGCCTTGTTGCAAAAATGCAAACCCCCATCACTAATAATGGCTCTTGGGGTACCAAACCTCGTAAAGATGTTCTTTTTCAAGAATTCCACCACACTCCTTGCTTCATTGTTGGGCAAAGTAATGGCCTCAACCCATTTAGATACATAATCCACCGCAACTAGAATGTAGGTGTTCCCACAAGAGCTAACAAACGGACCCATAAAATCAATACCCCACACATCGAAGATATCTATCTACAGAATGGTAGTGAGGGGCATTTTATTCTTCTTTGAGATCCCACCGGCCCTTTGGCATTCATCACACCACTTGACAAGCTCACTAGCATCCTTGTACAGAGTAGGCCAATAGAATCCATAACTCAAAACTTTTTCTGCAGTTCTTGCTCCACCATGGTGACCACCATGCAGTGAAGAGTGGCAAGCCTCAAGAATACCCATTTGTTCCTCCTCCGACACATATCGTCGGATCACACCATCGGTACATATTCGGAAAAGATACAGCTCATCCCAATAATAGTCAAGGCAATCCCATTTGATTATATTCCTTTGGTTTGAAGAGAACTCATTCGGTACAATTCCACTCACAAGATAGTTTGCTAAGTCGGCGAACCATGGCATCCCGGTCATTGAAACGGCTAGAAGTTGCTCATCGGGAAATGAATCATTGATCTCAAGGCCGTCATGTGGCCTCCCCTCCTCCTCCAATCAGGACAAGTGGTCCGCCACTTCATTCTCTCTACCCTTGCGGTCTTGAATCTCTAGATCAAACTCTTGCAATAGAAGCACCCACCGCATCAAACTTGCCTTAGAATCTTTCTTGCTCATTAAATACCGAAGCGCCGCGTGGTCGGTGTGAACAATCACCTTTGTACCCATCAAGTACGGGCAAAACTTCTCCATAGAAAAGACAATAGCAAGGAGCTCTTTTTCGGTCACTGTGCAGTTGACTTGGGCATCATTCATGGTCTTGCTTGCATAATAGACCGGATGGAAGATTTTGTTGATACGTTGCACCAACACCGCTCCAACCGCCATATCACTTGCATCACACATGAGCTCAAAAGGCAAGCTCCAATCCGATGCGGTAATAATAGGAGTAGTAGTCAACTTGAACTTAAGCAACTCGAATGCCTTTATGAAATCTTCATTGAAATGGAACTTGGCATCCTTCTCCAAAAGTTTACACAAAGGGTTCACCACTTTGGAAAAATCTTTGATGAATCAGCGATAGAACACCGAATGACCCAAGAAGCTCCTCACTCCCTTCACGGATGTAGGAGAGGGAGTTTGGAGATCACTTCAATTTTGTCTTTATCAACCTCAATACCATACTTTGAAATCTTGTGACCGAGGACAATGCCTTCCTCGACCATGAAGTGACATTTCTCCCAATTCAAAACCAAGTTAGTTTCCTCACATCTTGCCAATAACTTGTCCAAGTTGTTCAATCAATCATCAAAAGAATTCCCAACGATGGAGAAATCATCCATGAAGACCTCAAGAATATCTTCCACCATATCGGTGAAAATAGCCATCATACACCGTTGAAAAGTCGTCGGTGCATTACATAACCCAAATGACATCCTAGAGAATTCAAAGGTACCATATGGACAAGTGAAAGTGGTCTTCTCTTGGTCCTCATGAGCAATAACAATCTGATTGTAGCCGGAGTATCCATCCAGGAAGCAATAAAAATCACGTCTGGACAACCTATACAACATTTGATCAAGAAATGGAAGCGAAAAATGATCTTTCCGAGTGACTTTGTTAAGCTTCCTATAGTCCATGCACACTCTCCACCCGGTGACAGTTCTTGTGGGGATCAATTCATTCATGTCATTTGTTATCACAGTCATGCCCCCTTTCTTTGGGACACATTGCACCGGAGAAGTCCATGAGCTATCGGAAATGGGGTAAACAACCCTGGCATCCAACCACTTTATGATATCCTTCTTGAACACCTCTTGCATTTCTTCATTTAGCCTCATTTGTTGTTTAACGGAGGGTTTGGAACCCTCCTACAATATAATCTTGTGCATGCAAAAGGCAGGGCTTATGCCTCGGATATCCGCCAAGGTCCATCTGATTGCTCTTTTCCTCCTTTGTAGCACCTCCAATGTGGACTCTACATGTATGTTAGTCAAACAAGAAGAAAGGATAACCGGTAAAGTAGAAGAAGGGCCAAGGAATTCATACCTAAGATGCGAAGGCAATGGCTTTAACTCCAAAGTGGGAGGCTCCTCGATTGAGGGCTTTGTTAGAGGAGTCTTCCGGTTTTCAAGATCTAAAGATAGTTTGCGGGGATCATAAGTGTACGACCCATCCCTTGCAATGCATTCACATACTCCACATAGCCTTCTTTCTCCTCGTCATCATCAAGGTTGAGCAATACGGCTTCCAAATTATCCTCAACATTCATTGTGGCACTAGCATCATCAACAATTACTTCGGTCACTAAATCCACGAATGAACAAACTTTGTTGCTATTTGGTTGCCTCATCGATTTTCACATATGGAAAACCACATTTTCGTCACCCACTCGGAAAGTGAGCTCACCGGCTTCCACATCAACAAGAGCCTTCCCCGTAGTAAGGAAAGGTCTACCCAAGATAATAGGCACCTTGTAGTCAACCTCACAATCAAGGATCACAAAGTCCGTAGGAAGGATGAACTTATCAACACAGATTAACACATCATCAATAATTCCCAATGGCCTCTTCATAGTCTAATCCGCCATTTGCAACCTCATAGATGTGGGTCTTGGTTGCCCAATTCCCAAAGTTTTAAACACAGACTAGGGCATCAAGTTGATACTTTCCCCCAAATCACATAAAGCTTTGGCAAAGTCAGCGCTCCCAATAGTGCAAGGATTTGTGAAAGCACCCGGATCTTCCAATTTCGGAGCCATCGAGTGCACAATAACACTCACTTGATGTGTCATCTTTATAGTTTCACAATTCATCGACCTTTTCTTGGTGACCATGTCCTTCATGAACTTTGCATAACCTAGAATTTGTTCCAACGCCACAACCAATGGTACATTGATAGACAAACTCTTCATCATGTCAATAAACTTTTTGAATTGGTTCTCACTATTTTGCTTTGCAAGCCTTTGAGGGTATGGAGGAGGAGGCCTTTGCATTGGTGCCTTAGCCTTTGGCACTACCAGTTCCGGTATGTCAATCATGTGCTCCCTAGAAGGGTTCACCTCTTCTTGTGTATCCTCCATATTTTCATCAATATCAATTCTCATCTCGTCATTAGCTTGAACCACATTGCTTGGAATTTCATCTTCTTGAACCACAACACCATCATCCACAATTCTTCTTTGATTTGAGGTGGTTGTATCTCCACCTTTTCCACTTCTCGTAGTCACGGCCATAGCATGTCCCGTATTATTCCCACCCTTTAGGTTCACCACCGTATTACTTGGTAGTTCTTAGGACGAATGTTCAATGCTTGTGAGATTTGGCCAAGTTGAACCTCCAAATTGCGGATTGAAGTGTTGTGGGAGGTTAATTGAGCATCAAAGTCGGCATTTTTCTTCATCATTTGCTTGAACATATTTTCAATTTGTCCCATCTCATTGTTAGAAGAGCTAGGGCCTTGAGAAGGATAGGGAGGTAGATTGCTCAGTTGTTGGAACATCGGGGGCCTTTGAAAACCCAACCCCCGGTTGTTGTTGTTGTTGTTGTTCCACCCTCCTTGATTACCTCCCCAATTATTTTGATTGTTGCCACCACAATTGACTTGGTTTCCTTGATTATTCCAATTGCCTTGATTATTATTATTTCACCAATTTCCTTGATTATTGTTGTCACCACTCCAATTGCCTTGGTGGACTTGGTTGTTCCAATTTCCTTGTGATCTCCATTGTTGTTGATTTTGAGCATTGTTTCTTTAACCTTAATAATTGTTGACGTATTGCACTTCTTCTTCTTGCTCATTATACGGATCACCTTGGTCATACCCATTATCATCTTGCATGAATTGTTCCGAACGGCTTTGCTCTTGTTGACCTTTTTGTCGTCTCTTGTTCATCATCATATTTACGCCTTCCATCGTATTCACTTGTTTTGGCCCTTGAACTTGTTACAGCAATTGGGCCTTCTGCGGTCGCATAAAACGCAAGTAGAAGAGAGCAAATAAGCGGTCAAAATCCCTACTTATCACCGCTATGTGCTTGAGTTATTCTTTGAGTTGAGTAACCTCGGCGGAAAGGTTTTCCTATGTGGATCTAGCAGATTTGAGGCTGATGTCGAGCTCGTGGACAATTGAACTAAAGAGCCTATTATGCTCAATGGTTTTCATGTACTTCTCTTCTAGCTGGGCATGTTTCACCTCCGCAGCAGCAAGCTCTTCACTTTTGGAGTTCAAGGTTGCCTCCAAGTTAATCACTCTTTCAGCGGAGGCAACGTCACGATCGGCTGCAGCAAGAACGACATTCTGGACTTCTACCCATTTGGCCTTGGCCTCATCAAAATTAACCCTCAGCGGCCCATATTTCTTGGCTAAGGGTTACCACTTCTTACTCGTTTTGCTGCAAACGAGCCTCCAAAATAACAGCCTCAGCAGCCCTGGTTTCCAGTTCCGAGAGGCAGAGAATAGTCTGGTCCCGTTTAGAAGTAAGTTCTTCCTTCTCACGAATCAACCTTTGAAGGCCCTCAGAAGCAAGAAAGTTGGCCTATAAAATAAGAAGAGATAAAATTTAGAATACATTCGTTCAAAGTAGAATAAATAACAGAAGAAAGGAAGGAACGTACCGATGTGGCATTATGCATAGAATTGTTCAACAAACACTCTCCCGAGAGTGTCTGAATCCTTTCCCAGTCCTTTTCTGAAGCCAAAGGCTTCAGGTAATTAGTAAGCTCCACCAGTGACGATAGTAGGTTGCACCCGGTAGAGACCGAAAGAGTAATGTTCCTCCTCTTTTGTGGATCTTCAGAAGGAGCAGCATAATTTTGCCCCAAGTTCCCATGAAATAAGGACTATGGAAGAGGAACACCTTTTTCATGGTGAGGTGCGACCGATGGAGATGGTGTAGCAACTGCTGGTAGAAGAGTAGACGAAGATAGAAATGATATAGCAGTTGCTAGTGTTGGCGAAGGTGGAGATGAAGCTGATGGAGTTGGGGAGTGAGAAGCAGCTGCATCAAATGTAGTGCTGGTTGTTTGATGCTCACCAACCAAAGAAGGCAAGGACCCGGTACTCAACCCCGCAGCACCTGTTGTAGCAATTGGGGCCTGAAAATGTGAGTTGGCATATTCTATCAAATCAGATTCTCCCTGGTGTAACTATCTCAACAGGTTGAGCATCATGTTGAGATGATGAGGATCGTCGCCTTCTGTGTAAAGAAGCTCCCTCATCAACAACTTCTTCTTTATTATCAATCATCATGGTGTCTACGACCGGCCTAGAAGGAGGACTTGTCATCATCACCACCAGATATGATTCAGGGACCTCAACCTTTTCCCTTTTATTCTTTTCCCCAGCCGCGGAGGAGCGTCTTCTCTTTGTTTGTTTATCCTCCAGTCGGGGACTCAGTGAAGAAGTATTTGGACATGAAACAGACTCGGAGATACTTGTTCGAGTAAGTTCTTCCTGAAGCAGCCCCGCTGCATCAGCAGGATCAGCCAGAACGTCTTCCTCGGGGACAGCAACAGAGCCCGCAGGTAGACCTAATTCGATGAACTAAGTCAGAAGAGTTCAACCAAGTTCTTCATATATAAAAGTGGAGGCAAGGTAAATTAAAGTTACCATGATTTTTGGCCTTTCACCCGTATTTAAGGGCCAGTTATTTCCACGAACGACTTTCGGGCGTTGTGATGTCCAAAATCTTCTGAACCCACCGGTTCAAACCTTCCACCACCGGTGGGAGCAATCGAGTTGCTGAAACATGCGAAAGGTGAAGAGATGATACGGCCATAGAAGAATATCTAGTAAGAGGAATATTATACAAAGAACTTATGAGTGTGGTTCCAAGCAACCGGAAATGATAAAGCCATTGTCGGAATGATGTCATTGGTGGAAACTGTAACGAACCGTTCCATCCACCCACGGTCGTTGTCATCATCCATGCTAGACAACAAAGCATGGTGGTAACGCTTACAAAGGTTTATCATTCCCCTGCGGAAGATTTTAGGGGAATAGAGATTCATCACATAAGCTAAGGTTAGGTCCTCCCCAATTTCTTGGCACAAGCGTCGGAGGCAGGCGATCGTCCTCCATACTGAAGGACTTACTTGTGCCAAACATAGTAGCGAAGGCAAAACTCAGCAATCACAGAATCAAGCTCTCCGCTCAAAGAAAACACACCCAAAGTAAATGAATACTTGAAAAAGTATCTAAAACCTTCCTTGGGAAGGGTCACTCGCTCCGATAGATCAGGAGCGATAATTTTCAACTCATTGCAGTGGCAGTCCCCCTGCATAGCAGGAATACTGGAAGGACGAATCGAAGAAGGGTACCTACTAACATCCCATGTACGAGGGTTAGCAGTAGGAAATTTCTCTTCAAAATCCTTCGAAGTACTAAGACTTCTTGGGATGATGGAATCCACTGTTGGAGGAACAGAATCATCGATTTTATTCTTATTCTTTGCAGAACCACCATGTTTGGAGGAAGAAGCCATTGGAAAAGAAGAAGGTAAAAGAGTTTGTGTTTGAAGAAAATTAAAAAAAAGAATGAAAAACAAGGATGCAAATCAGAAGCTCGAGCAATTGTGAGACGCAAAGGAAAAGAAAGTTGCGTATAAGTAAAATTTTGGGGGCTAAATTCATTGCCATGATTACCTCGATAATCGGCAAAAGTTGTGCTGAATCTTGGGATGATGCGTGTTCGGGGCATTAAATGCCTAAGGATCTCAAATCGTTTGTCTTTAATTCTTTATACGAGGCATCCACTGGGGGAATTAATATTCTCATGAATAATAAACTAAAACTTCGCCTCAATAATCGTTTGCTTTAAGATACTACTGCTACCCCCAGGTGACCAAAATGGCAAGGGCAAACTGTAGGATAGTACTTGAAGTGTGCCCAAAATGGCAAGAGCAAGAAAATCCGATCGTACTTCACATCAAGGGATCAACAGTTACATATAATCCAGAGGAAATGATTCGACACAGATTTTTGTAGTTCGAATAGAAGAAAATACATCAAGAAAAAAAATTCTTATTGTTATAAAACAATAAAAGAAAAGAAAAGTATTGCAGAAAAAAGTAGAATTTTTATTGATTTGAGATTAATTACAATGGAAACGATTTTGACAAGAGTGGGTTGCTCTAGTGGTAGCACCCTCCACTTCCAACCAAGAGGTTGTGAGTTCGAGTCACCCCAAGAGTAAGGTGGGTAGTTCTTGGAGGGAGGGAGCCGAGGGTCTATCGGAAACAGCCTCTCTACCCCAGGGTAGGGGTAAGGTCTACGTACACACTACCCTCCCCAAACCCCACTAGTGGAATTATACTGGGTTGTTGTTGTTATTTATAGGGAAAAAATAACTTAGCCACCAAGTAACAAATCTTAAAATCTCTTTAAAATGTAGACATTCACCTTAAATACAATTCTATTTATAACACTCCCCTTTGAATATCTATTCAACAGATAATGTGTCTCGTTAAAATCTTAACTAAAATAAAACCCAGTGGGAAAAAATTCTAGTGAAGGAAAAAGAGTACACATGTTTAGAAATACGCTTTTTGGTTGCCTCGTTAAAAACCTTGTAAGGAAAACCCAGTGGGACAAAACCTTGTAAGGGAAAAAGAATACATCGCGTATTAACTCTCCCTGATGAGAGCATCAATTCACATCCTTGAGCCTCCTCATCCCAATCTTGTGCACCATCTTCAAAAGATCATTGGTAGAGATTTGATAAACAAATCAACCATATTAACTTGAATGAATATGTTGAACCTTGAAATCATCATTCTTGATAAATATTTAATGTCTTCATGTAATGTCGTGGAATGGTCATTTCAATATCTCCATAGAGATTCCCGAGGGGGCGACATCCTCCTATAATCGTTATCATATTATCATGCTTATAGTTATAGCAAGATACATATGTGCACAAATTGCACTTAGGATGTGGTACTTCAAAACCAAGAATTGTATATGCTCTAAGCGATTTGAATCTTTCGGGGATTGTCATATAAGCCATTTCAATAGACTTAGATGCATATCAAATTTTTATGTCATGCTAGACATATAAGATACATAGAAGTGATTGTACACACTATTGACTTCATACTTTGGAGTGTTTGAACTACACGTCTTTCATATGAAACCAATTCTATTCGAATTTTGTCTCTTCTATTTGGCCAATATTTATATGGTTGTATTCGATAGAGTTAAGATCCTCATATATACTTAGCGCTATCGTAGATTCATCGACGAACATTTTATATCAGTTTTAATAAGGGAAAAATATCATGTATAAGTTAAATTGTAATCTAATTTTTAGTACTAATATTTTTTCTTTCTTGGTAGGAAATAATTAAACTAATAAGAAAAAGGAACAATGAGAAAAAAAAATCCACTTTCCAAATTTGCAAAGAAAAACTATAATGCTGAAAAATTAAAAGTAAAGTGGTGTATGCAACTTTACAAATGATGAAAGTATTTGAGCACATGAAAAATTCAAGTAAATGGCCCACTTGCTAATTTGGAGGATTAAATTTCAGCAAACTTTACAACTACAAGCACATGCAGGTTGCAAACTTGGAAAAATATATGTGAGAAATCAATGTACATAATATACTTTTCCATTTATAAATAGCGCTACATACAGCTTCTCATTATACAGAAAATTGAGAGTAGAACTTCTTCTTTTCCTTGCCTCTTTCAGTAATTTCTTTTCTTCTTTTAGCTATTATAGTGTCTTCATTTCTAGTTCCAATTATAATGTTGGAAATTAATCTAGCACCTATTTTTAATTAAATAGGAGGGAATTATTCTCTTGAATATTTCTTTCTATTTTCTTATTTAATGGGCAAGAACATTTTCGTTGTGAGTATTAACTCCATTATGGAGTAACTTTTCTTGTGTTGGAAGAATGACAGATCTTAATATTTCTATATAATAGTAGATATTATCCCTCAATTCACATGTTTGAGCTGAAGTTTTTTCCATTTAAATTTTATTTGCTTTATAGTTAGGTGTTATTTAATTTGTTAACATCTATCTATTTCGTACTACATATTAACTTCTTACTAATTCTGTAATCGAAAGAGACAGAAGAGTAATATAGCTAATTTTGGTATTGATAGATGTTAACTTTTATTTAGTGACATCTAAATCTTATATGTTAAAATTGATTCTATATTTATTTGTAATCGAAAGAGGCGAATATTGTAGTAATCAATTATAACAAGTAGGGTAACCGAAAGGGTCTTACTAAAAAGAGCAAGTTTTAGTTTAAGCATATATTTTTGGCTCTTTAATATTACTATTTTGACGATTAATTTGTATAACCGAGAGGATTGCAATTAATTGTTCAACTTAAGTAATAATATATAAATGTAATTGTGAGAGGCATTTATACAGTTGTGAGAAATAAAAATTGAAGGATAATTTTATCTATTATATAATTGAAATATTAAGTGAAGTTATGATCTCAACACATTTTTATTATATTTGTGAAAAAAATATATTTTCTATTGCTCTATTCATGCATTTTTAGTTAGGTAATTCACAAGAAACGTTTGTGGAATAGATAAACCAATCTCTGTGGGTTCGACATCTTTCTATACTATAATTTGACAGAGTACGAATTTAAATTCTATACACGCCAGACACTCGTCAAGTTTCAACCTCCTTTTTTCATAGACATAACATAGAGATCTCTTTATTCATATTTTCAGGTACATGGACCTCTCTTGAGATTTTATGAAGTGTTATGTCATGTGATCTTCTAGGTCACTTGCCTCCTTATTATGATCATTTTGATTATTTGCTCTTCTTCTTTATCAAGAATTTTATTTGAAACCGATTTTTATATACGCTTTAATCGTACCATAGACTTTGTCCTTCTAGGACTTATTATAATATGAGCATTTGCAATGAGAATATAGTTACTTTCTTTGGTCAGCAAATGCGTCTCGCATGCTTTACAATGAGGATCTAGATGTATAAATGATAATTCATTCCACGTAACTTTTTCTCAACTGTTTATCATGCCTCTCTTTCCCCCTCCCCCCCCATGTTATAAAAACTAACTTGCTTCCTCAACTTTGTGCGATATAGTGTTAATCAAAATATACTACATTAATAATAATTATTATTATTATTGTTATTATAATAATTATTATTATTATTGTTATAATAATAATAATGAAGAAGAAGAAGAAGAAGAAGAAGAAGAAGGAGGAGGAGGAGGAGGAGGAGGAGGAGGAGAAGGAGAAGGAGAAGAAGGAGAAAATGAGGAGGAGCAGAAGAAGAAGAAGAAGAAGAAGAAGAAGAAAAGATGAAATTAATTGGTTCTTGACCCTGAACCACTCATGAGGGGAGAATGTAAGAAGGAGAAGAAGGAGAAGAAAGAAGGAAGAATAAGGAGAAGAAGAAGAAGAAGAAGAAGAAGAAGAAGAAGAAGAAGAAGAAGAAGAAGAAGAAGAAGAAGAAGAAGAAGAAGAAGAAGAAGAAGATGGAATTATTTGGTTCTTGACCCTGAACCACTCATGAGGGGAGAATGTAATATACTTCGTATACAACGTATATCAAACTGATATAGATAACTTTGTTCTCATAAGCAAAAGTTTAGCTATTAAATGGAGGCACTCAATAAATCATTTTGTTAAATCAACTGTGGTGTAAACCAACTTATTAAGATGAATTGTCTTGAATAGAAAATCTGAAAATTATGCTCTAAACTAAATTATTGAGCAACTTACCTCGCAAACACCATGTTGCGGGTTAATAATAATTTATATGTAACCATCTCATAGATGCATCTTATGTGGTATACATGACAAGTAAATGAGCCCATATTCACCTTTGACATTTTCAGCATTCATGGGATTCTATCTTAATTTTAGTTGGTCTATTAGTTAATGAGAACAAACAACATAAGAGAATTCGTAAAGAACTAGAAAGTTCTTTAATATTTATCCATGCGAATTCTCTTTTATTTTTGCACATCATAATTTAATTAACATAGCTAAACGAATTATGCCAACTGGATAAATTATCAATATCGATAAACTTCAAGTTTACACCATAACGTGTGCAATTATGAATAAACTCCAAGTTTATTATGATATGAGTTTTTATATCAATAAATTTCTACTTTATTGTGGCATTCTTTTGTTTGTGTAGCATAAACTGGAGAATAAAGCAAGTAGCTTTTCACATACATATTACCCCGCTACAAGTTCTACTTTCGATGAACTAAGTCAGAAGAGTTCAACCAAGTTCTTCATATACAAAAGTGGAGGCAAGGTAAATTAAAGTTACCATGATTTTTGGCCTTTCACCCGTATTTAAGGTCCAGTTATTTCCACGAACGACTTTCGGGCGTTGTGATGTCCAAAATCTTCTGAACCCACCGGTTCAAACCTTCCACCACCGGTGGGAGCAATCGAGTTGCTGAAACATGCGAAGGGTGAAGAGATGATACGGCCATAGAAGAATATCTAGTAAGAGGAATATTATACAAAGAACTTATGAGTGTGGTTCCAAGCAACCAGAAATGATAAAGCCATTGTCGGAATGATGTCGTTGGTGGAAACTGTAACGAACCGTTCCATCCACCCACGGTCATTGTCATCATCCATGCTAGACAACAAAGCATGGTGGTCACGCTTACAAAGGTTTATCATTCCCCTGCGGAAGATTTTGGGGGAATAGAGATTCATCACATAAGCTAAGGTTAGGTCCTCCCCAATTTCTTGGCACAAGCGTCGGAGGCAGGCGATCGTCCTCCACACTGAAGGACTTATCTGTGCCAAACATACCTAGTAGCGAAGGCAAAACTCAGCAATCACGGAATCAAGCTCTCCGCTCAAAGAAAACACACCCAAAGTAAATGAATACTTGAAAAAGTATCTAAAACCTTCCTTGGGAAGGGTCACTCGCTCCGATAGATCGGGAGCGATAATTTCCAACTCATTGCAGTGGCAGTCCTCCTGCATAGCAGGAATACTGGAAGGACAAATCGAAGAAGGGTACCTACTAACATCCCATGTACGAGGGTTAGCAGTAGGAAATTTCTCTTCAAAATCCTTCGAAGTACTAAGACTTCTTGGGATGATGGAATCCACTGTTGGAGGAACAGAATCATCGATTTTATTCTTATTCTTTGCAGAACCACCATGTTTGGAGGAAGAAGCCATTGGAAAAGAAGAAGGTAAAAGAGTTTGTGTTTGAAGAAAATTAAAAAAAAGAATGAAAAACAAGGATGCAAATCAGAAGCTCGAGCAATTGTGAGACGCAAAGGAAAAGAAAGTTGCGTATAAGTAAAATTTTGGGGGCTAAATTCATTGCCATGATTACCTCGATAATCGGCAAAAGTTGTGCTGAATCTTGGGATGATGCGTGTTCGGGGCATTAAATGCGAAAAGACGTGTGTCTAATCAACCGTTAGAGACCTTTAGAGGTAATTATAGTAATTTCCGCCAAAACGATATTTCTACCAACTTACCGGTAACACAAAGTTATGTCACCGGAAAGCAGGAGGACTATCTGTATAGAGTAAAATATGATATGACACATGGCTGACTAAAAGGAGAACACGTGGAATCCGAGATGGAATGGCTGAAGACCGAACGCAGTCATTGCGCTTGTCACCGGAACGGATAACATTCATAAAGTGTATTAAATGTTCTGCGTCCGATAGCATTTACTAAGGAATATTCCACAACATTAAGAGCGACGGTCCGTTACAAAGAATTTGGCGTTTACACTCAACGTTATATCTTCATCAATGACTCTCATAATTTGCATTAAAGGAGGGCATGATCCTAGGACCTTTTTCCCTAGGCATAGCTATAAATAGTGAGTTAAGTTACCATTGTAAAGGACACAAAACTTTTCTGGCAAGAATATATATTATATTATATACAAAACTTTATACAATTTTACTCTCTTACTTTCTGATCTCATCATTGCTGTGTTCGAAAATCGTGTTCACGGAATCGCTATCTTTGCTATTTCATCTACAATTCAAGGCTAAGTACTGTGTATTTTTTCGATTATTATATTATTTCAGGATCAAATTAGTTCACTTATCTATAAACTACGTATAAATTCAACTGTATCATTTTACGGACAAACACTGAATCATGGGGAAAAAATCTTAGATAGTAAGTCTTTCTCTTTTAATGAGCGTTACACGCTAAGATCATGTTACAAGTGTCTCAAGAAATCGGGAAAAGATAAACAAGTGTCTGAAGAAATAAAATGTGATTGGTTGCATAAAAGAGCACTAATACTCCCCTAGACATGGTATCTTTTCAAGAAGTAGAGCATAAATGTTCAAGCTTTCAATGGTGTCGCAGAAGGTCAATATTTTGTAAAATCAGCCCGCTCATTATTTCTTTGGAGTGGGGTGAAGGGTCCAAGGCTATTCAATAAAATATCCAATAGCATGCAGTTCTATTCCTCATCTGTCCATTTCATATAACAGCATTATTTATGAAGTTCACTAATCTTCTTTGATTAAAATTTCTTAAAATATCCTTTTCGAAGTTTTAATTATGAGATTAAATAATTTATTATATTCAGAACGTGCAAAATCTAGAAATGCAATTTTCTTTCTAAAAAGTTCAAAAATCAATGTTTTTAGTTGACAAAAATAAGATACTTTAAGCCTGCAGGCAGAATTTGTCTTTAAAAGTGAATCATTTACACCGTATGATTTTTCATAGGTCACTCTTTAAATTTTGTCTCCGTCAATCCAATGGACTGGATTTAAAATGGAATATAATCTAAAATAGGTGCCTCAAAAAAGTGGAAATGCCTCTTTAAAAGTTGTTGGCTGAACTTTCTTTTCCACAAATTGAGCATACTCGCTTCCCATTACGGATTGGATCGGATTTGACATATTTTAGATTATAATTTCGGATTTGGGATTTGGTAAATTGCAATCCAAATCCGAATCAAATTAAATTCGGTTAGGATGGATTTTGATATTTGGATCGGATAAATATTTTGGATTATTGTTCGGATAGTAAACCTTATATATTAAGATGCTAAAATAAAAGATTTTAAGTAGGGTTGTGCATTATTTGGGTCGAATCGAAAATCCGAACCGATCCATGTTATTTGGATCGGTTCGGATCGAATTTCAACTATTTGGATCATATTTCGGATTATAAATTAAATATTTTAGATATCGGATCGGATATGGTTTGGCTTAATTTAAATCCGAACCGATTCGAAATCCGAAATATAAGGCCTACATATAAAAGTGAGGGTGCCATCAAATGGGGTTTCATTTGTCTTATTTCTCTCACATCAGCAAGTATCTCTTAGAGCTTTTAGACCTGCCTCCATCACTCCAAATCTCCAATATCGCTGCTTCATCTTTGCTCTCCAGAAGTAAGGTTTTTTGGTTTTATTTTGATTTTTCATTCTCTCCATCCTTTCCATTTTAGATTATTGATTGATTCTTTCCTATTTATGGCCGATTTTTATTTTAGATTGATCTAAGGTTTTGATTTTTTATTCTCTCCCTCATTTCCATTTTAGAACTTAAATTTTTCAAAGATGCTATTTGATTAAAAATATACTGCTGCTCATCTGATTTTCTCAAAGCTTAAATATTAAGTTCTTGCATGAATTTTTGTCTGGTGTTAGCTCGTGCACTTAAGCACTTTTATGGGTTCTTGTATTTCTTCGCTATTCTTTTTTAACTACCGGTACTGATTTTTTGCATAGATTTTATTTTATACTTGTTTCATAGATGACAGAGCTAGAGGCAGAGAAGGGAAATAAACTTCAAATTATCCTAAAAGGTAATGAAAGTGGTGCTTCAAATAATTTCACAACGAACACACTCCATTGTGAATCTGCTTCTAAGAAAAGAAAAGGCATGAAAGAAAGATCAGTTGCTTGGGGCCATTTCGACAAGTTCACTGATGACGAAGGGATTAAAAAAGTGAGATGCAAGTATTGTCAAGAAGAATATATAGCAAATACAAAAAACAGCGGCACAAGCAATTTGCTATCCCATATGATCAAGTGCCCGAACAATCCCCATAAGGTGGACACCAGCCAACAGAGACTAGCTTTTCAACCAAAAAAGGGTGGTCAAACAGGTGATGTAACAATAATCCCATGAAAATTTGATCAAGAGGCATGTAGTAAGGGTTTAGCTCGCATGATAATTATTGATGAGCAACCCTTTATTTCTATTGAAAATGAGGGTTTTAGAGATTTTGTGAGAACTCTTCAACCTTTATTTCATGTTCCTTCTCGTACTACTGTGACTAGAGACTGTCTTGAGATTTATAATGAAGAGATACATGTTTTGAAGAGAATTTTCAAAGAATCAAAACAGAGAATTTGCATTACAACTGACACATGGACTTCAATTCAACGAATTAACTATATATGTGTTACAGTACATTATATTGACAAGAATTGGGAATTGCATAAATAAATATTGAATTTTTGTTCAATTACTAGTCACAAGGGTCAAGATTTAGCTAATGGTGTTGCTAAGTGTTTGCTTGAATGGGGATTAGATAAAAAAATTTACTGTGACTGTTGATAATGCAAGCTCTAACGATGTTATGGTTAAAGAATTATCTAAACAATTTACTAGATGGAATACAAATTTGATGGAAGGTAAGCATGTTCATGTGAGGTGTATGGCTCACATCATCAATCTAGTTGTTCAAGATGGGTTGAAGGAAGAGAGTGTGTCTACTGAACGAATAAGACAAGCTGTCAGGTACATACGGCAATCTCCCGCAAGATTGTAGAGGTTTAAAGAATATTGTGATCTTGATAAGATAACATCTAAAAAATTATTGTGTCTGGATGTTCCAACTAGTTGGAACTCCACATATTTAATGTTGAAGGTTGCGGCAGTTTATGAGGATGCTTTTACAAAATATTGTGATATTGATTATGGATTGATGCATTGTATTTCTAATTGTATTTGTAAGGATGGGCAGTCTGCAGATCCACTTTTAAGTAGTGATTGGGAAAGTGTAAGACGTATTGTGAAGTATCTTGAAATTTTTTATGAACTCACCTTGAAGGTATCGGGCACACTTTATATTACATCTAATGTACATTTTCTTGAGATCTGTGTGGTAGGTTCTTCTTTGAAAGAATTGATGAAAAATGAAGATGTTGCCGTGCAAGAAATAGCAAAGAATATGAAAGAGAAATTTGACAAGTATTGGGGTGATCCTCACAAGATGAACAAGATGATATTTATTTCATGTGTGTTGGATCCACGCCACAAGTTTCACTCTCTTTCTTTTACACTTGCTGCTATGTTTGGAGAAACAAAAGGTGTGAAAATACAAGAGGAAGTGAAGACGTACATGAAAACTTTGTTCAGTGAGTATGTCAAAATGAATGGTGATTCATGTCCATCTTCTCCATCTTCAACTTCATCTTCATGTCCATCTCATCTATCTCCTCCATATCCACAATCTTCTCCATCTTCATGTTCTTCTTCATCATCATTCTCAAAATTCATGCTAGATTTAAAGAGGCATAAGAGTGGTGGAGGTATTGACTCTAAAACAGAGTTGGATAAATATTTGGGTGATGTTGAGGAAGAAAAAGATAAATTTGATATTCTGGGTTGGTAGAAGTTGAACTCACCTAGATTTCTCACTCTTGCTGATATGGCACGTGATGTGCTAGCCATACCAATTTCTAGTGGTGCATCTGAATCGGCCTTTAGTACTGGAGGACGCATACTTGATCCATTTAGGAGTTCATTGACTCCTAGATTGGTTCAAGCTCTTGTGTATGTCCAAGATTGGCTTCGTAATGAATCAACAACTCTGGTTAAAATTGAGGAAGATTTAGATAATCTTGAACAACTTGAACTTTGTAAGACTATCTTTCTTCTTTTATTCTTTGTTTTGATATATATTTGATAACTTATTTGTATGTTTATTTGGATTCTTTTTATGTTAACATATGTGTGGTTTTAAACTTTCAATAGAAATGGTCAATACTGGAAAAGAGCCTTGCATCGTTGACATATAGTATTGATGAAGATTATTGAACTATATTTTGCTGGTATAATTCTTTCGCTAGTTATTTTTTTGTCCAGTGTGTTGGTCTTTGATTTTATGTTTCAGTTTTTGTACTCAAGTCTAAACCTTTCCTTTGTTATTGCAGAAACAAAGGGGAGTAGTGGATCTGGAATTGGGAGGGAAATGGAAGTTGAAACTCTTTAATATTTTTTTGCCTTCTTGAGTTCATCCTTTAAATAGTGGAATGCCTATATCTATTTTGTTGATCTGTTGCCTTGTTGGTACTGTAGTTTATTTAGTTCTGTTGCTACAATTATCAGCTAGTATTATTCAGTTTAACCTTTTGGGTTTGTTCAGTTCTGTTGCTACAATTATCAACTAATATTATTCAGTTTAACCTTTTGAATCCATATTGAATTGTTGATGTTATTTATCCTAATAGAGTATGTATTTCCTTCTCGTTCTAGTTGGGTAAATCTTTATGGACCAGTTGTTAGATCCCCTCTTTATAGAGTATGTTGATGGTTATGCTACACCGATCACTAAGAGAACTCATGGAATAAGCATTTTAATATATAAGGCTTACAATCCGAACCGTAATCCGAAATATTTATCCGATCCAAATATCAAAATTCAAACCGAACCGAATTTAATTTGGTTCGGATTCGGATTGTAATTTATCAAATCCGAAATCCGATCGGATAGCCCAAAATGTGCCAAATCCGGTCCAATCCGATCCATGAACATGCCTAATTTTAAGTATAGCTAGCTATAACTAACGAGTCATACACAACATTCCATACAATTACTCAAATCTTTCATGATAAGGAAACTATGTAAGATCACAACACACTTATTAAGAAACAGGCAAAAGCACACCCGTTTCAACCATCACATACCCAGCTAGAACAAAAATATAAGGACATAATTAACCTCACTTGTGTTTCTCAGCAAGAAAACTCGAGAAACATTTCTAACTAATTGCTGACAAATAATGAAATATACTTTGATGCTCTTACTGTCTAAATAATTTCTCCTATTATTTTGCACAAGACAATCAACATCAAGTATTGTTGCAAGCTTCTCACTTAATTGCCCTTTGAGACTTGCATTAGACCCCATTGGGAGCCTTCATTTCCGTCGATATGGAAATGATAGGTGCTCTTCATGAAAGAATATGAGAGAAATAAGACAAATGAAACCTAGATTTATCTGATGCACCCTTAATTTTGTATGTAGACCTTATATTTCGAATTTCGGATCGGCTCGGATTTAAATTAAAGCAAACCATATCCGATCCGATATCTAAAATAATTAAATGTTTAATCCTAAATCCGATCAAAAAGAGTTGAAATCCGATCTGAACCCATCCAAATAACACAGATCGGTTCGGATTTTCGGTTTGACCCAAATAAAGCACAAGGGACCAATCTTAGAGAGTTGCCTCAAAAAGAGACCATTTGTGCAGATCAGCAAGATATGAGAAATACAGCTAAGGCCATGGCCCAATCATAGAATGAATCATGTTCAAAAAATGGCTTCACCCATGGGCCATAACTTAGGAGGTACCAAAACGACGCCAAAAAGCCCATAGGATTATTTAACGAAATCTACAATCTACAACTTTTTCACATCAAAGTTTTGACCTCGAAGTGAATCAAAAGAAAAGAAGAATAGACATGAAACAGCCAAAGGTACACAGTGACATTCATCCTGCAGACTTTTATTCATCCCCCTTGCCAATTTCTCTCAACCACAAACCACGCTCACCTAGGAAAAACTAATCTTTTTTAGAGAAATATTATACATTCAAGATTTTAAGCATCTGCTGTCTGAGCATCATCAGCTGCAGCCAAGATAAGCTCCGGATGAATGCTTGACTCTGCTGTCCCGTCGAGTGCATTAGGCAATCCCAATGCCCTTAGCGCAAGGTGTGCTGCCTTCTGCCCTGATATCATCATAGCTCCAAAAGTTGGTCCCTGAACAATACAAACACCTCCAATTAGTTACACTTCAATTTTACTGTCAAGTTCTTATATCTTGGGATCGGTTATATAAGCAAAATGTATCCATTCTACTTTATCAAGGCAAATTTGGAATACTTTTAGACTAGACGCTCTCTACATCTCACACTTATCTGTAGGTACAAATCTAATGGTGCACGAGTAATTATATAGGAGTTAAAAGTGTGACAAGTTTACTTACCATTCTTGGTGCTCCGTCAATTTCAGCAACTTCCATCCCAGTAACAATCATTCCAGGTACAACCTCTCTGGTAAGTCTAACAATTGCATCCTCAGCAGCGTTCATGTCCAAAGCTTTCATCCCAGGAACATGGTTGATCATGCCAATGCTCTTAAGCCTCTTAACACCAGTGGCACCCATGGGACCGTCGTGGCCACAGGAGCTGACCACAATCTTAGCCTCCATAACGTTGGGGTCCATGCAAGATTGTGTGTCGTGGTTCTGAGAAACCAAAGACCAGTTAGTGACAACACCACCAACTCTTCCGTTCTTCACAATAAGGTCCTCTGTTGCAACAGCATTGAAGAGTTTCACGTTTGGCCTGGCCAAAAGCTTGCTCATGATGGTTGAGGTGAACAAGGCAGCATGTTTGATGACCACGTAGTTGTCTTGCTCGTCATAGTCTATGCCTAGCTCGTTCAAGAAGAGATGTGCTGGCTTACGCACAACCATGGCCGAGAAGAGTTGTCCTCCTAGCCAGGCACCTCCACCAGGGCTCACTGATTGCTCAAGTATGGCCACCTACACAAACCAAGTCAATTCACATAAACAACTTATAACAAGTACAAATTGGAGAACATAGGTATTGTAATCAGCAACTATAATCTAATCAAGAACAATTTTAGCAGTTAGAACATCGAATAACTTCCCTGTGATCATGAATGCGTGTACCAGCCAGAGGCAGATCTAGGATGGGTTAGGTGTGTTCAATTAAATTCATTGACAGGGGTGGAAGCACAAGCCGAACTATAAGTGCGGCCGAACTCAGTAGCTTTTGTTCAAACAGTGTATTTGATGTTTAAAATTCATCAAATATGTACAAATATTAAATTTAGAACCCAGTAACTAATACTTGAAGTCGTCAGTCATGTACTAAGATCCAAAACCCATAAGGTTGAAATCCTAGTTCCGCACAACTTACAAACTCTAGATCCTAAATTCAGGATAAGATTATATCAAAAGCAGTTTCACTCGTTCACAAGTGTATATACAACTTTCGCTAATAAACATGTGATTTTTTCTCTTGATCGGACTCGCTCAAGTTGCACAAGGTCTAAGGAAAAAGGTGTCACATGATTTGTGGGTACAAGTAAACTTACAAGTACCTTTAACAAGAAGCCCGTGTTTTTTTCCCCTCCAGCTGCCAAGTCTTATATGAATTTTTTTTATCCTTTTCGATTACTAGAAATACAAGCGAAGCCAAAAAAACAAATTCCAAAATTTCCATCTTTCCGCTATCAGAATTTAATTGAAAATGTCCATTAGGCACATGTCATAGGCTCTGTTTTAAAAGGCGTTTCTAGGGCGAGCCCCGGGGCGTACCAAAAAAGCCTCGGGGCGATGGTGTGGGGCGAAAGTCTCATGAGGCGTAAGGCGTACGCCACGGGCGTTCGGGCCGCGTTTTTTAATAAGTAGCAAGCCCCAAAGACTTTTTCAAATTAAAATAAAATTTGTTGAATTAGTCCTTTATATAATACCTAAATTCTCAAAAGTCAGTTTGGTAATTACTCAAAAGGTTTAAAAGGGAACTCAAAAGTATTAAATTTAAAAGTAAAGACCTTTTTTATTGATTTAAGCCCTAATTCATGATTTTCCCAATTTTTTATCTTGTGCGTTAGTCTGTTAATATCTCCCAAAAGCAACGAATATTTAATTTTTTTTACAAATACAAAGAGAACTACATTCTTCTTTATAGCAGCAAATTCAAAGTTCAAATTACAGATTAATCATCCTTTTTGTTCCTCCATATAAAAAACTTTATTCTTTTAGACTCAAATTACTTGTGCTTGTAAGTAACGTATAATAGATTGTTTTGCTTAGTTTTTTGTGGGGATGGGGCACACATATATATAGTTTTCTTCAATTTTTATGCAATTTTACCTGTTTATAAATATTTACTGTCATTATATTATTTTATAAAATATTAAAACTAAATACCTATGGGGCTTACGCCCCGCTGAGGCATGTATAATGTCTCGCCTTACGCCCACGCCATTTAAAACACGAATCATAGGTGCCAATTATTCTTCCGCACAAAAAATCTTGAGAATTTAAATGAAAAATTATAGGGAAAGCTTATTTGAAGCTAAATGGTTTTGTGGGTCTACGTAACTTATTTATAGTTTTATGACCCTATCTTATTTTTTACAAATGAGAGATTTACGTGAGAGATCTATTTTAGACATAAGAGATGTAAAAATGGCACTTTCTTAATTTCAATATTATGGCTATGATATCCCATTTCCTCGCTGATTTGAACCGTATGTCATCGTTTGGTACGCATGCGAAATTATTCCGGAATTATAGTCCTCCCAGGTGGGAGGTGGGATAAATTCTGTATCAAATTTATGGGATAAGGTGGGATAACATAGATATCCAGTACCATTTAGTACCAAACATTATCCTAGTACCATTTAGTACGTTTATCACATCTTATCCTAGTACCAAACATTTCCTTATCATAAAATATTTTAAAATTAGTTAACAAAGTAAACACAAGCCAATATATGGTCTTTCGTCACTTTTGTCTTTTTGTATCACAATATGCCAGATACATATGTTAAAGCATCCTGCAGCAGGCCTAGATTAATCTCAACTTAAATTTGGATATTACTGTGGGAAAAAATAAAGAATAAAAAGGATACCTGAACGTTAGGGTTCTTGCTGATTTCATAAGCACAAGAGAGACCAGCAGAGCCAGCGCCAACGATGACGACATCAGTGTCAGCATAGGTGATCATGTCGGTCATGTACCTACGTGTCATCTCGCGAGAAACGATGGATTCCTTGATTGGGTTGAAAGTGAAAGCGTTAAGATCATAAGGAGGAGGAGAGGAATCAGCAGACATGGAAATGGTCATGTTTTGTTGGGCGGATTTAACAGGTTTAAGTCTAACTTGTGAAAAAAGAGGGATACCAGAGAAGGATGATTTGTGGGTGTCCAAGAAATTGGTCTTGGAAACAACAACAGAGGAGGCCAAGGTTGATGCCATGGTTGCCATAGACAAAGCTTCAAGATCTTGAGAGAGAGATGACTTCTTCTTTTTTGAGAATTGGAAGAATGAAAGATTGTTTTGAGTGAAGAAGTGAAGGGGAAGAGACGGTATTTAAAGCAGTGACAAGTAGTGAGTGATGAGAAAATATCTGGGAATAGTTGAGGACTTGAGGAGTACGTGGACACAAGAATCCGGCTCCCCTGTTTCTTCCATTTGCTTTGAATACCTACGGACTCCTAACCAAACTTATCGCATAAAGAAAATTAATGTCGGAATATAATATGGAATTATTTAATTTGCGTTTTTTAAATCTCGAAATTAATATCTCAATTCTGCTATTGTTGATGATATAATTGTCCTTTTTTATAGTTCTACTCCAAAAGTCCTTTGAAAAAAATCAAGGTTAAAAACGGCGATAAAACTTTGTACAATAAGTTTATATACTAAAATTGATATTTAATTTTATATTATAATTTTGATATAATTAATTTGTTACTCCTAAAATTAAGATTAAATTATTTTTACAATCATTGTAACCTTAATTATCAAAGATTTCCTGAAAGCTCTAATTCCAAACTTTAGTAAGAAAATGATTGACATTCCTCCAAAATAATTTTAAAAATCTTATTTAATCTTCATTAATAATCTAATCTAATTCTCCAACTTTGGTAAGAAGATGAATTAAATTCTTGCAAATTCAAATTATAATCTACTCCCTTCTGGCATTTTAACTGTTGCTTTAATTAGCTCTTTTTTACGTCCAATAAAAAAATAGTAAAATACAATGATTAGTTTACTAAGTTACCTTATTAAATATCTTTTTAGAATTGAGCAGCATTAAAAGGAAGTACTCCTTTTTTAATATTAAGGATATATAGTTGGAAACTATTAACAAATGTAGTCTTTTAATTCTTAAAGTGACATATGTTGGGACAAACTTTTTGAGTTAAAATGAGATGGAGGGAGTATTTGAAATTCTAAATTTCTGTTTATTCAACTCAACCATAGATTATAAGTCGCACGTGGAGAGGAATAGGATTATTTTTCTTGAACTCGAGAGGGATAGGATTTGAAGGGCCTTAATTGATGATACAGTCAGCGTGGCCCACTTCTCCTTCAAGTGTGTTTCGCAATATTGGGCTATTTGGTATATCAAAAAATATATAAATTTATACATATTTTCGGCTATAGCGATAATATTCCATTTTTTGTATATATACTATATTTTGAAGTTATTTACCCGGTTGATTTTGGTTTTTAAATTTTCAAAAAGTATCTTGATTATTATTATATTTTCAAAATTTATATACAAGAGTATCTAAACACACTTCCAACACCATGATTAGCGCAAATATCCCTACAAATCCTCCCCAAAATATTCTCTGTTCAACTCTATAGCAAATCTGCCAATTATGATCACTGTATAGCATCACAATTGATAAATTTGATATAATTTGCTACAATCAAAAAAGTAAACTCTATTCAATATTAATATACACAATTAACAAGCTACAAAGTACTATAAATTGATCTGGCATTAACGGTCATTGAAATTCATCTCAAAAGCTTTAAACTTGAACACAAATATATTCAAAAATTACAATCAATTTGATGTGATCGTCGAAAGAAAACTTGATATAATTTTAAAATATTACAATACAAATAAATTCAACTGCAGCAGACTAATCCAATTGAGTAGGAACAAAAATTTCTAATACAACACAAAAGCAGATCTGAGGTGTATTTATTAGTACCAGTTAAAAGTTTGGAATTTAAAATTTGGGTTTTATAGAATTATGATTTATTTGGATTAGTGTGTTGCAATTGATTTAGAATATCTTTTAAAGTTAATATCTCAATTTTAATAGTAACTGGCAATGATCCTCCTCCATTAAAATACAGTAGCTCACTGGAAAAGCCTCCATAGGAGACCTTTTTCTTCCTCCATTAAAATCCAACAACAAAACCACCTAAAACTAGGCTTAGACAATATTAAAATTACTCAAAGGCTAGTAACAAACTCCATAAAAATCAGCCCAAAACCACCAATAACCGGATTAAAAATCAAAGTGGAAGAATACATCACATACAAACCAATAAAAAACTGATACAAATCTGATACAATACTATATATTATACTTGTATCAGTATCATATCATATATTATTTCAATTCTTCCTTTTCTTCTTTTTCAATCTGAAATTTCACTTAAACCAACATTAAACTTAATCAATCTCCCTCAAAATAACTCCAAATGATATTTTAAATGGTTTGCAATAACATCCAAACCAACCAAACAAACAAACAAATAAATTCGTAAAACCCGAATATCAAATTCAAAGCTTCGAAGATTTCTAATATTTGCCAATGGCTGTCAATGAAGTTTACAGCTTTATCATTGTTTCTTTCTTTTATTACTGAACAAAAAAAGATAATTGCTAAAAACTTTCAAATTATGCGAGCATCTTCAATTAATTAATATGTATTTGTGTGATTGCATTTTCATAAGCTCATCAATCTGGTAATTCGTTGAAATATTTAAAATTATTATATTATTTTGTGAGAGATGAAGATCAAAACTTAATAATAGAAATTTTCATGATTTTAGAGAGAGAAACGAGATTTTGAAAGGAAATTAGGTCACAAAGTGGGGGGACCGGAGGTTTAGCTGTTAGGCGCGTGGGTTGCCCATTTAATTGCCTATAATTAAGGTATCCTCTGTTATTATAGAGTTGTATATAAATTGCAAATACAGATATGATATGATATCATATGTAATTAAGTAAGAATCTCTATAAAAGTAGTAGTTAACTCTATAATTAAGTATAGCTATGTAAAAATGCCAATAGATATTACATATAATTCCATCTTTTATAAGTAAGAATTATAGTCCTAAAAGATAAATGTTTAAAAAAATCAGAGACGTAGATAAGCGGAAGGTCCAAAAAAAGAAGTTAAACACAAGAATCCCAAATTTTTTTAAATAAATTATTTTGAAGCATGTATAATTGACGATCCAAGGCGTAAAGCTTGCACGAGCACTCTTATAACATAGCAGGAGCTAGAGTATTGGGAGCGGGTTTGATCAAACTCAATAGCTTTGATTCGATCTGAATTTGTCTTAAAAAAATCATTGAATATGTATAAATTATTAATTTAGAACCGAGTAACTTAAAACGATTAGAATTGTGAACTCATTCTATTGATCATGTCCCCTTCCCAATAGTTGTACCTTGTCGTGGGGCGTCTTTGGCTTTACGATAGAAAGCTCGCCAGAGAAAGCCAGGTGCCTTAGGTAAGCTCTATTTGGCCCGGAGCATTGATTTCCCATAACAAATAGGCTAGTTCTATCTCTCAATTATCTATCCTGGGCTCGAAAAGGTTCCTTAGTAATTTAAAATCCTGATTCCACCTCTAGCAACCCTTATAGCATATAAAGCGAACAAGCCAAGAAGTTAAGCATGTATGAGATGAATGCTCCACTAATGGAAGTAATTTTTTTCCGCCCCTCAAAATTTGAATTATTTTTTTAATTTATCCGTGTTATCATTACAAATGACATGTTTATCTTCTATGTATTATTCCAATTTTATTGAATATCTCGGAGGGGACTAATCGAAGTACTATTAATTTCACAAAAAATGTTAGCCATCATACTGCAATCGGAGTGTCCAAACGTCTCGCCTAGGAAGAGACCCGAAACTATTTTTACCTAAACATATAGCAAGTTAATATAGTATTATTATGTTTCCCATTGCAAGTGGAACGAACAAACATATAACGTATATGATGGAGAGAAATTGATCAATCCACCTTCTAGTAGCCATTATCTTCGGAAATTTAACCGAACATTCCTAGAAATCAATAAATTAATTAATTAATTTTGTATGATAAACTTTTATAAGTTTGCTAATTTTCAGTTTTCACTAGTTACAATATGTTGAGTATTGTCTCTTGCAATGATGAAGTGCTTGTCATTTCAAAAGATATACACCATGGATTTTGATTTATGGAGATGTTGGCTGGTGCAAAATTAGCTTTATCACTGTTTTGGTGTCATTGAGTAGTCGGATCTCTAGTCTTTTCATCTTTAATTTTTCGTCTTCTCTGATGCAGAGTTGGCCCCGCTTTGATCAGCATTTTGTGAGGTTGTTACTGAATGAAAAAGACCTTTGCTATTTTCGAAATAAAATATCTTCACCACATTAACATGATTTTATTTGCCCCTTGATGATTTCTCAAATATATTTTCATCGTTTTGGTACTTGACTATACAACAATTTATAGGTTTCTTTACTATGCTGACGCAACCCTTAACTTCACTATCATTTCCTCTTGATAGCTCTCTAATGTTAGTGCTTACTGCTTAGCATCAATTATTTTTAGCACTAAGATCATTATCATTATTGTTTTTCTTAGTTGGATTCGGGCAAATATTAGACATCTTATATCTATAGAAAAAGATCAGCAAACTGGTGGTCGATAAAATTTTAAGGGGATCCTTCATAGATATTTCCTGTTTAATCAATCCCTTTCTACGACGTGGATAGGGAAAAAGAAAATGCATAATCGTTTTAAAAAAGAAAAGTTACCACGGAAAATGTTTTTTAAAAAACAAAAGTGATTTCACTGTGTCATGGAATATGCCTAAGGATCTCAAATCGTTTGTCTTTAATTCTTTATACGAGGCATCCACTGGGGGAATTAATATTCTCTTGAATAATAAACTAAAACTTCGCCTCAATAATCGTTTGCTTTAAGATACTACTGCTACCCCCAGGTGACCAAAATGGCAAGGGCAAACTGTAGGATAGTACTTGAAGTGTGCCCAAAATGGCAAGAGCAAGAAAATCCGATCGTACTTCACATCAAGAGATCAACAGTTACATATAATCCAGAGGAAATGATTCGACACAGATTTTTGTAGTTCGAATAGAAGAAAATACATCAAGAAAAAAAATTCTTATTGTTATAAAACAATAAAAAAAAAAAAAAAAAGTATTGCACAGAAAAGTAGAATTTTTATCGATTTGAGATTAATTACAATGGAAACGATTTTGACAAGAGTGGGTTGCTCTAGTGGTAGCACCCTCCACTTCCAACCAAGAGGCTGTGAATTCGAGTCACCCCAAGAGTAAGGTGGGTAGTTCTTGGAGGGAGGGAGCCGAGGGTCTATCGGAAACAGCCTCTCTATCCCAGGGTAGGGGTAAGGTCTACGTACAAACTACCCTCCCCAGACCCCACTAGTGAAATTATACTGGGTTGTTGTTGTTATTGTTAGGGAAAAAAATGACTTAGCCACCAAGTAACAAATCTTAAAATCTCTTTAAAATGTAGACATTCACCTTAAATACAATTCTATTTATAACACTCCCCTTTGAATGTCTATTCAACAGATAATGTGTCTCGTTAAAATCTTAACTAAAATAAAACCCAGTGGAAAAAAATTCTAGTGAAAGAAAAAGAGTACACATGTTTAGAAATACGCTTTTTGGTTGCCTCGTTAAAAACCTTGCAAGGAAAACCCAGTGGGACAAAACCTTGTAAGGAAAAAAGAATACATCGCGTATTAACTCTCCCTGATGAGAGCATCAATTCACATCCTTGAGCCTCCTCATCCCAATCTTGTGCACCATCTTCAAAAGATCATTGGTAGAGATTTGATAAACAAATCAACCATATTAACTTGAATGAATATGTTGAACCTTGAAATCATCATTCTTGATAAATATTTAATGTCTTCATGTAATGTCGTGGAATGGTCATTTCAATATCTCCATAGAGATTCCCGAGGGGGCGACATCCTCCTATAATCGTTATCATATTATCATGCTTATAGTTATAGCAAGATACATATGTGCACAAATTGCACTTAGGATGTGGTACTTCAAAACCAAGAATTGTATATGCTCTAAGCGATTTGAATCTTTCGGGGATTGTCATATAAGCCATTTCAATAGACTTAGATGCATATCAAATTTTTATGTCATGCTAGACATATAAGATACATAGAAGTGATTGTACACACTATTGACTTCATACTTTGGAGTGTTTGAACTACACGTCTTTCATATGAAACCAATTCTATTCGAATTTTGTCTCTTCTATTTGGCCAATATTTATATGGTTGTATTCGATAGAGTTAAGATCCTCATATATACTTAGCGCTATCGTAGATTCATCGACGAACATTTTATATCAGTTTTAATAAGGGAAAAATATCATGTATAAGTTAAATTGTAATCTAATTTTTAGTACTAATATTTTTTCTTTCTTGGTAGGAAATAATTAAACTAATAAGAAAAAGGAACAATGAGAAGAAAAAATCCACTTTCCAAATTTGCAAAGAAAAACTATAATGCTGAAAAATTAAAAGTAAAGTGGTGTATGCAACTTTACAAATGATGAAAGTATTTGAGCACATGAAAAATCCAAGTAAATGGCCCACTTGCTAATTTGGAGGATTAAATTTCAGCAAACTTTACAACTACAAGCACATGCAGGTTGCAAACTTGGAAAAATATATGTGAGAAATCAATGTACATAATATACTTTTCCATTTATAAATAGCGCTACATAGAGCTTCTCATTATACAGAAAATTGAGAGTAGAACTTCTTCTTTTCCTTGCCTCTTTCAGTAATTTCTTTTCTTCTTTTAGCTATTATAGTGTCTTCATTTCTAGTTCCAATTATAATGTTGGAAATTAATCTAGCACCTATTTTTAATTAAATAGGAGGGAATTATTCTCTTGAATATTTCTTTCTATTTTCTTATTTAATGGGCAAGAACATTTTCGTTGTGAGTATTAACTCCATTATGGAGTAACTTTTCTTGTGTTGGAAGAATGACAGATCTTAATATTTCTATATAATAGTAGATATTATCCCTCAATTCACATGTTTGAGCTGAAGTTTTTTCCATTTAAATTTTATTTGCTTTATAGTTAGGTGTTATTTAATTTGTTAACATCTATCTATTTCGTACTACATATTAACTTCTTACTAATTCTGTAATCGAAAGAGGCAGAAGAGTAATATAGCTAATTTTGGTATTGATAGATGTTAACTTTTATTTAGTGACATCTAAATCTTATATGTTAAAATTGATTCTATATTTATTTGTAATCGAAAGAGGCGAATATTGTAGTAATCAATTATAACAAGTAGGGTAACCGAAAGGGTCTTACTAAAAAGAGCAAGTTTTAGTTTAAGCATATATTTTTGGCTCTTTAATATTACTATTTTGACGATTAATTTGTATAACCGAGAGGATTGCAATTAATTGTTCAACTTAAGTAATAATATATAAATATAATTGTGAGAGGCATTTATACAGTTGTGAGAAATAAAAATTGAAGGATAATTTTATCTATTATATAATTGAAATATTAAGTGAAGTTATGATCTCAACACATTTTTATTATATTTGTGAAAAATATATATTTTCTATTGCTCTATTCATGCATTTTTAGTTAGGTAATTCACAAGAAACGTTTGTGGAATAGATAAACCAATCTCTGTGGGTTCGACATCTTTCTATATTATAATTTGACAGAGTACGAATTTAAATTCTATACACGCCAGACACTCGTCAAGTTTCAACCTCCTTTTTTCATAGACATAACATAGAGATCTCTTTATTCATATTTTCAGTTACATGGACCTCTCTTGAGATTTTATGAAGTGTTATGTCATGTGATCTTCTAGGTCACTTGCCTCCTTATTATGATCATTTTGATTATTTGCTCTTCTTCTGTATCAAGAATTTTATTTGAAACCGATTTTTATATACGCTTTAATCGTACCATAGACTTTGTCCTTCTAGGACTTATTATAATATGAGCATTTGCAATGAGAATATAGTTACTTTCTTTGGTCAGCAAATGCGTCTCGCATGCTTTACAATGAGGATCTAGATGTATAAATGATAATTCATTCCACGTAACTTTTTCTCAACTGTTTATCATGCCTCTCTCTTCCCCCCCCCCCCCCCATGTTATAAAAACTAACATGGTTCCTCAACTTTGTGCGATATAGTGTTAATCAAAATATACTACATTAATAATAATTATTATTATTATTGTTATTATAATAATTATTATTATTATTGTTATAATAATAATAATGAAGAAGAAGAAGAAGAAGAAGAAGGAGGAGGAGGAGGAGGAGGAGGAAGAGAAGGAGAAGGAGAAGAAGGAGAAAATGAGGAGGAGCAGAAGAAGAAGAAGAAGAAGAAGAAGAAGAAGAAGAAGAAGAAGAAGAAGAAAGGATGAAATTAATTGGTTCTTGACCCTAAACCACTCATGAGGGGAGAATGTAAGAAGGAGAAGAAAGAAGAAGAAGAAGAAGAAGAAGAAGAAGAAGAAGATGGAATTATTTGGTTCTTGACCCTGAACCACTCATGAGGGGAGAATGTAATATACTTCGTATACAACGTATATCAAACTGATATAGATAACTTTGTTCTCATAAGCAAAAGTTTAGCTATTAAATGGAGGCACTCAATAAATCATTTTGTTAAATCAACTGTGGTGTAAACCAACTTATTAAGATGAATTGTCTTGAATAGAAAATCTGAAAATTATGCTCTAAACTAAATTATTGAGCAACTTACCTCGCAAACACCATGTTGCGGGTTAATAATAATTTATATGTAATCATCTCATAGATGCATCTTATGTGGTATACATGACAAGTAAATGAACCCATATTCACCTTTGATATTTCCAGCATTCATGGGATTCAATCTTAATTTTAGTTGGTCTATTAGTTAATGAGAACAAGCAACATAAGAGAATTCGTAAAGAACTTTCTAGTTCTTTAATATTTACCCATGTGAATTCTCTTTTATTTTTGCACATCATAATTTAATTAACATAGCTAAACGAATTATGCCAACTGGATAAATTATCAATATCGATAAACTTCAAGTTTACACCATAACGTGTGCAATTATGAATAAACTCCAAGTTTATTATGATATGAGTTTTTATATCAATAAATTTCTACTTTATTGTGGCATTCTTTTGTTTGTGTAGCATAAACTGGAGAATAAAGCAAGTAGCTTTTCACATACATATTACCCCGCTACAAGTTGTAGTAAAAGAAGACATTATATATTTCCTTTATTTATAGTCTTAATATAACCAACCGCTTTTGCGAATACTTTAGAAACTATATAAGTTTCTTTGAGAGTTACTACAACACAATACCTTATTGATTATCAATTTTATTTCTCCAAAATAGTAATTGTCTCTTCTAGAGCTTTCAATTGATTTTGTACTACCTCATATTCATCAACATTCATATGGTGAATATCTCTTTCAAGGAGAAAGTTATATCATTATGGTCATGGTCAAAATCATTATAGGCAAGATATGTTGCTTCTATTACTTTTGCCCTGTAATAATCATATTGACATAATATTTTGGCATAATCACAATAGGTACGTGATCAATGACAATTCATGCCATAATAATAAAATTATTTTCTTATTTCATTTCAAACCTCTTTCTAGAGATTAATGTGGTATATCCACTACCACTAGAACGTTCATATTCTTTCAACAATAAATATGTATTCATAAATCAGATGTTGTCACATTTACATCATGAATGGACCATAATCATCAAATCTCATGTCAAATCGATGACAAACATTATTTTCACAGAGTGAAGGATTATTTTAAGAATACTTATTATTCCCATTACCATAATGATGACGATTATAATTTCGTCTATTGTCACGTCCACATCCATTGACACCTTCACGATAATAATTTTGTCTTCTTTTAGACTTATTGCATATTGCTACCACATTCTCTTAAGGGAACGAGAATGAAGCAAATTCAATGGGACGTGTTTTCACTTCTTGTGCTCATAATCATATATGAATTTGATCATTGCAAGACATAGAAATTTTACTACTTCTAGTAGTTATAATTTCTCACAAACTCTATTAGAGTTATAATCAAAATTTATTGTCTTTGCTTGTATTTAAAATTTTAAGAATTTAAAAGAGAAAAATAAGGTAAAATACTTGCATTAAATCCAGAATTTATTCCTTAAAGAAGTTCATGGATCAATTGACAATCATTATACTCAATATTATGTACAAGTTGAGCACCATGCACTTATCCCAAAGCCTGGTGACCAAAGCAGGTGCCTCTACTCAATTGGTTAGAGTCTCGTGCTGATAACGTGTTATAAAACAATAGAAGAAGAAGAAGAAGAAGAGTATTGCAGAGAAAAGTAGAGAGAATTTTTATTGATTTGGAATTAATTACAATGGAATAAAACCTCTCTATTTATAGGGAAAAAGTGACTTAGTCACCAACTAACAAACCCGGGGCGCCCTATTTGGTCGCCCCCATTTAACCTATACCTATTTTTTAAAAAGTTTTAACTTGTACCCACTGTTTAAACAACTTCAGCTCCTCTTTCGTTTTCTGAATGCTGAAGAATTCTAATTTTAATTTTGCTACTGAAACACGAAAGCACAAGTTGATTCCCTGTGCTTTTACTAATGGTCTTGTTTTATGTGAGTATTGCTTTTCAAATTTCCTGATAATTCCATTATTCTAAGGCTAAAATATATAATAAATAGTAGTTAGCAACTGGATCTTAATGACAACTTGTCATTGTTGTTTTAGAACTTTAGCTCCTAGAATACTGAAATTCAGCAAATATAGAACAAAATTTCAGCTAAAACATGCTGAAGTTCAGCAAATACAGGACAAAGCTTCAGCTAAAACATGCTGAAGTTCAACAAATACAGAACACAACTTAAGCTACTAAAATGCTTAAGTTCAGCAACACATGATGTTGTTTTATTTAACTGGAGTTTGCCATTTGTACTATGAACTGAAGTTTGTGTGATTGCCTTTGCAAGTCAGGCCAAACTTCATGCAAAAATATCTGAAGTTTTGCTACACTTCAGGCAAAAAATTTTGCTACTTCAGGCCCGTATGCCTGAAGTTACGCGAAAAGTGGGTACGCTTGCAATTATTTTTGCAAAGCGGATATAAGTTAAAACGTGACCCAAAATGCAGGTATAGATGCAAATGCCCCTTAAAATCTCTCTAAAATATAGAGATTCGCCTTAAATACAAATCTATTTATAACACTTATAAATTTTTATTTTCATATTCGTATGTAAAGATCTTTTGAAAGATATATAGATATATATATATATATATAATAAATGAAAAGAAGACCACAAAACCAACTGACCAGAATAATTGGAAAGTCCAGCAATTTTCTTACTCTTTCTAGATATTTTTATTGACTACGCTAACTAATATTTTCCCCCAGTTTTCAAATATATCTAAAAAGAACTAGAAGAACCTATGCTCAAATTCACAACAAAAAATAGCTGATTTAACCTTTGTATTATGTATCGTTTCAAAGGATGTCTATCTTTGTTGTCCTTCGATAACAACAGCACGGCACGCTATACATCTCTGCAAAGCAGCCAATTCAGGCGTTCAGATCAGTTATTTCAGTATAACATAATTGACCAACATCACTCCCAACGTAATAATAAACCATGCCAAAAAGGTAAAATTTACCCTTATCAGTTATCATTGTCTTCCTTGTGAAAAGGAGGAAAACAGGCAAACGGCTCTTAGGTGATTAAACGGGGACAAGAAGGCTGTGCCACACGATAACATCAACTTAACTTTTTTACTCAAATGCATCTTCGAGCAGAATTGGTTGGTTTGCCCGTGGGATGAGTACTAGCAACTCTTAAATTTTTAATCAAGCCTAATATAAAATGCAATTTTGCCGGGATTGTTTTACACACTGAATTGAATCCGAAGGACCCTACGCTTTCTGTCGTCTTTCAGCCAAGACTCAGACTAGCATCCCCCTATTGTCTTCCGGTAAGCCTTTTATTCTTCCTATGGAGAAAAAATAATTAAAGATTCAACGTTCTCTACCCCCTCAATGCCCAAATCCTCTAAATCTGTCAAAAACTGTTGTCCTTTCAGCCATCAACATGCACGGGTCGTCTGATTGGTGGGATAGGGGATAACAGTATCGGAATAAAATGCGTGATTATTTTATCCTGCTTTTGGTCATGGACTTTATAGAGAAACCATTTGGTTAGAGAAACTATTTTGTACTAAAATAGTGAGATTAGCTATCCGGTGGGATAGCTAATCCCATGAGGTATCTTTGTCCATCCCATCATGGTAACCTAACAACCCCTAAGAGTTTCGGAGGTTGCAGTTGGTCCTAACCATTGGCCCCAGATGTGGTCAGGTCATAAAAGAAAAAATAGTTGGCGCAGCAGTACCAGAAACGCAGCAAAGACAAATTCTAAGCAACACCAAAGCAATCAGCAGCAGTTGAAAGACGATAAGGATCATATCTCTTGAGCAATCATCACTACTCCGTGAAGTGCTTGTGCTTGAAAATATAGCATAACTCATATTCAACATACAGAACATAAAGAAGCAAGCAATACAGTATTTATATCAAACCAGCAGATATTAGACACTAGCAAGTTCCAGTAGAACCAAGTTTGGATAGCATCTCTGGCACTAACATAACAAGTATGATAACTGTGCAGCGAGGTTGATGATAGCAATCAGAAACCGTGAATTTTGATGTGCTCTTTCTTCACGATTCCAGCCTGATTCGACAAATCCAAAATGAACATATTAGCAATGTTATTTATAATAGATACAATACAACAACCTGAACAGAGGAAAGTCACAACATGTCAATTCTGTCAAGCAACAGATATTATTAAGTGCGGTTACTATTCTCGTTTCCTATTCTGTGATTCCACCATTGATCAGTAAATCTTCACGAAGTAATCTCGGTACATAAAGACCCTAGACCAAAAGACTCTCAGAAGTGAGAACCAAATAATTAGAGGCCGACACAAAAGACTTTTGTGGTTAACGGGCAGAATAGCCACTTACACATTTCAGTTCAAAAGACATGGTGCAGTGGAAGGTGGACAGAAAGTTATGGTAAAAAGTGAAATTCACATACAACAGTTAATGCATGACAAAAAATCTTTTCTTAACATTTATGTCCAATGGCAAGATATCTTAATATTAAATGAGTAAAAAGACATGCTCAATGCGAAGTCAATTACCTGAACAAGAAATGTCGAAACATTCTTACGCTGGTCACCCTGAAGTTGAATAACCTTCATAAACAACAAAATCCATACATCAGTCAATGGCACTTGTAATATTAGAGAGACACACTAGAATGCAACATTGCTAACCTGGCCTAATTCAGGATCCTGGACGACAGTACCATTGCAGCAAAAGTCTTTCTTGAGATCCTTCAGTATCTTGTTGTAGCTGAATTCTTTCTTCAACCCCTGCACAGTTGTCAGGCTTTTCCTACCATTCCTTTGCTGTATACGGATGTGCACGTAATCTTTTGACCCAGCCCCAGAATTATCAGCATTTGCCTCGGCAAAGGGATCTGACATAAAAGCACCAAGAATGGTCAGAGCATGACAAGAATATAATTCACCTTGTCTAAACTAGCATGTTATCTTTCTCATCCCTTTTCTTTCTTCGTGTCTAGTCTGTTAAAATCTACAAAGCATTAATTAACATTCAACTGGAACTGATCTACAAATCTTATAGACACAGGAAATATAACAAATTGCAAAAAAACAAAAACAAAAAAAAGAAAGTGAATTAAGGAGCTACATACCAAAAGCAGTAGGAATTTGGGCGTCGAGATCAGACATGAAACTTGGTTGAGTAATAGAAGACAACAAGCGCACACAAATCTCGAAACTTGGATGCTCAGACCTAGGCAGATGAAAAGCTTACAGCAGCTATTACAACAGGATTAATACACAAGAAATCGAATTCCACGACTCAATAATATGTTATCGCCATGCATACATTACAATAACAAGAAGTGATCAACATATGCTTAACTACAAGAAGTAAAAACAATAATCAACGTGTACAAGAACATCCAACTTAAAAGAGAAAATCAAAAGCTAAATTAGGAAGTGCAGAAACTTATACAGGCAAAAGATGAAGCCTTAATCGCTAACAGTGCTGGAAAAGAAAAAACCCAAGACAGAAGATTCAGTAAGCATCAGATACTGACAGCTCTTGCAGTAAAATTACCGAAATAGTACCCACTCCTGGAGAAATCTGATATTTATCACCAAAACAACACAGAGAGACAGAAAGATCCTGTTATCATCTTGATTGTCTATTTTTTTATCAGGTAATTAAACTTTCAGTTATCATCTTGAATGCCTTACAGTAACAAGAAGCGGTCTACAAGAGGAAGTTCGTATTCAAGTAGAAATAAGAACCAACCAGGCAAAGTATATCCAACCAAAAACAGAAGGAAAATGCAAAAGCTAAAGAAGAATAGGCGTGTGTAAATTTTACAAGAATAAAACAACCAGAACAGGTAAATAAAGCAGCGCAAAACACCAGATTTACAATAAGCATCAGAAATTGATAACCTAGCTTACTAACTTCCGAATTTTTACCAAATCTTTTGAAAAAAATATAACCAGAACTATACAACAGTACAACACAAACAAAGCCAAAATGAAAGATCACTAAGCATCAGAAACTGACAAATCCATTATAAAACCCAGAAGTGGTACCAGTTCTTGGAGAAAAATTTATGGCACAGAAAACAATATATTTTGCTAAGCATCAGAGTGTAAGATTTCCTAAAATGGTACTAATTGCAGGAGAGAAATATCATCAGAATCAGGCAGAAGACACAACCAAACAAAAGATTTACTAAGCATCAAATATCTACAACTACAGTAGGAAAGATTTCCTGAAATGATATACCAATTCGTGAAGAAGAATAAAACAAAAACAACCAAAAACAAAAAGATTCACTCAGCATGAGAAATTTAGCTCTAGTGTAATTTGTAAATATCCCTTAAATTATACCAATTCTTGGAGCAAAATACAACCAAAATTAGGCAAAGCCAAAAAAGAAAAATCAAAAGATTCACTAAGCATCATAAATCCACACATCCTGGTATTAAAATTCCCATATAATACCAATTCTTGGAGAAAGATCCGATCTTTATGACCAAAAACAAGTACTATAGCAAAGACACAAGGCTAATTCATTGGATCTGAAGATATTAAGCAGAACACACCAGTAGATTATTGGAGATTTTACCTGATCCGAAGGTTAGGGTTGGGAGAGATGAAGACGGTGGTGATAGAGCAGACCCCAAATTCCGGATAAGTCTGAGCAAATACAGCGAACGACAGTGCACAGGAAAAAAGAAAATTTCAATGTGAAACCTTCTTTAAAGATGCCCCTTTCGTTAGGTCGGTCTGAAACGTAAGGGGAGAGCCACAATACCCTGTGTGACGGACCAGCATATTGCTTTGTGTGGCTGCATCCCATTAAATAATACTCTAATCCCTGAACCTACGGCTGCTCCGGGGTGGCCTGAAAAATTTTGTAGCCTAAAACCAAACTTTATGACGGGTTTAACTTTTTTATTTTTTTTAATTATTTATTTGAAATTTATTTTTAGCTTTTCTTAGATACAAAGTTATTAAATAATTTTTTAATAATCAATAACGCCTAATAAGTATTTCTCAATTGAAAATATAGCTAATCCATTTAATCTTTCTTGTGAATTGTGACATTGTTGTTCTTAGTTAAGATTTTATCAATTTTAATTTTGAAAACTTCTTTCTGCCAAAGCAACGGTAACATGAGTTATGAACATAATTCCATAAGAAATTTAGGCATTTGAAAAAAAATGTAATCTTTTTATTTGATTAAGTGTATCAATTAAACTATTATCTTCTAATATTACTATTTTTCTTAATACTTTTAATTCAGAAAATAAATTTAAACCATTAATATCGAATGGATTATTATGCTTTAAGAAAATATTCAAGATTAAGGCAATATTTTTTAAAATTTCTAACATCTAGTGATCTTATTTTTACTGCCGAATAGAAAACCAAAAATATTTTCATATGCTTCAAATTGTTCAAATCTATTTTGAAGTGAAAAAATAGTTTTGTCTATTATGTGTAAAAGTAATCAACTCTAAATATAACGACTCGACCGTTCATTTTGAGTATTACAATCATATTTCCACATTTACTACTCGATTTATGCTTTACGGTTATTATGTGACTCGCCGAGGTGATTGGTTCGGGTCCGGTGAGGTTTTGGAATAAATTGGAACACTTAGTTCCAAGGTTTAAAGTTTAAGTTAAAATAGTGACTAAATATCGACTTATGTGTAAACGACCCCGGAATGGAGTTTTGATGATTCAATAGCTCCGTATGGTGATTTTGGACTTGGGAGCGTGTCCGAAATTTTTTTTGGAAGTCCTTAGTGGAATTTGGCTTCAAATGGCGAAAATTGAATTTTTGGAAAATTTGACCGGGGAGTTGACTTTTTGATATCGGGGTCATAATCCAGTTCTGAAAATTTTCATAACTCTGTTATGTAATTTATGACTTGTGTGCAAAATTTGAGGTCAATCGTAATTGAATTGATAAGCTTCGGCATCGAATGTAGAAATTGGAATTCGTTAGTTTTCGGTAAGCTTGAATTGGGGTGTGATTTTAGCGTTGTTTGACGTGATTTGAAACTTCGACTAAGTTTGTATGATGTTTTAGGACATGTTGGTGTATTTAGTTAAGGTCCCGAGGGTCTCGGGTAAGTTTCGGATTGTTAACGGATCAAATTCGGACTTAGAAGAAATCTGAAAAATTTCTGTCTTCAAGTGTGATCGCACCTACGAGAAATTGGCCGCAGGTGCGATGCCGCAGATGCGGCTCATCTTGCGCAGATTATCTGGTGTGATCGCACCTGCGAGAAATTGGTCGCAGATATGGCTAACGCCGGTGCGATGTCGCAGAAGCGGCCCACGCAGGTGCGATGTCGCAGATGCGGCTCACGCAGGCGCGGGCGAAGAAGCGCAGGTGCGTCTCCGTAGGTGCGGGAGATGGAGCGCATGTCCGAAGTTTGGGAAATCAAGTTGCTTCCGCAGAAGCGAAAATTAAAGCGGTTCTGCAGGTGCGGATAGGGGGTCGCAGGTGCGAAAACCTTGGGCAGAATGTTAAAAACAGAGGAGTCCGAGATTTTTGTCATTTCTAACATTTCCAACACGGGTTAAGGCGATTTTTGAGCGAGAAATCACAGAAAATCTCGAGGTAAGTCACTTGTGATCATTTATACTCCATAATATTGAATTATCATCGAATAATCCGACTAGATTACGTATATTTTAGGTGTAAATCGGATTTTGGGCTTAGGGATTTGAAAATAAGATTTGATAATTTGGAGATCGAGTTGATGTCGGAATTTGGTAAAATTTGTATGGTTAGACTCGTGGTTGAACGAGCGTTCTTATTTTGTAACTTTTGTCGGGTTCCGAGACGTGGCCCTCACTACGATTTTTGACTTAAATTTCGGATTTTGATTGAAAATTAGTATTTTTATATGGAATAAATTCCTAGGATTTGTATTGACTGAATCGAATTAATTGTGACTGGATACGAGGCTTTCGGAGGCAAATTTGTGAGGCAAAGGCATTTCAGAATAAATAATCACACGGTTTGAGATAAGTAACACTTCTAAACTTGGTTCTGAGGGTATGAATCTCCGAAGAGGTATTATATAAATTATTTGGAGGTGACGCACATGATAGTGACGAATGTGTGGACGTGGACCATTGAAACTGTGACTTGAATAAATTCTACGAAGTTGTAAAAATTAAAGAATCGTGTTATTATCTGAACATTTCCCATGTGATAAAGAAATTGAGCTGAGACTTTTATTAAAGATCATGTTTAGGCTACGTGCCGATATTTTAGGACTCATGGGGTCGTGTTGCTATTAAATTAATTGTTTTAAAAATGTACATTTCACATTCAGTCATATTCATCCATTGTGAGGATATTTATGGGATCGAGTTGCGCGTCGCAGCAGGCCATATTGGTTTTATATATATTATTATTAGATGAATCGGGGTTGTCCTCTAGCAGCAGGCCTTATAGGCTTTATTATTATTATTATGGGATCGGATTGCACGCCGCAGTAGGCCATATTGGCTTTATATAGCGCTTGGGCTGAAGGAGCCCCTCCGGAGTCTGTACACACCCCTAGTGAGCGTAGATGATTATATATATTCGGGATGAATTTTTCCAGGGCATGGACTTGCCTTACTTATTTATATTGTGATGAATTTACCTGGACATGGATCTTGTCTGTATTATTTACATTTGGGGATAAAATTTCTACGGCTGGATTAGCCTTATACGATACTAAATGACTGACTTCCAGTTGATGTGTATATATATACGGGTTGGAACACCCCTAGGCCGGATTGGCCATAAACAGTACCAAGTGACCGAATGATTTGTGACCAGTAATACACGAGGTCTTTCCACTAAGACTTCATATTCCTCATATCATGCAGTATTGATATATTTCACTTGTACTGAGTTTAACTATTGAACTTAAAAGCATGCCTACATTTCTGTACCATTATTTATACTAGACTGTACTTGCAGAGCTCGTCACTACTTTCAGCCCAGAGGTTAGTCTTGTTACTTATTGAGTTGGTTGTACTCATACTATACTCTACACCTCGTGTGCAGATCCAAGTGCTCCCGGAAACGACGACTGCTAGGTTTCAGAGTTATTTCTATTGGAGACAATCAAAGTAGCTGTTTGACGTCCGCAGACTTGATTCTCTTCCTGTTTAGTTATTGTACTGTTCTATATTTCAGACAGTAATTTTTATTAGTCAGACTTTGTATTCATTTAGATACTCATGTACGCAGTGACACCGGGTTTTGAGAGTATTTATATTTGTATTTGTGAGTTTTCGTCCACTGAATTTAATTATTAGGTTTTCAAATTTAAAAGATATGCTGGTTTATTGAGATTGTCGGCTTGCCTGGTAATGAGTTAGACGTCATCACGACAAGTGAGATTTTGGGTCGTGACACTAAAGGACTCTTCGAAAGATTTTGAGATTTCATTATCAACATTCACATCAAATTGTTACTTTCTATATATCACACGTTTCTTACAAAATTCGAGTTCGATATTCATTTCAAATGCAATTTTCTTAGTAGAAATCATAGCAGTTGCAAATTCTTCTTCTCTATATTTGTTAAAGAAAGAATTCAAACTTTTTCACTTTACAGAACTCTTTTTTAAACTTATACATAGTCTATTAGGCGTAATAAAAAGTGGGGCCCCACATCCCTTCCCCACACACACATAAATATTGGACCTAAAGCGATCGTTTTACTTGCTTTATGGAAGGGTCGCCCCTGCACTGCTCCAACTTTTCACCAGCTCAGGTACTTTTCTAATTCCGTTCGAGGACGGACGTTTGTTTTAGAGGTGGAGAATGTGATGACCCAAAAGGTCATCTTTAAATTTAATAATTAGTTTTGTGTTCTAAGACCTCAAATAGAACTATTTATCATTCCTACGATTTGTATTGAGTATATTGAATTATTTATGACTAAATTTGAGGATTTCGGACACGAATTCACGAGACAAAGGTATATTGGAATCTTGAATTTGGTTGCAAACCGAGGTAAGTGTTGTGGTTAACCTTGACTTGAGGGAGTAGGATTTAATTATCTATTTGCTACGTGATTTAATGTGCGGGTACAACATATACGTGAGGTGACATGTACTTATGCGTTGTGATTGAGTCAAAGCATGTTGGAGGATTTTATTTTATTTTGAATAATTGTTTATTTAATTAAGATATTCATGTTTAAGTTTATTATTGATTGTTTGAACATTATTCATGACATTTTTATTGATTTAATTATTGTTGAACATGGTGAGAAAGAGTGTAAAAGCACAAAGGGTAATGTCGTGCTATTTTAATTATTTATACTATCATTGTCATGGTGAGAAAGAGTATAAAAGTACGAAGGGTGTTGTCGTGTCATTTTTTTAGTGTAAAAGTACGAAGGATGATGTTGTGCTATTTTCAGAGAGTGCAAAAGCACGAAGGGTGTTGTCGTGTCATTTTTTAGTGTAAAAGCACGAAGGATGATGTTGTGCCATTTTCAGAAAGTGTAAAAGCACGAAGGGTGATGCCGTTCCAAAAGAGAGTTAAAGCACGATGGGTGATGCCATTCCAATTATTATTATTTATTTATCAAATTATGGGAGGAATGAGAGTAAAAGCACGAAGGGTGGTGTCATGCCATTTTCATATTACCAGTTGTTCATTTTATTGTTGAGGAATTAATTGGTTGCTAAGTGATAATTCTCCCGCTGAAATTCTTATATCATCCCCCTTCGTATGTTCCCTCTGATCTCGGCCAAACTCACACCACAATTAAGTAGTGAGGCGATCGATGCAATAATAAACCCAACAAAGGTCGGGATCGAATCCACAAGGAGTTAGAATATGGGATTAGGTATATATCTAAGTTAATTGCAAGTTTTGGCTTTAATTGCACTTCCACAAACTTGATTGGTGCTCTACTTCTATTTTTACTCTAGTGTTTGCAAGTATAAAACTAAGGGCAATATTTTTAGTTTTGAGTTTTTCAAATGATTAAAAAGGGACTAGGGTCGTGACTTCTACCTAGGTAGTTATCTAATGGGTTATACACTCCATGGCATATTTGATAAGTCGGGGTCATTATATAGCAATCACATCTGGGTACCCACTCTATACCTCTTGGTAGTTTGAGTAATTTTTTCCTAATTGGCTTTCTCAAGTCCAATTGGGTATATGCACAACACAAGTGATATTAGCTCAAGTCGGATATTACTATCTCTAGGTTTAACCCTTTAGTTGGGGCCATCAAGTTCTTGAGTTCACACCAATTTCTTGTTAGCCAAGTTTTCCTAGACTTAGTCTCTCTTTCTCAAATAGAGGCTAAGCCAAATAGGCATGAATCAATGTTTGCAACCATTGATTCTAGGGTGTAATCATGAACAAGGCTAAATATTACTAACCCAATTAAAAAAAACACTGAATTAAACACTCATCAAATACTCACACTAGGGTTGAGCCACAACCCTAGCTAAAGATTTAGCTACTCATGGAAAATAAAGAAATACAAGAAACAATTAAGATAGAATGTATAATAATTGATTAGACAAAGAAAATCTAATGTTAAGAAGTTAATCTAATACAAAATTACTTAATAAAGTAAAGAAAACGGCCCAGGTGCACTTCTGACCATGCTGAAAATATCTGACAAAATGCTCCTACGAAGGTTGTGTGGCTGCATAATTCTGGTGCGGTCCGCACAATGAGCTACTACGGCCGCACAATTCTGGTGCGGTCCGCACTGCTTGGGAACTAGGGGCGTCTGCGGTCCGCATAAAAATAGGTGCGACCGCACTTATTATTATGCGGCCGCACAAAACTGTTGCGGTCCGCATTCTTGGGAACTTGGGCTTGGGACTTGGGGGCTTCTGCAGTCCGCATAAAAATGGGTGCGACCGCAGTTATGATTATGCGGCCGCACCAAAATATTGTGGTCCGCACTATGCTTTTTGGAATTGAATAGCTCTCTGATACTTCACCCTTTGTGGACCGCATAATCATGAATGCGGCCGCACAATTTCGGTGCGGTTTGCATGCCTTTAACTGGCCCAAAAGCTACTCTCTGAATCTCCCCTCTGCGGCCGCACTAGAATTGTTCGGTCCGCACTGCTTGCCCTTTTACCTTGTTTTGGTTCTTGTTCACCTTTGACTCTTTTATGAGTAGATTTTGAATTTTGGCTCGTGTCCCAATATTCCTGCAAGTAAGCACATTTTGTTAGTTTTCGGGAATGTCGTTAAACCTTTTTGAGCTAAATCGCAAGTAAAAGAGAGCAAATAATAGGTCAAAATCCTCACTTATCAACTCTCCCAAACGTATGCTTTTGCTTGTCCTCAAGCAAATAAGGTAATTCCCACCTCCACTAGAAAAAGAGATATTTCAGCTGGTCTAAGGTGAATCAATCACACATCAATTATAACCAACAATTACCTAAAACACATATGAATTATCAACAATGCAATGAATTACCCACAATAGTTCTAATGTGACACTAGAGCATCAAGAGTTGACTCTATTCATCAAGGAAGCTCGTTCTTTCATGTAGGCCATTGTGGATCTCAAACTCCTCCTCCTCTACTCTTCTTTAGCACATATCACTTTAGAATGCAACACTCAATACAAGGATTGTGAAAAGTTCTCTCATCTCTCTCAAAAGAATGCCACACGTCCGACTTTAAGTACCATAAGCTTGCCCCTCATATAAATCACCACTAATGTAAGCTCACTCAACTTGAAATCATGTAGGACTTTTACGAGATGTAATGAAGACTTTTATACCAAGGTAGGATTTGTTGGAATCGAACATCTTTCCTGAAGCGCTCCATTTTCTCTTTTCGGCTCATACTTTCTCGACTCTTTGAGTCATTTTCTTCTTCCTTGGGGGAACTAGAGAGACGTAACGTCGCTCTTTATTGTTCATGACATTCATTCTTCTTCTTTTCGATTTACTTCAGCCTTTTATCCTCATTTTCTTTTGAATTCCCTTCAACTTTTCACTTTATTTTCCTTTCTTGAAAAGCCCACGATGAATTTCTTGAAAAACCCACGAAAAATCGTCTAAAACCGAGCTCCCAAAGTCCAAAAATAAAATAATAAGCTAAACCTCAAATATATAGTACATCCTCTGAACTCCCAATGTGCGGTCCGCACAAAAATGGTGCGGCCACACATCCCCAGCTCTTGCGGCCGCACAAAAATGGTGCGGCCGCACTCTCTTGGAACTATACTGCTAGATTTTAGTCTTTTGGCCATAACTTTCTCTACAGATGTCCAAATTATGACTTCTGTACCTTTCTGGAAACTAGACACGAAGGGATACAACTTTTGTTTTTGAATCATCTCAAAATTCCTTGTGGATCAAATGATATAAGCTTCCGAAGTCGGACCATCGAATCTGAGAGTTCCTGAGTGCGGCCGCACATAAAATTGTGCGGTCCGCACACTCCTCTGCGGACATGAATGCGGTCGCACCAAAATTGTGCGGTCCGCACAACTCCCATGAGGTCCGCATTTCCCTTTTTGCCTTAGCACTCCCGAAACTCATCCGGAACCTACCAGACACAAACCATATATGAATTTCAATCATAAAACACGCTACGGACCTACTCGCGCACTCAAAACACTGAAAATAAGTTGTCTTAGCCCGATATTGACCATGGACAAACTCCCATATTTCTTAACTTTACTAATCTCTCAACCAAACATACCAACCAATCCTAAAACACCATACGAACTTAGTCGAGCCCTCAAATCACATCCGAAAAACCTAAAGTTTTTGCACACAAGTCATAATCAATATTACGGACCTGCTACAACTTCTGGAATCGGAATCCGACCCCGATATCAAAAAGTCAAATCCATGGTCAACTTTGAAAATCTTTAGCCTTTAAATTTCCAGTTTCCGTTAAATGGCCATAACTTAAGCTAGGGACCTCCAAATTAAATTTCGGGCATACGCCCGAGTCCCAAATCACGATATGGACCTATCGGAACTGCCAAAATAATGATTCGGATTTGTTTGTTCAAAATGTTGACCAAAGTCAACTCAATTGAGTTTTAAGGCTCTACTTCACATTTTAATCCAGTTTTTTCACATAAAAACTTTTCGGAAAATCGTACGGACTGCACACGCAAGTCGAGGAATGATACATAGTGCTTTTGAAGTCTTAGAACACAGAATTAATTATCAAATTTAAAGATGACCTTTTGGGTCATCACATTCTCCACCTCTAAGACAAATGTTAGTCCTCGAACAGAGTTAGAAAAAGTACCTGAGTTGGTGAAAATGTGTGGATATTTACTCCGCATGTCCGACTGGACTCCCAGGCAGTTGATTCTACCGTATAACCTCTCAATTGCATCCGATCTGAAGGACAACTCTTAGACCTCAACTGTCGGACATGTCGGGCTAGAATAGCTATTGGCTCTTCTTCATAAGTCAGATCTTTGTCCAATTGGACTGAGCTGAAATCTAATACATGGGACAGATCACCATGATGTTTCTGGAGCGTAGACACATGGAACACCGGGTGAACTGCTGATAAATTAGGTGGTAGTGCAAACTTGTAGGCTACTTCACCCACCATTTCAAGGATTTCAAACGGTCCAATATACCTAGGGCTCAACTTGCCATTCTTTCCGAATCTCATTACACCTTTCATAGGTGAAACCCGAAGCAATACTCTTTCTCCAACCATAAATACAATATCACGAACTTTACGGTCGGCATAACTCTTTTTCCTAGACTGAGCTGTGCGAAGTCGATTCTGAATAATTTTGACCTTATCCAAGGCATCCTGTACAAAATCGGTAACCAATAACCGAGCCTCTCCCAGTTTAAACCAGCCAACTGGCGAACGACATCGTCTTCCATATAATGCCTCATATGGAGCCATCTGAATGCTCGACTGGTAGCTATTATTATAAGCAAACTCCGAAAGTGGCAAGAACTGATCCCAAGAACCTCCAAAATCTATAACACAAGTGCAAAGCATATCTTCCAATATCTAAATAATGCACTCTGACTGTCCGCATGTCTGTGGATAAAATGTTATACTCAATTCAACCCGTGTGCCTAACTCACGTTGTACAACCCTCCAAAAGTGGAAGGTAAATTGCATACCTCAATTTGAAATAATAGACACGGGTACACCGTGAAGGCGGAAAATCTCACGAATATAAATCTCAGCTAACCGCTTTGAAGAATAGGTAATTGCCACTAGAATGAAATGTGTTGACTTGGTCAACCTGTCCGCAATGACCCAAACTACGTCGAATTTTCTCTGAGTCCGTGGAAGCCCAACAACAAAATCCATAGTGATATGCTCCCACTTCCATTGAGGAAATTTCTAACTTCTGACGCAAACCACCAGGTCTCTGATGCTCGTACTTAACTTGCTAACAAATCAGACACCAAGCAACATATGCAACTATATCCTTTTTCATTTTCCTCCACCAATAATGTTGCCATAAATCTTGATACATTTTTGGCGGCACCCAGATGAATAGAATACCGGGAACTGTGGGCCTCTTCAAGAATTAATTCACAAAGCCCATCCACATTAGGAACACAGATACGAGCCTGCATCGGCAAAACTCCATCATCTCCCACAGAAACCTGCTTGGCGCCACCGTCCTGCACCGTGTCCTTGCGGACAAGCAAATAAGGATCATCCTACTGTCGCTCTCTAATATGCTCATATAAATAAGATCGAGCGACTGTACAAGCTAGAACCCGACTGGGCTCTGAAACATCCAACCTCACAAACTGATTGGCCAAAGTCTAAACATCTGCAGCTAGCGGCCTCTCACCAACTGGAATATACGCAGGGCTGCCCATACTCACAGTCTTTATACTCGAAGCATCGGCCACCATATTGGCCTTTCTAGGGTGATACAAAATAGTGATATCATAATCTTTCAACTACTTTAATCATCTTCTCTGCCTCAAATTAAGATCTTTTTGTCTGAATAGATACTATATACTATGATGATCTTTGAATACTTCATAAGACATGTCGTAGAGGTAATGTCTCCAAATCTTCAGCGCATGAACAATGGTTGCCAATTCTAAGTCATGAACATGATAATTCTTCTCATAGACTTTTAACTATCACGACACATAGCAATCACTTTGCCATCTTACATTAATACTACACCAAACCCAATACTAGATGCATCACAATACACCGCATAAGACCCCGAACTTGTACGAAATACCAATACTGGGGCTGTAGTCAAAGCTGTCTTGAGCTTTTGAAAGTTCTCCTCACACTCTTCGGTCCACCAGAACGTAGCACCCTTCTGGGTCAATCTAGTCTTAATAGGTATTCATAATCAATTACAGAATTGTCAATTAACTTCATGTTAACAAAAATCTCGTTTCAAACCTTTACAATACTGATAACGAGATGCGAGGCATGAAGACCTCATAATTATTTACCCGAATTAACGAGTCACATTTAATGCCACCTGGACGGGCACCTACCTCGTAGGTTAAAACTCAATATTACCACGCGAATTTGGCAAGTATGCACAGAGAATTTCATACAAAAATTTTCAAATAAGCCTAACATGCATGACTCCTTATTAGTACTATAGTACAAATTTAATTTCACAAGGGAGAATTTAAACACAAAAATTCTTTTATCATAAGGATCTCGTCCTTAGATAACTTCTACTGCAGCTCGTAGCCCGGTTTAAACATATCTATTTACTAAAATACGAGGATCTCGTCCTCAGTTCCGAATCACAAGTAATATGCACATCGTGCCAATCGAAAATTTCCATTTTCTCCTTTTAAATAATTTCGGTCACACAAAATTATAACACATAATGAACCCCACACCGGTAGGGCATATAATTTATAATTTGTACTTAATTATCCGGAAATTACCTCAAAATTACCGAAATGAGTACCATAAAGCCACCTTTAGCATCACAGCTCTTATTAGTGACCAACACGGAATGATAAGCATAGTTAACACCAAAGAATTTCCCAACAGGAGTAAACACAAAAGTAGATTATAGAATTATGAAGCTCACTAATCAGTGGAGCACAATAGGATGACTCCTCTCGATACTCATAACCGAATCAAGTCAAGGAAATTATTCCTTTTTATTAAATCGAGGTCGTACCTGTAACGACACCATCTGATGTAGCGACCTCCGCCATACCATAAAATAATTATAACAACTGCTGGGCCTCCACATCTAGGACGCCTTCTACCCGCATGTCCTCCACCCCTAACTGGTCATGTGGGTGGTGTTGCAATGGGCATGTAGCTTGAGTGCTTTGATAAAATATGTCTCTCCCAAGTCTGGAAAAAATTTCTCATGATGTGCCTAGTATCATAACAACCCCTTTGCGGGTTTGGCATCTCATACTGAGTATGTGCCAGATAACTAGAATAACCATTGTAGGAAACTCACGTCAATGGTGCATTAAATGAACTTACTGGAGCACCCCGATTAATCTAATGTGCGGATTAGGTTGGCCGATTGCCCGAGCCCCGCCATAATAATTCATACTTGTGGAGTAGAATCCACTGAATCCTCCAGAACCTCGAGACCTCTTGGTCTCCTTAGTTCACCCCGAACACGTTCTAATATCATGGGAATTTCTACCACTAGTGAAAATAAAGTATCAGCCTATAGCTCCCGAGTCGTACAAACTTTTACGATCATAATTGAGTCCTTTAATGAGCCTATGGACTCGCTCTCTAGTTGTAGGAACCATAGTAGGAATATGACGGGTTAACTTATTGAACCTAATGGCATATTATGACACCGTCATGGTGACCTGACGCAATCGTTCAAACCCTATGCGCCACGCATTACGGAGAGTCTGGGAAACAAACTCTTCGATTCTTCTTTGGGGTAACCATTACCCCTATTTATACCGAACGATCACAAAAGTAGAGCTCCACACAGACAAATCTTGGCGTGAACCATATAGTCCAGAATCTCGTCAGCCAATGCACTTCCTCTGAAGCACCCTAAAATTCGCAACCGTGACGTCCATGATGAGTAGACCTTCTGTAAATTTAAAGTAGTGTCTCTAACTCCTTTGGTACTTAAGTATATGATTATTAAGGAGGTAGAGATACCGCAAGTCCCAACCTTATCCTCTACAAAATCTCAGGCAGTAAACATGTGTAAATTTGGGAAAATTTCAGTTCCACACATATACATTTGAGACCGAAACTGATATAACACATGACCCTACAACCCATCCATTGATAGTGGACTACCCCACTCGGTGCGAAGTTATAGGTCACAACGTCCGATGATCCACAATATTAACCCTCCAGCTTGTATAAATCAACCAGATGCCAAGATTCGTTGCACCCCCACATGATTCATTGGGTGATCTCTCAATACGCCTGCATCTTCAGTTGGAACCACACATTGAGGTAATGTTTGAGTATCTCTGGCTCCCTCGTAGTCCATCCACGGCATCAAGAACCGTCGACACATAACTGATACTGAGTGCGCAATGCCATACACGAGTGGATACAAAGGAATATGAGATATACGTTTCAAGATAAATTAATGTCGCATGATAAGGATTGAAGGAAGTAAACATTTTCCTAACAGTTCCATAGCCTCCCGAAGATAAGTACAGACGTCTCCGTACCGATCTGCGAGACTCTAATAAATCGGCTTGTGACTCACTACACCTACGAACTTAGAGCTCTGATACCAACTTGTTACGACCCAATTTCCCCTATGTGTGACGTCGTGACAACACCTAATCTCTATAACTAGTTAAGCCTAACATTTTGCGGAATAATGAAATAAACATATAAATTCAACCAACTATTCAAAAATACATAACAATCCCAAAACCCGAAACATCGTGAATCACAAAGTACAGAAGGAAAATCTAGTGTCTCTATACATGAGAGTCTAACAAAGGAAAAATACAGAATATAATGGACATGAGAAAGAGTAGAAGGGTACTCTAAGGTCTGCGGATGCGGCAAATATACCTTGAAGTCTCCAAAGCTATCCCAGCTCACTGATAGTGCGGCTAATAAGGAGTACCTAGATCTGCACACGAAAAACATGTGCAGAGAGTAGCATGAGTACACCACAATCGGTACCAGTAAGTGCCAAGCCTAACCATGATCGAGTAGTGACGAGGTCAGGTCAGAGCCCTATTGGTAAATATATAATAAAACAACATAGAGTGTAATACCGCAATAAAATAAAGGCTTAAATTTAACAATAATGAAATCATAGAAGGTAACAACTCAATATACAGAAACACAACAGGGGATCTCCCGAGATACCGTCTCGTAGTCCCAAAAGTAAATGTGTAGTGGGATCTCCCGGAATACCGTTTCGTAGTCCCAAAGTAAATATGCAGTACATGGGGATCTCCTGGAATACCGTTCCGTAGTCCCGAAGTAATTATGCCGTATAGGAGAATCTCCCGGAATACCGTTCCATAGTCCCAAAGTAAATATGCAGCACATGGGGATCTCCCGAAATACCGTTCTGTAGTCCCAAAGTAATATGCAGTATATGGGGATCTCCCGGAATACCGTTCCGTAGTCCCAAAGAAAATATGCAGCGCAACAATAGAACTCGACAATTACAACACGAAATCTTACAAATTAGACTAAGTACAAGTCAAGGAAAAACAAGAAAATCAACTATGCATGCTTTGCAGTGTTCAATTAAGTAACTAAAGCATGCAGACATGCGATATTAGACTAAACAAGATAGCTACACATATTGGGATAGTTCAAATAAGAATGAAGACATGCTAATACTCATTTAAACGGTATTAACTCAATTTAAAAGAAGAATAAATTACTACTCGATAAAATAAGTTGGGGGTTTTACAACAATTAGCCCGTGTACGTACTCATCACCTCACGTACACGACGCTCACATATCAAACACTACCAAATCCTAAGGGGATCCCCCCCACAAGGTTAGGCAAGCCACTTACCTCGAACCAAACTCAATCAATCAGTAATAATGTCTTTTTCATGAATATACGACTCTGAATGGCCCAAATCTAGCCAAAAATATTACATATCATAAATACAACTATAATAAACTAATCTAATTAATAAAATAAAAATTTTAATAAGAATTCTGAAATTCGTCCTAAAAAGTCGACTCGATCCCACGTCTCGGAATCGGGTAAAGGTCACAAAATATGAACGCACATTCACTCACGAGTCCAACCATACTAAAATTAGTCAATTATGATCACAACTCGGCCTTCAAATCCTCAATTTATGGTTTATGAAGTTTCTACAATTTTTTCCAAATTTCCATCTCAAAGTAAATCACTGATATATTCATGTATATTAACCAAATCCGAGTTAGAATCACTTACCCTGATGAATTTTTTGAAAACCCCACGAAAAATCATCTCAAACAGAGCTCCCAAAGTCCAAAAATGAAATAGTAAGCTAAACCTCGGATATATAGTACATCCTCTGAACTCCCAATGTGGGTTCCGCACAAAAATGGTGCGGCTGCACATCCCCGGTCGCACAAAAATGGTGCGGCCGCACTCTCTTGGAATTGTACGGCCAAACTTTAGTATTTTGGTCATAACTTTCTCTACATATGTCCAAATTATGACTTCTGTGCCTTTCTGAAAACTCGACACGAAGAGCTACAACTTTTGTTTTTGAATCATCTCAAAATTCCTTATGGATGAAACGACATAAGCTTCCGAAGTCGGACCATCGAATCTGAGAGTTCCTGAGTGTGGCTGCACACAAAATTGTGCGGTCCGCACACTCCTCTGCGTACATAAGTGCGGCCGCACCAAAATTGTGCGGTCCGCACAACTCCCCTAAGGTCCGCACTTCCCTTTTTTCCTCCGCACTTCTGAAACTCATCCGGAACCTCCCAGACACAAATCATATATAAATTTCAATCATAAAACACGCTACGAACGTGCTCAAGCACTCAAAACACTGAAAATATGTCATCTTGACCCCATATTGACCATGGACAAACTCCCAAATTTCTTAACTTTACTAATCTCTCAACCAAACATACCAACCAAAAACACCATACGAACTTAATCGAGCCCTCAAATCACATACGATTGACTTCACATTTTTGCACACAAGTCATAATCAACATTACGGACATTCTCTAACTTCCGAAATTGGAATCCAACCCCGATATCAAAAAGTCAAATCCATGGTCAACTTTGGAAATTTTTAGCCTTTAAATTTCTAGTTTCAGTTAAATGGCCATAACTTGAGCTAGGGACCTCCAAAGTAAATTTCGGGCATACGCCCGAGTTTCAAATCACGATACGGACCTGCCGAAACTGTCAAAACACTGATCCGGGTTTGTTTGTTCAAAATGTTGACCAAAATTATCTCAATTGAGTTTTAAGGCTCTATTTCACATTTTAATCCATTTTTTTAACATAAAAACTTTTTGAAAAATTATACGGACTGCGCACGCAAGTCGAGGAATGATAAATAGTATTTTTTAGGTCTTAGAACACATAATTAATTATTAAATTTAAAGATGACATTTTGGGTCATCACATGAGGCTCCTCGATCGAGGGCTTTGTTGGTGGAGTCTTCCGATTTTCGAGATCCAAGGAAAGTTTTCGGGCCTTATAAGCATATGATCTCATTCCTTGCATTGACATATTCTACAAAGCCTTCTTTCTCATCCTCATCACGATTCAACAATACATCTTCCAAGGTATCTTCAACATTTTTCACAGCAGTTGTGTCATCGACAATTACTTCGGTCACAAAATCCACAAACGAACACACTTCGTTGCTTTTTGGCTGCCTCATTGATTTACAAACATGGAACACCACTCTTTCATCGCCCACCCGGAAGGTGAGCTCTCCAGCCTCCACATCAACTAAGGCCTTCCCTGTAGTAAGGAGAAGTCTTCCCAAAATAATTGGCACCTAGTAGTCAACCTCATAGTCAAGTATCACAAAATCTTCGGGAAGGATGAACTTGTCGACCCGAACTAACACATCATCGATTATCCCCAATGGCCTTTTCATTGTATGATCCGCAATTTGCAACCTCATTGATGTGGGTATTGGTTGCCCAATCCCCAACGTATTGATAACAGAATAGGGCATCAAGTTAATGCTTGCCCCCAAGTCACATAAAGCTTTAGCGAAATCGGCACTCCCAATGGTGCACGGGATTGTGAAAGCACTGGATCTTCCAACTTTGGAGCCATGAAGTGCATAATAACACTCACTTGATGTGTCATTTTGATCATTTCACAGTTCATTGATCTCTTCTTTGTTACCAAATCCTTCATGAACTTGGCATATCCCGACATTTGTTCTAAGGCTTCAACCAACGACACATTTATGGACAAACTTTTCATCATATCAATGAATTTCTTGAATTGGTTTTCATTGTTTTGCTTTGAAAGTATTTGAGGGTATGGAGGAGGAGGCATTGGCATTGGTGCCTTAGCCTTTGGCCCTACCGGCTCCGGTATGTCAATCACGTGTTCCCTAGACGGGTTCACTTCTTCTTGCGTCTCCTCCATATTTTCATCAATATCAATCCTTGCTTCTTCATTAGCTTGAACATCATTGCTTGGCTCATCCTCATCTTGCACCAACACATAATCACTCATATGGCTTCTTTGGTTTGAGGTACTAGCAACTCCACCTCTCCCACTTCTTGTTGTCATGGCCATTGCATGCCCCGTATTGTTCCCACCTTTCGGGTTCACCACTGTATCACTAGGTAGTGCCCCCTTCTGGCGAGTATTTAAAGCTTGAGAAATTTGGCCAAGTTGAACCTCCAAGTTGCGGATAGAAGTGTTGTGGGAGGCTAATTGGGCATCAGAGTCGGCATTTTTCTCCATCATTTGCTTAAACATGTTTTCAATCCGTCACATTTCACTATTAAACGAACTAGGACCTTGCGACGGATATGGAGGTGGGTTGTTTGGTTGTTGATACATCGGGGGTCTTTGAAAGCCCGACCCCCGATTTCCTTGATTGATATTATTCTAACCCCCTTGATTATTGTTGCCTCCCCGATTGCTTTGATTGTTGCCACCCCAATTACCTTGATTATTTCCTCTCCAATTGCCCTGATTACCTTGATTACCCCGATTACCTTGGTTGTTGTTGTTGCCACCACTCCAATTTCCTTGGTGACCTTGGTTGTTCCAATTTCCTTGGTTTCCTTATGATCTACATTATTGTTGATTTCGAGCATTGCTTCTTTGACATTGATAATTGTTGACATATTGAACATCTTCGTCTTGTTCATCATACGAATCATCTTGATTATACCCACTATTACTTTGCTCGAATTGTTCCGGATGGTTTTGTACTTGTTGACCTCGTTGTCGTCTCTTGTTTACCATCATGTTCACCCCTTCCATAGCATTCACATATTTCGACCCTTGAACCTGTACCAGCCGAGCCTTGGCCAATTGGTTCATGGTGGTTATCAACTCTGCAATAGCTTGCCCATGATCATGTAACTTCTTGTGTAGGTGAATAAATTTTGGGTCACGCTGAGGAACATTGGCTCTACTTTGCCAAGCCGAAGATGTGTCTGCCATCTCATTCAAGATTTCACAAGCCTAAAAATAAGTTGTGTCCATGAAGTTACCCCCAGCGAGTTGATTTACCACACACTAATTCATTGTGTTGATCCCCCTGTATAAGGTCTGTTGTATCATGGCCTCTGTCATATCATTGTTCGGGCATTCTTTGACCATAGTATGATATCTTTCCCAAATCTCGTGCAATGGCTTATTGGGCTCTTCTTTGAAAGCTAGAATTTCATCCCTTAGTGTAGCCATGTGCCCTGGAGATAAGAAATTGACAATGAACTTCTCGGCCAACTCATCCCAAGTGTGGATGGAATGATTGGGCAATCTTTCTAACCAGACCAAAGCCTTTCCTCGTAGAGAAAATAGAAACAACCTTAACTGCAGTGCATCCTCGGTGACATTAGTTTGCTTGCTCCCCCAACAAGTATCGACGAAACCCTTGAGATGCTTGTAGTCATTTTGGTGTGAAGCTCCGGTGAAGAAACCTCGTTGCTCAAGCAGTGTAAGCATCACGTTGGTTATTTGAAAGTTGCCCGCCTTTATCCGGGGTGGGACTATTGCACTTGCATAGCCCTCGTTCGGTAACACCCGATGCGCTGCTCTTGGTGCATTTGGGGGAGGGTTTTGGACATTATCATAAGGCAGTCATCCTCGCCTGTTTACTTGAGGCTCAGGATGAACCTCATCCATTTGATCATCATCTACCTCCTCCCCAATGGTAAATTTCTGAGGGGCTCGTTGTTAAGGGCCATTTCGTACCTAAAAGCAATTCACAAACAAAATTAGTGACTCGGAAGGAAAGAAAGACAAAACACACAAATACCTAGATATATAGCTAAATCTGTTTAACTCCCCGCCAGGCCAAAAATTGATCTCGGCCAAACTCACACCACAATTTAGTAGCGAGGCGGTCGATGCAATAATAAACCCAACAAAGGTCGTGATCGAATCCACAAGGAGTTAGAATAAGGGATTAGGTATATATCTAAGTTAATTTCAAGTTTTGGCTTCAATTGCAATTTCACAAATTTGATTGATGTTCTACTTCTACTTTTACTCTAGTGTTTGCAAGTATAAAACTAAGGACAATATTTTTAGTTTTGAGTTTTTCAAATGATTAAAAAGGGACTAAGGTCGTGACTTCTACCTAGGTGGTTATCTAATGGGTTATACACTCCAGGGCATATTTGATTAGTTAGGGTCGTAATATAGCAATCACATCCGGGTATCCACTCTATACCTCTCGGTAGTTTGAGTGATTTTTCTCTAATTGGCTTTCTCAAGTCCAATTGGGTATATGCACAATACAAGTGATATTAGCTCAAGTCGGGTATTACTATCTCTAGGTTTAACCCTTTAATTGGGTCCATCAAGTTTTTGAGTTCGCACCAATTTCTTGTTAGCCAAGTTTTCCTAGACTTAGTCTCTCTTACTCAAATAGAGGCTAAGTCGAATAGGCATGAATCAATGTTTGTAACCATTGATTCTAGGGTTCAATCATGAACAAGGCTAAATATTACTAACCCAATTAAAAACAAACACTGAATTAAACACCCATCAAATACTCACATTCATAATAATGAATGCGGTCGCACCTGACTTCCTACGGCCACACAATTTCGGTGCGGTCCGCATGCCTTTAGCTGGCCCAAAAACTACTCTTTGAATCTCCCATCTGCGGCCGCACTGCTTGCCATTTTGCCCTGTTTTGGTTCTTGTTCACTTTTTAACTCCTTTATGAGTAGATTTTGACTTTTTGGCTCGTGCCCCAATGTTCCTGCAAGTAAAGCACATTTTGTTAGTTTCCGTGAATGTTGTTAAGCTTTTTTTAGCTAAATCGCAAGTAAAAGTGCTGAAATTATCATATCAACCCCCTTTGCATGCTCCCTCCCAAATTAAAAATTATTATTTATTGTATTATTGTTGCTTCGTATTAGTATATACTTGTACAGGTTGTTTACATACGTGTTTTGTTATAGCCTCGTCACTATTTCGTCGAAGTTAGGCTCGACACTTACGGAGTACATGGGGTCGGTTGTACTCATACTACACTCTACACTTCTTGTGTAGATTTTGGAGTTGGTCCCAACGGCGTAACCATAAACTTGCTCGAATTCAACTATCTAGAGGAGACTTGAGGTATAACTGCACAGCGTCCACAGTTCTGAAGTCCCCTTCTATCTTATCTTAGTTGTGTATTATCTTTCAAACAACTTGAAGTTTATTCAGACCATTATGTATTATCCTAGTAGCTCGTGCACTTGTGACACCAGATTCGGGGATGTATTTTGATGATTTGGTTGTTGTGGTCTTCCGCACTTTATTTCAGTAATTGACTTCCGCTTAAATTGATTTGTTTAAAAATGGTTAAGATTTTTCTAACGTTGGCTTGCCTAGCAAGTGAAATGTTAAGCACCATCACGATCCCGAATGTGAAAATTTTGGGTCATGACAAATACCCACTCGAAATAAATTTCATATTCGTAAACCTAAATTTTTGAATTCGAGCTTAAACAAGCTTCAATAGATGTCCGTGACGTTTTCACTTTAATTCTTTGACCCAATTCAACAAATTAACGTTTAATAATGATTTTCAAATCGAATTAAGGTACTTGATTCTCTGAAACTCACTTTAGCTCACTGTAAGCTCTGAAAACTGACATTAATTAAAAATTGACATTTGAGCTTTTTCCGGTAAATACTTCATTTTTGGGTTAATTTTGGTTGAAAACGTTTAATTTTGGACTAGTTTTGATTAGAATTGTTTATGGACTGACAGTTGGAGAAGTTTCACTTCTACTTTGTATCATCAAATTCTCATATAATTTAAAATAATATAATATTAACCACCAAACAATAATAAGGGGATATATTGGAGCTTGGTTAATTTATTCAGTTCCAACTATCTTTCCCCTCTAAATAGTGACAACTTTTCAAATTTTGTAAACTCCTTGATGTTTAGTCACTCACGTATTGAGCTAACTCTCTTCTGTACTCGTTTGCTATTAGCATCTTCGTTTAGTGTTCTTTAATGAATATCATTTTGCTTCATAAAAAAAGGGTATACTTTCATTCTTAAGCAAAAATGTGTTCGCTGAAACACTGGGGTTTGAAGTACCTCTACACCAGTGTGTGATTCGTTCTATCCTGGGAGGAAATAATCCATTACCTTGGGTACTAGGAGGGGATTAAATTCCTTAAGGAAACACTGGGAATTCAGTGGGCTCGAATTAATTATTGTTTCATTACGTTAACTTATATTTTGCAGAATTATTATTTACAAATACAGCAATATTGGCAGGACGAACATATACAACCTCTTCCGTCTTCGCGCTTCCCTATAAACCATTTTAACCTTCATCACGAGCTAAACCTGAGTGAGGGCTACTTGAAAGACCGTTCATTTTTTTTTTCTGTGTTGAACAAGAGTCGCAGAAAAATATGTTACAGAATTGAAACCGAGCCTGGCTTTCCAAATAGTACAGAAATGTCAGGTCAAGTCCTGCTAAGAACAGCCACAACTTAGACATTCATTCTTTCAGTAACCACAGACAACGGTTCAGAACATGAAAAAAACGTATCTATTTAGGTCATTTCAACCATGACACACAAATTTCTATCCTTAATTTGGAAACAAGGCATATTCAAAGAAAACTAATCACCGGTGTTGTCAAAGGCGAAAAGCTCTAAAAATCGCTCTAGATCAATTGGGGCTTTAAGCACAAAGCGCAATTTAAGTAGGGGCTTTAGTTAAAAAAGGCGCAATGCAAGAAAAATATAAAAATATATATGTAATTCAAGAGAAAAGTAATAAATTCATTCATATTGTTTTCCTTAACAACTAATACACTTATTTGCCGATTATATTTGTAGTCTAGCATTGCTCCATTCAAGATAAAATTCATGGGTAATAAGGGGCACATCTTGGTGCCTTGCCTACACTGAATCGCAACTTAAGTGGGGCGAAGCGCCCTCCCCAAGCTTTTTTTGAGTTTTAGGACTTAAGCGCGCCTTAAATGAGCCTTTGACAACACTGCTAATCACCTTACTACAAATAGAGCAGTTGTCCAGCTTTCATGTAATGGATGCTATCCCACCAACGTGTGATCAAACATGACTCGGGTATCAAACGGCAATACACATCATTGGCATGCACACATCCGCAACACAGAATTTAGAATATCATGTTTTCCTCTTATAGGTAGCCATACAACTCTCCGACAGAACATCTTAGGAAACAAATAACTATGATGCCAGCACAAAAACCATAAAAAAAGGGCTGAAATTCTATTAATCATCATCAGTGAACCCATCATGTAATAGGTCCCATTCACAATGCTATGAAACTTCCAACACCAAAAGCACAGAAAGCTAGAAAGCAGGGACCACGTACAACTTCAAAGTCAGCACAATACTAGCCCGCCCACAAAATCATCACACATGTAAGTGAAGAGAGAAGGAACTCCCTTTTCATTGGGGCGGACAGGATCTAACCATGGTTGCAGCTCATAACTGGAAAATGAACTCCCCCTCCATCTAATTATATAACCATCCCAATGTAGCATATTCTTTAAGTCCAACAAAAGAGCTTGCACGACTAACAAAAGGTAGAGCAAATTAAAGTAAATGAGTGTCAAGCTCATGTGGGAGCTTACCAAGCTGCAGGGTTGAATAATTACTTGATCTCCCGGTCACACAACCAGAAAGGGGACCATAATAAATCTCATCAGCTTGAAAAGATGATAAATACCCTGACAAAATAACCACAATGTACTATTCAAATCGCGCACATCATATTGAGAACGCCTTCAAATACCTGCAGTCATAAGGAAGCTTTGAGCTTGAAGGACTCACTGGGTGAAATTCCGGCACATTCCCCAAGATAAGCACCAAAGGAATAGCAAATTTCAGTAAAGCTGAAAGTAGCACACAAATGGACAACAAACCAAAAAAAAAAACAGAATTGAACCTTCCGTGTAAACCTCAACAACAGCCGCACCAAGAAGAAAGCCAAGAAAAATCAGATAGCATGGAACCAAGGTTAAACAGGACATTAGTAGTCATTAGTTATTGAGAAGATAGTTGAAGATAAAACAAATAAGATATGTGAAGATAAGTCTATCTATCAAGTAGTTGTCAAAACAGAGATCTAGTGGGCATTTGGACATAAGAATTGTAAAATTCCAAAAAAAAGTGAATAAATTTCAAGTGAAAATGGTATTTGAAAATTAGAGTTGTGTTTGGATTTGAAAATTATAGTTGTGTTTGGACATGAATATAATTTTGGGTTCTTTTTTAAGTTTTGTGAGTGATCTGAGTAAAAATTTTGAAAAACAGTTTTTTGAAATTTTTCAAATTTTCGAAAAATTCCAAAATGCATTTTTAAGTGAAAATTGAAAAATTTATGACCAAATGCTAATTTCGAAAAAAAAGTGAAAATTTTTCAGTAAAAAATTTCTTAGTCTATCTCTCACTTTGCAACCTTGAAATGTCACGAGAATTTAGAAAAAATTCGGCAACGTCCACATGAGAATCCAGACCTGATTGACCTTCCAACCTGATATTTTCAAGAGTACCCTCTCCTCATCCAGATAAACAAAAGGGAAAAATTAAAAGCACAGTGGAATCTTTCACCAAGATTTTCCAACCACTTGAACGCTGAACTTAAATCCCCGGTAGCAAATGATCCAAAAATTGCGAACCACTGATAACGACCAATACAGGATATTTCAAGTCAAGTTATCTTCCCTGTAGCCAAGAGTTCAACAACAGACATCACAGAAAGAGAATAAGGAAAATCTTGAAAACAGAACGAGATAAGCTTCAGATCCAATCGCATAATCCACCTTTTGAGTCCAAGTCTCAAAAGACATTTAAAACCCATGGAATACAATGCCTCGTTAAGAATGACAAAGGCGGGCCTTAAGTAATTTCTTTTTTTGAGAAAAGGGTAAGCATTATAAAAGCAGCATGAATTGTGCTTGAATATTTACAAAGAAATATACAGCTTCACATCAAAGCAACATGGAATCAACTGTGTCTAACAGAGCTTATGTATCATTTATTCCTCTTAACATCAAAAAGAAGACGAAAGTATACAGTTATTTTTTTATCTTCTGCATAGAGCTAGCTGTATTCTTCAAAGCATTTAGCATTTCTCTCCTTCCAAATAGTCCACCAGATAGCAGCTGGGATAGTTTTCCACCACCAGTAGGGCCTTAAATTATTCCAAACCAAGGCAGAATCAAAAACCACAATAAAATCTGCCCCAGATAACTCCAAAGAGGATTCGTACTGCGCAGCACACATGAACTAGGCTGTAATTTCAAAGCTGAGATACTACCCTAAATTGTTAATATTTGGCTAATATCTTGTGCGGCTCACGATGTAGAAAATACATATTCTACTAGAAAGGCAAGGAATGTACTCACAAATAAGATCTACGCCCTGCTCCTTAGATAATGGAGACCCGTCCATATAATTGTGAAAAAAGCAACTATGATCGCAGCTAGCAAGAGATCAAGAGAACCCAAAACAGTCAAAATGAAGAAGCAAAACACCACTTCAACAGAAAACTGAGCCCAACCCATCAGAAGCAAACACGCAACTGCTACTTATCAGAACTCAAGACAAGACAGGAACAGATTGCAGCCACCCCAATTATAGGTCTACTACTCGCTATTCTGCTGCTCAACACAACCAACAGAACTTGAGGCAGAAAAACTTCAAAATCTGCTGCCGGAGTATCCCCAACAACTAATTGAATCTGTTGCACCGCTTGATCATATCAAAGATAATGTGTAGTCTCTGATAGCTAGAGCTTTAACAGAAACCACTTCTCCTTCTGTGCCCATCTAATCCAGTGCTGTCCACAAGAAAATATTACAGCCCAGAGGACACGGGCCTATTTCTGGTTAATCAACACATACAATGAACTCTTGGGCTGGTTATAACAGCAAATAAATAGGTTTCTGGAAATGCTAGGATGTAGCTATAGCATGTACAGTAAGCATGATGCAAACTGAGAGAAACAACAGTATTGGCAAAAATACGTTTCACATCCATAAAGCCAATAAATACCTTGAAAGAATTGGAGTAGGTCTTACATTGAATAGAAGCATGAATGCTTGAACCAGAATAATCGTGCAACACAGCAAGAGAGCACCCAGCAGATCTACAACTGCTAAAAAGTAGAACGGAAGTACCTCCCAAAGGTTCTAACTTTTCTCGTAGGTTCGGGAATAAATAGAAACTTTGTAAATGTGTAGAAGACTCTCGATTGATTGCTGTAGTGTTCATGATGTTGTATATAATCCAATGTTCAGTAGGAAAGAGTGCTCTATGGCAACCCTTGCCTCTTCTCGCACTCTTCATGTGCCTCCTGCAAAAGCAAAACCATCGCCAATACTGTACCAAATTGACCAGAGTGAACAGGAAAGACATCTATACCCTCCTCTTAAACACAAAGACCAACAAAGTAGCTAAAGACATTCGAGAACATGTAAAAATTAGACACGTAAAACTAATGGAGTAGTACAGCCACCATAGCATTGCCAAATCTCTGAGTAGATGAAGAAAGTAATAGATAGAGACCAAATTCGCATAGTTGTCCACAAATGAGGAAGCAGCAGAATAGCACAAAAACATCTGCTGCTTCAACATGCTAAAATTTGCCTGGACTTTGTATTGAGCAGGTAAACTGTAGGACTTGCATACCACCAACAACGCTTATCCACGTACACGAGACCCATGCATGAGTCAACGCCAAACATTAAGATATTCAAATCACAGCAGCAGTCCAACCTCTCCCACCAATGGGGCCACAAAAATCACAACCTCTCCCAACCAATTACATTGATGACAGATACATACAATTAATCAGGCATGTAATCTTTCTCAAAGAGAATAACTCAGAAGTTCCGCCACACCAGCACCCGAAACAGAACAACTACCCACATTTAAAACTATCAAATTCTTCACACAGTCACCCATAGCTGAACACAATCCGGGACTTGCTTCACATTTTCTGACAGCCCATTTACGCGCATGTATCCAAAAAACCACAGAAAAAGTCACATTGAACAGATGCAAGTATATCTTAACAAAGATGATGTGCAAACCTTGGTGCTCCACTGCTGTCATTTTTCCATCTCAACCCTCATGCTCAAAACCACGAGAAAGCAAATCCACCTTGGCCATTGCACCTAACGTAATATACAAATATAAAATAATAAATGATTCAGAGGATAGAAGTATACTTCCTTCTTAAATCCTAATGCTACCAGAGTAGTCAAGGAGACGAGGAGATAATATTACATGAACAGAAACGTATTCTTCACCTCAAAAGCAGCTTCAGAGGCAAGATCTGCGATAAATATTCCTGACAACTCAGAGGACAACCATAAGATGAGTTAAGTGGAAGCGAGTGTTCAACACCAAAAACCTCAACTATTAGCGTTAGATATTATATACATTCTTTCTTATTGCTAATTAGATATTATATTCCTTACACCTCATCACCCCGAAGAGCAGTGGCTCTGTTGTTCAGCACGCCTACGGAGAGAGACTCCAAAAGTACTGACGCTCAATAGAAAGAAAGAGCAATCAACTATATGCTTAACTCATGCCCCTCATTTGAAGGAAAAGAGATGGGGAAGACTCAAGCGATGCACCTCAAGAGATGATACGCACTCCATGAGTAGTTGCTTATTAGGGTGCTCCCCTTGTTGGAGCCTCATTGGAGCCAACAGTATCAGCAGAGGCTCCAATAGTTTTTAACTGGACATATGGCATCAACTTCATACCCAGACAATTACCGTCAGCCTCATGGTGCTCGAATTACTTCCAGATTCAGAAAAAATGATTTGGTGATGTCACTCGGATCAAGGTTGTCTGAAATGTATGCAGCGTCGAACCTTATCCCAAAGTGTTGATTATTAAACTGCCTTATACTTATTACTAGAAGACCAGTAAGTAAGCTTGTTATGCGTCTCTTATTGCAGTTTTTATCAGTAAAGTCTACCTTGTCACAGTTGAACACAAACTCACTGTGAGTTACACGTACTGCCGAGGTCGTGAGATATCCTAACTGAAAAATTAGATCTAGGATTCAAATACTTGAAGTGAAGATAAAAGCTGGGACCTGATGTTGTCGAATCAATCTTAAGCTAGACGCCAAGTAAAAGCTAGATAATTACCAAACAGCCCGCCAGAGCCGATATTAAACAAGTGAATAGAGGTGCATAGTGCTCTCCTCTCATCATTGTCAATATCGTCTTCTGCTCTCCTGATTGAAAACAAAAACAAAAAAAAAAAAAAGGGCAAACACACGTATACCAGGAAAGAGAGCACTTCTTTCTGACAATAACAGAAGTGACAACTGACAAGATATGTATCTCCTTTGTTTTTCCAGGTGAATACCTGACCATCAATTATCAAGCAGGAGTGGCATCAGAGGAAATGTAGATCAGCTCCATCAATGGTGAAAGGGGAGCAAGATAAATTCACAAACTACCACCAAAAGAGCACAGCTTAGACATTCAAATATGCATCCTCTTGCTTATTCACAACACCAAAACGCAACAGTCACAATCAACAGAACCACACGAAAATTCAACTCCAGTTTCCCAATCGACACTGCACATCATGAAAAACAACAGACGGCTAAACGGAAAGTAACGACACCCGACACAACATAACGACCATCAATAACAGGTTAGAAGCCACCACGGAGGACAAGGTATATAGTTGTTGACTTCTGCTTGATGTTGTTTTCCCCTTCAATTGTAGACAATGTTTTCTGCAAGAAACACAATTGTAAACGAGAACTAGCTAGAGGAAGACATATGAAATAGCAAAGTAAGAGAGAAAGAAAGACTTGAAACGAAAAGATATGAGAGAAAATGATATTGGAGTTGGTTCCTTCACGCAGCCATGTATATCTCATCACTCCTGTATATGGTTCTTGAAACTTAAGTTTAGAAGGATCAGAGAAAAAGAACAATCCAAGGTTCTACCTTGAAAAATACCACTGCATAAACAATTTATCCATTTGTCTCTCAACTATTAGAGTCAGAGATTTAGCTCACTTTCCTCCCAATAAAAACAGACATTCATAAAATATGTGAACCTCCAATTGAAAGAAAAGAGACAGGAAAGTCAAGTGGTGCACCTCAATAGATGATAAGCTCCATAAAGAGTTCCCAAGTAGTGTGCTTCACTAGATGGAGCCAACAGCATCAGCAGGCTCGAATAACTGTCAGTACAGCATCAACTTCATACTAGGATTATTCATAATGGGGATACACAACCGTCAGCCTCGTACTGCTCAATTTCCATGTCCAGATTCAGAAATTCTGATTTGGTGATTCCCATTTAGATCAAGGTTGTCCAAAATGTATGCAGGCATTAATCATTATCCCCAAAAAATTGTAACAAGTGTTGGTTATTGGCCTCGTACTTGTCACTAGAGACCAGTAAGGTAGTTTGTTATGAGTCTCTTGTTGCAGTTCTAATCAGTAAAAGCTGCTTTATTAATCACAAGTTCGTATAAACTTCAGTACTGTGGCGCTCGTGAGATTTCCTTAGTGTGAAAGTAAATCGAACAAGCTGTTCGCTCCACGAAGCTACTGAATCAATCTTAAGCTAGACCCCACGTAACAAAGCCTATGAGAACCGGGAGCCCAGCATAATTGATATCAAAGAGGAGAATAGAGGTAGATAGTACTCTCCTCGTTACTGTAACCTCATCATTGTCAATATCGTAATCTGCACTCTGATTAAAAAAGAGGAAAAGCAAAACAAGACAGAGCAGTCACACAAATAAATATTACCAAGGCAGACTTGGGCGCTTCTTTCTGACAATAACAGAACTGACGAGATTGAGTCCCCTTTGCTTTTCTAGGTGAATGCTGACCATCAAGTATCAAGCAGGCGATGGCATCAAAGGCAAAGTTAATGTAGATCAGCTGCATCAATGGTGAAGAGGGAAGAAAGATAAAGTTACCAACTACTGGACATAAGGAACCTCACATTCAAGATATCCACCGTCTTGCTTATTCACAACACAGAAACACAAAAATCATAATGTACAGAACCACGAAAAACTTCAGTTCCAGTTTCCCATTGGCCACGCACATCATGAAAAGCAACAGATGACCACACGGACAGAAACAAGACAGGACACAACAAAACAATCACTAACAGGTTACATACCATGGAACCAGGGACAAGGTACGGAGTTGATTTCTTCTGGATGTTGTTGTCAGCGGAAGTCCTTCCATTCTCAGCTGATTCAGTGCAAAAAACTCTTCCATTCTCAGCTGCTTCGCTGCAACGATCAACCTCAGGTGACCTGGTGGAGTTTCCTGCTTATCCTGAGTCTTAGCTTTCGCATTGTCCATGGTATCGCCTCTCTGGTCTTCCCAGTTGATGTTCTCAAAAAATCTGCATTCCACCGTGGAGGCATAGGCCAAGGCGAAGGATCGATTTTGCTCTGGATATTATAGTCCACAAGAATGCAGCCATCCTCAAGCTGCTTGCTAGCAAAGATCAACCTCTGTCGACCAGGAGAAATTCCCTCCTTGTCCTAAATGCTGGACTTGAGCTGGGAACTCCACAACATTGCTGAATCAATCTTGAGCCACACGTCAAGTAACAAAGCCTACGATTACCACAAACCCAGTAGTGTTGATACCAATGAAGAGAATAGCGGCACATAGTGGTCCTCCTCATTACTTCGACTGTCTCATCGTTGTCAATATTGTTTTCTGCTTTCCTCATTGAAACAAAAAGGGCATCACACATAACGGGAGACTTGAGCACTTCTGTCTGAAGAACCGACAAGATATGCATCTCTTTTGGTTTTCTCGGTGAGACCCATCAATTATCACGCAGGAGATGGCATCAGCTGCATCAACATCAGTGGTGAAAGAGGGGAGCAAGATAAATTCACCAACTACATGCAGATACTTGACATTCAAGATATCAACCCACTTGCTTATTCGCAACACAGAAACACAAAAATCATAATGAACGAACCACGCCACATTTCAAGTTCCCCATTGGACACAACACACCATGAAAAGCAACGGATGATCAAACAGACAGAAAGGAGACCGGATTCAACATTACGACCATCACTAACAGGTTAGAAGCCACCATGGAACTGAGGACAAGGTACGGAGTTACTTCTGGATGTTGTCAGCGGAAGTCCTTTCTCAGCTGCTTCCCTGCAAAAGATCCTTCTATCTGGTGGAATTCCCTCCCTATTCTGAGTCTTAGCTTTCATATTGTCGTGGTATCGGATTCTGCATCCCAGATTGATGGTATTCGCACTTGATGTCCTCAAAAAAATCTGCATTCCACCACGGAGGTGTTGACCAAGGCGAAGGATCGATTCCTTCTGGATATTGTAGTCCACAAGGATGCGACCATCCTCAAGTTGTTTGCTAGCAAAGATCAGTCTCTACTGATCAAACAGGGATTCCCTCCTTGCCAGGACTGATGTACTTGAGCTGGGTGCTCCACGACGTTAATCAGTCTTAATCTAGACGTAAGTAAAAAAGCCTATGATTACCAGAATCCTGGCAGAGTTAATACAACGAAGAGAATAGAGGTACATAGTGCTCTCCTCGTCAATACTGTCTTCTGCTCTCCTGTTTTCTAAAAAGAAGAGATAAAACAAACAAAACAACAACAATCACACAAAATATACTCGGGGAGACTTGAGCACTTATTTTCGGACAAATACCAATTGCATCTCCTTTGGTTTTCTAGGTGAACATAGATCATCAAGTATCAAGCAGGAGACGGAATCAAAGGGGATGTAGATCAACTGTATCACTGGTAAAAGAGGGGAGCAAGATAAATTCACCAACTACCACCAAAAGAGCACAGAGACTCGATATTCCAGACAACTGTCCTCTTGCTTATTCACGATACAGCAACACAAGTCAAAATGAACAGAACCACAAAATATGATTCCAGTTTCCCATTGGACACAACACAACATGAAAATCAACAGACAACCAAACGACAGAAAAGAGACTCAATACAGCATAAAGACCATCACAAACGGTTTAGAAACCACCATGGAGGAGGAGGACAAGGTACAGTGTGTTGCCAGCGAATGTTCAGTTCTAGACAATGTCTTCTGCAAGAAATGGAATTGTAAATGAGAAATTAGCTTAGAGGAAAATATATGAAATAGCGACGTCAGATAGGAAGCAAGACTTGAAAGCAAAGATATGGCATGAGAATGGAAATTGGGAGTTGGTTTCACTTCACATAGCCATGCATTTCTCAGCACACTCATGTCAGTAAAACAGAGCTGCACAAACATCTTAACCAGTGGTCTCTAGCTGTTTGAGTTATACATTATATAGCTTGCATTCCTAACCTCTATTTGAAGTAAAAGTGATGAGGAAGACCAACTGGTGCACCTCAATAGATGGTGAGTTAGTTCGTGTGCTTCCCTAGTTGCCATTGGAGCCCCCACAGAATCAGCAGGCTCCAAGCATGGGTAACTGTCAGTACAGCATAAACATCATACTGAGATAAATACCGTTGGCCGCCTCCTGCTCAAATTCCTCGTACAGATTCAGAAATTCTGATTTGGAGATTCCCATTCAGATCAAGGTTATCATAAATGTATGCAGTGTCCACCCTTATCACCAGAAAAATTGCAAGCAATTCTGATTATTAAATTGCCTTGTACAGTTGTACTTGTCACTAGATGACCAGTATGCTTGTTCGCTATGCTTCTCTCGCTGCACCTTTAATCATCAAAGTCTGCCTTGTTCAGTTGATCACAAATTCATGTAATCATAAATGTATGCAGTGTCCACCCTTATCACCAGAAAAATTGCAAGCAATTCTGATTATTAAATTGCCTTGTACAGTTGTACTTGTCACTAGATGACCAGTATGCTTGTTCGCTATGCTTCTCTCGCTGCACCTTTAATCATCAATGTCTGCCTTGTTCAGTTGATCACAAATTCATGTAATCATAAATGTATGCAGTGTCCACCCTTATCACCAGAAAAATTGCAAGCAATTCTGATTATTAAATTGCCTTGTACAGTTGTACTTGTCACTAGATGACCAGTATGCTCGTTCGCTATGCTTCTCTCGCTGCACCTTTAATCATCAAAGTCTGCCTTGTTCAGTTGATCACAAATTCATGTAAACTTCACATACTGTTGAGGTCGTGGGATATCCTCAGTGAGAAAGTAGATCAAAGATTCCAATACTTGAAGATACAAGCTGGGAGCTTCACGATGTTATTGAATCAATCTAAGCTAGACGCCAAGTAACAAAGCCAGAAATGTAGAGAGCACGACCACCGGAATCCCAGCAGAGTGGATACCCAGAAGAGTTGATACCAAAGAAGAGAACAGATCCTCATCAGCATGGTCTTCCCCTCTCCTGATTGAAAACTAAAAAAGGAACGAAAACAAAACAAGGGCAATCACACAAACAAATATACCAGGGGAGATTCGCGCACTTCTTTCTGACAATAACAGAACCTCCAAGGTATGCATCTCCTCTAGTTTCTGGGTGAATACCTGACCATCAATTATCAAGCAGGAAATGCCATCAAAGGGAATGTAGATCAGCCGCCTCACAGTGAAAGAGGGGAGAAAGATAAATTCACAAACTGCCACCAAGGGAGCACAGCGACTTGACATTCAAGATATACATCCTCTCACCTATTCACAAAACAGAAAAACAGAAGTCATAATGAATAGAACCACACAAAAATTCAAGTCCAGCTTCCCATACGATACCGCACATCATGAAAAGCAACAGACGACTAAACGGACAGTAAAGAGATCCAACACAACATAACGACCATCAATAACAGGTTAGAAGCTACCACGGAGCAGAGGACTTGGTACAGAGTTGACTTCTTCTGGATGTTATTGCCAGTGAAAGTCTTCCATGCTCAGCCGCTACCCTGCAAAAACTCCTCCCATTCTCAGTTGTTTCCCTGCAAAGATCGACCTCCACTTATCTGGTGGAACTCCCTCCTTGTAGGCCAAGATGAAGGATTCTTCTGGATGATGTAGACCACAAGAATGCATCACCCTCAAGCTGCTTGCTAGCAAAGATCATCCTCTGCTTACCTGGAGAAACTCCCTCCTTGCTCTGGAACTTGGCCTTGATGCTGTCAATCGTGTTGGAACTTTCAACCTCCAGTTTTAAGGTCTTCTCAGTGAGGGTCTTTAAAGAATCTACAAGCAACCACAGGGATGGACCACCAGGTGAAGGGTATACTCCTTCCTAGTGTATTCTACTAGGGTACAGCTGTCCAACTGTTCCCCACCAAATAATCAAGAACTTGCTCAACAACCAAGACGCTGCTGACCAGAGCTAGCACTTCAGAAGCAACCAAAAAAATAAAACTGAGTGAGGTTAAATAGAAGTTGTATGAAGCCAATCAATTGTGCAGGGACACCGTCCATACTTCTCGTCCCCACCACCTACAAAGAGAAGGCCTATAAAGATGAACAATATGAACTGCTGCCACCGATGTCCAGATAGGATTAGAACATCTCAAAATATCCAAGTACTACAAAATTCACATTATAAGCAGTAACCAAATAAAAGAAACTGCCAGCCAGGCTTTACATCCTCGAGCATGATGAAGCTAATCAAACAATACTACAACTCTAAGCATAAAATAGGTAATAAAGTAAGAAGGCAGTAGATATCCGACAAGCCACAATACTCCACGACATGTATTGGTGATTCTTGAAACGATCAAACAGATAAGAGAAAAGAACAATCCAAACCTACACTGCATAAACACTTGGACCTGTTAAACCCAGCTGTTAAGAATTTTATTAGGAAAAAAAAATTGGAAAACGAAAGATGCACATTCACAATATATGTTATGGATTTGAAGGGAAAGAGATGGTGAAGACCGGAGGGTGCCCCCAACCAATTCACACAAGCCATAAGCTCCTTCCTTGAAGGAGGGTCATTGCTCCATTCCAAATGATCCGATGTGTAACAACAGTTGGTTATTAGAATAACCTTACATCCTCATTGGAAGCTGCCCATTATAAAGTTGATATGTTATTCTTGTTACCTGGAGTATGTCCAAAGAGTGTCTTATTGGCATTGGCCACAAATGACAGCTTAGCTAGTTGGTGGAATCTTATGTCCTACTTTGTTTAGACGGTCTCCAGTTCAAAAATTGACGAGTGGTAGCAAGCTACTCGAGCATTGCACATATTCTCGGGGAGAGAAGTAAAAGTGGCATCTTTCTGGATGGTAACCAAAATGTTAACCCCACAGCAGGAAAAAAATATGAATAGCTTTATGTTTAAAGAACGAACTGAGAACCAAAGATCCAGCAAGGTTGAAGTTCGATAACCTTATTGAATTGATCTTTAGCTGGATGCCAGGAAATAAAGGCCTTGCAAGAACCAAGCATGATTTACCAGCAGCACAGAGTTGATAATGAATGTCTTCATGTAAAAATCCAGAGTTCTCATCTTCTATTTACAATGGCATAAAAAGGAAACAGACAATCAACTAGTTTCTTCTCTTTTAAAATGCACATTTCTGACATTCTTGTGGATTTCAAGGTGATAACTGGTAGTTCACCGTCAACAATCATCAAACAGAAGATGGAGCTCAATGACAATGTATATCAACTGCATTGGATAAAATAAACGAAAGTTCGGAATCTTTAGGACAGAATTCGGAATCTTTATTCACAACAGAGAACATAAGAGAAACAGCAAACAGAAATAGCATAGAACATCTTTGAGACCTCAGTAGACAAAGCACATCACGACCACAACCAGAAACAGACACAGTCAATCAACACGACACAACGACATCAACAACAGGCAACCTAGAAACCACCACGGAGACGGAGGACAAGGTGAAGGGTTGACTCTTTCTGGATATTGTAGTCAGCCAAGGTCCTTCCATCCTCGAGCTGCTTCCCAGCAAAGATCAACCTCTGCTGGTCCGGTGGGATACCCTCCTTGTCCTGGATCTTAGCTTTTACATTGTCGATGGTGTCAGAGCTCTCCACCTCCAAGGTGATGGTCTTCCCAGTCAATGTCTTCACGAAGATCTGCATTCCTCCCCTCAGCCTCAGTACCAAATGCAGGGTGGACTCCTTCTGAATGTTGTAGTCCGCAAGGGTGCGACCATCTTCCAACTGCTTTCCTGCAAAGATCAGCCTCTGCTGGTCTGGGGGAATCCCCTCCTTGTCCTGGATCTTGGCCTTGACGTTGTCAATAGTGTCAGAACTTTCAACCTCCAGAGTGATGGTCTTGCCGGTGAGGGTTTTGACGAAGATCTGCATACCACCACGGAGACGGAGGACAAGGTGAAGGGTCGATTCCTTCTGGATGTTGTAATCAGCAAGGGTACGGCCATCCTCGAGCTGCTTGCCAGCGAAGATCAACCTCTGCTGGTCTGGGGGAATGCCCTCCTTATCCTGAATTTTGGCCTTGACATTATCGATGGTGTCAGAACTCTCGACCTCAAGGGTGATAGTCTTGCCGGTGAGGGTTTTGACGAAGATCTGCATACCACCTCGGAGACGGAGGACCAAGTGAAGGGTAGACTCCTTCTGAATGTTGTAATCGGCGAGGGTACGGCCATCCTCGAGCTGCTTGCCGGCGAAGATCAACCTCTGCTGGTCTGGAGGAATGCCCTCCTTATCCTGAATTTTGGCCTTGACATTATCGATGGTATCAGAACTCTCGACCTCAAGGGTGATTGTTTTGCCGGTGAGGGTTTTGACGAAGATCTGCATCCCACCTCGGAGACGGAGGACCAAGTGAAGGGTAGATTCCTTCTGGATGTTGTAATCGGCGAGAGTACGGCCGTCCTCAAGCTGCTTGCCGGCGAAGATGAGCCTTTGCTGATCTGGGGGAATTCCTTCCTTGTCCTGGATTTTGGCTTTCACGTTGTCGATTGTGTCGGAACTCTCGACCTCGAGAGTTATGGTCTTTCCGGTAAGGGTTTTCACGAAGATCTGCATCTGTAAATATATAATAACAACAAACAATTAAACAATGAACTTCAAAATTAGGGATTTAGATACCCAAATCGTTGATTCAATAAAAGGAACTGCTAAAGCGAGAAATTGAGGAAATTCTCAAACCTTGAGAGAGAAATTTGAAGGCGATGAAAGAAGTAGAGAAGATTAATCTGATGAACGATGGAGAAACAGGCAAGGGAGAGCCTCCTTTTATGGACGCTACGGCCGACTCAAGACCAAACCGCCTCGTGGGATTGGCCTATTATACGATGACACGTGTCATAATGACGTGTAGTGCCCAAAACAACACGCTAAAGCTATCTTTCTCCGCCCTTTCCTTGTATGGTTGGGAAATTAGGAGCGTGTGTGTGTCACTCTCACGCCCCTTCGGGAAAAAGCTAGAAAAGTGGGTATCGTTGAATATTAAAATAAGTTTTTGTGAATAATTTAATTTTCAATTTGAGCCCATCATAAATTCACAATTCATGTGAATGAATCAAAGTATTCATAATTCATGCGAAAGAATCAAAGTGCTAACTATTTATGATGAAATACATAGTTGACCATAATGTTGTGTCATTCTCATTAATAAAATTCATCTAAATAATTTAAAAATCAAAGTTTCTTATGGTTATACAATAAATGCTTAAAAGTTTGGCCATGTAATGTAACGATTCGGCCGGTCGTTTTGAGAGTAATAGCCTCGATCCCCTATTAATTGCTTCCCTCGTATCTTTTTCTGCTTATGTGACTTGTCGGGAGGTTTTGTTTTTGATTTCAGAGTGTTTTGGGATACTTAGTCCCTAAACGGAAACTTAAGCCTTAGAATTTTGGCAGTAGTCGTAACTGTGTGAAGACGACTCCGGAATAGAGTTTCGACGGTTCCGTTAGCTCCGTTGGATGATTTTGGACTTAAGGGAGTGTCCGGATTGTGTTTTGGAGGTCTGTAACTCATTAAGGCTTGAAATAGCGAAAGTCGGATTTTTGGAGATTTTGACCGGTAGTGGACGTTTTGATATCAGAGTCGAAATCTGATTCCGAAAGTTGGAGTAGGTTTGTAATATTGAATATGACTTGTGTGCAAAATTTGGGGTCAATCGAACGTGGTTTGATAGGTTTCGGCATCGGTTGTAGAAATTGGAAGTTTCAAGTTCATTAAGTTTGAATCGGATGGTGATTCGTGTTTTAAGCGTTGTTTGATGTGATTTGAGGGCTCGACTAAGTTCGAATGGTGTTTTATTACTTGTTGGTATGTTTGGTTGAGGTCCTGGGGGCCTCAGGTGTGTTTCGGATGCTTAACGGATTGAATTTGGACTTATGCAAATTGCTGAAGTTTCTGGTGTTTTCGCACCTGCGGAGGGAAGAGCGCAGGTGCGGACTCGCAGGTGCGGAAGGAGGAGCGTAGGTGAGGTTTGGTCAAGCTTGGTCTGTGGGGGCAGGTGCGAGATTGGCCCGCAGAAGCAGAGCCGTATCTGCGGAAGATGGAGCGCAGAAGCGGAAGATATCCGCAGGAGCGGACGCGCAGGTGCGGCCCCTTGCTAACATATGCGGACCCAGCCTCCTTAAGTCATTTTCACACCTTGCTAACATATGCGGACCCAGCCCCTTGCTAACATATGTGAGGGAAACCGCGGGTGCGGCGTCGCAGGTGCGACCGGTGGTCCGCAAATACGGAAATGCCTGGGCAGAACCTTTTTAAGCGAGGCTTCGAGATTTTTGGCTATTTTTTTCATTGTATGGTTGGGAAATTAGGAGCGTGAGTGTGTCACTCTCACGCCCCTTCGGGAAAAAACTAGAAAAGTGGATATCGTTGAATATTAAAATAAGTTTTTGTGAATAATCTAATTTTCAATTTGAGACCATCATAAATTCACAATTCATGTGAATAAATCAAAGTATTCATAATTCATGTGAAAGAATCAAAGTGCTAACTATTTATGATGAAATACATAGTTGACCATAATGTTGTGTCATTCTCATTAATAAAATTCATCTAAATAATTTAAAAATTAATGTCTCTTATGGTTATACAATAAATACTTAAAAGTTTGGCCATTTATGTAACGACTCGGCCGGTCGTTTTGAGAGTAATAGCCCCGATCCCCTATTAACTATTTTTTCCGTATCTTTTTCTGCTTATGTGACTTGCCGGGGGGTTTTATTTTTGATTTCGGAGTGTTTTGGGACACTTAGTCCCTAAACGAAAGCTTAAGCCTTAGAATTTTGGCAGTAGTCGGAACTGTGTGAAGACGACTCTGGAATGGAGTTTCGACGATTCCGTTAGCTCCGTTGGATGATTTTGGACTTAGAGGTGTGTCCGGATTGTGTGTTTGGAGGTCTGTAACTCATTTAGGCTTGAAATAGCGAAAGTCCAATTTTTGGAGATTTTGACCAATAGTGGACGTTTTGATATCGGAGTCGGAATCCGATTCCGGAAATTGAAGTAGGTCCGTAATGTTGAATATGATCTGTGTGCAAAATTTGGGGTCAATCGAACATGGTCTGATAGGTTTCGGCATCGGTTGTAGAATTTCAAGTTCATTAAGTTTGAATCGGAGGGTGATTCGTATTTTTAGCGTTGTTTGATGTGATTTGAGGGCTCGATTAAGTTCGAATGGTGTTTTAGGACTTGTTGGTATGTTTGGTTGAGGTCCTGGGGGCCTCGGGTGTGTTTCAGATGCTTAACGGATTGAATTTAGACTTATGCAAATTGTTGAAGTTTCTGGTTTCTGATGTTTTCGCACCTGCGGAGGGAAGAGCGCACGTGCGGAAGGAGGAGCGCACGTGCCGTTTGGTCAAGCTTGGTTTGTGGGGGCAGATGCGAGATTGGCCCGCAGAAGTGGAGCCGTATCTGCAGAAGATGGAGCGCAGAAGCGGATGGGGCCTGGAGCGTGAGGACCGCAGAAGCGGAAGATATCCGCAGGAGCGGGGCGCACAGGTGCGTCCCCTTGCTAACATATGCGGACCCAGCCTCCTTAAGTCATTTCCACACCTGCGAGGGAAATTTCACGGGTGCAGCATCGCAGGTGCGACCAATGGTCCGTAAATATGAAAATGTCTGGGCAGAACCTTTTTAAGAGAGGCTTCGAGATTTTTGGCCATTTTTTTCATTTTTGGTTGGGAAATTAGGAGCGTCAGTGTGGCACTTTCACGCCCCTTCGGGAAAAAGCTAGAAAAGTGGGTGCCGTTGAATATTAAAACAAGTTTTTGTGAATAATTTAATTTTCAATTTGTGCCCATCATAAATTCATAATTCATATGAAAGAATCAAAGTATTCATAATTCATGTGAAAGAATCAAAGTGCTAACTATTTAATCAACGATGAAATACATAGTTGACTATAATGTTGTGTCATTCTCATTAATGAAATTCATCTAAATAATTTTAAAATCAAAGTCTCTTATGGTTATACATTAAATGCTTAAAAGTTTGGACATGTAATTATCAAAATAATAAAGTGAAAATAGTAGAAAAGGAATGGATTAAAAAGAAACTCAACATGAGTGTCTATTAAATGATTGGTAACAATTAATCATAATAGAACATGACGCAAAATAGTCATTAGTCAAAGTATATCAAAAATTGATACTATCAAATGGTAAGAGGATTACTTAAACTAATGACTTCCTATAACCAAGTACTCACATTGTTGTGATATGTAGATTATGAGTTGTACACTAATTTAACGAACCTAATTGACGCAAAAAACAATTTTGTCATATAAACACTTCGGTAGGTTATGATCTTTTATGTTGTACACCAATTTAAAGAATTTAATAGACATAAATAACATTTACTATATAAGTACTTTTACCTGCACGATTTGCACTTAAAAATATCTAGACAATGAGTTCATAATAAGAAAGCAAGTTATCAGCATATATAGATCTTCATAAATATCATTCTATTTCATTAAGACAAAAAGAGTTAGTAACAACAAAAATACATTAATGTTAAGAAAAAGAATACATACATCTGTCGAGATTTTAAGGACTAAACTTCTACTTGATTTCAAATACTACATAAGTACTTTTTTATTTTAGTTTTGTGTAGCAAAGTTATTACTATGTGTATAACAATATGCTGCTAAAAATTCTACTTATACTTCAATACATATATACAAATAATATTAAAATTATGACTTAGTAGCAACTATACTTTCAGTTACACAACTATAATAAAAAAAAAAAAAAAAAAAAAAGGGAAAAGGGCCTAAAATGCCCTTTTATTATATGAAATAGGATATGCTAACCCTCCGTTAAACGTTGGTCTCTAATCTGTCCTTGTCGTCAACAAATGGGCTCGTATTTGCCCTCCATCATTAACGGGAGACTCATAAAGCTATGTGGAATATATTTTTGCATTTTAAAAATCCAAAACCTGATTAAAAAAGCCACAGGTATCTATGAGGGCAAGTTAGACCCGGTTCGAATTGTGCAGGGGCATATATGAGCCAGTTATAATAGTCATTTCTCAAACACTTCACCACTCCATATCAGTTTACTTAGACACCTATTTGACAACACCAAACTAATTATCACAACAAATAAACTCAGTCATAGATACAAATATTTAAATGAACGGTAATGACTTCATTAAATCCTAGTAGCTCAAGGGGGTCGAATCATAACAAAAGACAATGTCGAAATGTTCTAGTAGATCAAAGGGGTCGAATATGATGTGTCGTTGTGGACTTGGTGCCAATTATTTCATGGCATGGACTCCTTTAAATGATGGGAGAAAGTTTTTCAAGTGCCCGAAGCATGAGGTAAGTAAATTTCTTGATGGGTTCTTTTAATTATTTCGATTTGCTTGTAAATTTGTTTTATTTATTTTTGGTTTTTATGATGAAAAATATTCCTATTGGGAATGGCAAGATGAAGAGCTTCCTCCTAGAGTTTCAAATCTCATATGCAGTTTAAAGAAGGAAAATGAAGCTCTAACCTGTGAAAGAAATGCTCTCCAAAAGAAAGTTACTGATCTTGAGAATGTTATGATACTCGTCGATCATGGAGGAATAAAAGCCTTGAAATTGGAAAAAAAATATTCTAATGAAGAAAGTGACTGGTTTGGAGTACTCGATTGTGCTTGACGCTAAATTTCGGAAGAAGATGTAGATTTTCATGTGTGTGATATTGGGATGTTTTATTCTATTTTTTGGATCAGGGGGAAATGATATGTAATGTTACTGTTATTGTGGCTTAATTGTTGTCTTTTGTTATGTAATGAAGCATTATATTTTTGTACAAGGATTTAATGAAGTCATTGCCGTTTATTTGAATGTGTATCTATGACTGAGTTTATTTGTTGTGATAATTAATTTGGTATTGTCAAATAGGTCTAAGTAAACCAATATGGAGTTGTGAAAGTGTTTGAGAAATGACTATTATAACTGATTCATATATGCCCATGTACAATTCGAACCGGGTCTAATTTGTCCTCACAGATACCTGTCACTTTTTTAACCAGGTTTTGGATTTTTAAAATGCAAAAATATATTCCACGTGGCTTTGAGTCTCCCGGTAGTGATGGAGGGCAAATACGAGCCCATTTGTTGACGGTAAGGGCAGATTAGAGACCAACTTGTAACGGAGGGCTAGTATGTCCTATTTCATATAGTAAAGGGGCATTTTAAGCCCTTTTTCGATAAAAAAAATTAAGTGTATATATTTATTATTTATCCTTTAGCTTTATATAAACTCACAAGAGATGTATCATTTATTACAAATGTAAACCTTACCACATTTAGAGACTAAATGAAAACGTTAAATTATTATTCTTTACTATTAATTAAGGTTTCGGGTTGAAATTTTAGGAATGAAATTTTTTTGATAGAGAAGACTTCTTCCTTTAATATGCCTTATGCGGTATAAATTCGAATTAGTAGAGACCTAATACGGACAATTAGAGGAAAATAATAATTAATAACTTGTAGTCTATGGATATCGAATGGTATTTTCGTGACAATATTATAACTTATTTAAAGCGAATTTAATTATAGCAAAATAGATTAAGAAAAAATCAAGACTATTAGTGGGCATTTGGACATAAAAATTATGAACTTTCGAAAAAAGGTGGGAGAATAAATTTAAATAAAAAATGGTATTTCAAAATTAGATTTGTTTTTGGATATGAATACAATTTGAAATTGTTTTTGAATATTTGTGAGTGCTTTAAAGTGAACATTTTTAAAAATAGCTTTTTAGAGTTTTTCATATTCTAAAAAAATTAAAAATTCAATTTCAAGTGAAAATTAAAAATTTTATGGCAAAACACTAATTTAAAAAATAGTGATTTTTGTTTTTTGGAAAAAAGGAATTATTTTTAAAGGCCAAACGGGTCCTTAGGAAGAGTATTAGAAAAACTTTCGGTGTGCACTAGCGGATATTGTTGTCACGCTCTTGGTGTGCGTCTGAGTCTGTAAAAGTTGATTAATGATTAGCTTCTTCTCTTTCTTTTTCGTTTTATTTCAGAGGAAAGTTTCTTTCCTTCTTTTTCATTAGCGCAATGATTAGCACAATGATTTTCTTCTTTTTCATTAGCACAATGAAGAAAAGAACAGAAAAAGATTAGTTAAATTGAACCACTTTCTTTGGGAAAATTCATTTGGAACGTTAAAAGTTGAAAACGTCATTATGTCCTCGTCATCAAAACCGGGGGGCGTTGAACCATCCACTTGGTTTTTGTTTAATTTTCCTTTTTTCTCAACTACCCCAATTTGGTTCACTTGATTAAGATATTTTGCTAATGCTATTTGTTCTTTATCCGTCTCAATTTACCTCAAAATATTTGATTGAATATGAAATTTAAGAAATAAAAAAATACTTTTAAAATTTATAATTAAATAAAATTATAAAAAATTGTATGACTAGAATCATCTCATTAAATATTAAATAAAATTTTTAAAGTTGAATTAATATTAAATATAAAAATATATTATTTTTTCTCGAATAAACTAAAATAGAAAAAAAAATACAAAATCAAATTAATATTTTCTTCTTTTTATAGGTGGTGCCTTTTTGGAAGCTAAAAAATGAAAAATAATTTAAGCGGGCTGGTGCTTTAACGTGCAGATGGTAAATAGCCACTTTTTAGATTGGCTATTAGATTTTGGCAATATTTTAAATTATAATGACAAAGTAAGTCACTTATCCAATTAAATTAACGTGTTTGTCCCTAACTAAAATACATAATAGAGCTACAGTAATCGACACTGGAATTCGAAACTTGACAAGTAGAACTCGAACAAATTATGCATGAATTTTTAAAATACGGTGATTTTGAACCTTTACTAGTATAAAATTCAAACTCCACGAACGATTCCTAAATTTTGAACATTTACTAGTGCAAAATCTAGTAACAATTCATGATTTTTGAATTATACTTCATCAATTTTTAAATTTTATAAATATAAAATTAAAAAAAAAATACTGATTTTTAAACCTTTAGTAGTGCAAAATCCAAGAAAATATTTAAGAACTATTCATGTTTTTTGAATTCACATTATACTTCAACAGTTTTTAACCTTTAAATATAAACTCTAACAAAAATTACTGGCGTTCGGACCTTTAATAGTGCAAAATCTAGGGATGATTCATGATTTCTAAATTCATGTTATACTTCATCAATTTTTAACCTTTAAATATAAAATTCAGGGGGAAAAATTAACTTTTGGACCTTTACTAGTGCAAAATCCAGAAAAATCTAGGAATAATTTATGGTTTTTGAATTTACATTATATTTTATCAATTTTTAACTTTTAAATATAAAATTTAAAAAATTATTACTGGTTTTTGAACCTTTCCTAGGCAAAATCCCGAAAAAACTAAGAATAATTCGTGGTTTTTGATTTCACATTATACTTCAATAATTGAGAGTTATTGCTTCAGGTCATTCAAACTCCAAGAATATTTACTGGATTTTAAATTTTTAAATATTCAAAATCCAATAATTATTTTTGAAGCTGTTTCGTATTTTAGATATGGGTATTTTTATCTAGACTTGTATTTTAGCATTAATAAGTGGCTATTTTATTAATATAATTTTAAATATAGTTGAGCTCTAATAGCCAACCTAAAAAGTGGCCAACCCAACTAATTTTACCCGTTACACACGAGGGTGGGCTGGGCTTACTACGACGGTAACTCATGTTTAAAGCCGCAATTATCCAATCCATTAATTATGATTTTTTTACGTTCCTATAACATAATTCAAACTTATTTACCAATATAACTGTATTTTTTTTATAATTTATATATAATCTATTATTAGTGCATTAATTAGGCGATTCAGTTACACAATTTTTTATTTTTTTTTTCTCCTCTCCTTTCCCCCCTATTCTCAGCCCTCTCTCTCCACCCAAAACTCCCTTAATTGAGTGTGTATGTATGGATCAATGGAGACATAGAGGACTTGAAATGTCACATATCCCTATCCTTTTAACGTTTCTCGGACACCCTTCTCTATTATGGAGAATTGGTCACGGGTCACCATAAAAAACTTTTAAGATAATCTAATTTTTGCGTACCTACAAAAATCAACAAAAATGGAGATATGAGTTTTGGCTTATTTCGACGATGATGCTTTTAATGTGAAACTCAAAATTTCTCCACCTAAATCATTTAATTTCTACAAATATTCAAGTTTTTCAGATAAAACAAGCATGAATTAGTGCATATGAGTCGATTTGAAATTCATTTTCTATTTTTCTTTCTTTAACAAATCGAGCAAGAAACGAATAATTTATGGAATAACAACATACAAATTAAAAATAAATTTGATACATCTACAATAACATATAAATTAAAAATAAATTTCATACAACTAATTATATAATTACAACTTATCTACAATTTTCATATATCATTCTTACTCAATTAAATACAACTACAATATCATACAATTTAAATACATATTTTAATACAAATTTAATATAATATGTCTTTTGTATGTATTGTATATAATTTGTATATACTTTGTATATGGTGTGTTTTTCTTACTCTCTGAAATTCCAATCAAAACTTCTTCTCTTGATACAATTTTGATACATATCAACAACCTTATATAAAAGGATAATATGCATAACTTAAACACAAATTTCATACAACGATTCATATAGTTAACTAATTTCCAACTTTCATACAACATTCAAATAAAAAAATATATAATTACAACAGAATACAACTTAAATATAAATTACATACAATTTTAATACAATTTTGTATTTATATTGTATGTCATGTCTTTTTCTTCTTCTTCTGCTTCTTCTTCTTCTCCTCCTCCTTCGTCTTATCTTTCTTCTCCTTCTTCTTCTCCTTCCTCTTCTTCTTCTTATTCTCCTTCCTCTTCTCCTCCTCCTCCTCCTCCTTCTTCTTCTTCTCCTTCAATTCAGCTAAAATCAACTCTAATCTTCACTGAAAACCTTAAAATCTAGATATAAACCCCAAAGAATATTCTCAATCGTAACCTCAAAATTTAGATATAAACCCCAAAGTATATTCTCAATTTAATCTTAAATTCAGCTAAAATCAACTCTAATCTTCACCGAAAATCTTGAAATTTAGATATAAACCCCAAAGAATATTCTCAATCGCTTGCAACAACACCCAAACCCAAAAAATAATATTTTTTAAAAATTTAATTCGAATTCAAAGCTTCAAAACTTTTTAATGGCTATCAATAATGGAGAGTCAAACGCCTTCAAAATTTATTGATTGACAATTTCAATTCGAATACCAAATGTGTAACATAAAAGCAAATTGCTAAGTTAAAACTCTAAAGTAAAACGATTAAAATTCGTTGATACATTTCATTTGGGGGGGGGGGGATAAAGTAGATGAGAAAAGAAGAGAAAATCGAAGGAAGAAAAATAGGGTTAGGGAAAGAACAGAGAATGAGAGAGAGACGACGAGAAAGACATCCTCAAAGAGGGATAACTGATATTTCCAATTCAATTTCTAATATAAAGGGATGCTTATTTAATACTTATTTGTATATAATTGATAAATTATATATCAACTTGTAATTAAGTTAAAACTTCAATAATGAGGGTAAATAAGTTTCAAAAGTAGTATAGATAAGTAAAAATCTCTTAATTGAAGTGTACGGTAGACACCATATGCAAAGGGGATTTGAATCTAGGGAAAATGCCAAAATTGTCCATCTACTTTGGATAATTAGCCACGTTTATCCCCTTTTTTACTTTTCATTTAAAATCGTCCCCAATGTTAACATAGTATTTAAAATTATCTCTAATCCTAATAGATGTCCAACATGGCACCGGAACCCCCCATTATAATTTGACAACTAGGTACATATGAACCTATTCTTAGAAACCCATCTAACCATATTAGATTACACTAGAGCCCATTAATTAGTCTTCTTCTTTATCGATTAAAGAAGACCAATAGTTAGACGGACTTGAGTAAATGGCCGAAATCTGGCCAAAGTCCTTCAGATTTGGGTCCCTAAAACATAAAAGAAAAAGAAAAAGAGAAACATCATCCAAGTTTTGTCACTATCTTGAGGGATTTTTCGGTGGTCGGAGTACTCCGGCTAATTCCCCAGTGACATTGTGTTCTTGATTGTGCAGTTTTGAGAGGCTGCGAAATGAGAGGAAAAGGGGAGGAAGAGAGAGATAGAGGTGGAGCAGTGTGGTGGTCATCGTGGCAGAGGCATCCTTCGACGAAGCCTTTTCCCCATAATCCTGACTCACCATCGCCGATAATTTTATCTCCATATCCGATTGACGAACACAATCTTCTTCCATATAAAATCAAGGGAAACCCTAAAAATTTACTAGAACAAATAGTCATCAGAATTGATTTTCAAAAAATTACACCGAGAAAACAAGAAATATTTACTCTTCAAAAAGTGAACTTTCCCACATATCAGTCCAAACTATCTATTTTCTCCCATTAATTGGACCCATAAGTTTACATGGAAAAGATACCCATCAAACTCAAAATATTTTGTGCTTCTTTAGAAAGAAATTGAGAATTTGTTTTGGCGAAACAACTGGGTTCAAGATGCCGGTTATGGTGTTTTCTATTTCATTTTCGATGTTGACAATGCCGGATTAACATTGTAATTCTAGTGGTAAGACTTTTTTACTTTTGAAAAGTCTGTGATGGTCACAATTTGAAGAAATTTTCAGGAATGGTTGATTACGGGTGTAGTGTATTTTCTTAAAGGTGGTTGGCCGGATTTCTCTGAGCTATTACACAATGATTGGATAGTTGGGTCAAATAAATGAGTACAGGTCTTTAAAAGTTATGTTGATATGGGTTCATACTCGCCTAGTTGAAAAATTATTATAGGGGGTCCTAGTGCCATGTTGAACATCTGTTAGGGTTGGCAATAATTTAATACTATATTAAGGATGTGGACAGTTTTAGATGGAAAGTATAAACGGAGATAAACATGGCCAATTATATCCAAAGTAGAGGGATACTTTTGACCTTTTCCCCTTGAATCTATTTTCTTTGAAAGTTACGAAAGAGAATCATTCGACTGGGTTATTTGATATCATTTCAAATTGAGACGATCCCCGTAGCACCCCGAAAATTTTTCAAATGTTAAAGGTCTCATTAGAAGGTCACTAAGCATTAAATATATTATTTGTAAGCTAACAATAACTATAATTATGGATAAATCTATTTGGATATGTGGGCATGTATTGTACATGGTTTGAAGGATTATAATGATGTTTAGAAGTGGGAAGAGGTAGCATGGAACAAGTTAGAAATGTTGAAGAGAATAAGACGCTAAAAATCGCACATAACCCAACTTCAAACAATCATATCTCCCTGTGTATAACGAGTTATGCTATGGATAAGATATCAAATTAAAGCTATTTGAGTATAATTTTCAACCATTCAAACCGTTGTCATTTGAATTTATGTACTAAAAGTTATGACCAATTTACTAAGCAATGTCCAATATACACAACGACTGTGCAACCGCGCACTTGAAGAAGTTGGCTACCAAAAGTGCATGCCCAGATGCGCGGCATCGCACCTAGGAAGATTATATATACCCCCTAGGTCGGGGAGAGATGATTTGTGGTCAAAATTTGGGAGTTCATTGGGACTTTTGAAGAGGATTTCAACCGAGGCTTCACCTGGATCCTACAAGGTGAGTTTTTATCCAAGTTTTGTGTTAATGCAAGTTGATTAACACTAATTGTAACAAGATTCAATCATGAAATTTGTCAGATTCTTCCCAATCCTCCAAGAATACGAAAATGAAAATTTTCAAGATCTTTCTTCAAAAGGTAATTCCACTATCCAATATTTATCTATTGTGTATAAATAAGTATATAGAAGGTAATTTGGAACATGGCTTGGTTGAGTTGGGAGAGGAACCCTAGAAATGGGTAATGTGAATAAGATTGACTAGTGGATAGAGACGATGAATAGTGTCGATGCAGTGAAAATGAGTTAAATGATATTTTTTATAATCTTGTGAGCAATTGAATTATTGAATATAGTATTGTTGTGTATATAATGAGATATTTAGAGTTAAAAACTCAAGAACCAACTTCTATGATGGAAATATCGATTTTACTAGACTAGTAAAGTTGGACATAAGTGTTGAACACTTAGTTGACTTAGTTGGTGTTATCGTAATATGTCGTTGATGAATATGAGTTGTTGCGTAGATATTGGATTGTTGGTGACGTTTGAGAGTTCTAAATGAATTGGAGCATTATAGTATTATTTTGGAGCTTGAACTTAAGATAAGTTGATTAACACTTACTCTACTTGAGGAATTTTCTCTAAATCCCTACTTATGGGGATAAGCGGGAGAGGATGTCACCATATGTTTCTTTGTCGTGATGCAAATGAAGTGGTGTCATATTGTTTTAAAAAATCTTATTTTCAAAATCTTGTTAGCAAATTATATTTGAGGCAAACGTTATAAGTTTTATTAAAAACTTATATCGATGATAAAGAGATTAAACATTTGAATTATATTGTTACCTTTGTTTTATAAAACGAGAAATGTAATATTTCTAAAATCTTTATATTTTGAAGTATCACTTGTTAAAACTTTAAGGATCGAAATCTCATTTTTTTAATTGCTTAATATAAAATGAGAAAGGATACTCATTTAATTTTATTCAAACGATTTGAATTGACTATGAACGTCATGATTTGACAATATAGATACTCTGAGACTATTTGGCTATGAATATATTTTTGGAGTGTCGAATGTTTTGAGAGTTACTTGTGTCCGAGGACTACGAATATATCGTGTTTGTCGTCATTAAACTACACGTGCCGACTTAGGCGTACATGACCACTTTGTGGTATAGACTACGACAGAGCATCCTCCTTGGGGATGGGGGTTGCTATTTTGTGTTATTACTATCATGACTGAGTTGATTCGTACGGTACTGCGATGAGACGACATGAGCAAGTAAGGTATATGATACTTGCCGCTAGATACATAACCTAGTTGACCTTCTTGTGTCAGTGATGGTATAGTAGTTCCGGTGAAATGTAAAAGATGATTTTGTTATGTATAGGCCTAAAGAGCCGAAAGTGATCTCAATGACTTAATAAAGTTGAAATGGTTTTGCATAATTTTTATTAGAATAATGGGTTGATAGAAATATTTTAAAAGTTTGTGACATGATTTACATTTTACTAGTCTTTTTATTTAAAATTATAGAGTATGAACTGGTGCAATGGTTTATCCCTTTATATAAAGTGCTGGTTGCACATATTTTGTAAAACCTTGTTTAGGAACTAGAGTTAAGAGATAGTCTATGACACTTATTGATTACTATGGTGGTGTACTCAGCCCTTAGGGCCCTTATCTAGGGGCCCACTTACTTTACATATTTTCAGGATGAGATGTGGCATGCGATGAGAAGATGAGGCTACGAAGACTCCCTTCCCGAGGTATATGTGAGGAACCGCTTCTATTTCGTGGTAGCTCCCGTGTTGATCTTACTTCTTTTGATTGTGGATTTATCCCAAATATTTATTTCATCCTTGTATCTTAGAGGTTGCATAGACAATTGTCATTACTTTGGACTGTAATTGAGATTTATTTATATTAAATGCACGAAAAAAATAGTCCTATCTTTATGTGTTTTTAATTAGGCAGAATACATCAATAGCCCCTTAAAATTGTCCACATTTTTCACTTAGACACTCTATCTTAAATCCGTTCCGTTTGAACACTCCAACCACATATCAAATGTGTCATTTAGACAAAACGGGGGTGATGTGGCATAGTGCGTGTATTACACCATTTTTCGGAGCGTGAGAGATCCGATTTTTCTTTTTAAAATTTCTTTTCTCTTTCTTTTTCCTCCTATTCTTTCGCCCACCATGTCCATGTCACCACCTTCGTCCTCTCTCTCCCTCCACCAGTCCACCACCATCACCTTATTGTTATAGTTTTCACCAGCTATGTCGGATTGCCGCTGTGACAATTCATCAAACAGTTTGTGCGCATAATGTAGTTACTGCCAATGTCTGCAGTCATAGCAGTGAAACGCCCTCCCAAATTTTCAGTGGGAATTATGCTTTAAAAGACAAGAACATCTTCATTATAATTCAGTCGTAAAAGATAAAGTTTTTCCGTCATTCGCACTCAGATAAAACTATAGAGGAGATGGAGAAAAATCAAGGGAGAGAAGACAAGATGAGAAAAACGAGTAGAAGAGAGAACATAACGCCTACCTGGTCGACGGCGAGTTGGTGGAGGAGGTCGTGATCACCAGTGAATCATTTTTGGTCAAAGATTTCAAACAATTATTAAAAGAAAGGATTTTCAACAAAAAAAAAATTGACATTGATCTGAGTTTTCATTGATTGCTCTCGATTGAAACAAAGAGGATGATGAAGTTTACCCATTTGTTATTAGGTATTGAATTTAGTAAATCAATTTACTGCGGCATCTGATGAGGTTAATCATCAATGAAAAGAGAAATTGTTAGTTGGTTTCTAAGTCTAGTGCTTGTTCTTAATGTTGCAGAAGAATGGTGGCAGAGGTGAGAGTGGATAAGATGACATCCGTGGTCCTTCGTTCATTCTCTTTTGGCAGGAAGGGGGGGGGGGGGGATGGGGGTCGGTCATCGAGGAAGATGACTAAAGGATGGGGTTCTTATTTCTCTTTTATATTTTTTTCAAAAGCTTTTTTAAAAATTTACGTGTCCCTATCTTATTTGTCACTCTGGTGTTCGAATTACTTGTATGCTTTATGTTTGATTGCTTATCAATTTTGTGTCTAAATGGCACATTTGAAATGTGGTTAGAGTGTTAAATGAAACAGACTTAAGATAGAGTGTCTAGGTGAAAAATATGGATAACTTTAAGGGGCTGCGATGTATTCTGCCTTTTAATTATGAAAATGGTGGAATTAAAGATTATGTTTCATATATGGTCCTAATTATTTAAAATAATCGTGTTTTCTAAAAGGGTTCCGCATGCATCTATTAGGCATATAGATGTGTATTCTTATGCGAGTTGGTCCACACGAATTGTATAGTATGCCAAGTACCATCACGTGATTTTGGATCGTGACAATCACTGACTATTGAATATTATTTTAGTTGCTTGGTCTCACGAAAATCTTGAAATATCTATGTCTTGAGAAGTATAATTCCCTATTGAATCATAATGTAAAAGCATAACAATGCATTAGCCAGTGAAATGATAATCAGCTTTTGAGGTTACAAGATGGGTTTAACTCTTTACAGTTTGGGAAACTTAACTCTAATTACTGAATTGTCACCAATTATAATGTCGAAGTTCTCTTGATATAGAAATAAATGTAAGTATTAATCCAATATCTCCAAAGATAAATATAATATAGCCATATAAAATGAAAAAAGAGTATCAAATGCACATACATGGTATAAAAATGCTCAGACATTGGTAAGAGGAGCATTTTATTTCTATAACAATTGGTTGGAATGATCTGTGACAACATCAAGCCAATGTTGAACCACATTCAAATCGCGATCATGGACGTGACCAGCGAGGCAATTGCTTGATTCAATTACACACCACAAGATCACCATTAAGATATCAGTAGCATATAGTTAGGTTTTACCATTTTAATTGGTATCATTTGACTCTTAAAGTACCGTAAAAGCGAATCTAAGATTTATATTTAATAGAATACAAGATTTTAATTTTAGTGAAAATGAGTTCAAATCTTAAATTCATACGATTTTCAAGATTTCTCACACATATATCTGTGATCTAAGTAGAAAAGTTGGGTTTGGTTAAACACACATCTACCGATATATATTCACCTCTGCTTATCACTAGCTATAGGAAAGAAATGAACACATCCCGGTGATGCTATTTTCGTGAATGCAGTGTTGCACTCTTATAGGGAAAAGAAAATGGGCTCTATTTCTGTGGAATTCGTACTGCATTCAATGATTATGTCCCGCTAGTTTTGTGATTCTCCTTTTCGCAACATCGTGCTTTTCAAGTTAACTGCTTATTGCTTTTTAATCAGGCCAATATCTAGCTAGATCAAATGTAATCCCAGTAGTTACTTTAGTTATTTTCTCGGTACACTAGAAATGGATTTCAAGCTAATTGTCCAAGACAATAACTAAGGCCAGTGAATGTAATACCTCAAATTAAGGTTTGTATAAGAATTAAGGTTTGTATGTAGGTCAATGTTTTAAGAAGCGGGAGCGGGAGCGTGAGGCGAGGCGAGGCGTTTTACTTGATATGAGGCGAGGCATAAGCCTCCTTACATGAGGCGTAAGTCCCACAACTCTTTAAATTTTTTAAGTTATAAATTAATAATATAGCATTATAACACACACACACTCACACACACACACACATATATATATATATATATATATATATATATATATATATATATATATATATATAATACATGTTTTTTTTTAAAATCATAGTAGAAAATAAAATACCTAGCATGTTTTACAAGTATAAATGCTGCAATACTGTTAAAGTTACTATGAAATATAAATCAACTATATCGTCGTAACTTTCAAACAATTAAAAATCATAATTTCTTAAAAAATATTATCAAACTGCATATTTCACCTCACTAAAAGTAAATAAATATTATCAATACTGTTTTAAAATATTACTCCTTGGTGATTAAATGAAAAATTACTTTTAAATAGCAAAGTAATAAATGTATAATAATTTTGAGAGACAAAGAAGAAATGTTCACCCTCACGATGTTCTTAATTAGTAAATATGCAACAGGGAACTTTACATAACTGTCCCAATTTAAAAAAATATAACAAATTCTTACCATGAAACCCAATATTACAGTTGTGGCAAAAAAATATTTATATTTGTAGCACACAGTTCCATTAAAATAGGAATATTAATTATTAATCCGTAAAGATAAGCAATTTGAATGGAAAGTCAATAATTCTTTGTACAAAAATCATGCATTTTTTCTCTTTATCTATTAGCGTTCCTTCTTTTTCTTCAACTTCTTAATTTTGTTTTCTGTCGAAACCAATATATTTTCTAAATTTGTTCCATTCGTTTTCTTTTTAATTATCTTTCTTATCCTTCTTTCTTCCTTTCTTAACATAAAGATCTTACTTCGATAATAATATATGTTAATATATACAAAACGTATATATAAAAAATATACATTGAATTAACACATATAAAATATACATAAAAAAATACATTTTCAATTAAGATGACACTTATACATGTGAAATATACATAAAAATATATATCTTAAATTTAATTAAGATGGCATATAAATATACATAAAAAATACATCCTGAATTAAAACGGCATTTGACATATAAAATATATATGAAGTGTACATTAAAAATACATCTTAACATAAGATGGCACTTCACAAATAACTATACAAAAATTATATACATAAAAATACATTTTGAATTAAAGTGTTACTTGATATACAAAGTATAAAAGACGTATAAATCAATATATTTTGAATTTAGGTGGCATTCACATATGTATCAGATTTTAAAAAATGGAGTGAAGAAGATGAATGTTGGAAAGGGAGAATTGAGATGGACAAAAAAAGTACTTCCTGTGATTAGTGAGTCAATTAACTTATTAAATATTGAGCTTAATTTTTATAATATGCTAATAATAAAAAAATGTGCTCTTTATTAAATAAGCAATAAGTGATGCTATTTTTTAAAATAATAATTAAAAAAAGGATCAAAGGTGTAAAAAAGTTCTATGTAGATACTATAATTCATTATTTGAGTTATTCACAATTTTTAATGTAAAAGAATTTTGAGAGTCGCTAATTAGTGAATTTGAAATACAAGGGACTATTGGGCGAGCGCCTGGCGTTCCATAGTGCAGAAAAATCTTCTAATTCCACAAGATCCAATATTAGCTCACTGTCCTTTCAGCTTAATTTAAACAACAAGATGAAGGACAAAGGTGTGTCCATTATGATGACATAAATCTTAGTAGATCTTTCTATTGTAAAAACACCAGATTCCCTATTGGTAACACCACAATTTCTGGCTTTTAATCAAGGTCACGGGAAAGAAGCCCATAAGAGTTGGATGCTGGAGATTAATCAGAAAATGCTTTGGGATGCCGCATTTAAGGCGGTTTCAAATGGGTCTAAGGCGGTTTTTTTGGGGTCAATGTGGCGACCCGAATCAGGTACAAGACACAATTTTTGTTGTAAACAATAATATACTTACTTGTTTTGTCATTCTTACTTTCTCTTTGGTTAGTTACTTGTTTGTAATGTACAAACTATTTAGTTAGTGCAAAAGCAGGGAATTTGAACTTTATGAGTTTGTGTTTGAAGTTCTATCACAGACTAATTCATTTACTGAGTTTGAAATATATTATTGTACTCATTTAGTGGGTTTTTTACCGCATTTACAGAGGTTGAGCCAAAACTGTTGAGTTCGGATGAATCCGTATCTTGTACACTGCATCCGCCCCTAAGTTACTGTTAATCTTCGCTTTCCTTTCTTTTGAGCTGGCTTGTTTTACGTAGTAACCTAATTATCTTTATTCTTGGATATGATAATTTTTCTTTTACGTACTTGTATGATTAGTTTATTCTTAGCGGATGCTATGAAAGCCAAAATGTGATGCCATTTGCCTAAAGGAAAAGAATATGATGTTGATCTCACCCTGTCGTTCTGCAGTTGACAACACTTCTGAATATAAATTAGTTGTATGATTGATCCCATCTTTATGGATTTCGTTTTTCATCGTTCTACATTTGAAGTTTTTGAGAATTGAAGTGGAAGGAGATTTGAGTTGCTATTAAGATTGTTCAACCAGATGAAATAATTTAGCGGAGTAACATTTATTGGAAGAAATACATGAAATGGAATCAAAATATTCAGTGGAAAAGTACCCTATCTCAAATTTACAATAATGGTGGCAAGTGTTGCATAAGACAAGCTCCTTTATATGAGACACTACTATCATGTTTTTGAAGTTTACCTGTAAGGAGAGTTTCCCCCTTGCAATTTTACCAGAGAATAATATGAGCCATTTTTTCCTATAGAAAGTAGATCTGAATGCGAGCCTTGCTCTGCAACTATTCCATCCTTGATGACAGCAATAGAAGTAGCTTTCTGTATAGTGGACAGGCGGTGAGCCACAACAATGCATGTTCGACCAACCATCATCTTCTCTAGTGCTTCTTGGATTGCGCTTTCAGATACAGTGTCAAGAGCACTAGTTGCTTCATCTAACAGCAGGATTTTTGGGTTCTTGAGTATTGCTCGGGCAATGGCTATTCTTTGTTTCTGACCTCCTGATAGCTGCACTCCCCTTTGTCCACATTGAGTTTCATATCCATCATTCATCCCACTGATCACAAAAGTAAGCGAATTAATGGTAAGTTTATAGTTTGTGCAATAGCTTTGTTTAGCAAATGTCCTTTGATATTTGAAATTTGTTATGCAGCTGAAAGAACTTCAAAACTTCAAATAAATTTGTGATGATATGGATAGCTGACCTTATAAACTCATGAGCATTAGCAAGCACTGCTGCCTTTCTTATCTCAGATTCCTTGGCGTTCTCTTTTCCATAGGCAATGTTCTCATAGATAGTTCCTGCAAAGAGAGTTGGTTCCTGGCTAACTAATGCAATACTTTTCCTCAGCGATCTCAAGTTGTAGTCTTTTATATCCTTTTCGTCGATATAGACTGATCCTTTATCTGAATCATAAAATCTTTCAATAAGCCCAATTATAGTTGATTTTCCACAACCACTTTGTCCAACTAATGCTACTGTTGTTCCTGCACTTATCTCGAGGCTTAATCCTCTAAAAATCAGCTGGTCTGGTCTTGATGGGTAAGCAAAGAATACTCTTTTCAGCTCCACATGTCCCCTTATTTGTGTTCTCATTGCATCTATTGCTGACGAATGATCTGGATTAATCTCGGTGTTTCTATCGAGGATTGCAAAGACTGAACCCACGGCGTTATTTCCCCTAGATATATCTTTTGTCATGCTTCCTGCCTCAGCAATTGTATACGCAGTGAAAAGCAGTGCTAGAAATGCTTGAAAAAGTTTCTCAGGGGATATTTCCCCTTGTGACAATAGCTTCCCACCATACCAGTATGCTAAAGCTGTAGAAGCTGCAGCTAGGAATTGAGAGCTACACAGACCTACACCGGCGTACCAAGATTGTCGGATGCTTTCCTTCCTAGGACCTTCTAATGTGGCTTTAAAGAGCCCTACTATCCTTCTCTGAGATGAGAAAGCAGTTATAGTTCTATGATTAATAACAGCTTCACTTGCTAATTGGCTTCCTTCCCTTTGAGCTTTCTGTGCTTTACCAGACATACTTTTCATCAGAACACTTCTCCCGTAAAAGCTTCCAATGAGCAAGGGTTGAGCTGCCATCATCACTAGGGCCAGCTTCCATGTTAGGAAAAGTCCTAATGTATAAGCAAATGTAGCAGCAAAGAATGCTTGAGCTAGCAGTGACATGCGGTCTCCCACAAGGGAACGAACCATGTTTGCTTCAGTTGATAGCCGGGCACATATGGCTGCACTCATGTTCTCATCTTGATCAAACCATCCTATCTCAAAGGTCATGAGTTTAGCAAGCAGCTTCTCCCTTATCCTTCTGGTTAGCTTTTCTCCCATGACAGCAAAATTATAGTGTTGGAGAAGATTTGTGAAGAAGTTGAAAACAGCAAGACCGGTGAATACAAAAGAATAGACCCTTGCGTGGGATTGGATGGAGGATTTATCAGTCCGGAAATAAACAGATATAACTGCCCCAACACAGTAGGCATTTATTGGCTGAACAGCTCCCGAACCTATCGCTCCTATGCATCCAAGCAAGGCTCTGCCCCACTCGGGAGCATTCATTTGCAGTAACCGCAATTGTGAAGGTGCTCGATAAACCTCTTTTGTGAAATGGCTATCATCACTTTCATAGGATTCTTCAAACTGAACGGAGTAAGGAGCTGAGAATGGTGCACTTCGGGAAAATGCTGGGCTAAACGGGTACATAACAGGTGTAGCGGCTGCACTGGAGATCATGTTGAATGGACTTTGTGGGGTAGTACCCTTTCGATAGCTACTTCTTCCTCCAGTCTTTTGGCTAGGGGTATTGGCGACGTCGTTTAATGTGGCTAGTTGCTGCAACTGCACCATTTTGTAGTACTCTCCACCTTCCCCATCAGTCATTTGCATTAGCTCTTCATGTGTCCCGGACTCGATTACTCTCCCTTGTTGAAGAACCACTATCCTATTTGCCATTCTAATGGTGGATAGGCGGTGAGCTATGACGATTGCAGTTCTTCCCATAGACGCATGATCGAGGGCTTCTTGTACCACTCTTTCAGACTCTGAATCAAGTGCACTTGTTGCTTCATCAAGCAGCAGGACTTTTGGGTCTCTTATCAAAGCTCTCGCTATGGCTATTCGCTGCTTTTGTCCTCCAGATAACTGCAGCCCAAATTGACCAACCTGCAATATTTGAAGGGGTCAATTTCAACTATACGATAGAGTGATAAACCACAGGAAGACTTCAGTAAGGATGCGCTTTTCTGTTTTCTGCAGGTGAGAAAACAAGGTACACTATTAGGATAACCATCACTAAGATTCTTTTGGTCGTGGTTAAGTATTTTGTCCTTCAAATTTGCAGATCTATATAGAGATAAAAAGCAAGATCAATTATTGGAGCAAGGCTCTGGTACCTGAGTTTCATATGCATCTGGTAACTTGATAATAAAGTCATGAGCATTTGCAGCTTTAGCTGCCTTCTCCACTTCTTCCATGGTTGTTCCCTCCTTTCCAAATAATATGTTCTCTTTTATGGTTGTTGCAAAGAGGATCGGTTCTTGATTAACCAAACCCATTTGGGACCTCAGCCATTTAAGATGGAGTTTCTTTATCTTGTGTCCATCCAAGGAAATATCACCTTCAATGGGGTCATAGAATCTTTGAAGCAACGAAATTATGGTGGATTTCCCAGAACCACTACCCCCAACAAGTCCTGTAGTTTTTCCAGGCGAAATTCTAAGATTCAGGCCTTGCAAGATAGGCGTATCGGGCCTTGAGGGGTAATTGAAGTACACACCATTGAATTCAATTTCTCCTCTTACATATGACAATGCTTTCCCCTTCTTATCTTCAGTGTCAATTGCTGGATGTCTATCAATCATCTCTGTTATCCGAATAGCAGCAGACTTTGCCTCTGTGATTGCTGTAAGATTTGGAAGAGCGGACAAAATATTTCTGCAAGAATGTAGCAGTTTAATTAACATCATTTCCAGCAACATATAGAGACTAAAAGCATTATAATTAAGGTAAGAAAACTTACAATCCTCCCATAAGAACATTGAAACCTGCTACAAATACATCACCACCTTTCTCTCCATGTTTGCTGACTAGAATCGATCCAAGCCATGCCTGAAAAGCCCAGCTAATATAAACCATTCCCAAGCTTCCCAGCAACAGCCCTCTAGCAAAGCCTTGCTTGATTCCTAATTCCATAACTTTCTGCAGCGATTGACTGAACTTATCGAGAGTTTGGTTCTCAGCTACATAAGAATATAGTGTTCTTATAGAAGAGATAGCTTGTTCTGCTATTCCTCCAGCAACTCCATAGGACTCTATCATCTGCATTCCCACGTTCATCATCATTGTCCCAAATCCAAGTCCTGGGATGATGAACATTAAGGTGAATGGTATCGCGGCCAATGTGATCTTCCATGATAACACAAACGCAAAGATGTGGCAGAACAAGAAGGATGACATGTAAGCCAGGCAATCAGGTATCTGCATCGAAGCACAATCCACCATATATTATGCAATGGCATGAACTAATGATATGTAAGCAACACAACAACCAGTTTCAATTCCCACTTCTATATGTTATGAAATTTGTAAGATCAAGGGAAGAAGCGCGGGTGGCATGGACTAGAAGGAGTTTGAGTTCTATGCTAACCTAAATTACTAGCAAGTAACTTGCTATACCAAAGATCACACTGATGATGTAGAGCAATACTTTATATATCTTAAATCCAATAGAGGATATACCTTCTCGCCTATGGTCACTTGAATCGTAGTTGAATCAGCTGAGACAGTTGAAATCACTTGATAAGTAGTGGAAGACTCAGCTGCCTGTGTGTCAAAAAATCCAACTTCCTGCCTCAGTACAGATTTTAGATACTCTAATCTCATACGAGATGTTTGTCTTTCAGCAGTTCTTGCCCAACATAATCCTTCTGCAAAAGTTTCAACTTATGTACATATGATCTTTGGTGATACAGTACAATCAAGATAAAGTAGAAATTCTCTATACATATGCACACCAGTTTAGAAAGTGATCAAGTGTTAAAGAGAGGGGCACTACTAGATGATTAGCCTTCACTTACCAACAAAAGCAGACAGTCCAACTCCAATTGCGACATAGAGTAGCCATAGAGAATACTGCAATAATATGAAAAGAAAACAGTTACCCAAAAAAGAAAAAAGAGGGAATATTATAAGGTTTTACTTCTTACTTCTAGTTGATATGCATGTTTAGAAGTGAATAGCACAGTTAATTACGAGGAAACTCAAGTTCATTATTGTCTCACCTTGTTCACGATATGCATAGAAACTGAACTACTTAGGTTTCCATAATCATTAATCACTTCACTAAGCACAAACATCATTAGAGGAATCTGCAGACCATCTCCCATACTTCCTAAAGTCCCGAAGAACATTAACAACTTGTCTGTTTTATCAGCAAATCTAAACATTCCTCCTTTATTATTCCCCATTATTTCTTATGGTTCCCTTCAAGAGGGTTCAGCACCTTTTAGAACACGCAATAAATGTACAATCCCTACACGTAAACTAGCTTTTATATATATATATATATATATATATATATATATATATATATATATATATATATATATATATATATATATACACTTTATACTTGGCTAGTTATGTTGCAGGCCGTAGGCGGATATTAGCCATTGGAAGTATGCGATAGTAGCCGGCTTGTAATTGGTTGTCAGCCTTAGCTTTACAATGTGTGTTGGTTTTATGAGACTTGACAATTCCGCCAGGACAATGATTGCTTCTCCTTGTTTTAATTTCACTTAGTGTGTGCTTGGTATGAACTATGAAGGAAAATATTATTCGAAATAATCTTTATTTCCTTTCACACTCTTTAAGAATTAGAGAGGTAGGAGGCTTTCCTTTGTTATAGAAATAATATATCAAATGCACTATTAAAGAAAAAAGAACTTTTCCCCCTTTTTAATGGAAAAATATTTTTTGGTGTTTATTTGCCAAGAAATGACTTATATTCTGAAAACTACTTTGTGTACCAAAAACGCAGTTGTATTTCTTTGATATTTATCATGATAGGTTAGAACTCTCAAAGTAAGGCTATGTTGAGTAAGATGCGTGGTTAGACGGTTAGACAAAGTGGTGTTAGATCCTGATAACAATGTTCCGGTGATTATTAAGAAGGAAGTAGGTTTTATATTTTAAAAGTGACTTGGATTCTTAGAAGTTAGAACTTGGCCACACTAATTAACGTATTGTTTTGACTCAAAATAATTCTCGAAACGTCATTTGTAATAAAATTATATCTAGGATCACTGTCCGTCACTGTCAATATATATATATGTATATTACACATATATTGACAATATATATGTAATTATATGACTTCATCTTTGCCCAATTGAGATGCGATCTTAGAATGTCGCCAATTGTTTTTTATGACGACTCAGCTGGCCAATTTTAGATCGCTTCTTGTTGGGTATGGCAGAAAACAAAAGATGCTGGAATTAAAGAGTACTAACTTGTACTTGTCAGCTACTCCCTCCCTCTAACAAAAGGTCTTGTATTTTTGGTCAGTCCCAAACTCCCAATTGTCCAAACTTCTCTTTAAAAAGAAGTTTTATACATTCCACTGTCAATATAACATTTCTTCTATTCTAGTTTTTAACATTTTTTAGTTCTACTTTATATATGACAGTGGTTTTATTTTGAGACGTCCAAACAAGGAGTATACAACAAATAATTTAACAGATTAAAATTTAATCTTTGTTATGAGTTTTTTTACGAGTCATTTACTTAAATGTCATCTAAGACATGGAAATAATATAATAAAATCACTTTTGTTATGAAATAAAAGCAATTTAGTAAAACATGAACAAGAAATGGAGATAGAGAGAAGGAAGAGATTTTATTTCTCCTTCAATTGTGTGTTCTTTCCATCTATTACAATGCCTTTATATAGGCATGAAAAATGAAGAAATATTTCATTGAATATGTCATTAAGCATTTGAGAGGAAGATCATGGAGGAAGATAGATATCCACCATAATTTCTTATAACACTCCCCCTTGGATGTCTATACATAATGTACCTCGTTAAAACCTTATTAGAAAAAAAATCCTAGTGAAGGAAAAAGAGTACACATGTTTAGAAATACGCTATTTGGGTTGCCTCATTAAAAACCTTGCAAGGAAAACCCAGTGGGACAAAACCTTATAAGAAAAAAAGAGTACACTGCGTATTAACTCCCCCTGATGAGAGCATCAATTCACATCCTTGAGCCTTTGCATCCCAATCTTGTACACTAGTTTCTTGAAGGTTGACGTCGGTAGAGATTTGGTGAACAAATCAGCCATATTATCACTTGAACGGATCTGTTGCACATTGATATTACCATTCTTTTGAAGATCATGTGTGAAAAAAAATAACTTTGGTGAAATGTGCTTTGTCATATCTCCTTTAATGAATCCTCCATTCAATTGAGCTATGCATGTTGCATTGTCTTCATACAAAATTGTGGGTAGTTTGTCACACTTCGAACCACATTTGTCTCGAATAAGGTGTATTATAGACCTCAACCACACACATTCTCGACTTGCTTCATGAATAGCAATTATTTCAGCATGATTAGATGAAGTAGCCACGATTGATTGCTTAGTCGATCGCCAAGATATGACAGTGCCTCCACATGTAAAAGCATAGCCTGTTTGAGATCGAGCCTTGTGTGGGTCAGATAAATATCCAACATCGGCATAACCAACAAGATCGAGACTGCAATCGTTGCCACAAAATAAGCCCATATCAGTAGTCCCTTTTAGATACCGCAATATGTGTTTAATTCCATTCCAATGTCTCATTGTAAGAGCAGAGCTATATCTTGCTAAGACATTAACTGAAAAAGTTATGTCAGGCCTTGTGGTGTTAGCAAGATACATTAGTGCACCAATTGCACTAAGATATGATACTTCAGGACCAAGAGGTTCTTCATTCTTTTCTTGAGGTTGGAACGGGTCCTTATTCACATCAAGTGATCGAACAATCATCGGAGTCCTTAATGGATGTACTCCATCCATGTAAAACCGTTTCAATACCTTTTCTATGTAGGCAGATTGATGAACAAAAGTCATGTTTGCCAAATGTTCAATTTGCAAACCAAGACATAATTTTGTCTTTCCGAGATCTTTCATCTCGAATTCCTTCTTTAAATAATTAATTGCCTTTTGGAGTTATGTAGGAGTTCTAATAAGTTTTATGTCATCAACATATACAACAAGTACAACAAACTCCGATGTTGTTTTCTTTATAAAAACACAAGGACAAATGGCATCATTTATATAGCATTCCTTTAATAAATACTCATTAAGGCGGTTATACCATATTCTTCTTGATTGGTTTAGACCATACAAAGATCTTTGCAATTTGATTGAAAACATTTTCGGGACTTTTGAATTATGTGCGTCGGGCATTTTAAATCCCTCAAAAAATTTCATGTATATCTCGTTATCAAGTGAGCCATAAAGGTAGGCTGTAACCACATCCATTAAATGCATGTCAGGCTTTTCATGGACAACAAAACTAATGAGATAACGGAATGTTATAGCATCAATAGCAGGAGAATATGTTTCTTCATAATCGACACCAGGCCTTTGTGAAAATCTTTGTGCAACAAGGCGTGACTTATATTTTTGTATCTCATTTTTCTCATTCCTTTTACGTAGGAAGACCCATTTATAGCCAACAGGTTTAACATTGTTAGGTGTTTGGACTACAAACCTAAAAATTTCACGTTTCGCAAGTGAATCCAACTTAGATTGGATTGCTTCTTGCCATTTTGTCCAATCACGTTTTTGTCGACATTCTCCAACAGATTGAGGTTCAAGATCCTCATTATCTTGCATAATGCTAGATGCAACATTGTATGCAAAGACATAATCTACCATTATATTCAATCGATTCAAATCCGTCTCAATACCGATTGGGTTTATTGATAGTTCCTTATTTCTTGAGTCTCAGTCTCAGTGATTTCCTCATGAATCTCAGGATTTGTTAAATCATCGGTTTCTTTATGAGACTCATTCGTAGTGTCATCTTGATAATTTATTTTTCTTTTTCTAGGATTTCGATCCTTAGAACCCAATGGTCTGCCACGCTTTAAGCGTGCTTTTGACTCATTAGCTATGACACTAGAAGATTGTCCAACAGGGATATCAATACGGATTGGAACATTTTCTGCAGGGATATGTGATTTCGTTATCCTTTTCAGATCCGTAAATGCGTTTGGCATTTGATTTGCTATTTTCTGCAAATGGATAATCTTTTGCACCTCTTTTTCATAAATAGAGGCATGTGGATCAAGATGAGACAATGATGAATTTTTTCACAAAATTTCTCGTTTGATTTCACCAATTTCTCTCCCTAATTTTGGTAAAAAAGGCCTCATCGAATCGACAATCTGCAAATCGAGCAGTGAATAAATCTCCCGTTAATGTTTCGAGGTAGCGAATAATGGAGGGCGATTCAAACCCAACATATATTCCTAATCATCTTTGGGGACCCATCTTGGTGCGATAAGGCTGTGCTACAGGCACATATACTGCGCACCCAAATTTTTTTAAATGGGATATATTAGGTTCATGACCCAAAACTAATTGCAATGGGGAATATTTATGATAATTTATCGGTCTAAGACGAACTAGCATTGCAGCATGTAAAATGGCATAACCCCAAACATAAATGGGTAATCTCGTTTTCATGAGTAACGATCTTGCTATCAACTGCAGACAATTAATCAAAGACTCTGCGATGCCATTTTGAGTGTGAACATGAGCTACAAGATGTTCCACTCTTATCCCAATTGATAAGCAATGATCATTAAATGCTTGGTGTTACACCTCTTTTTTCCCGAGGGGATATGAGAATTTTTCTAATTAAAGTGATATTAATCGAAAGGGGGTTATTTATTTAATCAGAGTCGCCACTTGGAATAATTTATGGTGTCCCAAGTCACCGGTTCATTTTAAATCCCAAATCGAGGAAATTTTGACTCTTATTTATGGTTTGCGAACACAGAAGACCGGGTAAGGAATTCTATTAACCCGGGAGAAGGTGTGAGGCACTCCCGGATTCCGTAGTTTTAGCACGGTCGCTCAACTATTAATAATTGGCCTAATTATCTGATTTAATACATATTTGAGACCTATTGTACATTTTACCTTTTAAAACCGCTTTTAGTATTTATGAAATTTGTTTGAACACGTCGCGATGTCGCGCACTTGTTTACTTTTGTACACATTGCGAATCACGTCACGTGAACCGTACCCACGATCTACAACATATTTATTTTTATTATTATTTGAAGTTATGGTCGGGTCACATGAAATGCGCATCCGAATTGGGGATTATGTATCAGGACTATGCCACGAGAACCGTACCCATAGCCGTGATGATTTATTTAATTAACGCTAGCCTATACTAATGCTTCCTCCACGATATCCGTCATGGCCTCCAACTACATGTACTACGGGGTATACCCTGGATAAAATATGTACAAATTCTTCGAGGCATTCCCGAGATGATAATAAACTTAGGGGGACAACCTCTTGCCTCGATACTAAAATAGAAACTCCTAAAAGTTTGCATAATGAACGTACAGCCTAGCATGCTACTAGCAATCCAAGCAAAACAAGTAACACAATTAACATGATAATTTCAATTTTCATTCTTGGTGTCCAACTCCACTGCTCAATAGAATAAAATAAGCAACAAAGCTAATTCTTGATTCTTTTAATTCTAGACTAAATAATACCAAGTCAGATCATATTTACCCAACCATTAGACATATTTATCCAAGTCTACTTCACATTTATAAAGCTAACTCCCTTGATTAAAAACACTATTTCAATCCAATTTGAACCTATAAAGGTTCCGTCTCAACTTTCATTAAACCAACTCAATAACATTAATTGAAAACTATATGCTGATTAAATATAAAAGCAAAACAAATTCAAGTAATAGAGTACCAATCAAAACAAATAATAGGAAGATAGATAGTATAACATGAGTGAAAAGGAAAAGTGAATCTTCAAGTAGCAAAAATTCCTCTCTGAATATTGAGTTAGTACAGAACCTCCGCCTAAACTCATCTAGCAACAACGAAACACGAACTAAACCACGAACGGACCTCGACGGTGGCCGGAAGTTTGCCGGAAAACTCGAACTAAACCAAAACGACGAAGCTGAACTCCGGCTGATTTTGAGGTTGTTTTCGGCTATTTTTGAGCTAGGTTTTGGACTGAAACAATGGTATTTTGGAGGTTGTTTGGCTGGAATATTGATGTGAAAACACGGGATGTTTAAGGGTGCTAAAAGGGACGGTACTACAACTGCGTTTTCATGACTTTTTGGTGCTGAAGTACTGCGCTTCTTGGAGTTTTTGGATAGAAATTTTGCTGAGTTTTGGAGGTTGTTTTAGGGTGGTTGTTGGCTGGTTGATTGTGCTAAGGAATGTGCTTGATGCTGGGAGTGGAGAAGGAAGGGAGCAGTTGCTTCTTTCTTATCAAAACCAAGGTCACGATGGGGATCCTCTCCTTCTCTTTTGGAGGTGCGGCCGTGAGGTCCCTTCAATGAGAGTGAGCTCTTTTTGTAGGGAGTAGGAATTAGGTTAGGTCAAATAGGGAGTGGGTATGGGCTTGAGCGAGTTGGGCTCAGATTTGGGCCTTTAGTGGCCAAGTTTGTGCTCAAAATTTGGGATTTCAGCTCTTAAAGTCCATCAATTAAGAAACTTAACAATTTTAATATATACTATTAAATATAAAATTAATTCCATTTAATTAAGGCAAACTATATGAAACTATTTTTTGTATTTTTCAATTTTTGTGCTTTAAAACTAGAATTAAAATAAATAATAAAGTGAAATCCTATAGAAATAAACTTAAATATATTTTTAAAAAATACTAAGACTATTAAAGATAATTCTAATGTGCGGGTCAGAAATTACGTGTTTACAACTGCCTCTCTTTACTTGGAAACACGAAGTATTTTTGAGCAAAGAAATAAGTAAGCGACGTAATTGATTTCTAACCCGACACTTATTCAAAAGAAAAGAAAGATGGATAGAAGATTGTGACCGAGCCCTTGTATCTGAGCTGCCTACATATCCTCTGCTATAAAGGAATCAGGCCACGTATAGTTCAGAAATGAATGAAGTGATGGAGTGTATGGAGAGGATGAAAGAGTCGAGTGAGGTACCGTTCTGTTGAGGTTCCGGTCCGCGGTCCTGTTATTACATCAAAATCAAAAATGAAAAAGATTAACTAAGCATGCCAGCTATGAGTTACAAGATTCCTATCGTAAGTCTTTTGAAACTTGATCTTGATTCTTGACTGGTTGTTCAAGCAGACTCTGATCTGAACCTTGATGCTTGCTAGCTGCATGTGTTAGTTCATTCTTCTAAGGCTTCTTCTGATCAAAACAGGAAATAGCTCGTGACTTGAGTCATGTCTGGAGCAGCCCACATCTTTTTATCTACTTCTGTATTTTGGATTCACTTCTTTTTTTTCTTTTATTCTGAATTGAGGCTTCTTATTTTGGTCATCTCGAACCCTGTGCCTCGAGGTAAAACCTGCTCAGACACCAAAACAAACAAACGAACGAAATTTTTCTGCCCCAGTTTTCAATAGAAAAATTTTGTGAGTTATTGTAATAAAATTCTAAACTACTTCTTTATTGAAAGTAATAAAAGGTCGGGAATGGTGTACCCTTGAAAAACAGGGACTGAGGAATGGAAACCTTATGTCAAAATAAAATCAACTGGGAGTGGAGACCCTATGTTGGAAAAATGACTAGGTTGAAAAGGAGACTAGGGAGTAGAGACCCTATGTCTAAAATAAAATCAACTATCGAGTGGAGACCCTATATCTAAAATAAAATCAACTAGGGAGTGAAGACCCTATGTTGAAAAAATGAACGCTAAAACGAACCAAGAAGGATTTTGTTTTCTTTTTGAAAAAATCAATGTCATAATTTTTTTTTTTGTTGAGAAAATCATTCTTTTAAACATATTACCCCAACGCTTATTTTCTGAGGGCAAGAACAAATGACATATATATATTTTTTTATAAATCCAGTTTTTTTTCTTCTAATTATCCTAGGAGAAAATTCATCAGACTAGGTTTACCTTAGGAGAAAGATTCATCAGACCAAGACTTTGTATCCTAGGAGAAAGTTCATCAGACTAGTTTTTTTTTGTTTGTTTTGTTATCTTACGAGAAAGATTCATCAGACTTAGACTTTGATCCGAGGAGAAAGTTCATCAGACTAAGACTTCCCTTTTTTTTCTTCTTTTTTTTATATCCTAGGAGAAAATTTATCAGACAAGGTATTATCTTAGGAGAAAGATTCATCAGACTAAGATTTCTATCCTAGGAGAAAGATTTATCAGACTAGGTTTTCTTATCTTAGGAGAAAATTCATCAGACTAAAACTTCGATCCTAGGAGAAAGTTCATCACACTAAGATTTTGATCCTAGAAGAAAGTTCATCAGACTAAGACTTCCTCCACGATATCCGTCATGGCCTCCAACTACATGTACTACAGGGTATACCCTGGATAAAATATGTACAAATTCTTCAAGGTTTTGGACTGAAACAATGGTATTTTGGAGGTTGTTTGGCTGAAATATTGGTGTGAAAACATGGGATGTTTAAGGGTGCTAAAAGGGACGGTGCTACAACTGCATTTTCATGACTTTTTGGTGCTGAAGTACTGCGCTTCTTGGAGTTTTTGGATGGAAATTTTGCTGAGTTTTGGAGGTTGTTTTGGGGTGGTTATTGGCTGGTTGATTGTGCTAAGGAATGTGCTTGATGCTTGGAGTGGAGAAGGAAGGGAGCAGTTGCTTCTTTCTTATCAAAACCAAGGTCACGATGGAGATCCTCTCCTTCTCTTTTGGAGGTGCGGCCGTGAGGTCCCTTCAATGAGAGTGAGCTCTTTTTGTAGGGAGTAGGAATTAGGTTAGGTCAAATGGGGAGTGGGTATGGGCTTGAGCGAGTTGGGCTCAGATTTGGGCCTTTAGTGGCCAAGTTTGTGCTCAAAATTTGGGATTTCTAACTCTTAAAGTCCATCAATTAAGAAACTTAATAATTTTAATATATACTATTAAATATAAAATTAATTCCATTTAATTAAGGCAAACTATATGAAACTATTTTTTGTATTTTTTATTTTTTGTGCTTTAAAACTAGAATTAAAATTAATAATAAAGTGAAATCCTATAGAAATAAACTTAAATAAATATTCTAAAAATACTAAGACTATTAAAGATAATTCTAATGTGCGGGTTAGAAATTACGTGTTTACACTTGGGATTAAAACTCAGCAGCATTATCAAGTCGAATAGACTGTTGCTGCGTTCGCAGGCTTCGGAGTCACCTTCCAGTTTTTGTTTTGCACTATTTATTCTTATTTCTGGACAGTTGTATTTAGAAGTTTTCTAGCAAACACTCTGTAGAGCTTATGACTTGTACTACCGGTTTTGGGAATTTTTAAGAGATTCTATTTAAATAATGTTGTTGTTTTAATTATTGTTAGGCTTACCTAGTCCCTAAGACTAGGTGCCATCACGATACCCAACGGAGGAAAAATTGGGTCGTGACAAGTTGGTATCAGAGCTCTAGGTTCATAGGTGCTACGAGTCATAAGCGAGTTCAGTAGAGTCTTGCGGATCGGTACGGAGACGTCTGTACTTATCTTCGAGAGGCTACAAAACTATTAGGACAATTGCATTTCTTTCATTCCTATTGTGCGAGTTTATTGATCTCGGAGTTTGAACTTTTATCATTCCATTCTCTCACAGATGGTGAGGACATGAGCTGCAGTTATCGACGACGTTGCTCCAGGAGCAGGTATCCCTAGGGGCAGAGGCAGAGGTCGACGAGGAGTACGTGTCGCAGCTAAAGCACCTACTAGAGCAGCAGTTGAGGACCCACCAGTAGTTCCAGTTGGGGAGCAGGTACCGGAGGCGCATGTTGTTACCCCCGGACTTCAGGAGACCTTAGCACAATTCCTGAGTATGTTTGGTGCATTGGCTCATGCGGGGTTGATTCCGGTTGCACCAGCTACTTCACATACCGGGGGAGGAACCTAGACTACCGCAGCCCACACCCCAGAGCAGCGAGTTCATGTTGGGCAGGTTTCAGGTGTCGTGGAGACACAGCCTGTGGTTCCAGTTCAGCCCGTGGTCAGGGCAACAACATATGAGGAAGAGCAGCTTAAACTTGCAAGGTTCAAGAAATATGACCCTCCTACATTTAGTGGTTTGGCTTCAGAGAATGCACAAGGTTTTCTGGAGGAGTATCACCGCGTTCTCCGTACTATGGGTATTGTGGAGACGAGCGGGGTTGCTTTTACTACGTTCCAGCTCAGGGGAGCGGTTTACCAGTGGTGGCGGGCATATGAGTTGGGTAGCCCAGCCGAGTTAGCTTCACTTACATGGGTTTAGTTTTCAGAGATGTTAATGAGAGAGTTTGTACCTCAGTCCCTTCAAGATGCATGGCGCGCGGAGTTTGAGCAACTGCGCCAGGGCACTATGTCAGTGTCAGAGTATGCCGTGAGATTCAGTGATTTGGCTAGGCATGCACCTGCTTTGGTCGCCACAGTTAGATAGCGTGTCCGAAGATTCATTGAGGAACTCAGACATGATATTCAGTTCAGCATGGCTCGGGAGTTAGAGTCAGATGTTTCGTTTCAGCAGGCGGTAGGGATCGCTCGCCGAGTAGAGGGCATGTAGGACCAGGAGAGAGGAGATAGGCGAGGCCACGAGAGAGAGTACAGGCGAGATCAGGAGAGAGAGGACAGGGAGGTGAGGAGGCCTCGTAGATCGGAGAGATCTACTGGTCCTTATTTTGGAGGCAGGGTACGACATGGTAGAGGTTTTGTGGGTCAGTCAGTTCAGTTTGCACTTCAGGCTTCACACAATGCTTCAGGTGCTCATGGGTCTCAGAGTACCCGTACTGCACAGTTCCCATAACCACGTCAGCAGAGAGGTTGCTTCGAGTGTGGAGATACCAACCACAGGGTGAGAGATTGTCCTAGACTCCAGACAGGTATGTCACAGCGGAGTATTCAGTCGAGTAGAGGGCGCCCAAGAGGGGAAGGCCCGACCCGTTGATGTGTTTCGTATAGTAGGCTTGAGTCCACTGTGCCAGATGATGTCATATAGGTATGCTTTTGATTTGTTACCAAGGGGCACCATTCGTATTTTGATTCGGTTCTGCTTATCGGGGCGGGTTCCCCTATTTGTTGTCCCACCTATGGGTGAGTTCATGACTTAGTATTATGTTTAGATGTTTACCCCGTTGGGAGTTTCTATGAGTGATAGCCGTGTCTATCATTTATTTCTATTAATTATTGAAAGTTACGAGACTATAAGTGAATTCACGTTGTCCATTATGGTAGGTTTGATATGATTCCTCAGTAAATTTGGTTATAATTTGTGATTTGATACTCTACCGGGGTGAGAATTTAGCAAGTGTTTAGATTTTATTGGCAGAATTGAGTTAGTGGAAGATTTCTATTGCTATGATGTGTATTCGACTTGTGATTCAGAGTTGAGGGAGAAACCCTCGCGATTCCAAGTGATTTGATATATTTGAGCTGGGCTGCGTGCCGCGGTGGAAGGTTATACCAGGATGAGATCCTTATGATTTGTTCATGTACTTTGATTTTTCCTTTTGAATTGATTCGTAGTATGATACTGTTAGAGAGTTGTGTCTGTCGGGCTTGTTTGATATTTCCCTTATGTGTTTCTCTTTACATATTCAGTCATTTTTATTCTGCGCTTCTCGAGTTTTAGCTTGCGGGGTGTGTGCCCGGTGGTGTTAGTTGTGACTTGTTGATTCGGGTGTATAGTTAAGAGGTCTTCGTGTTTTCTTGCATCGTTGTTAGTGTTGTGGAGGTTTGAACAGGGTTCTAACGGATACGACGCTAATTGCTGGTGATGGTTTTGATTACGGGCAGCTATTGTGATCAGAAATGTTATTATGGGCCTATGTGTGGTGTGTCTTGTTATGTGGTCGTACCTTGTGGGTGTAGGCATGAGTTGTTACAGCTGGTTGAGACTGATACCGGTTATGGATTTAGAATCGGGTCTTTTGAAGATAAATGAAAGGTGAGAATTTTGACTCTAAGGCTTATCGGTATTGGCAGAAATGATGAATTACAGTTGGGATGGTGTCGTCAAGCTTATGTGGATTGGGGTGACATGGAGTCGCCCGCGGGTGTATGTTGGATATGTACTTTCAGTGAATTCAAAAACTTCGAGGCGATTCTTAGCACGTTCGAGGACGAATGTTTGTTTAAGAGGGGAAGGATGTAAAGACCCGGCCGGTCGTTTTGAGAACTTAAGTCTCGTTCGGAGGCATAAGACCCTGAGCATCGTCATATTTTTGTGTATTGACTTGCGTGCGTGGTTGAATTCAGTTACCGGATGATTCAGAGTGATTTGGGACACTTAGTCCCTAAAAACGGAAGCTTATGTCTTAGGATTTTAATCGTAGTTGGAACTATGTGAAGATGACTCCGGAATGGAGTTCCGTTGATTCCATTAGCTCCGTTGGGTATTTTGGACTTAGGAGCGTGTCCGGACTGTAAATCCGAGGTCTGTAGCTGATTTAGGCTTAAAATGGCGAAATTCGAATTTTTGGAGATTTGGACCGGTAATGAACTTTTTGATATCGGGGTCGGAATGTGATTCCGAGAGTTGGAACAGCTCTGTTATGTTATTTGGGACTTGCCTGCAAAATTTGATGTCATTCCGGGTTGATTTGATAGGTTTCGGCACGGGTTTTAGAAGTTGAAAGATTTGAAAATTTATAAGTTCGATTCATGGGCGATTCGTTAGTTCAACATTGTTTGGTGTGATTTGAGACCTCGAGCGAGTCCGTATTAGGGTATGGAACTTGTTGGTATGCTTGGACGAGGTCTCGGGGGCCTCAAGTATATTTCAGACGAGTTTCAGATGTTTTTCATGGTTTTGAACAGGTCTGGTTCTAGTGTTTTCGCACCTGCGATGCTTGGAGCACAAGTGCGGCTCCGCTTCTGCGTGAGCCTGGTCGCTTCTGCGATCCTTGAGGCCTGGGAGGTTGCTCGCTTCTGTGGAAGTTTGCACGCAGGTGCGAAGGCCGCTTCTGCTGTCCCTGGATCGCATCTACGAAGAAGCTCGCTTCTGCGTTCCTCCCTTTTGCTTCTGCGGTGCCGCTGGAGCGGTTGTAAATCCACAGATGAGGTTCCAGGCCTGGCCAGCTATGTTCGCAGATGCAGACTCTTTCTCGCAAATGCGAGTGCGCAGGTGCGTCTCCTAGTCTGCAGATGCGGAAGTCCTGGCAGAAACATTAAGTCGAGGGTTTGGCCATTTTCTTCATATTTTGAGTTTTAGAATTCGATTTTGGGAGCTTTCTTGTGGGTTTTTCAAGGAAATAGATTGGGTAAGTGTTCTTCAACTAGAATTTATTTATTTCCATGATTCTATCTTTATTTTTATCATTTAATTTGTGTTTTGAGTTGAGGAAAATGGTGGATCTTGAAGAAAATTTTCAAAATGAAAAATCACGATTTGAGGAAATGGTATCGAAATTTGATGATTTTAGTATGGTTAGACTCGTGAGTGAATGGGTGTTCGTATTTTGTGACTTTTATCCGATTCCGAGACGTGGGCCTGGGTCGACCTTTTAGGGCGAATTTCGGAATTTTTATTAAAATATTGATTTCATTGATTAGATAAGTCTATTATTGTTGTATTCATGTTATGCAATTGTGTTTGGCTAGATTTGGGCCATTCAGAGCCGGATATTCGTGGAAAGGCATTGTGACCAATTGTTTGAGCTTGGTTCGAGGTAAGTATCTTGTCTAACCGTGTGTGTGGGACATCCCCTTAGGATTCGAGTCTTCTTTGTTTATTGAAGTCCGTGTACACGAGGTGACGAGTGCGTGCACGGACTTATTTGTGGAAAGTTGGCCTTTTAGGGTTCTTATGTCCTTGTATTCGTTGAATATGCAGTTGTTCTTGTTATGATTATATATCTTAACTACTAGATTCATATCTACCTGCTTAATTAGAATAAATTGCTTCATGATCCACTATTATCGTTACTTGATTCATATGTGCCTTAATTGAAACTATTATCTCTTTTATAGCCATGCTATCTTTTCATAACTGCTTATCTTTATTTGGAATTTATATTATTTCATCCTATAATTGTTCAATCTTAATTGAGGTTATGATTATTTTTTCGCTGTTATCCTTAATTGAATTGTTGAATATCCTTCATAATTTTCTGAACCTTAAAAGAAGTTTAGATATCCTATATCTTAGTCGACTTGTTTTATTTGGCATTATTGGATTCGTATTAGCTTCCTTGTTGTTGAAGTGTATATTGTGGGATTTGTTGCTATACCTTAGTTTTTCCTTTGTTGAGTTGTTCGCTTTACGCCTAGCATTTCAGACTGTGGTTATTCCTTGTGATTTGGTCCCATATTTTCCTGTGATTTAAAAGTTCTTGATTTGAGTTACTTGTCGTACTTTGTATTATTGCCATTTTTGTTGTATTTGTTGTGGTGATGCACGAGGTTTCTGCCGTGCGGTTGTTATTATTGTGATGCACGAGATTTCTGCCGTGTGGTTGTTGTTATGGGGTGGACCGAAGTTTATGCCGTGCTATTGTTACTATTGATATTTGCACATGTGACGTGACAAGGTGGGATATATATATGTGTGGGTTGCTCATATGGCGAGACAAGGTGGGAACATTATTATGCATGTGTGGCGAGACAAGGCGGGCATTTATGTTACTATTGCACACGTGGCGAGATAAGGTGGGCTGTGTCAGGGATTGATTTGTGATGATTTTTGGCCTGGGGGCATTCTTGTTGTTGATATTTGTGAAGTGGTATACATATCTATGTGAGCTTTATCTTGTGAAAGCTGTGAGAAAATATTCTACGTGTTGTCCGTTCTTTTTCCTTATTCTTATTTGCTGATATGGACTATGGTAGGACACTTGCACAAGCATACACGTAGTTAAGCACTCTTATCGGATAAGAGGTGTTCTTAATATTGTTGAGCATAGATGCTCATCCTTTTTTACTTGCCTTCTATGTGAGAATGGCTCTATTGGCACGTGAGTCGTCAGTAAGGTTATGAGATGTTATAAGGGCACATGATGCTAAGTTTTAGAGTTCAGGTATTGAGACCCGTGAGTTGTGATTTGTTCGAGGTTCGGTACCTCGTGGAGTTGTTGACTAAAACTTGATGTAAAAGCGGTTGTAATTACTGAGTTATTACTTGTCCTTACTGTATTCGTGATTCCGGATTTAGAATGTGTTCCATTCACTTTGTCTGCGTCATATTCATGATATTCCGCTGATACTTGTTGTTTCTTGCTTTAATGCCATTACTATATTGTGAGCCATATTGTATAGTCTTTATGTAGACATCATACTTCTGTTATTCATGTACTTATATTTGTTCAGTTTATTAGACCAGTGGGTGTCTTGACTGTTCCTCGTCACTACTCCACCGAGGTTAGTCTTGATACTTACTGGGCACCGCTGTGGTGTGCTTATGCTACTCTTTTGCATATTTTTGTGCAGATCCAGGTACTTGTTCGTTAGCTAGCTGTGTGGACTGTTGCTGTGGAAACTCAAGGTAAACCTGCTGTTGCGTTCGCATGCTTCGGAGTCACCTTCCAGTTTTTATTTTGCACTGTTTATTCTTATTTCTGGACTGTTGTATTTAAATAATGTTGTTGTTTAAATAATGTTAGGCTTACCTAGTCCCTAAGAGATTCTATTTAAATAATGTTGTTGTTTTAATTATTGTTAGGCTTACCTAGTCCCTATGACTAGGTGCCATCACGATACCCAACAGAGAAAAAATTGGGTCGTGACATTTTTGAATGAGGTAACTAGCCTTAATGATCATGACATGCATTTTGGACTTAACGACCTGATCTATCAAACTGATCCAATCTTCCCTTTGCCGTTCTTATGACCTTTGAAGTCGGGCATATTCTCGCTAATTCCTTGCATCAGCTTCACGACTCACTTTCGACTAGTGGTGTTCCGAGGGATTTTCACCAACAAGTCTCTCTCATTTATTTATCTCTACTTACCGTCGTCTTACAGTGCCCGTGAGGGTTTTCACTATTAAGACTCTCTTATTTTTCCTTTTTTATTTTGCTTTTGCTTTTTGTGTGAGCTACTTGACAGTGTTTTATGTCGTGTAACAGTCGTTGCTCATTGCAATCTTGGCATTCTTGAAGGCATATCGAGAGGTCTTTATTTGGAAGGTTTTTGGATAGGGTTGAAAAGAAAGGACGGCATGAAGGCTCAAAGTAGACTCAAAATGAGGGGTTGTAGACTTACAGCTCTTGGAATCGACTCTTTCAAAAACTAAAACAAACTCATGCCCCCGTTTTAGACACTGGATTTTTTTTTTCTGACATCTTATTTGGTTGGACCGAACCGTGTAAGGCTGCCTACATATCCTTTTTTTAAGGAATCAGGTCAAACGTAGTTCAAATATCTGACCTAAAAAAAAAATTCTTTTTTTTTTTCATTTTTTCGTTCTTCTTTTTTTCTTTTCGTTTTCAAAACAAGTTGCCCCAACTTTTATTTTCTAGGGGCATGGACTTTGACTGTTTTTTTTTGTTGAACTTTCTAAGAGTTGCCCCAGTTTGTACTCTTGGGGCACCCAGCCTCGAGAACGCCAAACATAGTATCATTTCGTGATCACCGCATTGTTGAACATGTCTGTATTTTTAGTATGTCGTGGTCGAAAGACACTTACCCTTCGTTAATGTCAAAATTTTCACCAAACTTCAATTAATTCTTCCTCAAACCGGATCTTCACAATGATTTAAAGGTAAAGATCATTAACCCCATGGGTATGACTATTCTAGTTCCACGTGAATTTTGCTCAAGTTTAATTCCAAAGTATTTTCGATTCTTTATTCATCCTCAAAAGTATCTTGTTCTTAGTTATCCAATTCAAGACTAAATCAGTTTTCTAAGATCTAGCCAAAAACTCCGCATGTATATCATGTTACTAGAACTAGCAGAAAAAGGATTAAGCACAGAATGACACAAAAGGACAAATTGTATTTTATTGAGTAAATAATGGAAAGGTTTAACAACAAGATAAACAACCTAAAATCTGAGTTATGATCCTAAAATAACTCGGATAATGAAAATAACAACAGAACAGACAAACAAGACTCACACAAACAAAATAAAGGGATATAAGGGTTTGACTCAATTAAACAAATAAAATCTGGATCACAACCCTGAAATAACCCAGATAATAGAAAAAACATCAAAACAAGCTACCAAGATTCCTTCCTAGTGAGGAGGGAATGCCTTTTCAATTGCTAAGGTTGACATTTAGCCACAAAATTGCTCATCAGAATCACTAGGGCCTTCTCCAATTTCAATATCATTAACTTCAATCAGCAAGTTCCCGAGAGGATTCTCATACTCTCTGTCACCACGCATCATCCCCACAAAGTGTGCATCATCATATGCAGGTAAATAATTCTGCGCGATATTCTGAGTGTCACTGTCTTGGATCACAATCAGGTTTTCCTGGATCAACCTTTCTATTTCTCTTTTCAAATCCCGACAGCTTTCAACATTGTGTTCATGTGCATTGGAATGGTATTCACACCCTTTAGAAGAGTCAAAGATTCTTGCACGTGGGTCCACATGATTTGGAGGAATAGGTGCAATCATGTTATAATGTTTTAATTTCTCAAACAAGCTTGCATAGGACTCTCTTATTAGTGTAAAATTATCTTTCAACCTTTGTTCCCCTCTATACCCCTGGCTTGGATGTGGGTTATAGAGCACTTGAAAATTTTGTGAAGGCAGGTGGAGATTTTGTGGTACTGGTGCTCACCTTATAGGGTGTCTTTGCAGCTGGACAACATACTGGGATGGAGCAAAAGAGTATTGTGGGTTCTAAGGTGGATAGTAGTGCTCAGAGGAATCATCGAAAACCAGATGAGGCTGGTCAAACCTTTGAGATGTTCTCCTAGGACCTCTTCTCGACCCTGATGTCATCATGGTTTCTTCGTCCTTCTCATTCGTGTCACTAAGATTAACAGATTCAATCTGGACAACCTGAGTTGTGGCTTTGAGAACCGCTTGACTTATAATTCTGCCTGTCTTAAGGCCATTCTCAACCATTTCTTCAATTTTGATTACTTCCGAGAAGGATTTCCCAATTGCGGACTTCATGTTTTGAAAATAATCTGGCCCTGTTGAACTCAACACAGTAGACTCTTGTTGAACTCTCTGACCCTGAGCCTCTTGAGCACTCGTAACAACATCAATGTCAATTGTCATTTTTCCTTGGATCTTGTGTTGTCACCTTACCACAAATAGACCACCTCAACCTTTCTTTACGATTCAAAACAAGAGACACGTTAAAATGTACTTAATCGATCCTTATTATTATCATCATCATTTTTTATTTTTTTAACACTTTTTTAAAAAGGTCGATCAAACATGATGTGGGTTGCCTACGTATCATGTGAGAACATGAATCAGATCTTGCGTAATTCGGGAAGATCATGAATAAAGTAAATAAACTCTCTTTTCTTTTTGGGATTTTGAATTATTTTTTTTTATTTTTTTGTTAGAAATTTTTTTTCGAAAGAAGGACTTATAAAGAAGAATTAAAATATTTTTGGATTTCGATTTTTTTTTCCGGAGAAAGACTTCTAAACAAGGAAGAAAAAAATATATTTTTGAATTTTGATTCGATTTTCTTTTTCGAATGAAGGACTTCTAAAAAGAAAGAAAATATTTTTGGTTTTTTTATTTGGGATTTTCTAAGGAAAGACTTCTAAAGAAGGAATTAAAGAAAAATATTTTTTGGATTTTTGAAAATTGGGGTTTCAAAGGAAGACTTTTCTAAAGAAGTAAAGGAAAATATTTTTGGATTTTTTAAATATTGTGAGCCGGAACCGATGAGGTTTGCCTACGTATCTCATATCCGGTGAGAATCAGACCCGCGTAGTTCGGTCAAATTTGACAGAATAGGGGAAACATGCTTTTTGAAGATACTGACTCATTTTGAAATGATTTTTGTTTTTCAAAATTTCGGCAGAGTTTCGAGATTTTTCCAAATACCGGAGTTTTGCAGAACCGGGCAAATTTCTCTCTCAAATCACTCTTGGTTTTTCTCTTGATTTTCTTTTCTTAGCCGATCAACATGCAAGCCGAAATAAATAAATGCACAAATAGCACGTAAGATGCATCATGATGGTCTTTTATTTCGGGTACACCTCTCCTAGAAGGACTCAACACATGTGTTGAGTCCCCAAAGTCAAATGCACGTGATGCAAACAAACGTTCCTACTAGGGATCCGGTATGAGGCTATGTTATTCTAGGTTTAAATCCTAGGGGAGTTATTTTAGACCTGGCTTACCCAAGCGGACAACTCTAGCCGAGGTGGGGGCAATGTATCGGGAGCACTAAAGTCTACCCGGCCTAGTTGCTGATCCAACCTCGTTCTATTTGGTATGACTTCTAACAGAAAAGTGGGACACGCGTACGTGTGCACCATAGTTTCACAAGACTCAGAAGAGAGGCGTAAGAAGACGGTTTATACAGTTCACATAATATCAAAGCGGTAAATGAGCGGCAATTAGCATATTAGGCCCACAACCACAGTAATATGAACAAACAATAAAGCCAAGTATAGATCACATTAACAAGCTTGAATTCTGAACCCTGAACCAGAGATTCTGGGTTCGATCCCCAGCAGAGTCGCTAGATTTGTCACACCTCCTTTTCCCCGAGGGGATATGGGAGTTTTTCCAATTAAAGTGACATTAATCGAAAGGGGGTTATTTATTTAATCAGAGTTGCCACTTGGAATAATTTATGGTATCCTAAGTCACCGGTTCATTTTAAATCCCAAATCGAGGAAATTTTGACTCTTATTAATGGTTTGCGAACACAAAAGACCGGGTAAGGAATTTTGTTAACCCGGAAGAAGGTGTGAGGCACTCCAGGATTCTGTGGTTTTAGCACGGTCACTCAACTATTAATAATTGGCCTAATTATCTGATTTAATACATATTTGAGACTTATTGTCCATTTTTACCTTTTAAAACTGCTTTTAGTATTTATGAAATTTGTTTGAACAAGTCGCGATATCGCGCACTTGTTTATTTTTGTACACATTGCGAATCACGTCACGTGAACCGTACCCACGATCTACAACATATTTAGTTTTATTATTATTTGAAGTTATGGTCGGGTCACATGAAATGCGCACCCGAATTGGGGATTATGTATCACGACTATGCCACGAGAACCGTACTCATAGTCGTGATGATTTATTTAATTAACGCTAGCCTATACTAATGCTTCCTCCACGATATCCGTCATGGCCTCCAACTACATGTACTACAGGGTATACCCTGGATAAAATATGTACAAATTCTTCAAGGTTTTGGACTGAAACAATGGTATTTTGGAGGTTGTTTGGCTGGAATATTGATGTGAAAACACGGGATGTTTAAGGGTGCTAAAAGGGACGGTACTACAACTGCGTTTTCATAACTTTTTGGTGCTGAAGTACTGCGCTTCTTGGAGTTTTTGGATAGAAATTTTGCTAAGTTTTGGAGGTTGTTTTAGGGTGGTTGTTGGCTGGTTAATTGTGCTAAGGAATGTGCTTGATGTTGGGAGTGGAGAAGGAAGGGAGCAGTTGCTTCTTTCTTATCAAAACCAAGGTCACGATGGAGATCCTCTCCTTCTCTTTTGGAGGTGCGGCCGTGAGGTCCCTTCAATGAGAGTGAGCTCTTTTTGTAGGGAGTAGGAATTAGGTTAGGTCAAATGGGGAGTGGGTATGGGCTTGAGCGAGTTGGGCTCAGATTTGGGCCTTTAGTGGCCAAGTTTGTGCTCAAAATTTGGGATTTCAGCTCTTAAAGTCCATCAATTAAGAAACTTAACAATTTTAATATATACTATTAAATATAAAATTAATTCCATTTAATTAAGGCAAACTATATGAAACTATTTTTTGTATTTTTTAATTTTTGTGCTTTAAAACTAGAATTAAAATAAATAATAAAGTGAAATCCTATAGAAATAAACTTAAATATATTTTTTTAAAATACTAAGACTATTAAAGATAATTCTAATGTGCGGGTCAGAAATTACGTGTTTACAGCTGCCTCTCTTTGCTTGGAAACACGAAGTATTTTTGAGCAAAGAAATAAGTAAGCGACGTAATTGGTTTCTAACCCGACACTTATTCAAAAGAAAAGAAAGATGGATAGAAGATTGTGACCAAGCCCTGGTATCTGAGCTGCCTACATATCCTCGGCTATAAAGGAATCAAGCCACATATAGTTCAGAAATGAATGAAGTGATGGAGTGTGTGGAGAGGATGAAAGAGTCGAGTGAGGTACCGTTCCGTTGAGGTTCCGGTCCGCGGTCCTGTTATTACATCAAAATCAAAAATGAAAAAGATTAACTAAGCATGCCAGCTATGAGTTACAAGATTCCTATCGTAAGTCTTTTGAAACTTGATCTTGAGTCTTGACTGGTTGTTCAAGCAGACTCTGATCTGAACCTTGATGCTTGCTAGCTGCATGTGTTAGTTCATTCTTCTAAGGCTTCTTCTGATCAAAACGGGAAATAGCTCGTGACTTGAGTCATGTCTGGAACAGCCCACATCTTTTCATCTACTTCTGTATTTTGGATTCACTTCTTTTTTTTCTTTTATTCTGAATTGAGGCTTCTTATTTTGGTCATCTCGAACCCTGTACCTCGAGGTAAAACCTGCTCAGACACCAAAACAAACAAACGAACGAAATTTTTCTGCCCCAGTTTTCAATAGAAAAATTTTGTGAGTTATTGTAACAAAATTCTAAACTACTTCTTTATTGAAAGCAATAAAAGGTCGGGAATGGTGTACCCTTGAAAAACAGGGACTAAGGAATGGGAACCTTATGTCAAAATAAAATCAACTGGGAGTGGAGACCCTATGTTGGAAAAATGACTAGGTTGAAAAGGAGACTAGGGAGTAGAGACCCTATGTCTAAAATAAAATCAACTATCGAGTGGAGACCCTATATCTAAAATAAAATCAACTAGGGAGTGAAGACCCTATGTTGAAAAAATGAACGCTAAAACGAACCAAGAAGGATTTTGTTTTCTTTTTGAAAAAATCAATGTCATAATTTTTTTTTTTTGTTGAGAAAATCATTCTTTTAAACAAATTGCCCCAACGCTTATTTTCTGAGGGCAAGAACAAATGACATATATATATTTTTTTATAAATCCAGTTTTTTTTCTTCTAATTATCCTAGGAGAAAATTCATCAGACTAGGTTTACCTTAGGAGAAAGATTCATCAGACCAAGACTTTGTATCCTAGGAGAAAGTTTATCAGACTAGTTTTTTTTTTGTTTGTTTTGTTATCTTACGAGAAAGATTCATCAGACTTAGACTTTGATCCGAGGAAAAAGTTCATCAGACTAAGACTTCCCTTTTTTTTTTCTTTTTTTTATATCCTAGGAGAAAATTTATCAGACTAGGTATTATCTTAGGAGAAAGATTCATCAGACTAAGATTTCTATCCTAGGAGAAAGATTTATCAGACTAGGTTTTCTTATCTTAGGAGAAAATTCATCAGACTAAAACTTCGATCCTAGGAGAAAGTTCATCACACTAAGATTTTGATCCTAGAAGAAAGTTCATCAGACTAAGACTTCCTCCACGATATCCGTCATGGCCTCCAACTACATGTACTACAGGGTATACCCTGGATAAAATATGTACAAATTCTTCAAGGTTTTGGACTGAAACAATGGTATTTTGGAGGTTGTTTGGCTGAAATATTGGTGTGAAAACATGGGATGTTTAAGGGTGCTAAAAGGGACGGTGCTACAACTGCATTTTCATGACTTTTTGGTGCTGAAGTACTGCGCTTCTTGGAGTTTTTGGATGGAAATTTTGCTGAGTTTTGGAGGTTGTTTTGGGGTGGTTATTGGCTGGTTGATTGTGCTAAGGAATGTGCTTGATGCTTGGAGTGGAGAAGGAAGGGAGCAGTTGCTTCTTTCTTATCAAAACCAAGGTCACGATGGAGATCCTCTCCTTCTCTTTTGGAGGTGCGGCCGTGAGGTCCCTTCAATGAGAGTGAGCTCTTTTTGTAGGGAGTAGGAATTAGGTTAGGTCAAATGGGGAGTGGGTATGGGCTTGAGCGAGTTGGGCTCAGATTTGGGCCTTTAGTGGCCAAGTTTGTGCTCAAAATTTGGGATTTCTAACTCTTAAAGTCCATCAATTAAGAAACTTAATAATTTTAATATATACTATTAAATATAAAATTAATTCCATTTAATTAAGGCAAACTATATGAAACTATTTTTTGTATTTTTTAATTTTTGTGCTTTAAAACTAGAATTAAAATTAATAATAAAGTGAAATCCTATAGAAATAAACTTAAATAAATATTCTAAAAATACTAAGACTATTAAAGATAATTCTAATGTGCGGGTTAGAAATTACGTGTTTACACTTGGGATTAAAACTCAGCAGCATTATCAAGTCGAATAGACTTAATTGGATTATCGGGAAACTATTCCCGTAATCGAATTATTTGTGCCATTAATTTTGCAAATGTCAGGTTGCGAGATGACAATAGGCACACACGAGACCATCTAGAAGATGCATCTATTAAGACCATAAAATATCTAAACGACCAACTAGGTGGGTGAATAGGTCCACAAATATCCCCTTGTATTCTTTCCAAAAACGCAGGGGACTCAATCCCAACCTTTGTTGGTGATGGTCTAATAATTAACTTGCCTTGATAACAAGAAGTACAAGAAAATTTATTATTTAAAAGAATCTTTAAATTCTTTAGTGGATGTCCATTTGAGTTTTCTACAATTCATCTCATCATAATTTATCGAGGATATCCCAATCGATCATGCCAAAGTACAAAAGTATTGGAATCAGTAACCTATTGGTTTACGATATAATGTGCCTCAATTGCACTAATTCTTGTCCAATATATGCCACAAGATAAAGATGGGAACTTCTCAATAACCCTTTTCTCGCAAGAGACATTCTTGGTAATGATGAGATATTCGAGAGTATTTCCATCCATTGTCTCAATATAAAATCCATTTCGACGGATATCTTAAAACTCAACAAGTTTCTCTTGGACTTGGAGGAGAATATTACATTCTCTATGATAAGTATTGTTTCCTTAGGCAAAGTTATATTAGCTCTTCCAGAGCTTTCAATTAGATTACTACTATCAGAAATTGTAGTAACATCTGCCTTACACATACTTAAATGAGAGAAATATTTCTTCTCTTTGAATATTGTATGTGTCATACATGAATCAATTAAGCAAATATTTTTACAATTGACTTTTGATCCAAGTTTGCTTTGAGAGATATTCATATTTGCTTGGTCTTCTCAAAGAGCTTTTTGAGACGGTAGAGTCTCGTGCTGATAACGTGTTATGAAATAAAAGCAATTTACTAAAATATGAACAAGAAATGGAGATAGAGAGAAGGAATAGATTTTATTTCTTCTTCAATTGTATGTTCTTTCCATCTATTACAATACCTTTATATAGGCATGAAAAATTAAGAAATATATCATTAAATATATCATTAAGCATTTGAGAGAAATATCACGGAGGAATAATTTCTTGTAACAACTTTTGAATTTTCTTTCAACTTAACCCAATATTCCCAAAAAGTCATTTTGGCCGGGCATATTTGTTAAAGCGGGACGCCATGATTGACTTCATTAGTTCACTACACCTTTGTAATGTCACTTTTGTTTTTTGGATTAATCTGTAACGATATTCTCTTTATGTTGTTTTTCTTTTTTACATCAATAATACTTACTTTCCCGATTAAAAAAAATTATTTTGATCGAAAACTCAACTTTCGGATGCCGGAGAGATGATGTGGCATGCCATGTCACCTACTAAACTTTTAAATTTGTTGAATGATTGCTAAATAAACTTTGCCAAGTTACTAATATTATTCGATAAATATTTTTTTTCATCACATAATCTATAAAATATTTTCACCAGGTAAAATATTCTCTAATTTACCTAATAAAACTTACTCAATAATATTTACACGATGAATAATTCTTTCACCAATTAAAAGATGCACTAGTTTTTGGAATAAAGGCATGAAATTAAATGGTGTAATTAAAAGAAATTTAATACTCAATAAATATTTTCTTTCACTAAATTAATGATGAACTGAAGTCTATTGAGGATCGTCTCCGTTGTAACATAATAAAATAAGTATGAAATTTCTAAGCTGCTTAACAAGCTTCAGCATTCACCCGACAAATAACATTGTATGTTTTCAACTGAAAAATCTATCTATTAATAAAAGGAGTGGCAGAAGCCCATTTTTTTTGACAAGTGGCATCATGAAAATAAGACATTTGGCACTTTAGGACATAGCTCCAAAAAAAAAGGAACTGAAACATTATTTGGGAAAAAAATCTTTTACAAACTACTTTTGTTAAATAAAAATTTCAGTTATTTATTCTTTTAAGGAAGCAAAACGTCCGAAGCATCCTATTAGACCTCATTTTTTACAAACTACTTTTGTTAATTAAAAATTTCAGTTATTTTTATTTTTGAAGAACCAAAACGTCTGAAGCATCCTATTACACCTCTATTTGGGGAAACAATCTCCTACAAAATTCAATATTCTACTTTTGTGAACTAAATATTTCAGGTAAGTTGTTTTTTTAAAACAAGTAATTCTATCTATATGTGAACGTGAATACACACGTTTTTTTGTTCATTATTTTTTTAAAAAAATTTAGATTCATATGCCACTCTAAATTTTAGATTTTATCTAAACCTACGCTATCTAAACCTACGCATGATCGGTAACCATCGAGAACTGCTCAAAACTGACTATGCCAACTTCTGTTTCTTCCACTGATACTCTATACTTAAACCAAAGGCAGACCTATATCAACAATTCAACAAAACATAGGGATTATGCAAATGAACAATTCAACAAAATATAGGGATTATGCAAATTATGGCTACTCACAGTGATTTCATCAAAGATATAACAATGCTATGGAAGTTGAAAGTGCTATGGAAGTTGAAAGTTCGATTGTTCGTATGTGGGAAGTCCCAGATCGTTACAATTCAGACACTACTTTTTCGATGAAAAGGTATTAAAACAATTTTTTTTTCTTACTAATTCATTTTGCTTCTCTGTTTTTTAAGTTGCAAATCTAGATAGATTGCTCAGTTCTTCATAAAAAAAATTAACACTACTTTCTCGATTCAATTTGTTCTACAAACAGTTAAAAAACTGTTCAAAATCACTTTTTGCTTAGTAATTCGTTTTACTTCTCTGTTTTTTAAGTTGAAAATCTAGATTTGTTGTTATGTTCTTCGTACATTTTTAATACTACTTTCTCGATTAAATTGGTTCTACAAGATTAAAAGGTATTATAAATCACTTATTTTTTCTTACTAATTCGTTTTGCTTCTATGTTAATTATGTTGCGAATTTGGGTTTGTTGTTCTGTTCTTGATATATTTTTTAACAAATCTTTCTCGAAATCATTGGTTTTACAAACTACTTTTGTTAAATAAAAATTTTAGTTATTTATTCTTTTAAGGAAGCAAAACGTCCGAAGCATCCTATTAGACTAAACAATCTCCTACAAAATTCAATATTCTACTTTTGTGAACTAAATATTTCAGGTAAGTTGTTTTTTTAAAACAAGTAATTCTATCTATATGTGAACGTGAATACACACGTTTTTTTGTTCATTATTTTTTAAAAAAAATTTAGATTCATATGCCACTCTAAATTTTAGATTTTATCTAAACCTACGCTATCTAAACCTACGCATGATCGGTAACCATCGAGAACTGCCCAAAACTGACTATGCCAACTTCTGTTTCTTCCACTGATACTCTATACTTAAACCAAAGGCAGACCTATATCAACAATTCAACAAAACATAGGGATTATGCAAATGAACAATTCAACAAAATATAGGGATTATGCAAATTATGGCTACTCACAGTGATTTCATCAAAGATATAACAATGCTATGGAAGTTGAAAGTGCCATGGAAGTTGAAAGTTCGATTGTTCGTATGTGGGAAGTCCCAGATCGTTACAATTCAGACACTACTTTTTCGATGAAAAGGTATTAAAACAAATTTTTTTTTCTTACTAATTCGTTTTGCTTCTCTGTTTTTTAAGTTGCAAATCTAGATAGATTGCTCAGTTCTTCATAAAAAAAATTAACACTACTTTCTCGATTCAATTTGTTCTACAAACAGTTAAAAAACTGTTCAAAATCACTTTTTGCTTAGTAATTCGTTTTACTTCTCTGTTTTTTAAGTTGAAAATCTAGATTTGTTGTTATGTTCTTCGTACATTTTTAATACTACTTTCTCGATTAAATTGGTTCTACAAGATTAAAAGGTATTATAAATCACTTATTTTTTCTTACTAATTCGTTTTGCTTCTATGTTAATTATGTTGCGAATTTGGGTTTGTTGTTCTGTTCTTGATATATTTTTTAACAAATCTTTCTCGAAATCATTGGTTCTACAAGATGAACAGGTATTTAAATTCACTTTTTTTGTCTTACTAATTTGTTTTGCTTCTCTATTTTTTAAGTTGTAAATCTGGAGTAGCTCCGTTCTTCTTACATTTTTTTATTACTATATGTATGTATTTAATGGTGTCTTTGAAGGGCGATCGGACAACTAGAAAGGGATTAAATTTTTTGGCTTATCATGATGGTGGACAAATAACTACTGAAGCTATAAATGTAGTATTTAAAAAAGTTTTTCGAAATTTAATATGACAATTGTTGAGGATGTACGTTTCTTATGTTTACTTTTAAACTATTTAATTACTAAGATTTTTTTTTGATGATAATGTATTATGAAGTGCTCAGAATTTGAATTCTGCCAAATTATGCTTTCAGTGGAGTCTTAACTCACCAAATGAAGCTTATAACTTCTCTCATGTTCATGTCAATGAGTATCAAGTCTAAATTATTCTGTCTTTTATCAAGTTATGTAAACTTATATTCATTGTTCAGAGATAGGTTCATCTAGCTTGGTTGGAGCTGCCTGCTGCACTTTCTTTCTATATTTTCATTGCATTTGAATGTGTAATATTACCTCAATTCATAATTAGATATTTATTTCATATGTAGGAACAAGGTCTTTGAAATATGGTTTTGTTACACCAAAATACTTATTTATATTTTCATCTTGCGAATTGATGTTACATGTTTAATTAGTATTATAAAGTTTTACTTATTACATGCAATTCTTGTGTACAAGCAGGAGTTCCAATTCTGGATTCACAACTAGTTGACAAAGATAAACGAGAAAGCTATGGGTGCTACAGTTCCATTATCTATTTCTTTCCCCTTATGAGTAGTTAAGAAACTACTGCAATTGGTCGTTCTATGACCAATTGAATTCACTGGTGATGATTCCGCACTTTCATAAGTAATTACATCTTCTTATTACATCCTCTCCCTTCTTTGCCTAAAGAGTGAACCTATTTATTAATCGTTATTCTTAGAAAGTTAAAAATTTTGTTTCTTACCATTTAGTTGGCTAATGTTTGGTTATGCAGGGTGTTATGCTGGTTGGGGCATATCCTTTTGAAGACCAAAAGGAATCCAAAGAACTTAAGGAAAACCATTCAACTCTATGTTCATATATCCAAGGATTTTACAGGATGTTTAGACTTCTTAATTTGGCTATGATGTTCCTCTTTCCAAAGGGCACAGAGAAGATAGGTACACACTATTCTATGTTATTTGCACTTTCTTTTTCCCCGGTCCTTTTTTTAAAAAGTAATTCACTCTACAATGAACTTTCATGGAAATAATGCTTCCTGATTATACAAATAGTATGTCCTTGCAAACACGTAGAAACCACGATCCATTTCTGCCATTGGAAAGATGATTTCTAGAACACAATATATACGAAAAAATTGTACAGATTATTTGTCGATTTATGCATATATGCCTTTGAATTTTGTTCTGAATTTCCGCTATTCTAATTTTCACAGCTTTGCGCTTCCTCACTAAAAATATCATATTTCTATACAGATATGTTGAAATTACGATCCGCTTGTGCCATTGGAAAGACGACTTCTGCAACTACAATATTTAAAAAATGCAGGTTCAGATTCTTTGTAGATTTATACAGATATTCTTTTAAACTCAATTCTAATTTTCTATCTTTTCGCTTTTCACAGCTCTCTGTATCCTGACTAAGAAAATTATATCTCTCTGCAGGCACGCCAAAATCACAATCCGCTTATGCCGATGGAAAGAAGATTTTTAGAACTACAACATATACAAAAATAAGGTCCAGATTCTTTGTAGATTAACACATCTATGCTTTTGAATTTAGTTTCGAATTTCTGGTATTCTACTTTTCACACATTTGCGCGTCTTGACTAAAGAACCATATATCTCTGCAGACACGTCTAAACCACAATCCGCTTATGCCGTTGGAAAGATGACTTCTAGAACAATAATATATACAAAAATCAAGTCCACATTATTTGTATATCTACAAAGATATTTTTTAAATTCCTATGAATTTCCTTTATTCTACTTTTCAAAACTTTGCGCCCCCGACTATAAAAATTATGTATCTCAATAGGTACATCAATAACACGATCCTCTTGTGCCATTGGAAAAGGAATCCTGGCACTAAAATATACACAAAATTATGGTCCAGATATTTTGTAGGTTTGTCCCCTTTCTTTAGTAATATCCATCTTTCTGCATATGTTGAATGTTTTGTGGTTGTTCTGTATTCAATGTGATTCAACTATATTTTATACTTTATCAGTGTCATGATGGATTACATATCAATAGTCTTTTAATTAATTCATCCATATTTTTGACCATCACTGCTGAAACTATCATTTTTATTGGTTGAGTTCAACTCAGTAATTGTGAGGGTGAATTTTGTACCTTTTTATTAATTAGCCAAAATGCCTCATTCAAGTTCACAAGTAGTAAAATATTAGTCTGTATGTTTTTGTTTTGCAGGCTACTCTTAAAAGTGTTCAGATATAATCATATTATACCATGCCTCAGTGTGAGTTATGGAGAAAGAGTTTTGGTGCCAATACAAGTGGTCGTTCAATTAAGTACTATAAGGTTTGTGTACCAAACATTTCATAAAACCATCAAACTTGGCTGTCCACGAATTGTTCTCTTTAAGGTTGTGATAGGGATTGCGCACAAATTGTAATCGGGTCAAAGGAAGATTCACTTCTGTGCCTTTAGGAGAAACTTTGTTAATAAATTCCATCCGCATGTGGTTGCCATCAGTAATCTTATAAACTATGGAATATCCCCATATATTTTAGCTGCTCAATGGCATGGGCATGGCATATCACATGCCAAATGGGAAAGTCTGAACTCCGGCGTGCCTCATATTGTTTGACTGAATATTGAAGAGCCGTGGTAATTTCATGAAATGCCTTACATTAATATTTTTTGGTCAACCACTTATGAGATATCTGACAAAAGATAACTGGTAACTTATAGTTTAATCAATATGCAAGACTTCTTAGTTATATACATCTTTTATGTAGGAATCTCCTTCTATCACAATAACAAGTAAACTGCCTCGTGACCCTCTAAAGCTTATTAACCGACCTATTCTTTTGGATGAAGTGAACGCCAATATCATTCTCATATTTAAGGTATACTCTTTGACAAAATTTAGCTGAAAATTTTAAATTTATTTTGATTCGTAAATGTAGCATTCACCGTCGAGTAAATAATTATTAATCTCATGGTCTGTCAAAGGTTGGAATAAGTTTGACCTTTTACATAGCAAATTAAAGTTTATTTGAACCATTGATTAGCAATTAAAGTTTATTTGAAGCACTGATTGGCTTCAGTATAAAAGGCGGCAGTCAAATGAAAGTAGTTGAGGCACGATCATTTTTTAATTAATTCAGCCAATTCCAAGTCAAATGATACTTATGGAAGTCACCCTGACCAAGCAAGTTTGCAATGCAAGCACCAATATGGACCGTGGTCCTTCCTTCCTTGCCAACAACTATTCGAGCATAAACACCCAAACCAGATTCAAAAATCTGTAAGTTGTTTAATACATAAAAATTAGTTTTTTCGGGAATAAATTTTAGAAACTGAGACAATCAATGTTGAAATAAAGCATCACACTGTTTAAAGGTTTCCAAACCACATAACCACAAGCAGAAGTATCATTTACAGCAAAGGTATTAAAGCATCCACCTTTAAATTGGCTTATTTACAACAAAGGTATTAAAGCTTCCACCTTTATATTTTTTATACTTCAAAGTAATACAACAGAAAGGGAAACCAAATAAGAAAATAAAATGCAATTATGGAGAGTTTATGCAATAATTTGACTGGTGAATACAAACAAAAGCCATGTAATGTAAACTTGGCAACAATTTTATATAAAAACAAAACGAAATTCCTCCTTTTGTTTTTGGTTTAATTCTTTTGAATGTTGTCGCTAAATTTAGTATGCAATATACGTCCAATTTTTTTTATTGACTCATCATTCTCTTTTTTTAATTCTCTGCAGCTTTGGACATGACACTCCTTGTCAGATCAGAAGAAAGGCTCTATTACTTCTCTATTACTTCATTTTTTTGTTTCTCGATCCAATGGCCCTGGAGTGGCCGCCTTAAGTGAGTCGTCGTTCCATAAAAATATATGCTCTTAACTATATCCATCCTTACGTATTTACCTTACTGTCATTCCTCTCTCTTTTCCCTTTTTGGCTTGCCTTATAATATTAGGGACCTTGAATCTGTTACAATGAATTGATATCTATTAGCTACATTATTGTAAATGATTCAAATGTCCTTTGATGTTTGACCTGTAGGATCTCAATGTGATGACTTTAGTTTTGAGCATTAGACTGTATTTAGAGTGCAACTTAAATTCAGCTAATCAAAGAGTAATTACTCACTTATGTTTTTTTTTCTTTGTGAGTACAAATTCGTGTTAACAAAAAAGCTCATTACTAATGGAAGTTTGTCTTAAGTTTTATTGTTATCATTTACATTAGCAACCTACTTAAATTGAGAATTTTTTTATCTGTTTCTCAGCCATATCTTGATTTAAACTTCATGAGGGGTAAACACATTGAGAACTTTGATCAGTTGAATGCCATCTTTGACTGCAATTCTTCATCGTAGCGCTCAAAGCAGCCCTTAAAGAGGAGGTGCAATGAGAACACTTTGATCGATGATGAGTGTCATTGCTGCAAATAGCGAGAAGATTGCAAATGCTTCGATAGAGAGGGTGGTTGGTCGAGGTGTTTGTCATGACAAAAAAAAATCGGGATTCGATGATGATTTAGCAATCGATGCATGTGAGTTTCTTTCTCTCTACGAGAGAAGAGCAAAGATGTTCCTCAAAATTGATAAAAACATAGTTAGTGCGCCAAGTACTTGTTAATATTCTGTATTGTTGTAATAAACAATTAAACTTTCTGGAAAAATAAAACAGAAAGTTAGTAATACTTATTTAACGAAATAGATTCTGGAAAACAAAAAATAGTATAGGAATAAATCGAGCCCACTGAATACACAGTGTGTCCTTAAGGAAATTATTCCCCTCAAGTACCCGAGGTGCTGGAATATATCCTCCCAGGATAGAACGATTTAACTCACCAATGTATTGGTACCAAAAACTCTGATGAACTGCGAACCATTCAATGGTCGTAAAACACACTGGAAAATATTGTGCAGAAGAAGAAGAAGAAGAAGCTCAGAAAATTTCGTAAGGAAAGATTCTGGGATTCAAACTCTATTTATAGAGTTGCTGGCATTGTTTCTCAAAAGGTTTGCAACCTTTCAGAAACAGCCATGGCTGTTGGAAAAAGGGTGTTTGAAATATTACGGAAAAAATATATTTAAAATAATCCGGCCTGACCGAACCGGGAGCCGAATCCGAAGCCGAAGCCGAAGTCGAAGCCGAGCGAGCGACGACGACGACGACGGCGCGAGGCTTGCCTTTTTCTTAACTCTTTAAGAGCTAGAAGAAGAGCAATTATATATATACCCATCAAAAGCCTTTTCTTCCTCCGATATGGGACAATGTCCCTTTTCCCAAGGGAAACTCAAATATTTTATTTTTCCTCCATTTCTCATTCACCTTCTTTAAACTACACAAGCTTAAAATCCCAACAATCCCCCACATGAATGGGAAATGGCTATAAAATAAAGGAATGCACGGACGCGTGTGTGTTTTACATGCAAGAATTAATTGCATCTGGATAAGTAGGTTTCCCTTTGAACTTTCCGTAGTGAACTTATATCGGATATACTCAGTCAATCGGTAGATTTGATATCTTTGAACCGTCGAGCTTTGTTGTATACCTAGACAACATAAGTCACACAATCAATCCTTAACCATCTATGGTTCTCACGGTTGTGTTCGTTTCAGCCATAAACACCGCCTGGTTTCATGAGTGCTTAGAGAATGGGCCTTTACTTTCATTCCCCTTAAAGCGGCTTACACTTCACACTCACATAAGTGATTTCTAAACGTGTAATCCTATAGACACACTATCTGGTCATATCCTGTCAGACTTAGCAAATCATTAAAAAACCTTTAAACTTTGTTGACTCATCAAAAAGCCTTAATGCTTTACTTCGATTTCTGAACATTGTCTTCATCACGAGAATGGGTTGAGTTATTTGACAATGTTGAACCGTTATTCATAACTTTGTTTGATCTCTTTGAACCTAGCTCATGGGATTTCCAGTCTGCTAGGTAGAGTTACCGTCATGATGACTTGTCCTAGACCTTAACCTCATTCCCTTTGATGATCTTTCAAATGCCTCTCTAGATAGGCCTTTTGTAAGTGGATCCGACACGTTATCTCTTGACTTTATGTAGTCAATTGTGATAACACCACTAGAGAGTAGTTGTCTAACGGTATTGTGTCTCCGTCGTATATGACGAGATTTTCCGTTATACATAACGCTCCATACCCTGCATATTGCCGCTTGACTATTACAATGTATACAAATAGGTGCCTAAGGTTTGGGCCAAAATAGAATATCTTCCAAGAAATTCCGGAGCCATTCAACTTCTTCACCGGCCTTATCTAAAGCTATGAATTCAGATTCCATTGTAGAACGGGCGATGCACGTTTGTTTGGATGATTTCCAAGACACTGCTCCACCCCCAATTGTAAAAATATATCCACTCGTGGATTTAACTTCAGATGATCCAGTGATCCAATTTGCATCACTATATCCTTCGATCACGGAGGGATATTTGTTATAATGCAAAGCGTAATTTTGAGTATGTTTGAGATACCCCAAAACTCGTTTCATTGCCATCCAATGTATGTGATTGGGATTACTTGTAAACCGACTCAGTTTACTAATAGCACATGCTATATCTGGTCGTGTACAATTCATGATATACATCAAACTTCCCAATACTCTTGCATAATTCAATTGTGAGTCACTTTCACCTTCATTCTTTTGAAGTGCATAACCCACGTCAATTGGAGTCTTGGCAATTTTGAAATCCAAATACTTGAACTTGTCAAGTACCTTTTCAATGTAGTGAGACTCTGATAATGCTAGACCTTGTGGAGTCTTGTAAATTCCGATTTCTAAGATCACATCAGCAACTCCTAAGTCTTTCATATCGAATTTGCTAGCCAACATGCGCTTAGTAGCATTTATATCTGCCATGTTTTTGCTCATTATCAACATGTCATCAACATATAAACAAACAATGACTTCATAACCTGGAGTGTTTTTAATGTAAACACATTTGTCGCACTCGTTGATTTTAAACCCACTTGCCAATATTGTTTGGTCAAATTTGGCATGCCATTGTTTGGGTGCTTGTTTAAGTCCATAAAGTGACTTAACAAGTTTGCACACTTTCTTTTCTTTACCAGTTACCACAAAACCCTCAGGTTGTTCCATGTAAATCTCTTCCTCTAATTTTCCATTTAAGAAAGCTGTTTTAACATCCATTTGATGGATTTCAAGACCATACACGGCCGCTAGTGCCACTAACACCCTAATAGATGTTATCCTCATTACTGACGAGTAAGTGTCAAAGTAATCAAGGCCTTCCTTTTGTCTATAACCTTTGACAACAAATCTTGCCTTATATTTGTCAATAGTGTCATCAGCTTTCACTTTCCGTTTAAAGATCCATTTCGAACCTAAAGGCTTATTTTATGGAGGAAGATCTACCAATTCTCATGTATGGTTATCCAAAATTGATTGAATCTCACTATTGACTGCCTCTTTCCAAAACGCTGAATCAGAAGATGGCATAGCTGCTTTAAAAGTTTGAGGCTCATTTTCAAGCAAGAATGTCACAAAATCTGGTCCAAAGGAAGTAGATGTTCTTTGACGTTTGCTACGCCTTGGATCTTCTATACTTGGAGTATTTTCCTTTGGTTCTTCCCGAGGTCGTTTAGGTCTTTCACTTAACGACTCACATTCAATTTTATACGGATAGATGCTTTCAAAGAATTCAGCATTATCTGATTCCATTACCGTATTAATGTGAATTTCGGGATTATCGGATTTATGAACCAAAAACCGACATGCTTTACTGTTTGTAGCATATCCAATGAAACCGCAATCAACAGTTTTTGGTCCAATTTTAACCCTTTTAGGTAAAGGAACTTGTACCTTTGCTAGACACCCCCACACTTTGAAATATTTCAAGTTGGGTTTTCTTTCTTTCCATTTTTCATATGGAATAGATTGCGTTTTGTTGTGGGGTACTCTGTTGAGTATTCGGTTAGCTGTAAGGATAGCTTCGCCCCATAAACTCTGCGGTAATCCGAAACTTATTAATAAAGAATTTATCATTTCTTTTAATGTCCGATTTTTCCTTTTCGCAATTCCATTGGATTGAGGTGTGTAAGGTGCAGTAGTTTGATGGATAATTCCATATTCCGAACATATTTCTGCAAATGGAAATTCATATTCTCTACCCCTATCACTTCTAATCATTTTGATCTTTTTATTCAATTGATTCTCCACTTCATTCTTGTATTGCTTAAATGCTTCAATTGCTCCATCCTTACTATTAAGCAAATAAACATAACAATATCGAGTGCAGTCATCAATAAAAGTAATAAAATACTTTTTCCCACCTCGAGATGGTGTCGACTTCATATCACAAATATCAGTATGAATTAAGTCTAAAGGATTTGAATTCCTTTCAATAGACTTATAAGGATGTTTTACAAACTTAGACTCAACACATATTTGACATTTTGATTTATTACACTCGAATTTAGGCAACACTTCTAAATTAATTATCTTCCGCAAGGTTTTGTAATTGACATGTCCTAAACGAATATGCCATAAATCATTTGACTCCAATAAATAAGAAGAAGCTGCAATTTTATTCATACTATCAACAACCATTACATTTAGTTTGAAGAGGCCCTCTGTGAGGTAGCCCTTTCCAACATACATTTCATTCTTGCTTACAACAACTTTATCAGAAACAAATACACATTTGAATCCGTTCTTAACAAGCAAAGAAGTAGAAACTAAATTCTTCCTAATAGTAGGAACATGAAGAACGTTGTTGAGCGTTAACACCTTGCCGGAAGTCATCTTCAGGAATATCTTCCCATAACCTTCAATCTTGGCTGTTGCAGTATTTCCCATGGAAAGCTCTTCTTCGGGACCAGCAGTAGAGTAAGTCGCAAATGCTTCCTTGACAGCACAAACATGTCGAGTGGCTCCTGAGTCAATCCACCACTCCTTCGGATTTTCAACTAGGTTGCATTCCGAAAGCATTGCACACAGATGATCGATGTCATAATTCTTCTCCACTATGTTGGCCTGTCCCTTCTTCTTATACTTTTTCGAGAGACGACAATCAAGGGCTTTGTGACCGATTTTTCCACAATTGTAGCAGCTACCCTTGAATTTCTTTTTGTTCTGCTCCTTAGTCTGTCCAGAAGACCTCTTTCTCTTCTTATTTTTTGGAGCAGTCTCCTCAACGATATTAGCTCCCATGATCGTTGAATTTCTATGAGACTTCTTCTCGGCTGTTTTGTTGTCTTCCTCAATCTTGAGACGAATCACAAGATCTTCCAGCTTCATTTCTTTGCACTTGTGCTTAAGATAGTTCTTGAAATCTCTCTACGAATGAGGTAATTTTTCAATCATTGCAGCCATTTGAAATGCTTCATTCACGACCATACCTTCAGCAATAAGGTCATGAAAAATAAGTTGAAGCTCCTGAACTTGGGTTCCAACAGTTTTACTGTCTATCATTTTATAGTCTAGAAACTTGGCAACTACGAACTTCTTCAAGCATGCATCTTCAGTCTTGTACTTCTTCTCAAGTGCGTCCTATAATTCTTTCGAAGTATTCATCGCACTGTACACATTGTACAAGTCATCCTCTAAAGCGCTTAAGATATAGCTTTTGCAAAGAAAATCTGCATGCTTCCACGCCTCAACAATCATGAATTTCTCGTTGTCCGGCATGTTTGCAGCAGGCACTGGAGGTTCTTCACTAGTGAATTTTTCTGCATACCAAGTGTGGTAAGCCAGAAGAACACCCTTTGTTGCCATCCTTTAAAGTTGGCTCCGAAAAAATTTTCCGATTTCTTTGTCGGTGGAACAGCAGTCCGGCTTGACGAGGCTATCGTCGTTGCCGCAATAGTCGCAGAAGAATTTCCGTTATCAATTGTCATTTCTCACTGTATACAACAGAAGAGTTCAATTAATGGCAAAATCGGAACAGTAAACAATACTGTTATTAACAAAAATAGTATGTATAATAAATAAAATCGAAGTTTTTATATACTGTTTCACAGAAAAATGATGAAGTTTTTATGTTCTTCAAATCGTTTTACGAATTTCAATACTCTGATGAAGTTTTTTATATCTTCAAATCAGAATAGTAAAATTCAGAAGGAGTAGAAAACCACAGAGGTTTTAATTTCCACAAACAAAATACGGAATATAAAAAAAAATAATTTCCTTAAGAATGTTAATATTCTATATTGCTGTAATAAACAATTAAACTTTCTGGAAAAATAAAATAGAAAGTTAGTAATACTTGTTTAACGAAATAGATTCTGAAAAATAAAAAATAGTATAGGAACAAATTGAGCCCCCTGAATACACAGTGTGTCCTTAAGGAAATTATTCCCCTCAAGTACCCGAGGTGCTGGAATATATCCTCCCATGATAGAACGATTTAACTCACCAGTGTATTGGTACCAAAAACTCTGATGAACTGCGAACCACTCAATGGTCGTAAAACACACTGGAAAATATTGTGCAGAAGAAGAAGCTCAAAAAATTTCGTAAGGAAAGATTCTGGGATTCAAACTCTATTTATAGAGTTGCTGGCATTGTTTATGAAAAGGTTTGCAACCTTTCAGAAACAGCCATGGCTGTTGGAAAAGGGGTGTTTGAAATATTGCGGGAAAAATATATTTAAAATAATTCGGGAAAGAAAACAGGCCTGACCGAACCGGGTCGCGGGTCATGGGTTATTCCGGATTGAATTTTTCGTTAATTATTTAATTAATTAATTAAAAGGAATTTTATCCAAAAAGATTAATCAATCAATCTTTGACCAAATCCGAAGCCGAAGCCGAGCGAGCGACGACGACGCGAGGCTTGCATTTTTCTTAACTCTTTAAGGGCTAGAAAAAGAGCAATTATATATATACCCATCAAAAGCTTTTTCTTCCTCTGATATGGGACAATGTCCCTTTCTCAAGGGAAACTCAAATATTTTATTTTTCCTCCATTTCTCATTCACCTTCTTTAAGCTACACAAGCTTAAAATCCCAATAGTACTTGTGTAGCATTACTCAAGTATGTTTTAACAGCTCTTGGGAATTTGTGGTCCCTATAAAATAATTTAGACAGACATTCCAATGAAATTCATATTTTTGTTTTTGGTTTAGTTCTTTTTAATGTGGTGTATAAAATTATTCTTTAATTTACGTCTGTTTCCAAAAAATTTAGACAGCCACTTTTTAATGTGTATTTAGTTTTTATCCATTATTTTTAACGCTGAGCAAAAATAGCAACTACTCTATTAAAATTAATATGAAAAGACGTTTTTACCTTTTTTTCATGAGTACTATGTAATATTAAGGACATCATGTCCTTAGGGGTTGCTTGGTAGCCGGTTAGAGAGGAGTTATCCATGTATTAAAATTAGGATAACTTTATACATTGTTTGGTTAAAAGAGGGGGGAAAAATAAACTCCACCTAGAAGCTAGTATAAGTTATACGATGTTTGGTTATTTTTTCCTCTTTTTCACATAAAATGTAGCATTGCTAATACAATGTTTGGTTCATATTTTTCTTTTCCGCATAACTAATACATGTATAAGTTATGAGGGAATCTATGTATAATTTATGCATGATAGAAGGTGAAATAACTTATACATGTTGTAACGACCCAACTTGTCGTTTTAAGAATTAACGCCCTGTTCAGTGACTTAAGGTCTCGAGCAGCTTCGTAATATGTATTATGTCCCGCGGGTATGGTAGAGTTTAATTTTTGGAAGATTCGAAATTTAATTAAAAGAACAATCCTTAGTTAGAAGCTTAAATGGAAAGAGTTGATCGGAGAGTTGACTTTTGAATAAACGACTCCGGAATAGAATTTTGATGATGTCAATAGCTCCGTATGGTGATTATGCACTTAGGAGCGTGTTCGAAAAATTATTTGAAGGTATGTAGAAGAATTTGGCTTGAAATGGTGAAAGATGAATTTTTTGAGAAGTTTGACTGGGGGTTGACTTTTGATATCGGGTTCGGAATCCGATTCGAGAAATTTGAATAGCTTCGTTATGTCATTTATGACTTGTGTGCAAAATTTGACGTCATTCCGGGTTGGTTTGATAGGTTTCGGCATGAGTTTTAGAAGTTGGGAGTTTTGGAAGATCATAAGCAAGATTCGTGGTGCGATTTGTATTTTCGGCATTGTTTGATGTGAATTAAGACTTGTTGGTAGGTTTGGTTGAGGTCCCGAGGGGCTCGGGCGTGTTTCGGATTGATTTCGGACCATTTTCCCTTCATTTCCACTGTTGTAATCTGCTAGTATCTAGTGCCTCAAATCCTTCATCGCGCTCGCGAGGCAAGGGTCACGAACGCGTAGTGTATTTGGATGGCAGTAGCATTTTCTTCACCGCGTTCGCGAATATTGGTCCGCGTTCGCATAGAGTTGGGGCAAGTCTTCTTCGCGTTCGCGTACGAGTGATCGCGTTCGCGAAGAGGAACTGAGAAGCTGGCAATATTTGCTCTTCGCGTTCGCGAATATGAGGACGCATTCGCGAAGGGTGGTTAGGGTGTGCATCGCGAACGCGAGAGGTGTTACGCGTTCGCGAAGAAGAAAAGGAAGCAGCTGGGGACCATATGCGTTTGGCCTTCGCATTCGCATGAAGTGCGTCGCGTTCGCGAATGAGGGGGACAGTAAACCTTCGCGTTCGCGAGGCTTGTGTCGCGTTCGCAAAGGGTTAAATTCTGGCAGTCGAGGTTATGCTTCGCAAACGCGAAGCAATGGTCGTGAACGTGAAGTAGGCCTATCTGGGCAGAATTAAAAGTCCCAAAAATGGGGGTTTGAGTTCATAACACAAAAATCAAATTGGGAGCTCGGTAGAAGGCGATTTTTGGAGAGATTCTTGCGTGGGTGTTTGGGGTAAGTGATTCTTATCCAGTTTTAATTAATTTTCATGATTATGCCTTTGAATCCATCATTTAATTCGAATTTAAATGGAGGAAAATCAATATTTTTGTAAAATCTTTCAAAAACGAAAATTTAAGATTTGGAGGCCGATTTGTTATTGGAATTCGATAAAATTGGTATGGTTGAACTCGTATCAGAATGGGTGTTCGAATTTCATAAAAATTATGTCGGTTCCGAGAGGCGGGCCCCGCGTTGACTTTTGCTGACATTTTAGAATAAATTTTTAAGTCGGTGTTTTATTATTCGAAATTGTTTCCAATGAATTTTAATGAAGCTATACAATTGAATTGGATAGATTTGAACTGTTCGGAGGTCAATTCAAGCGAGAAGAGGATTTTGGAATATCGGCATAACTACAATAAAGTAAGTATCTTGCCTAACCTCAAGTGGGGGAATTACCCTCTAGGCATTGAGTCTTATGTGAAAATTGTGTAATTGAAAACCATGTACGCGAGGTGACGAGTACGTACTTGGTTTATATTTGCAAATTATATCGGTTGAAATTCGTAGACGCCCCTAAGTATTAAGTTAAAAAATTGTTGTAACTTATTAAATCCCTTATTTGTTATGTCTCATTCCTTGTTTGCCGAGGTTGTTTTATATGATAATTTGGTGTGATTGCCACTTAGATTTTTATGTGAACTTTGTGTTTGTTTGAGTTACCATTTTTATGAGAAACACTTTCATTATTGATTTTACCTACAGATAATTTTAAATAAAAAATTTAGTTAATAAGATAAATTACTTTTCAGTTTACGTTGTTGAAAATTTGGTATTAAATTATAAAGGCCGTGAATCATATTGAGGCAAAGTGCCAAATTGTGAAATATTATTCGGTTGAGTTGTTCACTCCCGACCACTTTGTTAAGATGTTGTGCACATTATGATCGAGTCATGGCTCCTTATTGTAGAAAAATAATATGTTGTAATATTTGATCATTTGATGTGCAATTTGTAATATGTTGTAATATTTGAGCACTTGATATGCAATTTGTGATATGTTGTAATTTTTGAGCACTTGATGTATAATTTGTGATATGTTGTAATATTTGGGCACTTGAGGTGCAAGTTGTATGATGCTGTGATATTTGGGCACTTGAGGTGCGATTTGTTAAATATTGTGATATTGATATGCATGCGGTGAGATAAGGGTGGCTTGAAATGCGTGGCTAGTAGGGGAACTACTAAAAGTCATGCGGTGATATAAGGTCAGGGTGTTGAAACGCATGCGGTGAGATAATGGTGGCTTGAAATGCGTGGCTAGTAGGGGAACTACTAGAAGTCATGCGGTGTGATAAGGGTAGCTAAAACGTGGGATGTTATTTCGGAAAAAAAATTATTTCTTTAAAATTAAATATGAGGGCTCCCGCGGTGATATAAGAAAATGAAAGATTGTGAATTTATTTATGATTTGGGATTACGAGACAGTACCTCGGGAGTGCCCTTTTGTTGATATTTCTCTATGGCTGCACTTGCCTTTGGTTATTTTGTTTTTCCGTAATTTGTAAATTCTTGTGTTCTCCGTGATGTATTATTTTATTTAATATTAAGTGGTTTGTATTTCTTGATGTATTGTGTTGACCTTGACTTTTTTCGTACGAGACTTTGAGGATTTGTATTTTTGGGTTGTACTTGTTTTGATGATTGAGTTGTTTTAAATGAAAGAAATTTTTTTAGTATGTTTTAATTTAATAAATTTTATATTCAAATCAGTAGTTTATCTTTTGCTTTATTTTAATGGAAATTTTATTTTCTTCACTCAAACGATTTCTAAAATAAACTTATCTTTTTGTTGATTTTTTACTTGATTTATAGATTTTTACCTTACTTTATTGGAAATAAATTGATCCTGCGGATATTATATATAATGATGATTTTATTATTGACACGTGAGTTGTCCGTGTGATGGTGATAGAAATATGGGTACAAGGTGCCGTGAAAAATATAAAAGTGGGCTGATACCCGTAATTTTTATGATTGTGAAATGAGATGTCACATGGTGACTTTTACTTGAAAATATATTTATTGGAAAGTATTATATCCTGAGAATTTTTATTTGAAAAACATATAGACGGAAGAATTTATATTTGAAGGACTTGATAAATTGGTTGTACTTGTGTTTCCTTATTCGTCTGAGCAATAATTATGATGTTCTTGTTGCCTTGTTGGTATATCACTGGTTGAATTTATTGTTATCATTGCTAGTTGTTTTTCAGTACTATTGTATGCTGCTATATTGCACAGGTTATTTGACTAGTGAGTGTCTTGACTGTACCTCGTATCTACTTCATTGAGGTTAGTCTTGATACTTACTGGGTACCGACTGTGGTGTACTCATACTACAATTCTACATATTTTTGTGCAGAGCCAGGTATTGGAGATATCGGACTTGAGCAGAGTTAAAAGCGGGATCACAAGGATTCAAGGTAGAGCTGCTTGATCGTTGTAGTCCCTTGGAGTCTTTTCATTTCATTGTATTGTTAATTTTTAATCAAACAATATTATATATTCGGTCCTCGTGATCATTCCATGTATTCGGTTAGAGTTCGTGACTCAGTATTACCAGTCTTGGGAGGTTGTTATATTTGTAATTATTTTCGCTGTTAGTTTCTATATATATATAAACAAATTAGCTTGAATTGTATAAAAATCGGCTTACTTAGTCTTAGAGACTAAGTGTCATCACGACGCCTGTGGTGGGATTTTGGGTCGTGACACATGCATTACTAATACTTGTATTAAAACACAAAATGACAAGAATACCCTTTATTCAAACTTATATTTTTTTTGTTTAAAAATATATATATATTTAAACTATACTAACAATTTTAATAAAATAAAGTAAGCTAATAATAAATAACACTCACATTACATTTATATTACTAATCCTTATATAACTACCGCATAACTAATCCCCGCATAACTTAATCCCAACATAACTCAATCTTGCATAACTAATACATGCATAATTAATCCATGCATTACTTATTCCTGCATAACTAATACATGCATAACTAATACATGTATAATTAATACCTGCATAACTCTAATCGGCAACCAAATGACTCCTTAATATTTGCACAACACTCATGAAGTTAAGGACATGATGTCTTAAAGTTTAACAACATAAGGTAAAAATACAGGACACTTTGTTCTTAATATTTACACATCACTCACGAAGTTAAGGACACCATGTCCTTAATATTTACACAACACTCATGCAGTTAAGGACACTATGTCCTTAACATTTACACTGCACACATAAAGTTAAGGACAACACATATGAAGTAAGGACATGATGTCCTAAAGTTTAACAGTAAAATGTGCAAATACAGGACACATTGTCCTTAATATTTATACAATACTCATGGAGTTAAGGACACCATGTCCTTAAAATTTAGATAACACTCATGGAGTTAAGGACATGATGTCCTAAAGTTAAAACAGAATATGCTAATTCAGGACACGTTGTCCTTAATATTTACACATCACTCATGAAGTTAAGGACACCATGTCTAGTACAGGGATATTTTCGTCCGGACGAATAAAATTTTATTAAAGCATTAGCTAAAGAGTAAATACATTTTAAACATTGGCTTAAGAGTAAATACAACTTTAATTAGTGACTAACTGTGAACTTTCCCCCTAAAATTTATGGATAACAGGCCAAAAATTCAAGGCTTAAACAGGAATAAGGCCGCAGAAACGTCACTATATAGTCGCTTTTAGGGACATTACTAGTGAGGTTATGTCCGGGCTAAGCGCGGGACCAACGGCTAGATGAATCTTCACGTTAGCAGATCCATGAACATTTTTATTTCCATCAAAATTATCAAAATGAATAGCATAAGCAACAACTACCTCTAACATTGCTGTTACTGTTCTTGCTAAAGAAACTATAGATTGTTTGCTCCACTTTTAGCAGAGCCTAAACTAAAACATGGCAATACTAAAATCTATTAAGATGTATTTGTGAGCTTAACACATATTTCAAATTGCAAAAAGTTTGTAAAGTTTTTAAATTTCATCTATAATAAAATAAAGTATAGGTGTTCTATCTTTCTTCTGAATCAAGTATTTGAGAAGACATGTGATTTAAAATGTTTTGCAAAAGCATAGTGTTTAATGTCAATTACTCAACATATCTTTGCAACTCAGAAATTATTTGGTAAGATCAATTTATGAACTTCACATAAGAACGAAATAGGAATTATGAAAATTGTGAAGGTTCCATCCTTTCGATCTTATGCTCAAAGTATATCACAAAGTATTCCAAATTTTTTATAAAATCTAAACCACAAAGCATTTTTCTTCGTTGATAAGTCATTAGTTAATAATATTAAATAAGATGAGATATCTTTTTTTTACCGTAAGAAAAAATATGTGTCATTAGAAGTGGACCTGGAAATATAAAAACAAACATTTCTAAAGAAATACTAATTATATCCTTTCTTTTTATAGACTTTTATCATTAAGTGCTAGAATTAAAGATAGTTGTTTGAGCAATTTTTGAAATATTTACTTAACATTCAAAATAATCATGAAGATTCAAATGGTCAAGTTATTAGAGTTTGAATAATAATACCGTGAATTCTAAATCGACTCCGTATCGTTTCCTAATCAAATTACTCTTTTCTTGTTCTATATATTAAAAAAAAGAACATAATAAATTTATTATTAATATTTAAAATTAAGCCGAAGCATGTTTTTACTAAATGAGAATAACTTAATTAAGTTTTAGTTTGAAATGACATAGTAATATTTACAGATTAGCCTTTTGTAAGTAATTTTGTATTCTGCTTGGTTAGAATACTTAATTATTTAGTTTGTTCTTATTTTTAAAATAGACTATTACTGAAAAGGAATTTAGTAAATAATTTTGTATTCTGCTTGGTTATAATAGTTAATTATTCAGTTTGTTCTTATTTTTAAAATAGAATATTAAGGCAAAAAATATTTACTTGCTTCTAGATATTAAATCAAGAGAAAAGAATATGTAACACACTTTAAAATTACATAGTTAGTGTAATACTTAATTAGGGTTGCCGTTTAAGAGGGAATTGGATGTGAGATGATAATCATTAATAGTAGCTATTTAAGTGGGGCTCATTCTAATAGAAATATGTAGAGAGGAATGTGTGGAATGACAAATTTATGCAGGCCTCATATTATAATAGCCTTTAACCTTGATTGATCTGTAAATTACAAATTTAATGGGACCTACTGTTGCAGCAAACTCACAGCTGAAATATTAAGCGGTATGACAAACTGTAATATAATTTTGGGCCAGGCAGACATGTTGACCATGAGCTGCATGATTATTCCTACTTATAATATAGATATAGATATAGATTTAAAATATATTTAGAATTTTGAAGGTATTTACAGTTTAATCAGATTTCAAATTTCAGATCTATTTTCCTCTTCCATCTTCACAACTTAAAAGAAGCAATACCTTGCTATGCGTTGTTATAAAACAATGAACAGACTGCAATCAAACTGAGATAACTTTGGAATTTTTTTTGATAGGTCCAACTCTGAAGGCTTTGAATTGCCATAGCTAAACGTCACTCCTAGTAAGGTTGATTTTGAGGCGGCTAATTTTTAAATACTTTATAATTTTTAATTATAATTTAAATAATGGTCCTAAAAGAGACTATTTATGAACTTGGGTGATAAAGATGATAGCTTCACTTTTTGCAAGTGTTAAACCCAAACCTTAGTCCCCTATAATCGTTCAAAGAAATATTGCCTTGAGGGACAAGTTCCAACTTTATCTTGTAAACATTGCTTGAATGCCAGTGTGATTGAAATAAAATTCGACAGTGTTATCTCCTTTCATCATCAGTTCCTTGTAATCTTTCACCAAATTTCTCCCCGTTAGATAATTTTAACTAATCATTTTAGATTAATTTTTTAAAATAAGCTAGTTTAACTATACATAATCAAACCTGACGGTTCTAATCTTACTCGAGGAGAAACACGTACAATCTTTTGTTCACCAAAACATCTGCTGCCCCTTTCAGCTGAGAATCTTGTTTGGTCATTGCTCATGCCAGCTTCCAAATCCAAAACCCTAAGCTCTATGTTTCGCTCCGCCAGTAAAATATCAAAGCAATGGAAATCCGCTGCCCCTTCTACCCCGGCTGAGGATATTGCCCTAAAACAGTACGTCTCCTCCATTAAATCGCCATCTTCATCTCGGACTACTGATTGTTCCAAGTCTCTCAGTGAAATAGCCGCCGAAAGCCTGAATTTTAAGTCAGCTGCTGATTCTGGTACCACACTTGTAATTCTTCTTTGCTGGAGCATTATAAACACTTAAAATTGCTTGATTATTTATGTTCTTTGTTTCGTTCAGGAGAATCTGCAAAAGTGCTATCAGGAGAAATATCGTCGATACTATGTGGTATGCTTTTTATTTCTGTGTTAATTTGATAATTCAGGTACATTTGTCATAAATTTTAAATTTTGGATAAGTTAAAAACTGAGGAAGGACTACTAACTTATGCTGGGATATTGCCTTCTTTTTGTTTATTCTTTTATTGCTCTGTTATTCTTTTGGTTGTTCTTGTTTTACTTCGGCATATCACATGGACTCATTTGTTAAAGTAGTAAAGAGCTGTTTAATATGAATGAACATTATGATAATTGTTAGTTTGCTCTAAAAAATGAATGCACATTATGACGAATCATGTTCTGACCTTTGAAGTCTTAAATAATAGTGGGAGAGCATCTAAATGAGTTCCTTCTAAAAATAAAAAGCTCCTAAACGAGTCACCACAAATTTTCAGTTGCCAAATTGGAATATATCAATAATTTTCAGTTTAGCTGTTCATCTAATACAAAATATAAGTGCATTCCCTAGTTTAGAATTTGAATATGTTGTGGTTGTCTAGGAATTCTTGTAATGATATTTAATAGCAGAGGGTTGAACAAATGTGTGAACTATGATCGTCCAGCTACTGTTATCCTTATATTGATATTTCTGCATTATCCAGAAGGCTTAAAAGATGGGCTTCAGCAGGTGGGATCAGAGAGGACTACCTGAAATAATTCCTATCACAAGATCCACTGTGATGTAATTAGATGTGGGGAAAAAATGCACGACTTGGAATATCTATTTGTTTTTGCATATGTCGTCTGCATGCTATTGCCTTACAAACCTTTTTATCTACATATTCTTCTTATTATCTCTTATTGTAGGTGATTTAGATTATGATTTGATCGATTCAGAAACGAGTAGCAACACAAGTTGTTTGGAAACTGTATTGGATGTACCATGGTTATCAAATATAGATAGATCCAATAAGTCATTACGGCGGAAAGAAATAGCACGAGAAAGGAAGGAAATATGGACATTCAAGAGTAGTCAGACAAGCCGTTTCCACCAGTTGGTTAAACAATGTGCCTGTAAATTGGGGACTGATACTACCATTAAAGTGTTTGGTAAATTGGGACGAGAAACTGGCCTGAAAGAATATAATGCTCTAATAAGACTCTGTATAGAGAAAGCCAGAGAAACAAATGATGAAGAGGTGTCGTTGAAGCAGCTTTCAAAAGCTTATCAACTTCTTAAATCAATGAAGGAACAGGGTTTCCAAGTAAAAGAGGAGAGCTATGGTCCAATTCTTATGTATTTTATTGATTTTGGCATGGCACAGGAGTTTGACTTTTACTGTGAGCTCATAATAGATAGAAATTCTGATTCACTTGCAAGATTAGCTTACTATGAGATGTTGCTTTGGATTAAAGTTGAGAATGAAGATAAACTAGAAGAACTCTTCTATCATCTTTCACTTTATGATGGCGACGATAAATCCTCCTTTCAAGGTTTGCAATTTACTGGACACATGTCCCTATTACTATTTTATTTTTTTTATTCAAATTCGTTTGATCCTACTGGTTATTAGAAGCTACTTGTGGCACCTTGTACTTCAATGAGTAGATATTAAAATGATTAAGTTGCATGTTTCTTTTTCTCATATTTATTGTACATTATGTTTGTAATGCATATGCAAATTGTTGATGAATTTGGAGTCTGTCTTTGCAATCAGATACCATCTTAGAATGTCACAATTTTTTCTGAAATGCATCTTATGATGAGTTCTGGCAAAGGCTGTCTCTGCACCAGTGTCATACTTTAGAATCTCACAATGTTGTACATGTTGCAGAAAACTATCTGTTAGCACTGTGTGAAGAGGACCGTGTTAAAGGTTTTGTGAGGCTCCTACACACTGTTGATATAACAAAAATTTCATCTATGAATTGTGTCACAAATATATTCAAGTTCTTGGGGAAGTTGCAACTGGAGTCCTTCGCAAAGAAGTTACTTCAGGAGTTAGTAACAATAGGTAAACTTTTCAGTTTTCTTTTGTTTAGAGGCGCCTATATAGTTGGTTCATTTGTTAATTCACTGGCCTCATGTTAGGCAAATCTTTTCTAATTGCATTGGGTACTATAACATGAAGGTTACCCATTATTATTTAACTCATAGGATGTTCTCTATGTTGGTATCTTATCCCAATACATCTTAGAAAGGGTTAATATAAAATTTTGCGAATAGATATACTATATACAATTTTCTCAAAAAAAAAAAGAAAAGGAAATTACTATATGCTAGAAACGTTTTTGAGTATTCACATCATTTGTAAGGAAATTGACGATTTTCCTTTTGCTGTTCCTGTTAACAAATCCTTAACTTCTGACAAAGTGCCCTAATCTCTTCCACTTACATTCCCTTCTCATGCATCCTAATGTAATCTCTCTCAAAGCAGATATTGGAGCAGAAAACATCTCAAAGTTCATTTACAATTATACAACTAGCATGCCAAATTTTGCGGTGAGGAACTTCTCATGAATGCTGCTGGTAATCTCCCTTGGTATACAAGTCACATGACGCTTGCATAAACAACAACAACAACAACCCATTATAATCCCACAAGTAGGATCTGTGGAGGGTAGTGTGTACGCAGACCTTACCTTAACCTGTGGGGCAGAGAGGCTGTTTCCGATAGACCCTCAACACAAGAAGATGAAAAGAGACAACAGAACAGTAACAACAACCAACCAGGGCCAAAAAGATAGAATTAGAAAAATAAATGGAAAAGATTGTTGGATAGAATATCTAAGACGCTGTTTTTTTTTAAGTCACAAGTTACATAAACATCTTAAACTCTGCGTGCAGTCAAATGGTGTCAACTGATGTCACATGAACTGGAACAATGGAAGTTAAAGGGAGTTCAATTTTTTATTGTATTTTGCCCTTCTGTTTATGTTTTTTCCTCTAGATACTGATTGACTCTGGATTGCGATTAGCATAACTTCTTTACGTTGCTAATGTAAAGTTGGTTGTAAATTTTAAATAAACTATTGCTGTTGCCAAGTGGATCTGTAGCCATGCTAGTTCTTAATATGTGTCCACCTGTGAAATATTGCTCTGATTGCTTTGTTATGTTGTGGAAGCTTGAAGATGTGATGCTTGAATTCAAAAATTTACATGCTGAGTTGGAGCTTACACCAACATCTTCCCAATATCAGAAGCTTATTATGTACTGTTGTGAGTTATTTAAGGTATGAACCGATTGTTTACTGATGTTTTAGATATACTCTATGCAGTGATTGGAGATTTCTTTGTGCAAATAAGTCATTGCATGTTATGGTTGATATCTAAACTTCTCCAATGTACTGATACTTGCAACTTTGCAAATAGGTACATGTTGCACTTGATATGGTTGATCAGATGTTTGAAGCGGGTGTGACGTTAACGTTGGACACATTTAATTCCATACTAGATGCCTGCGATAGAAGCTGTGAGTATAATTTGGTAGGTTGGCTTGAATCTTTTATCTTTTTTTTGATGTTTTAGCTCATTAACTTAAGTTATGAGGAGCTGACGCATAGTTTGGGCTAGGACACATCAATTATCTGAGATTTTACGGTCATAAATGATCCTTGCTGTTCTGATAATTTGTTACTCATGTATATGGTTACAGTAAACAGTTTTGATGCTCCAAAGCTGAACCTGGATAAAGAATCAAAGCATCCTGGGCAGCACGTTTAGATGAAATACTAATGTACTAGTATAGATTGTGATATCAATCTTTAGGGGCAAAAGATAAGAATTTGTTCTCCTTCTCAAAAGAGAGAAGAATTAGTTCTCATAATCTGCTCGTTAGAGCTTTTAACTCTTAGGAACAGCAAAGTTGGAGTCTCCAAATAGGTTAAGTATTAAATAGCAAATGGGCTTAACAAATATTGATATATGTCTTATCAGTAGAAGAGCTAAGTTTATGATGTCAAATCCAAGTAAAAGGTAAAATCTTCATGGCTGTGATAGATTTTCAGCTGAATTTAACCCGTCGGTGTTCTTATATATCTGTTCAAGATCCACTCTAGTCCCTTCTCTTTGTCCTTTCTTCTTTCTCCATTGTCAACTGAATTTTTTGCTGCTTCTTTGATTCAATCACTTTTAGCGGCGAAATATTTCGAGTTGAAATTTACATAAGTAATTTTTCCCGAAGTACCAGAGCATTATATATTTGCAAATTATCCATTGCATATCTCTTGTATCTTTGATTTATTTCTGGCCGTCACAAATCAAGTTTTAATGTGTATCCTCATGAATCTTAGGTTCATCGAATATATTCAATGTTACTTCGCCATGGTCTCAAGCCAGATAGCGAGACCTTCAGGATAATGATAAATATGACTGTGAGAGCAAAAGATGTAAGTTTTCTCTTAGGGAATGTATTTGTGTATGGGTGCCTAACTACAAGAGCTCAGTGTTCTTTATGTTGTCCTAAATGCAGTTTGAAGGTGCATATGGCATGATCGAAGATTTGAAGAAATTTGACGTGATGCCTACCACTAGCATGTACAATTGCATAATGGCAGGATATTTCCGGGAGGTGGGTACTCCTTTTATCATGTTATCTTCTATGCTTGAGTTGTCATAATTTATCTATGTGCGGAACGACTAACTTCCACTCTCAAACCTATTTATTGCTTCTTGTGGTCTTCACTTGACCACCGCGTCTCTTTCAAAGTACTTATAGAATGTCTTTTTGAGTAAAAGGGAAAATACATCAAAGTATATTGCTCAATTTTAAGTCGCTACATTTGAGAAGTAAGGTTTACCTCTTTAGTGGATCTAGACATAGTAAGAAATCTAGCAACTTTATCTAAATAATTGCACTAAATTATGTGGGCAAAGTTGTTTGTTTCTCTACAAGAGTTGTGAAACTAGAGCTAGGGGTCGTCTGGTTACTCGTGTTATTGGAAATAATTCCGGATGAATTCTGCGTCAAATGTCAAGTGTTTGGTGATTGTATTTTGTTTGTGTATTGTTATTCAGATGTTTGGTTATCAAATTTTGTTTGCGTATTAATACCCACATTGGTTATGTGCATATTCATATCGTTGTGAATAACAATACACATATTAGTAATATATGGAGGAAATGATTTTCTATGCTTACAGTTTGAATAGAAGAAAATGGTCCTTCAAAGATCTCCTGTGTTAAATATAGATCTCTTTGTTATTTTTCACTGATCTCTTGTGAAAAGGGTTCTATAACTAAAATAACATTTGTAAAAAACTACAAATTCAAATCTCCTGTTGTTTTGATATTGGTTAGCTCATAGTCTGATACAGGGTTTTTTTGTAATAGGAGCTAACCTTTATCCTCTTTTGTATTCTTCCTGTAGTTTTGATATTGGTTAGCTCAGTCTGATACATTTTTTTTTGGTGGTAACAGGAGCTAACCTTTATCCTCTTTTATATTCTCTTGCATCTTCTTGATGCCTTTTACATAACACGGTACTACTTCAAAAAAAAAAACTCTTGTTATATCTGCATACGAGCATGTAATGCAGAAACAGTGCTTTTTATCTTATTAATTGTTTAGCTATTATACTCGTTGTATCTCATTTATTTTATGTAATGCTTGTACTTCTGGTTTAATAATTCGAAACAAACTGTTTAAAATGGGTCTTCCATGATTAAAAGAGTAATGCAATGTTCATTATTCATTATCTTATCTTATCTTCCTTATAAAAAAAAAATTTCATTATCTTATCTTTTTTGAGAATGATAACATTTTATAAATATAAAACAGCACAAAGTTTGTGCTGCTATAAGTGATAGAATACATCCCCCAAAAAGTAAAAGAATCCCCCACTACAAAAATATACAAGGATTCTATGATATCAAGTATGGAGTTACTATCATTTACAGGGCATTCTTTACACCAAAAAAGAAAAAGTCCTAAACAGTTCATTTTGATTTTCTGAATGGAGTTGCTAACATTCTCAAAACATCTGGAGTTCCTCTCGTTCCAGACTGACCACCAAATGCAGGCTGGGATCTACTGCCACCATTTCTTCTGTCTGACTCCACCTGTCACACCAGCCCAGCATCTCAAGAGGTCGGATGTATCTTTTGGCATGGCCCAGTTCATTCTGACAATACTTAGAAACACGTGCCACAAATGATTATTTTAAAATTCTTATCTTTAAGATACATTCAGAAAATTCTCTTAAAACTGTTCATTATTTTGAGATAATTAAGAATTGATTATTATGAAGTAAAGTTATTATAATTTATAGTTTTGTTACACACACACACATGTATATAGTACCAATTATTTTCTTCTTTTATGATAATAAAGCATATAGTTGATACATATATTGGATTAATTAGGATCAAAGTAGCTATCCGAGTAAGAGTACTTATGGGATTTAGAGAGCTCCGAATTTGCTTAAATTAACTAGTATTGCAATGAAACGAACTTGAATGGACAGGCTGGATATAGATAATTCATATAGTTGACCCCAAATGATTTCAGATCGATGCGTATTGATTGATTATGTTAATAAACCAAATATTTCAGTGGATAAATAATGTAGCAAATTTTCATTAAATTTAAAATATTTCATTGGATAAAATATTATTGGTAGCAAATTTTCAATAAATTTAAAACGTAATACATTTATTATATTATACACCTTATATATTTATCAAGTTAAACATCCAATGGTACAAACTATCTGGTGATTGTTATTCAATACATCCCTGTAAATATAATTTGTTTTGTATAATTGGTCGGCGAACCAAACCACCCTTGCAGAGACATGTCTGGATACTTACTCCCCCAAATTCTTGAATTTGACCAATGTTTCTGTAAATATAATTTGTTTTGTATAATTGGTCGGTGAACCAAACCACCCTTGCAGAGACATGTCTGGATACTTACTCCCCCAAATTCTTGAATTTGACCAATGTTTGTGCGTTACAGGTATTAGAAAACAATCTTTCTTTATGTCCATCCTTCTCTATATTGGGAAGGGAAAATCAAGTGATGCTTCCATCATGATTCATGGTCGATAAGTTGTCTTGTGCATGCATTTTAGGTACAGAAACAGCCCTTTTTTGGGTGTGAAAAGCCATCCAATCCACGTGAAACATACAATTGCTTGATGGCTTTTACTAATATATTGAAATTTTGTTGCATGAATTTCCTTATCGCCGGAAATGATAATGGCTGTATAGTGCTTATTACTTCTAATTTTTTCTGCTTTTGACTTTTCCTATTTGCTGAACTTTCCGCAGAAAGACATTCATGCTGCACTAAAGGTTCTCAAACAAATGGAAGATGCTAATGTGAAGTCAGACTCTCAGACTTTCAGCTATCTGATAAGCAATTGCACAAGCGGAGATAACATATCTAAGGTCCTTTTGTTTTTCATCTTAGTTCAGTACTCCTTTGTGATACGTTCTATTCTGCGATCTGTGATAAAAGAACCTGCCCAGACTTGGCCAAATTATTTAGCACCCATTGTTGTAGGAATAGGATTATAAATCTGGACTTGCATTTCTCATTTGGGAAATAGCCGCTCTACCTTCACAAGGTAGGGGTAAGACTGCGTACACACTACCCTCCCTAGATCCCACTTATGGGATTACACTGCGTTTGTTGTTGTATTGTTGTGGGAATAGGACTATGAATCAGGGCTTGCATTCTCATTTCTCTGGCTGACTAAGTTTGATAATTTGAGTGGATGCATTATTTTCATTGTACTAGCTTATTCAAGATTATGTGCCCTTTCATATTTCTCGTTATTATAGAAGGCGGTTCAGTAATCGGGAGTAAGAAGGTAGAATGGAGATGATATTCTAACTTCTTGCAATGGAAATGATAGAATGGAGATGATAGTATCCTTGATTATAGAAGGAAGGCCAGCTTATGTTGAGCTTAATTCCAATTTAAGATTATAAAGCTAGTTCAATTCATGTACTATCAGAAGTCGTGCAAGCATATTGACAAATCCTTGGATTCCTTTGCAGACAAGTATGGAAGGGCCACTGTTGAACTCCTGGGTAGGAAGGAGGATTTGTGGATTGTAGTTTGCCATATTAAGAATCATGAGGTTTCAGGTTCAAATCCCAATGAAGATAAAAATTATTAGGTGATTCTTCCCATCTATCCAAGCCTTGGCGGGCAGAGTTACCTGGTACGTGTGCTGGTGGGAGTTAGCAGGTACCCGATGGAATAGTCGAGGTGTGGGCAAGCTGGCCCATACACCACCGTCATCAAAATGAAGAAGTTGATAACTGCCACATAGAAGTGGGATAAACTGTGTATTGCAAATTAACTAGTGCAACATAAGAAAATTCTTGTATTGACCCTCATATCAAAAGAGAGGAAGGCCATTAAGGCCTCATTTGTTTTTTTTAAGATTAAGACGTCTGAATCTGAATGCACGTCTGAATATCAAGATGTGTATTAAGATTAAGATGTTTGAATCTGGATACACATTTGAATGTTAAGATGTGTATTAAAATCTGAATACTAAATGATTAAGATTGTTTTTTTTCAATATCTGAATGAATAAAATTTATCTTTATTTAAAAATTAATAAATATAAAATTTAAATAAAATACTAATTTACTTAATATTTTATCAACAAAATATTTTTTTAAAAAAAATGGTAGTTGATGGTGGTGATGGCTAATGGTGGTATTTGTAGATGCCCACTAGAGGTGGTGGTTGGTAGTGGTGGTTCTAGGTAGTAGCTAGTAGTGATTGATAGTGGTGATTATGGTTGAGAATGGTGGGTGGTAGTAGTTGATAATGGTGGATGGTGATGGTGGTGGTTGAGGAAGGTGGTGGTAGTTCATTACGGTGGGCACTAGCTATTATGGTTAATAATGGTGGTGGCAGTTGAGGTGAATGTGTGGATGGTTGTGGTTGTGGATGATTGTGGTGGTGGCGGTGGTAGTTGATAATTGTGGGGATAGTAAGTGGTGGTAGTCAACAATGGTGAGGTGGTGGGTGGTGGTAGTCAATAATGATGGCAGATTATACTTGAGGATGGTGGTGGTCGGTGGTGGTGGTTGAGTATGGAGGTAGTGGGTGGTGCATGGTGGTAGTTGATAATGGTGGGCAATGGCGGTAATTAATTGTAAATGTGGATAGAAACATTTTAATGAAATTAAGTCTCTGTTATAGATCTTAATTGTTCACACCTATTCAGACCTATTAAGTAGTTGTGAAATGAAAAAAATAAATACACTTAATAATCAAGATCTGAATGATTCAGTTTCAGACTTAAAAAACAAACGCACTTAACATGTGAAATCTTGAATGATTAAGATTCAGACCTCCATTAAGTGCAAACAAATGAGGCCTAAATGATTTTTTAATCAGGATAAAAAATTTAACGATGTCTCGTGAATACATCCATCATCACAGTGCTAGTCTTTCCATTTGATGTAAAAATTGTCCTTTATGTGACTAAAATTCTCTTGAAGTGATCTACCATAAAATTATCATAGAATTTTTGTCAGTGGTAATTGGATTCATAAATCTGATTCCTTTATCTAATTTATCGAGGCATAGACTTTTTTGCTCTTTTGTTTCTTCTTTCCATATTAGCGCAAAGATGCTTATTCTATTGACATTGACTATAAATATGCACAATAACAATTGGTAATTTGAAAATCTGTAGTTTCTTGATGAGATGAAAGATTCTGGAGTTCAATACACAAAGCATGTATATATGGCCCTAATAAATGGATATACAGCGTCTGGACAGTTTGAAGAGGCTAAACAGGTACACGAGTATACCCAGTTCAGTTTCTTGTTTTTACAAGTCTTTGATTGCCATATGTTTCCCTTTTCTGCATGATAAATTCTTTATTAGATCCACGAATTCTTAATAGCTGGTTTTCCCCTTCAAAATTATTTCAGTTGTATGCTTTTCTATATTTAGACAAGAGTAGGTTGCTCTAGTGGTAAGCACCCTCCACTTCCAACCAAGAGGTTGTGAGTTCGAGTCACCCCAAGAGCAAGGTGGAGAGTTCTTGGAGGGAGGGAGCCGAGGGTCTATCGGAAACAGCCTCTCTACCCCAGGGTAGGGGTAAGGTCTGCGTACACACTACCCTCCCCAGACCCCACTAGTGGGATTATACTTGGTTGTTGTTGTTGTTGCTTTTCTATATTTATCTATTTATTTAATCTTGTTGAGGTCTCTGGTGGCACATTTTTGGTGGATGCATATGTGAATATTAAGAAATAAGTTTAGTGCATAAAAGATGTAAATTCATTGCTTTCTTCGAAGCTAAGTTGCATCTCAGTGAATTCTCTTGGGGCTTTTTATCTTGGCCAATCGGAAGCTTTCATGTGAAATATATTCTTTGCAGCAAAATGGAATTGCGTTCTAACTGATAAGCTCAATGTAGAGCATTCATGCGAAAGTATTTTCTGTTCCTTTGTCTCCTCGGAAGAGGCCAAACAAAAATGCTATTTCTTCTGATGATTTAGAAGCATCAAAATATGTGCAGGTAATCTATGATCGAAGAGTACCTGTAAAGAGCTTCAATGAAATCAGAAGTGCGCTTATTTCAGCTCTTGCATCACATGGACAAATGCTTGATGCCCTTAAAATATATGAAGAAATGAACAAAGCTCAATGCAAGTTGGAGCCAAAAACAATCATATGTCTCATTGTAAGTGCTTTCTTGCTCATTTTCTCTTTCCCAAGATCTTATCTTTAAGCACCTTCCGAATTCTTGACACTTTTATTCTTTTAAATCATAATTTTATAGGAACACCTTCAGTCTGAAGGAGAGTTGCATAGATTGCTGCACTTGCTTGAGCAACTAGATGGCCTGGATCGTTGGGTTGATGCTTGCTTTAGGGTCATAACATATTGTGTTCGGCACAACCACTTGAGGTATAAAGTCAAAACTGTTTCTTGAGAGTTATTGCTGAAATTTGACTCGCTTAAAATTTCCCCCTTTGTGTAATAGATCTGCTGTTGACTTACTCAAAAAGCTGGTAGATGCATACAAGAACGATGAAGTGGCTAAAGAAGTTCTGTTTGATGAGGTTTTGCTTTTGTTCCTTTTCTCTGCTTTTGGTTGGAAATTATAATTATGGATCATGGATCTTAGTACTTTTAGGGCTCCTGCCGTTGATATACTCTTATCAGTCCTTGTGTGTAAGATGGAGTGTCTTGCTCCTCACTGCATATAATATTTTTACTTGTCAAAATTGTTGGCTCTCATTATTTATGGAGACCTTAATTTAGCTCTGATGTGTTAAATTCTTGTTTGATACTGATTTTTGGTAATCATCGAGCAGGTTTTCTGCCAGATTGCGATAAATGAACCAACAAATTTGCAGTTCGGCTTGGATCTCCTTCAGGCTATTAAGAAAGAGATTGGTGTCCGCCTTTCAAGAAAAAGTCTTGATTTCCTCCTCAGTGCGTGTGTCAATGCCAAGGATTTACAAGCTTGTTCTCTGGTTTGGAAAGAATACAGAACAGCTAGTCTTCCTTACAATGTTTTAAGTTTTGTGAGGTAAATTTTGAATTACTGATATTTCTCAATCTTGTTTGCTTGCCTGAACATTCTGTTCTTAGGAAATTCATGATAGTTACTCATATTCTTTATTTTAATTTCTCTACAGTTGCATCTGTTGAGAAACTATTGAGTCAATCATTCAACTCTAAAGATTTAAATAAGCTTGACTAGTGCATTTTCATATGTTTGTTGCGTTTTTTCCTTCTTGGTTAGAGTGAAATGCAAAGGTATCCATCTAATACAACTTAAAGTTAAAGTTGGAAAGAAGTTAGAAAAAAGCATCGAACTCATAAAGCTTCTGAACTACAGATAACTAAATGAATCATTTATATCAATTTTCATACAATAGTTATTTTCACTGATTCTAGGAGTTAAATTGTAACAATTATTCTGACAAAAGCTGCACTTTCCCTATTGGTGACTACCGAAGGATGAAACAATTGATGTATTTTGACCTTATGTTTGGGCTACTTTTGAGAGGAAAAGCCCAAAACCATACATGATCTTTGGCTTTAGATTCAAAGTCATACATATTCTTTCACATGGAGCACTAATAGTACATTTACTTTAACAAAGTGGTGCACTTTTAGTCATAACACTGAAAAAAGCCCAAAAACATACATTATCTTTGGCTTTAGACTCAAAGTCATACATATTCTTCCACGTAGAGCACTAATAGTCCATTTACTTTAACACAGTGGTGCACTTTTAGTCATAACACTAAACACATTTTAATTTTTAACAGAAATCTAAGATCTGACAAAATATTTGTTCCCTTTATTTTCTTATTTACCAAAAGAAATAAAGATGACAGATTTATCTAGATAGCAAATAGTAAAATGTTTCTATATCTAGATAGCAAATAGTAAATATGTGTAAAGATGACAAAAAATAAATATTATGTTTACTATACGCTGACTCCCATAAAATAAAAAAATCTAATAAATATATATTACGTATATTTATTTTAGTAATAAAATTTATTTATTCTCAGCAATGATTTTACGTATATTTATTTTATGTCAACGTATAGTAAATATTATGTATATAATAAAAAATCTAGATACCATTTGAGGTTATCTAGATAAAAATCATTGCAAATAAAAATTAACGGTGTTTAACATTTCTTAGTAAAATGTATATTTTACGTATAGTAAATAAATTCTATGTATATTTACTATTTGCTATCTAGATAAATCTTTTATCTTTATTTCTTTCGGTAAATAAGAAAATAAAGGGAACATATATTTTGTAAGATCTTAGATTTCTGTTAAAAATTAAAATGTGTTTAGTGTTATGACTAAAAGTGCACCACTTTGTTAAAGTAAATGTACTATTAGTGCTCCATGTGAAAGAATATGGATGACTTTAATTCTAAAGCCAAAGATGATGTATTGTTTTGATCTTTTCCTCTACTTTTGAGATCACAAATGTTGTTTGTCCTTTTATGTTTTCCTTATTTGCTCTAATACCCCGTTTGATGCAGGATGTATCAAGCCTTGTTGGCATTAGGGGACTACAAATCTGCCGCAAATATTTTCAATAAAATACCAAGGGATGATATTCACGTTTGCAGTGTACTCCAAGCTTGTCAAGAAACTTATGGAAAATCTGTTTCCGCAAAGGGGAAAAAGAAGAAAAACAAAATTGGAAAGAGTGTGAGATGTGAACAGTGGAGTTCATAGATGATTTAGAAAATTCTTAGGTGTGTATAAATTTTGAACGTGCCATCTCTGTATGAGAATATTCTTTGCAGATCATTTAGTTTATCTATTCCTGCTTGGTACTTTATTTTCCCCCCCTCTGCTCATTTTTCTTCGTCCTTTTTGGTGCAGCAATTGCTTGAGATCAACTTTTTGCAGATCATGTAGATGTACAACTTTTAGTGCTGAGAACTCATACATTGGGCGTAGAGCTCTATGTTAGTCCAGCTTTAGAATTGCCCAGAGATTCAACATCAAGTTGGAAGTGGATCAAGAGAAACGTGAGACACTTATTTTGACTTCTGTTATCATGGATTTATAGCCTATGATCATTTGAAACATTGAAGGGAACTTGCACTGGAACGTATAAAGGACTAAGAATCAAGTGGTGCAGATGTCTTGTTTCATTTTGAAGAGCAAGGAGAGAATCTGAAACATGTGTCCTCCCGAGGTTTTAGTTCTCCCTTTTCCCAAAAAACGAGTTCTCTGTAGAATCATATGTTAATTTGGAAATCAGGTGTATGATAGTTTCGTATTTGTAATTGGTCTATGATACACACATTTAGCCTTCAAATTTCCTACCTGATATTTTCGATGGTTTAGTAGGCCTTACCTGTATTTTCATTTTGTAGCTAGTCATCTTGTCTGGTGCTAACATTTCAGACCATTTGGTTTAAACCTTATGTTAATGGAACGATTGTGAAAACACCATAGCCTGTAAGGTATAAACCCACATGGAGAATAAGAAAACAGGGCATATTGGTCTGCCTGTGGTTTTAAGCAGAATGAGAAATCCTAGTCGAGTAATGCAAAAGGGGTCAATTGTAGACTGTTGAGCTCTCTTATTATTTTCATCGTCAAATAAACCTATAAAAGCAATTGTTCTTCTCTGTTTTCATATCTTCTGAATGAAACAAATATGAAGTGATTAACAGCTTTGTAATAACATTTCTTTACCGAGTCTTGTTTTGTTCTTTATCAAAATTTCTTCATTGCTAATTGTAGCAACTTGAGTACAATATTTATACGTGGATTTGATACTGAAGTCTTTCTTACAGGTAAGGTCTATTCAGTACCCACATATCTAACTTTCAAGGAAATGCTAGTTTGTTCTTGCAATAGTGATGTCCTTCTGATACCAGATAAATATTTGATTTTTTTTCTTTTTTTGGTGAGAAGAAAGTTTACATACCCATGTGTCTAAAACAGTATTTTGTTGATGCAATTGTCCATCCACATTCTTAACCCCCGAGGGAGTATGTTGAGGAGGGGAAAGAGCAAGGGAAAAAAGGAGGTAGAAGGTTTTGCTAGTCCAATACTGTAAATTAAACACTTGAATGCACTATAATTCTATAAGAAGTGGTCAGTTAACTGAGAATCCAATACAGAAAATTGCTTTTATAATGAATTTTCGGTAGAACAATTTCTTGTACTACTGGTAGTTATTATTACTCTTAACATTAAAGAAGATTTGAGCTTCCCATTAGCAAAATCTTTCAAAAAGAATTAGCAACAAGAATTGCTTGCCTACAACGTGCCTTAGCTTGTTCAAGTCTCTCATTCAGTGTCTCTTCTTTCACTGCAGCACTAACCATAGCCAAATCCATCTCCATTAACTTCAAGACTCTGGACAATTCTGTCACCATTCTATCTTCAACTTTCCCTTCTTCCCTTAACACTTCTGCTTCTTCTCTGGCTCTTTCTGCCACTATTTCTCCCACTTTAGCCAACAATGCTGTCGACCCAAAATCTCTAGCCATCAACTCCTCCAATTTTTCTAAAAAATCCATTATCACATATCCTACAGGCTTCTCCAAATTAATAGGCTTTGTTCTCTTCCATCCAATCTCAAAGTTTGGTGGATCCTGCTTCACAAGCCCTGTTCTTGATTTTCTATCGCGAATTATCTCTGACTTTCTTCGTTTCTCTATTGGGAATTTTTCTGGGCTGATTGTTGTTTCTGAAGTTGGAGTGGGACTGAGGAAATTGGGGTCTGAAGACTCAGGTGTGGGATTGGAAGTGCATTTGATTGTGAACTGCTTTACATGGATATGATTTGTGAGTGGTTGTGATGTTGGAATTATAGAAATTGGATTTGAGGGAAGATGAATTGAAGGGAGAGGGTGGACATGGTGGAGTTGGAGGATATTAGAAGCCATGCTAAATTGCCCAACAAGTTGATAAGGTCTATTTTGTCAAGTGGTGCCAAGTATCTCGTTTGTTACTACTTTACTAGTAGGGAGGGGCTAAATATCTTGCCAAGGCTTTTGCTTTCAATTGTAGAAAATTAAGGTGTTCCATTTTGAGTATTTTGTTAAAGGATTTAAATATTATGTACACCGGTAGTTAGTGTAAATTTTTTTCTATTTTTATATCAATTTAGATTAATAAAATTGCAGCAAATATATATGCCGAAGATGTAGAAAATTTGTTAATATTCTACTTTAATTGGTTTTAGCAAATTATATACACTAGCTATATATATAAAAAAATGTTTGTGTCAGGTGAAATTTAACGTGTTCTATTGTGTTCCTTCTTTCACACTGTATCCCTTTTGTAGTTTATCAGTCTCCCTAATTGCGTAAGCTTCAGCATCATTAGGATTTCTCACATCAAGTAAACTGTAAAAGACAACCCCAGGCATGAAGCAAATGTTGCCACAACAACCAAACCAACCTTAAATATATTGTATGTTAAATCCATCATCATTTGAGATAATCTTCAAGCTGATTAAAGGATAATCTCACGAAATTCAATGTATCATTTGAAAAAGAATTTCTGATGCCTTAATTCTTAATATTTACTAGTTCCTCCGTCCAAGTTTACTCGCCCATTATACTAAAAATAGATATCTACTTTTACTTGTTCACTTTGAAAATCAACAGATAATTTATCACTTTTTCAACCTATGTATAACTAATACAAACATTAATTACACACCCGATCTGGTATTATCATATGTAGCTAATACATAGCAAACCATGGTATTAGCAATACCAAGATTATTAATACATGCATAACCTTAGTTAAAGATAGGGGTGTACGACAAACCGCACCAAACCGATAATTCGAGTCAAATTGAGATAAAAAAATCGACTATGGTTGGGTTTGGTGTTAGGAAAACAAATCCGACCGTAACTGGTTTGGTTTGGTTTTAACTAAAAAAAGTCAAACCGAAACCAAACCAACCCGACATTACATGTATACAAGTTTTAATATTATTTTATAAGCCCAAAGCAAATTCGGGTTGGTTTGGTATTATTTTATAGGAGGTTCTCTCTTTTAATGTATTATTATTTCAAATGATCAAATATGTTTATAGCCCATAAAAGTTAGTAACTCAAATAAGCCCAAAGTAAATTCAAATCAATACTAATGCTAACAAAAAAAATCAATTAATACTAGGAATGACAATAGTATTGGATATTTATTTTTTAAGTTTTGCATTGGTTTAGATAATGAAAATGCATAACTTACTTTTAATACTATTTAGTCATGTAATTAATACTTAGTACGTATTCTCGTACTTATTTTAGTATGACTTAGTACTTTTAGATGATGTTTATTTTTATTATGGCTTATTAATTAGCAATATTTATTTTATGCGATTTTTTGAGTATTCTAGTATAATCACGACTCATCTCACATTATTTTATATTATTTTATTGGGTAATATATTATATAGTTTTATCATACTAGGACCTAAGAAATATTAAAGCACAAATTATATATTTTATACTATGAAGATTTTGTCGGAAAAAAATCGAAAAAATTGAGATTGAAAAATCCGACTTTTGTTGGTTTAGTTTATAGATTTAAAAATTCGAGACGGTTTGGTTTGGTAATTAAAAAACCCGAACAAATCTGGCCTTTGTACACCCCTAGTTAAAGACAAAATTGATTTTATGCTTGATTATAATTCTTTTGACATGTTTTTCATTAATGTATATAAGATACAAGTAGACAAATTCGCCTTTTCTAATTTTTTTTCCACCCTATTTTCTAATATTAAATTCTTTCAATAAATCATCCCTTCTATTTAAAAATCATATTTAAAAGAAAAAAGCCTAGAACACGCAATTCCTTTTCTGAAAATTAAAATACTTTTCTCTACAATTGTAGGATTCTTCCTCTTCCTCTCTCTCATGTGAGGCCAATTGCTCCATGGACACACGTCTTGGATCAACATTTGCACAAACTGTATAGACCAAATTAATGCAATTATCCTTAAAGAATTTGGCGGTTATTTTAATAAACAAAGAATTTTCTAAAATAATTATGTAATGTATATAATTTTAATACACCAAACCAAATAGTTGATAAAAATAATCTCAACATAACTACTGCATACATAACTAATACCGATATAATTAATATCCGCATTATTAATACACTCTATTCAACATTATTCTTATACATTTATTAAACGACCCCGTTTTGAATTAGGAATTGCTTTTGGATAAAAAGTAAAGAACTCGTATGATTTGGATTTTTGGATAAGAGATTCTTGACAATCAACTAAAGATTGAGTTTTTACACAAATAGCTAGTCATATTAATTATTTATTTTTGTTTAAATTATATATAATTATATACATATAATACATAAATTATACGTATACTATAATTCATGAGCAACTATTTGTGTTAATACTTGTTAAAAGGAGGATTTACTACTTCCATTAAAAGACTAACGAAGGAAGATAGTGGACGCCCAGCGACAGGGGTATAATTGTTGTAAGAAGCAAAGGAAGTGTTCGTGCGCCGTGTCTGGCGGAAACACAAAAACCTGTCGCTGACGACTGAGCTGAGGAGTGATGGCGAGGATACCCATAGGGTGCGAGCCGGTGGTGGGATCGTTAACGCCGTCAAAGAAAAAAGAGTACAGAGTCACTAACAGACTCCAAGAAGGCAAACGTCCGTTATACGCCGTCGTTTTCAACTTCATCGACTCTCGCTACTTCAATGTCTTTGCTACCGTCGGCGGAAATCGAGTACTATTCCTCTTCCTCTCTTCTTCTCTTTTTTGTTTCTCTTATTTTTTTTTGGGTTACCTCCTATTTTGTTTTTCTCTGCTCAGCGGTGTAGTTAAATAAGCCCTAATTTTCCTTAAAGACGAATCTTTGGATATAGAGCATTCATATAGTTGAATCCCACTAGTTTGGTATTGAAGCTTATTGTGTTGCTGGAAATTATTTAGGATTTAACTCACGTTCTTCTTTTCATTTAGGGATGACAAGTACATGAAAACTCACGAGCGTGCTTCGCCTTTACTACTTGTTTACTTCTTGTTGACTGTTATATGGGAGAAGGTGTAATGTTTAGATAGAAAGCATCAATCTTTTTCCATCTTGGTCATTTTGCCTATTTGTTAAAACCTCAAGTTGAATAATGCTCTCTATTGTTCATTTCAATTAAATGTGCCAGATGTAGCTCTGCAAGTTACTTTAATATTGAAGGCTCGAGAATGGAGGACCCCAACCTCTCCCACACATTCATTTTTTAATGCTTAGAAGCAAAAATGTTTAACTCATTGCTGAAACCTTCTTATTTACTTAGGATTGTTATGCCTGCTTTTAGCTCACGTTTACCTTATACACAGTAACTGTTGATTGGTTCTTTTGTTTCTCCGTATTTGCAGAGTGCCACATGTTTTACAGATTGCAAATATTTCCCTATTGCTTTACCTTGCTAATATACCCTTTGTTCATGCCAAAGATAATGATTGTATTAGAATTGCCTATAATCTAGAAATCTTGTATAATTTCTTATCAACGTGAGAATGATGGAATTATAAAACTTGTTGTATTTCTGTTCAACTTGAGAGTTATGCATGAGGCAATCTTTTATTGCTTAAAATAAATTCAGAATTTGGAGAGGCTTCATGTTCGTGTAAATGAGGTGTCTTTTCTTAGTGTAGATTATGCCATCTGAGAATTGTTAAAAAATAGGGAAACTGAAAGAAGATAAACAATAATAGAAGAATAGGAGTGCTGATATTTATCCATTGTATGCCAATAGTGATAGCTCAGACTCAAGTCTTCAATTTTTCTGTTGGCTTGTCAGGTGACTGTTTACCAATGTCTGGAAGGTGGTGTTATTGCTGTGCTGCAGTCTTATATTGATGAAGATGTAAGAAGTTGCAAGTTCTGTGTTACTGCATTTATACTTTACATATGTGATTTGTATGCTTAAAAAGCTTTTGGCCTTTCCATGTGCTTTGTAGATCAGAAAGATGAATCCTTTTACACTGTAAGTTGGGCTTGCAATATTGATGGGAGTCCATTCATAGTGGCTGGAGGAATAAATGGAATTCTCCGTGTTATTGATGCTGGCAATGAGAAGATACACAAGGTCTTGTACATGAAACTTTGGCTTGCACGTTTACATGGTTAAAGAAGACTAGCTGCTTGTTTAATTTTTGAGTGAATTTCTGCAAATGATCATAACATCCATCTAATTAATTTTTATCTGACTGGTAATATATTTCTTCTCCTCCATGATCCAATCCATCTTATTCATTGTGATACTACAACAACACCAACAACGACCAAGTAAAATCTCACAAGTGGGGTCTAGGGAGGGTAGTGTGTACGCAGCCCTTACCCCTACCCGAAGGAGTAGAGAGGCTGTTTCCGAAAGACCCTCGGCTTAAGAAGACGGAAAAGACGAGAAGAGAAGGGAAGGGACAATATATTAGTACCATCAAACAGAAATCAAAGAAATAATAACAACATTATAAGAACTAGAAAATAGTTGAAATGCAATAACAAAATCAGAAAATAAGCCCCGATGCTATGAAATACGGAAGGATAGTGTGAACACAATATTAACCACTAGCAGTCTAAGGCCAACCCTATCGAACTAGCCTCACCCACGGACTCGGCTACGTCCTAACCTACAACCCTAATGCTCGACCTCCACACCTTCCTAACAAGGGTCATGTCCTCGGAAATCTGCAGCAACGCCATGTCCTGTCTGATCACCTCTCCCCAATACTTCTTAGGCCGCCCTCTACCTCTTCTCGAACCCACCAAGGCCAAACTCTCGCACCTCCTCACCGGAGCATCAGGGCTCCTCCTCTGCACATGCCCGAACTATTTGAGCCTCGCTTCCCACATCTTTTCATCCATAGGAGCCACACCCACCTTCTCCCGAATAAGTTCATTCCTAATCTTTATCCATCCTATCCATCCTAGTATGCCTACACATCCACCTCAACATCCTCATTTTGCCACTTTCATCTTCTGGATATGAGAGTTCTTAACCGGCCAACACTCTGCCCCATACAACATGGCCGGTCTAACCACAACTCTATAGAACTTATCTTTGAGTAACGGTGGCACTTTCTTGTCACACAGGACTCCTGATGCTAACCTCCATTTTAGCTACCCCACCCATATATGGTGTGTGACGTCCTCGTCGATCTCTCCGTTCCCCTGGATAATCGACCTCAGGTACTTAAAACTACTTCTCTTGGGGATGACCTGTGATCCAAGCCTTATGTTCATACCCACTTCCCCCGACTCGACGCTTAACTTGCACTCCAGGTACTTTGTCTTAGTCCTGCTCAACTTGAAACCCTTAGACTCAAGGGTATGTCTCCAAACCTCCAGCCTGTCGTTAACACCGCCTCGCGTCTCATCAATCAGAACTACGTCGTCAGCGAAAAACATACACCATGACACCTCCCCTTGAATATGGTGTGTCAGTGCGTCCATCACCAGCGCAAGTAAGAACGGGCTGAGCGCATATCCTTGGTGTAACCCCATAACAACCGGAAAATGCTTTGAGTCGCCTCCCACTGTCCTCCCATTGTGATATAAGCAAGTTAAGTTTTCCTCCATGATTCAATCCATGTTAAGTGATATCCAGTTAAACAATACAAGTTTGAAAAAATGAAGATGCTTTTGAAACTAGTTACATGTTAACTTAATAGCATATATCGATTCACCTTTTTCCATTTACTTGTTTATGATTGAACAGAGCTTTGTGGGACATGGAGACTCAATAAATGAAATTAGGACTCAAGTCCTGAAACCATCTCTTGTAGTATCTGCCAGCAAAGTATGTACCTTAAGTATCCTTCTCTCTGTCTTATTTCTTCTTCCACGAGGAAATTTTATTTCTCTTAAATGGGTTACTTCTTGCACTGTTGCAAGATGCATGTAGAATAAAGATCAATTTTGGAACTGTTTCATATGGCATATTTTAATCATCGAGATTTGGCCAGGATGAATCTGTTCGCTTGTGGAATGTTCATACTGGAATATGCATTTTGATATTTGCTGGTGCTGGGGGTCACCGGAATGAAGTACTCAGTGTGGTAAGTTACTGTATTTACTGCAGTCCCACTCCAAGGATGGAGCTGGTAGCAAATTAATGTCTTTCACATCTATTGTCAAGAATACTGTGAACTAGGATGTTGAGCATATCAGCTGGTTTTGATGGTTGTAGGACTTCCATCCTTCTGACATATATCGTATTGCTAGCTGTGGAATGGATAATACTGTTAAGATCTGGTCAATGAAAGGTAAATATGTAGTCATTTTCATTTTCCTATAGATTGTTGAAATGACATATGATATACGACTAAAGGAATGTCATCACCTACTAGAACATTGAAAAAGAAAAAAAATGAGTGATCTCTAGAGGAACAACTTGTGATTGTTTTTGTTCTCAAGGTTTGTCCTGAACCTTCATAATGGTATTAATATTGTCGTTGATGTGTTCCTGTACTTTTTCCAAATTTGATGGTGTCACCTATATTCTCTGATCCTGGCACGACTTCTGGGAGGTGCTAAACTAATGACTTGCACCCCAATGTATAGTATAGAATACGTTGAATTTATTAAGAGATATTTCCATGAGGATATCCTTGTTTCTGTCACAAGTGTGAAAATGATGTCAATAAGTCAAAGATTTGCTTGTTATAAATGCACCAAGAAATGCACCAACTACCTAGAAGGAAATATGAGTCAGCATGCAGTTCTCCTAGACATTGCATATTCTGGTGTTGAGAATGCTTGTCATCTAGACTACTTTACTACCCATATATGGTCATATGTATCAGCAAATAATCTACTGTTCCTGGTAGGAGGATGCAGAGTTGGTTGTGGATCAGATTTGTACTGCATCATCTATTCCATTGATGCTCAGTGGTTTCGAATTTGAAAAATAAAATGTAACATCAATTTAAGCTAGCAATTCTTTTCTGATGACCTTGTTGCAGAATTCTGGACATATGTAGAGAAATCGTTTACTTGGACTGATCTTCCTTCCAAGTTTCCCACAAAATATGTACAGTTTCCAGTGAGTATTCTTCTTGTAGCTTCTCACCTTCTCCGCTTTGTTTTCTTCTGAAAGTTTTATTGGGTAACTTTTGCTTGCTGTAACCCCCTCTTTATCATTTCAGATATTCATCGCATCAGTTCATTCCAACTATGTTGACTGTAACAGATGGCTTGGTGATTTTATCTTGTCCAAGGTGAATAGCATGACCTGCTCATGACCTGAGTTCTTTCTTTCTTTTCTCTAACTGTTCTGCTATATGAATTCTTGATTGGCATTAGCTTCCTTTCCCCTTAACAAGAGAGGGAAAATCGGAAAACCTGAGAACCTCTGTAAAATCAAAGACTAGCTTGAATCACTTTTTTTTTAACCTCCGAGATGTCTACCTCAAGTTGGAAATGACATGTTAATTGTTTGATTATATCTTCTCTTTTTTTAATATATTGTTGTCATATTTTTACCTGTACTGATCCATTAAATTTGTCGGAACTCAGAGTGTTGACAATGAAATTGTATTATGGGAACCAAAGATGAAAGAACAGTCTCCTGGAGAGGTTAGAAATCATGATCCTGGAATCTCTTTTTGAGAACTATATTAAACATTGACACTCAACTTCCTAATGTATATTGCTCTAATTTTAGGGCACAGTTGACATCCTTCAAAAGTATCCTGTCCCAGAGTGTGATATTTGGTTCATCAAGTTTTCATGTGATTTCCACTACAAAGCAGCAGCTATAGGTAATACGAAGTGTTAATCAAAATATTGCATGTCCCGACTTAATGAGCGTTTGTTATCATTGTTTCTACTAAAGAATTTACTGCTCGTGCAACACCATGTTGTTGCTGAGGTTGGCGATTAGTAACTTGTGACCATCTGGAATCAAGATTATGAAAATTTGAGAATAAGATACAACGCGAAAACAACAGATGCGCGGTCTGCATGCATGCTATGTTTCTCCTTGCAAGTTTCCTTCCAAGCTTGTACTGGAATGAACCCTTTGACCTTACATCTAACAGGGAATAGGGAAGGCAAGATCTTTGTCTGGGAACTACAAACCAGTCCACCAGCTATGATTGCAAGGTTGATCTCCATCCATGCACCCTTACCTAGTTTCTGATCCTTCTCATTTATGATTTGGATTTCAAGTGTTTGTGCTTCATTTTTGCAGGTTATCTCATGTTCAATCTAAATCTCCAATTAGACAGACTGCCATGTCTTTTGATGGGAGGTTAAGATCCAAGAACACTTTAATTGCTTCTTCTGTATGTTTTTCTTTTTTGCAATCTGTGCATTAATTAATCGATGTCTTTTTTCTTCAGCACCATACTTAGCTGCTGTGAAGATGGGACTATATGGCGCTGGGATGTGGTAGCAACTTCTTGAGTTTTTCATTAGGTGTTTGAGCAGGACATGTCTCAATGTTTCAATTCACAGCAGCTGCCAAAGACATCCGACAGTGATGGGAGACTTTGATTGAATATGGTATTTGAAGGATCTAGAACATATCTAACATGCAAGCAAACCTGCCAAATGCTACTTTAAGTTTATTTCTAACCTCTTTCTTGTGAAACTAACTTAATGTACTAGTGAATTAACTTGGTACTTTTACTGCTGAAGATGCATGTAGTTGTTAATTTTGGTAGTGGCAAAAATTCAGTGTAGCCTTGAGTGGAAAGTTCTGAGATTTGTTTGCTAATTAGGTGATACTGGTCTTAGTTTGTTGTCTGAATTGGCGCTCTCTTCTGATCGACTTTTTCCAGTTTTTCACTCTGACGCCTTGCTAAAAGAAATTTTAGAAGTCGCATCTAAGTTTACGTATGTACTAGACATATTTGTATCGGCTCACTCTTGCTTAGTGGGCTAGCTATAAGGTAGGACATCTGTAGGGGGAAGTTCACAGTTAGCCAGTAATAAGACATGTATTTACTTTTAAGTCACTGTTTAAAATGTCTTTAGTCTTTATCCACTGCTTTAATAAATTTTTACTCGTCCGGACGAAAATACCCTTCTGCTCATAAAGGTCAGGACCAAGTGTCCTTAACTTATGAGCTTGTTACTGTAAGTTCAGGACTAGCTGTCCTTAATTTATAAACTTGTAACTCTAAGTTCAGGACTATATGTCCTTAACTTATGAACTTGGAACTCGAAGTTCAGGACTACCCGTCCTTAATTTCTGTGCTTGTAACTCTAAGTTAAGGACCAAGTGTCCTTAATTTTTGAACTTCCAATTCTAAGTTCAGGACCAAGTGTCCTTAAATTATAAGCTTGTTATTGTAAGTTCAGGACTAGCTGTCCTTAATTTATGAGCTTGTAAGTCTAAGTTAAGGACTATCTGTCTTTAGTTTTTGAGCTTGTAACTCTAAGTTTAGGACTACCTGTCCTTAACTTTTGAACTTGTAACTCTAATTTCAGGACTAGACTGTGACTTGAGTGTAAAACACCTTCCTTTGATATCTAATTCAGAAGATTATAAAGCAAATTATATACACATCAAGATTTGGTCAAATATCCACCAGGAGAAAATGTCTGTTCTTAATATGCCTTTTAATCTTTTGTTAAATATTATGGTAGCATATCGTGTTGATGTGTCAATTCGTAACATCTCCTTTTCCAATCCAAGCTTGGGGAATCTATAAGTGCTTGATTGCATAGTATTTATGTCAGACTTGTTGAACCCTCCTGCCGAGCTCGAGAAGACATAGAAGAAAGGAAGAAAGGGTAACACCGTCTTTTCATATTAATTTTAATAGATTAATGGCTACTTTTGCTCAGCATTAAAAATGCTGGATGAAAAGTAAATACCACTTTAAAAAGTGGCTACCCCATGCAATTTTTACGCGAGACAAGTATAGATTTTCAATTTATAAGCCCATCATATTCAGTATTCACACATCACAAGTACAGATGTGCGCAGGTTGTCCCGTCCATTAAAGAACGACTTTACCCTTTAATGATAACAATCCAAATTATTGCAGCAAAAAGGGTCCCAGGATTTTGGTTTATTGGTTAAAGTGCGTATAATGTGAATTAGATGCATGTCATGATCTTGAACTCTATCATAGACAAAAGCTAAAGGTTTTTAATGAAAAAAGGGTAAAAAGATGGACTCATTATCCATCGAATGTCGAACTGTATGTCACGATTATCCAAAACAAAAGTACTGTGGCAAAGGAAAATCAATCTGTGTATCACTGACTCGGGCATTTCTCGATTACCCAAAACAAAATTATTGTAGCAAAGGAAAATCAATGTTGCTCTATGTGGCCAACATAATGATCTTGCATTTACTGTTGGCAAAATACAACAATATAATGTAAAGACACCCTTATATAAGTGGGTGATGAATTCGATCATACATCAATACAAAATTTTCTATGCAACTGCGGTGTCTTTTTTTACATTTTCTCGCTGTGCTACATGCTCAACATATTTTAGATAGTACATATCTACAACAAAGAATGGCTGACCTGTATGAAACTTGAACTATAGAAAAACAACCTACTACAGATAGAACTTTGGGAGAGGAGAATTGAATCAAACTTGAGTTCGCAATCGCATCAATAGTTTCTGCATATTCTCCAGTTTCTGACCCAGCTCTTTAAAATCATCGACAGAAGATGCAGAACTACCTAGTTCAACACTTAGAGCAGCACATTTGGTCTGTGATTCCTTCATTATCTCTTCAAGAGAAGCTACTGTTGACTCTATACATGAGTTCCGGCTTCCACCAGTTAAATTTGACGATGGACTTAGTCCTATACTACTGCTGCTACTATCCCTGCTGAGTTTTTCAGGGGTAAATATTCTATCGAAGCTTTCAGTTCCTGCAAGAATTCATTGGTCCAAGTCACTAATCCTCAACCAAAACAAAGCATTAGAACAATTAATCTGACAAGTCCAGAACAAGGCCATGATATAGCATCATTTACTAAATGTCTAGTATGCGGTATCCTACAAACATGGCCTTGCTCTTCGTTCAAGGGGACTTTTTGGAGCCGAGCTCAGCTATCTTACGGCAGAGACTTCTATTTTAGCAATTATACGGATAAGTGCTACTGATTCAGTAAACTTACGACATTTAGGTTTAGAATCTCACACTACAGAATGAAGAGATATATGGTGAAAAGAAAGTTTCAAATAAGATGCAAAACTTACCTAAGTTACTGAGTTGACGGATTGCTCCTGGGCCGATAGAACCTTCTAACTTAAGTACCCGCAGGATTCCAGCGGCAATCCGACCCATAGAGTCAACCTCAGACTTGCACAAGAAAGCAAGGTACTGGAGCTCAGCCTTCGTCACCACTGCCTCAATCTGCCAAATGCAACATACTTTATACATATTCAGAGCAGGGAGATAGAAATCAAATGACAAACTCACAAAATCTTCGTACCGGCTGTTTGACAGAGAATTTCAACTTTTCGACAATCCACTTTCCCATTCCATCATCAATATTGTCTTCGGCATTCACTATGTCTACTTCGATGTTCATACCGCCAAATGTCTCAGCAGTCTCTTTAATAGGTCCTTCAGGACTAACATCTCGCAGGATACTCTGTCGAGAGCGCGGTTTTAAGATCTGCAGACCTTCCACACCAACCTGCAGCAGTTCCTAGACTTGTTACTTGTGAATTGAAAATGATTGAGAAAAAGAGACAACAACAATAACAACCCAGTAAAATCCCACAAGTGGGTCTGGGGAGGGTAGTGCGTACGCAAACCTTACCCCTACCCCGGAGGAGTAGAGAGGTTGTTTCCGATAGACTCTCGGCTCAAGAAGACAATTGTGAAAAAGAGAACAGCAAATAGATATTTGCATAAAAACCAAGGTAGCATAGTAATCTGTTCATGTGCTCACCTCAAGAGACCAGGGCCACAACTGACAAAAGTAACCCAAACATAAAAAAAACCCTAAGAAGTATTTGGAACCTCTGAAGCTATAAAGATAGGTGTAAAACTATGAAATAATTGCTATGTTTCTTGTCTAAGCACTGTTTTAGAGCTACTGTAAAAAATCTCAACATGCAATAAATGCTCAAAACAATAGCTACCCTGCAAGATATAAAGTACCTTATAACACGAGGTCAAGTTTTATCAGTTTCCACTGAGGCAAATACATTGCACAATAGGAATAAAGTGCTTACAGTAATCAACTCGAGGGGGTATCTTTTTTTGCCAGACAATTTTCTGCTGCCATCTGTTACATGCTTAGAGCTGCTTGCTTTGACACAAATGTTGTGGAAAGTTGTGTGCCAACACCTCTCTTCGCTGATGGAATCTTCATGATCACAGAACCACCACTTTTCTGCTGCTTCTTGTGCACCTTCCAGAGCAAATAACCAATCTTTGAATTCGATTGATATGTCCACATCATCAGGTGTTTCCAACTGTAATCTTCCAGTGTCCTTTCCATCTGGAAAGAAGAAAAGTATGAAGAAATGAGATGACCATCGAACAAAAAGATCACAAGCAAAGTTAATCACTGAACTCATAGACGACAAAGAAAATGAATTCTCCATCCATCCCGAATTGCCTGTGCCTAATTTATAAGTTGTTTTAATTGCCTGTGCCTAATTTGTAAGTTGTTCAAAAACACTGCGCACTTTCCTTAAAGGGAAAGTTTTAACACATTCAAAATAAGACAGATTTGTGGACCACCTATACTCTTTTACATATCATTTCTTCCTCTAATTTATTCTTTTTAAGCATAAAATTCAAACTATGGCTCCACATGTTTCCTCGCAAGTACTAAAAAGCTCATATTTTCAACTCTTCTCTTAATGATCATACCAAACCAAAAGTGCAAAACCGAATTCGGATGGCAGGAGTAGATAACATCATAAGTTGAAGAGTCTAACCGTCTTCAAGCTCATTGATGGTAGGAGGTGTTGCTTTCAAAAGTTTAGACAAAGGCCCAGCAGACAAATGCTCCAAACCTTTAGTAAGCCCTTCCCCAGGACCACCATCTGGCCCAAGAATTCCAAACCTGTGAAGCAAGGCTTCTGTGTAATTCATTCCTCCCCCAAGGCGGACACCAGCAATACAAGCTGAAACATTTAGACTGTGACACTCCATGTCCTGTGTTTTATATGGAATCACCTGTACCATTTTTATGTCCAAGAAGGGAACTAAAACAAAGTTACCATTTGATTGATTGATCTTCCTGTTTTGCACCCAAAAGACAGATCTAAGTTGACATCCATTCCCCATCAACTGGCCATTTTGGTTTGAAGTCCACGCCAAGCCGTTCTCACATGGCAGGCTACTCAGAGTATCTGCACAATCAACTTCAACACTTTCCCAAAGCAAACTTGATGAAATGGCTATAGCACCACCCAAGGTTCTATGAGTAACATTGACGGACAGCTCTTTGCCTATAAATTGAACCAAAGGCATTCCTGAAATGTCAGTGGAAGAAGACTCCAAAAATCTTAGACGCAGATCATTCACTGCTAAACTTACAGCAGTATCACCCGGAACTTTTTCACCTAATGATCCACCTGAAGATTTTTGACTTACTTCCTCGTGCGAATTGATCCTCCCAACTACTGCCATCTTTTCACTTATCCTCCCAAAATATGTGTAAAAATCTAGGACAAAAAATAATTGCTCAACCGAAGTGTTGGAGAAGTACTGCTGACAGGCAACTCCCATTCTGACAATTCCTCCAGGGGGTGGGACATTTGTTAAAGGGCTTCCATCTGCAGTAACCATAGCTATTTCAAGGCAAGCACCTTTCAGCTCAACACATCTCCATAAATTTGAAGATAATGTAAGAGAATTTTGGAGTCCAGTTGCATCATTACATGTTTGTAGAGATAAACTAATGACTGAAGCACCAGCACTCAATTTCTTCTGGCTACCATCAATTGGTTGATCTTCCCATAGACAGAAGCATGCCGGATCCTTCTCGAGGTGTAGTAGCCCAAGCTTAAGAGCAGGTGACTCAGAAAGGACGAAATCTTCAATATGAAGTCTTGCCCCACCAAACAAACTCTGACAAGTGTTATTTTCACCTGAAACAGTATGATTTGGTGTTCCCGTGTCTAATGGGACAGTAATATCTATCCCCTTAAGATTGAATGTAAGGGAGTTAATAGAGAAATCTGATAGAACTACTCCAGGATTCACTACAATTCCATCTGCTAAAAAGGAACATATCCTCAAACATGATTCTTCCTGAAGATGAAGCTGACAACCAATCAAGAAGAACAACATAAGTTCATCAGGTAGTCCAAAGAAAAAGACAATATGAGGTTGTTATCTAGAATAGAATATGAATACCATAAGGGGCTGACAATTGATAACTGTGGTAGAAGCAAGAATTGGTGGAGATGGTGAAGGCTTGAGCTGAAGAGAATGGAGAGATATCAGGGGGACCCCAGCACTGAAGTTCCCCTGCTGGTCCCCTAGAGGATATATGGGAGGACAAAAATCTTTACCTGGATTAAGCAACAAGAGAAATACGTCAAATTCAACCATATATTCTAGACTAAGCTTTCTATCCAGACATAACGTATTTCCTCCAAAATTGATGACAGTACCAAAGTCCGGAATGAGCAAAACATCATCAGAATCCGCCAGCTCTGATGGCTGCACCAAGGTGCATGGAGGGCGTGAAAATGTATCCCTGCATTTCAAGCAATTGGTGCACTTAGAACGTGCTATGGAAATTAAATTCAACTCTGGGAAGACTTTGTATCCACTTAACCAGATCGTTATGAAATAACGGATCCCTAATCTGACTAAATTAAAGTTTACTTTTTTCCAGCAAAACATTTTGAGATCCTTGGGTCCGTATTCCTCTTGCCATAAGGGTAAGGTAAGAACTGTTAAAACTTACTGCATGAACTCCACTACTCCAGACAAGTAGATATAGTTTAGCAATAGAACAAAGAGAAACTACATTTACCCCGTTGTGTTGAGGGTCAAACCCAACAGTATTTGATGAACATAAATGGTCCAAATACAAAAATATATTAACAAAGCACTTAGCTTGCTCAGAGAATCAATACATTGAGCAGTAAGGTGTTGCTAGTTCAGATTCAGTTAAACTCTCCATGAAGTACAAAACATAATACGAGATAGATTTAGTGAACTGAGGCTCCTAGCCTCGCAGTCATTCACAAGGTAAACTGTCCATATTTGAAAACTAGCATAATTCAAGCTATAGCTATAATGCCAACAGCATTTACAATACACTTAATTAATTCAACTCTTGTATGACTATGAAGGTAAAATTTCTCTCAAGACATCTCTGAGCCTCATAAACTAATGTTAAGCTTAGAAAAATGGAGTTACCAGAGTCCTATACATAGAATGCATAACATTCAAAGAAAACACGGTTATTTGGTTGCAACTACTGATAAACAATAAAATCTTATTGCTGAATTAAGCTAAAGTTGCAGTCAATGATTTTTTGCAAATAGTGTAGTATGTGAATGTGTGAAGTGATGACAGAATCGTGGAAACTTGCCTTAAAAAGACTCCCCCTATCATAAGACGAGTCAAGCATTTTGCACTTTCTCCACCTGAGATACTTCCCTACAGAGGGGAAAATCCAATATAAAGGCCCTAACAACAAGTAAAAAGAACAGCTGGTTCCACCAATATACAATGTGTTGCATCGTTTCAACTTTCATGAATCATTATAAAAGATAAGAATATTTTATTTTTATTTTTTAAATAAGAAGCTATACCCGAGAAAAGATTAAAGACTGCATCAACAGTTCAAGCTGGAATTCTGCAAAGCAAACTGACACATATTAGTGGAATTTTGAAAGAAATAGAAACCTTACAGAATCGATTACAATATCCTCCATGTAAATAAATGACTTCGCAGAGAAGGCAAGCATAACATCCAATAATAGATCTTCAAATAAACATATGTATCATAATCATTTTGAATATTATATATTGCTTGAGGGGTAGCTGATAGTTGATGCACTGAACTACATTGAAGCATTACTTTTTTCAGCTGTCTTCTAGCAAAGAATAGGAAACCGCTAAGTGACCCAAAAATTCTTTGAAGTGAACTCATGCACAAGATGTAACACTCTCGTCTCCATGAACCGAAATTCAGTGTTTTCAAAAGCAAAAAGTAGAAAAGAACCACATGTTCATCGGTGGTTTGAGCACAATCAAATGGTACGGGTGGAGGCTGGCTGTCTGTTAGTGTTTGGAGTGGCAAGTTATACATAGGCAATGATGGGCGAATATTTAAGAGCAGATAGTTACAGAATCACTCGGGAATAACCATTGAGGACTGAAAGTGGAGGAGGTTGAAGTATTTCTATACAAATATATGATAGGCCAGTCGGGAGGACAAGATGGTATTGGGGGGAGGGGCTATGCATGGTGAAATCACTTTTAAGGATATATACGAGGGTGGTGTAGAAGAAAGTGAGGCACAAAAAATGTAGCTTTTTCCAAATGGTGTACAGTACGCAGTGCAGTATTTATGGCATATAACTTAGGCAAGAGGAGGCAGATAATGGTAATTTTGTCCACTTGTCCGAGGAGTTCAGAGAGGAGACTAGTCATCTGCCCTTGCATTGTAGTTTTGTTAACATCTTTTTTGAGATCAGCATTCTCGCTGTTCAACATAGCATGGGTGTTAACTAGGACTGTGACAAAGGCACTCGCAAGTTGGGATGTTTACAGAGGATTGGCAATGAAAGGAAGGAAACGGAAGAACGCCTTTCCTGAAAATTTTCGGCCAACTTGGAGTGAAAGAAATGGAATGTCCTGTGAAAGAGTGCACAGAATGTAAAATGTACAAAAATCTCTTCTCATTTTCTTTTGTGTAAAATATGTATAGATGATTTGAGTAATAACAGATGTATGTGGTCGACCGCACACACTTTCTACATACTTTGACACCATTTGGTGTTTATTAATGAAAAAACCTTTTAAAGAAAATACTTTAGTCAATGAAAGATCCCCACAAGTCCGGGAATCCAAAGTGTACTTAAAATCTTAAACAAGGACGATGGTGAATTGTGCGAACCACCTCCTCAGAAAGTTTAAACTATTAGAGAGGACACAGCCTCCTTACATGCGGACCCGGTTCATTTCTTGAGCCAAGAACTGGATGATGGTGAGGCTCGAAGCAAAGATCTCTGCCCCTCATCTAAGGGCTTAATCTATTAGGAGGTGACTCACTTTTATTTATTTGTATTAGGTTTGTCTGAAGACTGAAGTTTACTTGAAATTGAACAAAATCAAACATTAAAAGATGAAAAGATGAAGCGATAAAAAAAGATGGAAAGATGATCCAACAAAGAAAATTAAACAAATAAGATCATTAGAAAGGCAGACAAGAGGTAAATATTACAAACTACAAAGCTGTTTTAGAAATCTTCCTCTACCAAAAATGAACTCCAACAAACTATATATGCTTTTGTTTATCAAAGAAGATGTTACATTTTGTCTATTTACCCACCAAATTTAAATCTTGATCCATACATTTGATTGATAAAGTTCATCGTGTGTTGCATCCTTGAAGTTTGACTATGCTTTTACTTTTAGATTGTACTGTTTGAGTTATTCTCCTTAAAGTAAACTGTACAAATTTGAATTTCTATTCTTTTTTCTTCTTTTTTTTTTTTGTTTAATTGGTTTAATCAGATAGATGTATCATTAGCTTTTGATAGCTAGTTATCCTCTCACTGCCTGTGCAATTACTGAAAATAGTACATGTACTTGAGGTGGCAACCTAACCTATGTCCTTTACACGCAGAAAAATGTGATCCACAACAATGGAGACCAAAGACCGCCCTGCTGCTTCTGTAGAATGCTGCCATAGTTAACAACCCATAGGAAAAGTCAGAAAGGGTGATGTACACATCGGTCTATAACTTTCTAAGATAATGTCAACATTTGGAACCAATTAGCAAAAGTTTTATGACAGTTGTGTCAGTCATACTTGCTGATTTGGATTGACATCTCCTCTGTTAATACATGCATACAATCCCGTCAAGAAGCGAAGAAGGGCTCGTAATCCTGCAGAATCGAAATAGTAATAAGTAGATTGTAAAAAACAAGACACAAGAACATCCAAATAATGCATAATCTTTTCAACATGCCTGGCTCACTTAGAGCTGGACAAACAGCTTCTGTGATATGCAGTTGAACTTCAAGCCCTAGTGGACTATTTAGTTCAGTCCTCTGAATCGTAATCTGATAACAAAGTAACAGCAAGAAAGGTATCAATATCAATGGCATGTATGCCTCAAATCCATAAGCTAGGCTCAATTGAGAAATAAGATTCATAGAAGAAAACAGTGTGCCCAATTGGCATTACATTAGCCTCTCCAGATATTCCTTCAATGAATCTCTCCCCGCCAAAAAATACTCGCTTTGCTCCATCTTCATCCCTCTTGTTACGTCCTCCTTGAGAGCTCGCAAAATGTGCATCCGCGAACATATCGGGATGAGGTAACAGGTCAATAGATAGATGTTCCCATTCAAGCTTCTGTTATTAAGAGAAAAGTAGATGATGCAACATTATATAAGATGCAAACATGAGTAATAAAGGGTTTAGGACACTGCACAAAAAGAAGGTACCCAACACAACCCTGTAGAGACTGTCTTGAGAAGAATTATAGAATCCCATTCACGTATACAATATGGGGAAAGTAGCCAAATATTAGAAAAGGAAATGTAATTACTTTGAACACATATATGAACTCCTTGCCACTAGAGAAATCCCTTGCTTCCTTCAGATTTACAACCTGCAACAGCAGATTGTTTGAGCCATTCTTGAGCAACAATCATACAAGTCTTATCCAAAATAAATGCAACCAACCTCCCAGTTCTCATTTGTAGTATACAGAAGAAGATTACGTATAGTGATTGAAGCCATAGGTGATGCCCTGGTGAAATAGACAAACTAAAAAGTAAGAAAACTATCTAACAGGGAAAACTAAATCACATGATTGCAAGAAACCACAGCTAGCAGATAAACAAAATTGCTCAAGTCACAAGTTTTTGCTAAGCCCCGCCAAAAGATGCAAGGGGGTCTGAGCATTAAACAATAGCATGTGATTTACAAGTTAGGAGCCTTTAGATATACTGTTTTGCACACTGCTGATTAAATCTTCTCTAGTAGAGTGCACTTATAGATTGGTGTAGAAAAACGTTATGCAAATAATAGCGTCAAAGATCTTCCTATATAAGTGGCAGCCCTGATCGACTTAAAACTAGAGTTGAAAGGTTTCTGTACATTATAGTGAACTTCCTAGCAGGAATAAGAAGCTTGCAAATCACTGAAACCTACTGGAGAATTTCTATCATCTTTTGGAGTAGCTTTGTCGCTTTAGCAGCCTCATCTTAAAGGTCATTCTTACACTATATGTGGTTGGACCTATAAACCTTTGATTTATGCATCCTGCTTCTATTCTCAATTTCTGGGGTTAATTGCTGCTATCATACAGAAAACAGTCCCCAACTTGCACAGGGATTAATTTCTTTTCCAGTAAGTACACCAGGATGCATGTAAAAGTATTAGGGTACACTGAGAGGGAAGTAGGTAACAATGTAGACAACCAGCTGCATTCTAGTTTATAGGCAGCATAGAGGGAACAATCATCCCAGAAACCAAAGGTGATCCATGTATTAAGTACGTCTAATTAGATAAGAAGCTCATTAGGACATCAAATTAGTAGAGGAAGCCAGTTAATTTAGAAGGAAAAGCGATTGGAGAGCTTGGGACGTTAACCCACTAGTACATACGTGGATCCTGTGGAAGGAAAGAAATAGGAGAGAGTTCGAGAGGATGGAGAATGATTATGTACTTTTGACGAATAGCCACTTTCTTTTCCTTTTTTTTAGTTTCTTTTTGGTGCACCCATGACATAAGCTTCCACTTTGTATTGAAGATTGGTTGTCTTTTTGCCAGAGAATATATTATAATGCAAATTCTCTACTTTTTTGCCAGTGTTGTCAAAGGCGCGCTTAAAGCGAGCTTGAGCCCGGAAGCAAGGTGCAAAACATATTGAGCGTTTTCCCTCGCTTAGCGGGCGCTTCAGTGTCGTCATCAAGGCTCTAAGGCATACTTATTCTTGCCAATGAGTGTAATGCTGAAGAGGCGACACGAGACAATTGATATTTCATTTTATCGTATTTTATTTCAATGTCTTTGTCCATATTGTTTTTATTCACGCTTTTAACTATTAGTCGTGGAGTACACATACATATTTGTGTTTTTTTCCTTCATTTGCGCCTTTCATCATTAAAGCTCACGTTTAATTTGCGCTTTACGCTTAAAGCCCCAACAGACCTTAGAGCTTTTTTGCACTTTTCACCTTTAATAACACTGCTTTTTTTTATACTGCTTGTATGCAAGAGATTTTTCCATTATTAATAAAATTATTTACCTTATCAAAGAAAACAGATATGCACCTTGCACGAATGTTTGGTAACTAGATGATTGATACATTAATGCCTTTACTTAATTTTTTGACAACATGGATTAGAAAGCATCCAGGAGTGTGTATATATATATATGCTCTCTTTTTTTATACTGCTTGTATGCAAGAGATTTTTTCATTATTAATAAAATTATTTACCTTGTCAAAGAAAACAGATATGCACCTTGCACGAATGTTTGGTAACTAGATGATTGATACATTAATGCCTTTACTTAATTTTTTGACGACATGGATTAGAGAGCATCCAGGAGAATATGGGAAGTTAGTACATATATCTATATTATTATAAAAGCATGAATACAATGTCGGTTTACAAAAATAACCTTATAATTTTAAGCATAATAACTCATAATAAAAGGACATAACCGGAATTCTAGATATTAACTTTATAATCCTATTAGTTTTAGGACATAATACTACACGTTCGGAATCCTACATGATTACCTTTAAGAATCCTATTAGTATAATTATTTTCGGGTTGTCTAATCCATATAAAATTGAACAAGTAAATATATTTAGTCATGTAATCATATTACTTTTAGGATATACTTATTAAAAATTTCTATTAACAATTTAATTTGAAAACGTATTATAATGTTCTATTACTAATTTAATTTGAGAATGTATTATATTGTCCAAATCCATTTAGAAAAATGAGAGCCTATATTATTATAAACGCATAAATACAATATTAATATATCAAAATTGCCCTAAAATATTAAACGGAAGAACTCATAGGGAAAGGACATAACTGCAATAACCTATTTTTTTGGACTACAATATCTTCTATGCTAATTTATAATATATAAAATTTTAAAATTAATAAAATTTTGTCTATTAAATTCTTATTTAAAATATGTATGAAGGTTTAATAAAATCATTTTCATAAGAATCCTCCATATTGGCAATACATTACCATTACATAATGTCCAATACGAAGAAAAAATAAAAGTAATATTAAATAGAATGCATAAAGAGTTAAAATTGAGAGAAAAAAATATCACCACGATAATATATTTTTATATTATATTTGAACTATTTTCCTACTCAAATAATATTTTTTTTATCAATTTTTTGTGTAAAATACCCAATTATTAAACAACAACTAAGAAAATATTTAAGAATATAAATTTGTGAGAAAGAGGAAAAAAATGGTCTTAAGAGTCAATACCACTAATGATTCTACAAACATAAAAATCTAAAAGTGAAATGTAATATCAATCTTTTACTCTTTGAAAATAAAATCTATGATGGATAATAATATAATTAAGATTAAATATTCAAAACAAGAGATGAACTAATATTAAGATCTGAATCAACATAGAATAAATTATTTTTTATGTTAAAACCAAATAATTAAATCTTTTAATTAATTATTTAGCAAGAGAATCCAATTCAATTATTTTTTAAATTTATCATATGAGTAAAATTAAAAAAAATCTCAGGGTACATAAATATTTTCCATAAAAAGAGCACTAGAACACAAAGTAAAAAGGTTAGTATATTATTAAGTATCAAAATGCTATACAAGTGTCTGAGGAAGCACAATCAAAGCTAAATCCTAAACAAGAACAAGTTTTCAAGACTATATTATAAAGAGTCGACTCTGGTATAACAGGATTATTCTTTGTAGATGCCACCGGCGGAATCGAAATAATATTTCTATGTCATGCATTACTTGCAAATATCATATCAAGAGGCATGACACTGTTAGCAATAATAGCAAGTGGTGTACAAACAACGATTTTATTGTGAGATCACCCACTTTAGATTTGATATACCTCGTCAAACAACTTAAATAACCATCACAAATATATCAAAGCAGAGCAATGATGCTAAATTTATAAGGAAATCAAAATTGATAATATGGGATGAAGCACTTTATGACTAAGTGTCAAACGATCGAAATAATTGCCCGGAGTTCTAGAGATATATTGGATATTAATGAACCGTCTGGTGAAAAATTAATGGTTTGGGAGGTGATTTCTGTCAAGTACTACCAGAGGTTCCAAAATCGACAAAAGCAGAGACTGTAAAAGCTAGCTTACCAAAGTTATACTTCTGGCCTCAACGAAAAAGATTCAACTGACAATAAATATAAAGTAAGAACATATCCAATATTCAGTGTTTTCTTGCTTCGTGTCGGAAACGAAGAAGAGCATCCAATAAAAGATGATTTGGTTCTTCCCGAACACTTGGTTATCAATCCCAATGGTAATAGTAGTGCATTTAATAAAAGAAATATTTCTATCATTAGATTAAAACGCAATTTGTGCAAATCGCATGATAGAATTAAAAAGATATTTTAGCTAGCAAAAATGAATATGTTGATCAACTAAATAAAAGGTTGACTGCAAAATTTTATAGTAAAAACAAAATGTTTTTCACTTTTTGACTCAGCAGAAAATGATACTAATAATTACTACCAAGAAAAATACTTAAATACTTTAATACCAAATGGCCTTCTACCATACATGTTTGTTGTGATGTTTCTTATTTCTTACTTATGTTAGTGTCACCGTATATATAGTAGACTAAGTTAAAATTGATCTTCCATTGTATATAGGTTAATTTTGAAGAAAAATATGTCTGCCATGCTACTGAAAAACTTAGATACGCCGAATAGCTTATGTAATAGCACACAGATGGTATATAGAAGTTTTGACAATAACGTCATACATGCAAAAATTATGATACTGGTTAATGTGTTTCTAAGTATATTCTTATCCCTGAATTCAACTTTCGTCTTCCGAAACTAAGGAATGTCTTTTTAAATTTGTGTGAAAATAATTTTTAGTATGTTTATGTTTTGCAAATATAATAAATAAAGCATAAGGACAAACATTCTAAATATTGGACTATATTTACCGCAATATGTTTTCTTACACGAACAACTGTATATTGCACTTTCAAGAGGGATATAAAGATCGACAACAAGAGTTCTGGTTAAGGCAGAGCAACCAACGCATTAGGAGGAAACATACACAAAAAAATACTGTCCACAAAGAAGTGTTCGTTAAGATATCATCACTTTAAATACTTTTAAACTATAATATATAATTATCTAACTAACATGACAAAATTGATCATTTGTGTAAGTTTTAACGATGTACTTTTATTTTAAATTCATGTATTATGCTAATGTAATAATATTTTTCGGCATTTAGATGATTGTTGTAATATTATACATAAAATTTCTCTCTTTAATTAAATTTTATCATTCCTTTATATAAATAAATGTTTAAATCATCACGTGTCATTATTAACGTTTAACGCACGTTCATAGATATTAGTATACATATATATGAGGAAAGTTAGAATTCCATATAAAGTGACATGCTTTATGTGTGTGTATATATATGTATATGAGGAAAGTTAGAATTCCATATAAAGTGACATGCTTTATGTGGTTGGTAGTTAAAGACTAAAGAGGCATGCTTAACAGACGAAAACTTAAAGAAGAGAGGCATACAGCTATGTCCAAGAAGCCATCTTTGTGGTAAGAAAGCTGAAACTGTCATCTTTTTTTAAACAAACTGTGAGGTGACTTCCCAAATCTGGAACATCTTTTTGTGCATGAGAGGTATCAAATGGGCAATGCCAAAAGGTTCTTTGGAGCTATTAAGATGTTGGGGAACGGAGAAGGAGGTTTAACCAGGCAGAAGAGCACATGAAAGATGACACTATCCTGCATTTGGAGGACTGCTTGGAGGGAAAGAAAATTTAGATGCTTTGAAGGCACAGGTAATCCAATTCAGAAGATCAAGATGAACTCCCTTTTGATATTTCATTTTTGGTGAAAAGAAGAAGCCCTAGTGAATATGGAAGTTATTCTAGAAATTTTAGAAGCTCTATAAATAGTTAAGGTTAACGTTTTGTTTAGCTCCACAACTCTACATATGGTTTTGGCATAGTTTTTTGCACTGATATATAAAATTTGTGACCATTCAAAAAAAAAAAACCATTCAGGAGTAAGAATATCCAGTCCGATTTTGAAACAGGTGCAGAGTGGAGGATTGATCTCGGGAAGAGAAAGAAACGGGAAAAAATAGGATTAAAAAAATCAGAAGTGAACTTCTTGAACACTTACCAGCTTGCTCCTCCCCGGCGTCGAGCACCTCCATGAGTTTCAAGTAGAAGATTAACAGTATGCACTTGTAATGTCATGCCATCTGCAATCTGACAATAAAATGCCAACATACAAGATCACTCATCCCGAAGGATCGCCCCACCAAATCTCTTTACAAGTATATGATCTTTCCAGAATTGAGAATTTAAACACAAAGACAAGGAAAATAAGAAGACTGGTGATGGCTGTAGTACATATAGGAATCAGTCAGTGTAGAATAATGAAAGCACTCGACCTAAAGTAGAGTAAACATGATGTAATAAATTTATCTATACAACACAGTCTCTGCTTTGAGTTTTCAGCGAAAGAAAAATTGAAAATGAAAGAACATAGACGTTACATGGGTTTCTCAACAGAAAAGAGCAATTCTGCGACTATCAATTCGTTGCATGTTGGATATCATATGATTTCACTAGTCGAAGAGCCCTATGAATATACGCCTTTCCTTTTCAGTCTGGTGATGGACAATATGAAGAAACAAAAGAATAATTACAACAGGGTGAAACAAGAGCTTAAATTAAGACCTTTATGCTTTAACTAACCCACTTATTCTGGAAGATATGATCATCCACAGACCTCTAAGGTTTAAGCTGATTAAACAATACTAAGGGTCTACTGATTCCATTGGATTATACTATACATTAGCTATCTTCAAACTTCAAAACATTTTTCAGTATTTCATCCTTCCTTGGAACACCTATGTGATGGGAATCATTGGATTGCCAGTATTTCATTGTCAACTTTAAATTGTTACATTCTAAATTGTGCATGAATTCAATCAAATCTCAACAAATTATGTATACAAATTCCCATGGCAATGTAAACAATTAACTCGAACACTCAACCATAACATTAAAACCAAGTAAGCTGATTCTCTAATGTTGCTAACCTTGTCAGCAAATCCATATCCACTGCCCTTCGAGGAGCTACCAGATGATGCCGCACTGACAGAAAGATATGAAGTGAGACAACAATAATCAAAAGAAGCTCCTCAGAGAGTCGTATATTAAATGCTATCCAGGTACCTGCTAGAGCTCCTAGATGTATCAATATCATCTCTTTCTTCGAGAACTAAGTCGAGCCTATCAATTTGCACGACTATTGGCTCTATTTGCACATTGCTTACTGATGGAAGCTTTCAATTTAAAAACCAAAGTATAGGTCAAAAGCAGTTGGAAAAATAAACATTTGACTTAATAAAGATTAAAATTTTCAGAAAGACAGAGCTACTAACTATGATCTCCAATTTTCCGACTTTTGCGGTTGTAACATTCAGTGCCGGTGGTAATCCCGCGCTCGCATGCAAAGCATCTCCATTTATATCTACCAAAATCACCAAATTTGAGCTGTATAATCAATAAACAAGCTTAAATAATTGTAATTAGATGAAATTTTTACCTAAATTGGAAAGTTGGGCCGTACGGCCCTGCAATTTGAACTGATCTCGGCTAAATGACTTTAGCCAGTACTTCAATGTGTACTCCAAAGCTCGAGCCAGAATTGACTCCATCTATAGCCTATCGCCTTGAGTGAGTTGCAGATCTACAACAACACCGAAGAACAGAAGAATTTCACCGGTACCGGAAAATGACGGCGTCGATAGCAGAAAACCGCCTGATCAAGGACGGAGCTGGTAGACGCGGCGGCCGGCTCTTATGAGACCTTCTGCTAAAGGAATTCAGGCGAAAATGGATGGATAGTGAACGGAAGATGGGAAATTAGCGGGCAGAACGGCGTGAGTCGGTAGCACGTGCGAATCACGTGAAAGAGAGATTCTGTGGGGCCGTAAGTGTACTATTAATAACTTTCGGTGTGATTTAGTATGTATGTGGTCATTTGATATACTACTCGATAGGTGTTTGATAAATGTTGGGGAATGATGTAGATGATCATAAGAGGGGTATTGGATCTCGAAAAACAACTGATATATGTCAGGAATAGCACAACAGATGAGAACGGTGGGCGCAAATGTCAGTATTACTCATGAGAGATGTTTTGTCCATGACTTTTGAATTAAGGTGGTGGAGCATATGATATGAATTGTATAATATAAAATTGATTTTTCCACGTCTTAGTTTTTCCACTTTACCATTCCACTAATCATGCCTCCGCATCTATCTGTAATTGTTTGCCTTTTACTCCTTTTTCCTGTTGTTCATTTTTTTTTTTTTGGGTGAATTCGGATTGAATTTACTTACATGTTCAATATAGTTTGATTTGCAGTAATATGTTATTTTATTTACTCTGTTTTAAAAGTTATCATCTTACACGTAGTGGTTAGTGTAATATCCTTTTTTAGTAAATTTTCGCAACCCAATTCTATAAATATTATTAAACTTGTATAAATATTATTATGCTCGAATATATGTGTGTAAAACTTGATTGCGCATGTACTTATTTCTATTGAAAATGAATTGCAATGTCCTACTCTCTCTCTTATGTTATAGTTAGTAGAAATAACACCAAGTAGTCACTTGTTGCTATTTAGGAATTAGTCCATACGTTCTGAATTTTAGTTTTTCAATTTAATTTTTCCCGACAAAAATATCTCGAATTATTCTGAAGTTAAGATTTTTAATTTAAAATTTAATAAAATAAGTGCTAACTAATCCCTAAATAGTATGGCTCAGAATGTCTATCCCTTTACTAAAGGCCAGGTTGGAAAAGACCCAAAGTATAATAAAGGTAAATTTGATCAATTTTGTGCAGTAAGGTGTTAGTAAAATATGTTTGAAACACTTGCATGTTTTCTTGTGGTGCTTTGCTAATGCAAAACGTTTAACAGAAGAGCTCAAACACGAAGTCAGGTCAATCAGCTTGGCCTTCAATGATTTCAATCTGTTATTGCACGCGCTCTTGAGGAACTTTATCTCCAAATATGCTCAAAATTTTCAGAAAATCCATGAGCATCTTAAATTATGCTCATGTCACATCGTGTAGACTCTGCAATAGGATGAAATTATTCTTCTTGCATTTTAACAGACACACAATGTATAAATTTCTTCAATCTCTGATTTCAAGTATGTGTTATGGACTATGGATTCAATAGCATGAAACCACATGTGAAGAAGAAGCATTCAGGATATATAGAGATTTTCTTGGCTTGATTGTGGTTATTCTCAGTTTTGAGTCTTTTGAATTTGAGCAGCCATCCTCTAACCTATGTTAAACATGAATGGAACTGATTATGCGAACGTAACAATTTTCTTCTACTAATTTTAAGAGGCTAACTTCAGCTGTAAATTAGATGTCCGATATTCTGTTTTTTGATTTCTCACCCGGTGTTCGGTACCCGCATTGGAGCCCAACTATCCGGATTCGCGCCCCATTGGGCACATTCAGCGCTTCCTACCAAGAATTTTTTCATATCCAGGGCTCGAACCCGAGACCTCTGGTTAAGGGAAGAGCAGCCCCATCCGTTGCACCACATGCTTTGGCGATAGATGTGCGATATTCAAGTACAAAGTGGCAGATATTATGTGAAGATTATCAGCGTTAAAGAATTTTGCTTGACTAGTTAGCAGGATACTCTGGCAGTGAATTCAAGATCTCACTGTACAGTAACAACTAACAAGGAACAAATACTTGTTTGTATTGATCATAACCAGTACTCAAAATGTCCTTCAGTTGAATGCATACTTTTGAGCTGTTATCTTTTCCTTTTCTGGTGAAGTGGTGATATATCAACTTGTTTATGCAATGGCTATCTCCAGCAAATAATATATTGCCCTGCCCATAACAATATGTGCTGCAGATTGGCTCCACAACCGAATAATTTAATTGCTGTTCTCAAAGCCTTAATGTCACCCTTCTTTTCCAAGTTTCTTTCCTTTTGTTATTTTTAATATTTTTAATAAAATTGTTCCACTAGCTAATTCATTGTAATATGGCCAATATTTTGGCTAGTTGAGTCCATCTCACATAAGCATAAGCATATTTGCAAAGTGTAGACTTTGTTGGCAATATTCTTTGGGACCTAAAAATATTGCATTGTGTGGTGTATATCATTTGCACAAGTTGTATCTTTTCTTTTACAACTAACAGGCCAAGACTTTTTTGCCTATAAAAGGAAATGACATTAGTTCATTTTAATCACACCAACAAGACTTGAGTCTTCATTTCTTGTTTCTTCCTTTCCTCCTTTATTAAGAGTGTTTTGTATGAGATTTGAGTGTTGGGAAGCACTTGTGTGAACCCTTTTTTTGGAGTGATCTTGTGAGGTTATTCTCTTAGGGTATTTGGGATTAATTTAGAGTATTTACTCTAATTTTGTACTCTCTCTTGTTCTCTTGTTGGTATAGTGAAATTGCTCCTCTCCACTTGTGGACGTAAGTCATTTTGATCGAACCACGTTAAATTTGTGTCTTCTTTATATACTTTAATTGTCGTTATTATCAACTTGCATTGTCTTTGTTATTGTTATTATAACGTTGTTTGGCTAAATTTCGCACTACACATATTTCCGATCCTAACATTCATGTTAGGGATTCCCTTACAAAAGATAATACTCCCTCCATTTCAAATTAAACGAGGTGTTTTCCTTTTTAGTTTGTTTCAAAATAAATTACACATTTATAAATTTGGAAATAATTCAAATATCATGGCCTCACAAAGCTTTTACCTCTTAAGCTTTTAAGACAACAAATTTTAAAAGTCTTCTTATTTTTTCTTGAACTCCGTGTCAAATCAAACTATGTCATCTAAATTGGAACCGGGAGTACTTGCTAAGGAAGTGTAGTTTATTAGAACTTTTTCGCAATAGAATCAGGGACGTTTGTAGTCTAAGATGAGAACAAGCATTATGTCTTGTCCAAAAAGAAAAACTGTAACAACTAAATACAAGTCGTCCGGTAATTTCACAGTGAATATAAAATCAGTATTTCTTCACATAAACATAAAGCATTATACAATAAGTTATACCTACTTTCAATTAAAACTGACTAATGTTGATACCATGGGCAACCAAATGATTCATGGTCAATTCGGAAACTTTTTCACTCATAACATATACATCTGATACTTACCAACCCCAAAAAAGTTAAAATCAAATTTCCAAGAAACAATGAAAACTACTCGCACTAGATAAAATTGGAGACCTCTATTTAAAATCAGAAAACTATCCTAGAACAGTGGAACTTGAGACCTGATCTTGCCCTTTTTCTATCTTTTTACGAATCTCTTCCCTAAGATATTTTCCAAATATTCCAGTTCGGTCTCCTCTGATCGAGTCTACACGTGCCGCATATAGAGATTTTGTTGCCAGCAGTATACAGACTTGCTTCCTTAAAGAAGGAGGTGTACTCTGAATTATGTCTGTTTGCTCAATATAACCTGCTAAATTGTTCTGCCTTTTGGTACCAAGATTCAATATATTACAAGCAGGCATTTTCGCCAACGACGAGAGACCACCAGCAGAAGTTATAAGTTTTGCAGCAACTGCAGTCCCAACAATTGCAGAAAGATTTGGCGCAATATTTCTCTGTACTAATTGTTCGTCGAGAACAACAGTTTGGGACAGTTCCTCTATATCAGCTTGGGACAATTCGTCCATATCAGCTTGGGACCTTTCCTCCATATCTGCTAGGAAAAAATTAGTAATAGTTGCCATTGTATTTCTACAAAAACTCCGAAAGTATAAGAGTTGTCGCTAGACTGAGTTTAGAAGGTGCTTTTATATAGACGTGCAGTGTGCTTTTCTAATCTATGTACGAGTAGGATTAGGAATATGTGGAGCGTTGAGTTGTTCTAAAGGATTTAATTTATTTTATTATAATTAGGGTTAAGACTTAAGAGCGCCAAAACCACAAATTTACAATTAAATTCAACAGAAATATAATTTAACTTGATTTTTCAAGGGTAAAAAGTAAGAACACAAATTTCTAACATGAAATTTTAATCGACGTTTTTTTACTCTTCGTGAGTGCATTCATGTCGGGTGAAGTTGTAATTACAATTAATTTTACTTACATTAGGATTAGTTGTTGGAAATGTCTTCTATTTGGAGTAGGGATATCCATGGTCTAATTTGATCTTTTGGTTCGCTTTTTAATCGAAACCAAAGCAAATTAACTAGAGATATCAGTTCATAAAATACAAATCAAATCAAACCAAATAGAGTTGGTTTTTTTATTTTGGGTTTATCGATTTTTGGGGATTTTCACCTGAAATACAATTACAATTCATTCAATCTATTAGAGCTAAATATATAATTTCTTATCGGTATATGTTTAGCAAGAATCAAACAAATTGATTTTTCTTATATCAACTGCAACATGTGTTCATTGTAAGATATAATAATTATTCATTCTCATAAATCAAACAACAAACTTAATCTATATTTTTTTTCTATTGTACCTAAGATTAATGAAACAATATATAAATTAATCTATAACTTCATACAAGAATAGAATATTCAAGCAAGCACTATGAATATGTGATACAACCTTTCGCGGCAAAATTATAAAGTATTTAAAATATCTCTATATTAAATATTTATATTTACATAAATTTATAAATTAATCGATAATGTACCAAGCCAAATCAAAGTACATGCCGATTTTTTACTTTGGTTTGGTTTGATTTGACTTTTGATTTTTTATTAAATATCCTACCTTGAAAATAATTTTATTATTTCTTGAAAAGATATTATATTTATTTATTTACATCTAGGTATGTGTTACAGATGGATGCTGATGCTAAGTTTTGAAAAGTTCCTCACTCTCCACCCTTCAACTGGAAAATAAAGTAACTTTTTTAAAAAAAAAATCCATCTTTATGATGGAGGAGTTAGGCTAGACTCCAACCTGTTCATTCCAAAAGATCATAATTACACGGAGGAGGACATACACACTTCTATTACATGATGAAGGTTGATTGAAACCAACCTTTGTAGAAACTGAGAGACTTTAATAGACAAAAGATTGAGGGCCTCTTCCCTAAGCCTAGGAAACTTGAAGAGTTTGTAAGTAGGAATTATATATATATATATATATATATATATATATATATCTCCATTAGTAATGATATAGTGCTTCTTTCTTGTTTTGAACTTGAACTTGGGCATCTCATCTTGATCAAACTTCAAAAAAGTTCTAACTAGACTAGGCATAGAAACAACTTCATTGAAGACATCATGAGTTCTTGTAACTACCCCCAAGTTTGCCAAGAAATCCGCAGTTGAGTTACTTTCTCTAAAGATATGTACAAACAAAAAGTTGCCAGTTGTTATGGCCTCCCAAATCTGATCCACAATGGGTTTGATCTGCCAATGAGTCTAACTCTTCTTATTGATCATGTTAACAACCATAAGGGAATCAAATTCAATCACAATATTTGTAAGGCCTATAGTCTTGCACATATGAAGACCTTGTAGTATGACTTTTGCTTCAGCAATATTATTGGTTCATTGCCCATAAAAACCAAAGAAAGCCTTGAGCAAATTATCATTGTGACTTCTGATTATTCCTCTTCCACCAGCTAATCCAGGATTACCCTTGCTACAACCATCCATGTAACGACCCGGCCGGTCGTTTTGACTATTACAGCCTCGTTCCCCCATTTACTGCTCAATTTATGCTTTATAACTATTATGTAACTTGTCGGGGTAATTGATTCGGGTCTGGTAAGGTTTCAGAATGAATTGATACACTTAGTCTCAAGGATGAAAGTTTAAGTTGAAAAGGTTGACCGGATGTTGACTTATGTGTAAACGACCCCCGGAATAGAGTTTTAATGATTCCAATAGCTTTGTATGGTGATTTTGAACTTTGGAATGTGTCCGAAAAATTATTTGGAAGCCCGTAGTTAAATTAGGCTTGAAATGGCTAAAATAGAAAATTAAGTTTGGAAGTTTGACCAGAGAGTTGACTTTTTGATATCGGGGTCAGAATCCAGTCTTGAAAGTTTTCATAGGTCCATTATGTTATTTATGACTTGTGTGCAAAATTTGAGATCAATCGGACTTGATTGATAGGTTTCGGCATCGAATATAGAAGTTGAAATTTTTTAGTTTCGTTAAGCTTGAATTGGGGTATAATTCGTAGTTTTAGCGTTGTTTGATGTGATTTGAGATTTCGACTAAGTTCGTATCGTGTTTTAAGACTTGTTAGTATGATTGAATGGGGTCCCGGGGGGCTCGGGTATGTTTTGGATCACTGATTGAGAAACTAGTTAAGTTAAGGATTTGGAGTTTGACCATGGTCAATATCAGGTCAAGATGACCTCTTTTCGGTGTTTTGAGTGCGCGAGCAAATTCGTAGCGTGTTTTATGATTGAAACGCATATATGATTTGTGTCTGGGAGATTCCGAATGAGTTTTGGATGCTAAAACAAAAATTCTTTAGCTGCTGATTTTCTGGTGTAAAATAATTACGAAAATGCTATTTTTTATCCATTAAATTTTGAGACTTCATTTAAATCTTCAAACATCATATCTCCTTCATTTTAAGGCCAAATTGGGTAATTCAAAAGCTTAACTTGACTGAAATTTTACAAGGAATGCATTGAAGGTATCAAAAGAGAGTTTCGAGATTGTTTGGCATACAAACCGAGGCAGATCAATTGGGCAAAAAAATATTTAATATCGAGGGTTTGTTTATTTTCCATTTTTGTCGAATTGGAGCTCGGGAAGAGGCGATGTTCGGGATATTTTCAAGAAAAATAATGGTGTAAGTGTTCTTAACTCAATATTGGTCAAATTACCCGAATCCATAGTTGTTTTTAACATTTAATTAGTGAATTAAGTTGGAAAATTTAGAAAACCCTCTTTGTTTAATTTGAGGATTTGAGGGTCGAGTTAATGTCGGAATTTTGTAAAATTGGTATAGTTGGACTCATGATTGAATGGGCATTCATATTTTGTAACTTTTATCGGGTTCCGAAATATGGGGCCCACATGCGATATTTGAGTGTAATTTCTGAATTTTTAGAGAAAAATAGTATTTTGATATGGAATTAATTCCTATAATTTGTGTTGACTGAATCGAATTAATTGTGACTAGATTCGAGTCGCTCGGAAGTTGATATGCGCATAATGGAATTTTTGGAGCATTATTTAGCTTGCTCGACATTGGATTCGGCTTGTTCGAGGTAAGTAACTCTTCTAAACTTGGAGCTGAGGGTATGAATCCTGATTATATTTATTATGTGAATTGTTTGGAGGTGAAGCACATGCTAGGTGACAGGCCTGTGGGCGTGCACCGTAGAAATTGAGACTCAGTTGATTTAGTAGAGCTATATAGTCAATTAACTTGTATTTTTCCATGTATTTTTATGTGTTAGAGAAACTGAGTTGTGACTCATGTTAGAAATCATGCTTATGGAAATGTTGGTATTATTGGGATCCACTGAGGTCATTTCTGCTGTCGAAGTATGTTTAAATTGTATTTTCGGACTCAGTCATATACATTCATTGCATATCATACCTCAGTCTCTGTTGTTATTTATTGATACATCATATCATCATTTTAGGCTAGTTTCATGACACTGTGAGCCCGAGAGACTGGAGAGATTGATGACGGAGTGAGGCCGAGAGCCTGATTTTTAAGATATTGATCCTATAGCACGTGAGTTATCCGTGCAACACGTGAATTGTTCGTGCATCACGTGAGTTGTCCGTGCGCATTCAGATATTGATACTATAGCACGTGAGTTGTCTGTGCAACACGTGAGTTATCCGTGCGGATCCAGATATTGATACTATAGCACGTGAGTTATCCGTGCGGATCCAGATATTTATACTATAGCACGTGAGTTGTCAGTGCGGTTTATAGCGCTTGGGCTGAAGGAGCCCCTCCGGAGTCTGTACACACCCCCAGTGAGCGTAGGTACCTACTGAGTGCTGAGTGCCGAGTGTCGAGCGATTGGGAGGATTGAGTGACTGTGAGGACTGTGTGACTGGGGGAACTGAGTGAATTGATACTCTGAGAGTATGCATATGGTTTTATTACTGAGATGTATCGCATTGACATGCACACTTGACATACATGCATAGAGATGCATTTTTCCTCGTGTTGTATGATATTGTGTTATTCATGACTTCACATACTCATTGACATGTAGGCATAGAGATGTATTTTTCCCATGCCATTTGAAAATAAAACATCCTATCTGTTATTGAAAAGTTTTAGGGAAAATCACAGTTTTACAAAACATACTAATATTTTGGTGATTTCGTTAAACGATTCGGGTTTTCACTGATATACTTGAAAAGCAAGCCTATTTTTCTGGAACTGTGAACGAGCTGAGCATTTTATCTCTGAGCTACTTCTTTTATTACTTCTATTATGTTGTTATGAACTGTTGTTGGCTATTGGTATTGGACCCTGACCTTTGTTCCAGCTCGTCACTACTTTCAACCTAAGGTTAGGTTTGTTACTTATTGAGTTCATGGGGTCGGATGTACTCATACGTGTTATGTGAATTATTTGGAGGTGACGCACATGCTAGGTGACGGGCGTGTGAGCGTGCACCATAGAAATTAAGACTGAGTTGATTTAGTAGAGTTGTATAGTCAATTAACTTGTATTTTTTCATGTATTTTTATGTGTTAGAGAAATTGAGATGTGACTCATGTTAGAAATCATGCTTAGGGAAATGTTGGTATTATTGGGACACACTAAGGTCAGTTCTGCTATCGAAGTATATGTTTAAATTGTAATTTCGTACTCAGTCATATACATTTATTGCATATCATATATCAGTCTTTGTTGTTATTTATTGATATATCGTATCATCATTTTGGGCTAGTTTCATGACACTGTGAGACAGAGAGACTAGAGAGATTGATGACTCGGTGAGGCCAAGGGTCTGATTTTTGAGATATTGATACGATAGCACGTGAGTTGTGTCACGACCCAAACCGATGGGCCGCGACGGGCACCCAATACCTTACTCAACCGAGTACCAACATAGCATATCATTCTTATCGTACTTTTATTGGAAAATGGGCCAAACGTGCCATCATGGGCTAACCAGAATGAACATGGGGGAGTACTCCATATAGGACGACCCAACCTAATATAAAAACTTACACATGTGACATATGGGTCTATAAGGTGACAAGGCCATACAAGTATCTGTATACATGATATTTGTCTATAAGCCTCTAAGAGTACATAAGTATCATAAAGGTCGGGACTGAGCCCCGCCATACCAATCAATACATGTCCTAATTATTCTGACCAAATAAGCAACTCCGGAGCAAATGGAGCGCACTAACATCTTCCGTTGAGCTGATAGCCTACTTGGAGGACTCTTGACCTGTCTATCGGGACCTGCGGGCATGAAACGCAGCGTCCCCAGGCAAAAAGGGACGTCAGTACAAATAATGTACCGAGTATGTAAGGAATGAAAATCAGTAAATAATAGACATGAGAGAAACATGAAGTAAAAGACTCGACATGTACGTCTGCATAGCTCTGTGAATCATTTCATTTTTATAATGTTATGCATATGCATATAAATGTCATACCATGCATAGGTATATGCGTTCATAACATCATCAAACCTCTGAGGGCATCCCATCATATCATTTCGGCCACTGTGGGCAAATCATCAACGTATACCAGCTGATCAGGTGGTGGTGCGTATATAACGCTATAACCTTTTCCAATATCACATATACATATAATATACACATATATAATGCCATTTAGTCATGGGTCAATGTACATGTATAAATACATGAAATGCATAAGAAATACGTTAATAAGATTTTCTCAGAATGTCATAAAAATAATATGCGTGTCGGATAAATTTTATCAAATACGTATTTTTATGAGACCCATGAACAGAAGATATAATAATAATTCACATGGGTAATCAAGAATATAGACACCCCTAATATTTCTATGAATAGAGTCATTTATGAAAATTGTACATTTGCTCGTTTCGTTCGTGTCGTATAGATCATGCCAAAAGAAAGAAGGGATAGCCTTAACATACCTAGGTCGATTCTCTTGACAATCCTTCTAACACATGTCAATTTTGACAACATGTAACGGTGGATCGAAGTAGGGAAAATCCGTATGATGTTCTTGAGAAAGATTGTACCGTACTCTCTTAATATTGTAAAATCTCACGTTAATTAAGGTGCTCTGAAATCTCGGGTTTTGAAGTGTTGGAGACGCTATGGGACATCATATTTTGAATTCCTTAAGATTCTTGAAATCTCACGTCAATTAAAAATGGAAATGTGATTCTTATGTCTTTAAGACATATACTGGTTCTCTTTTTCCAAAGTTATATATGACTCACTTTATAAGACTTGTCCAATTCTCACATTCTAGTCTTGCCACATATTTTGATGACTTAAGAGTCATACATGGGGATGGAGGGGGCTGCCACGTAATTGGTCATAAGACTTATCAAAAAGTCATCCACTTAATTCCTTAATTACTTCATTAATCCCCCACTAGTCCAATAATTAATTAATTATTCACATAATTAGGAATTATCTCAATTTACTTATCACTTGGTTGAAATATCATAATACTTATAATTCCAAAATAATCTCATTCCCGAGCTTACGTCGATTAACTTACGACGAAACTTTGACGTACAAAAATGTGGGATGTAATATCTTATTTTCGAGCTTTCATCAATTTATTTATAGCGTACTTTCACGTACGAAAATATGGGGTGTAACATTATTCCCCCCTTTGGAACATTCGTCCTCGAATGTTGACTGATGCACTTATTATTTTCATGACTTATGCCTTCCAAATACTTTAGTACTCTCCTTTCCATATAGGAAACTATTCTGTGAATAATTCCAAAGGCCATGGCATTCCCCCCTTTAGGCCTCTTTCTCACCCCATGACTTGTGGTCGGAATCAGTTGCTACCTTTTGTCATGCAGCATGTACGACTTTTTCCTTGTATGTGCGCCTATGCGACTCTTCTATTCAGCTTTTAGCAAATCTCTAGGCCTCGACATATACAGAACTTGACAAGACATCCCTCTGGGCATCTATAAGTGTACTGAAGTTCTTTGCTCGGTACTTTGTCAAACTTACGAATATTTCTTTATCTTATTTCATAGACCTGGATATCCATCCACGTGATTTTTACTGCATCTAGGTAGTTCATACGGTACCATAACTCTTACTTCGATTTATCGTTACTAAGGTCTGCTACCAAACTCCAGGTTACTTTCGTTGCTTATCCCATATGTATAAATCTAAGTCCTTTAATACTTCCTTATTACTGTTCATCTTAAGAATGACGGCCTAATCTCATCTCATACTTTGTGACTTTTGTCCATCCATTATTTATTCACCTCAATATTGATCTAAAATCTACCACTGATAACTTGAAACCTCTTACATAATCACTAGGGCTCACGTTGCGTCGTGGAACACTTGAAGTGATTTTCCTGATCCACCTGGGGAGATACGATACTATACTTCCATAATCGTATTTCATAGCACCCCAATGTGATTCTCCTTACGTGGATATTTTTATCCTGTACAATTCATCAAATCATTACTCAATCGAAGGCCCAATCGTCATCCTTTATCTATCACAATTACACCCTCATTGTACTATCAGGGCGACATTCCATCTCTTTTAAATGCCATTAGTCTTAGACTTCTTTGAGTTCAGTCACGCTATATTGAGCTTTCTATAACTTAGAGAAATCATCAACTCTCTTGTTTTCATGGGCTTAATCCTGAGGACTTCTCCATTCTCGTCACCTTCTCACTTGCCCTTTCTTATCCTTATTCTTGTCATAAATCCTTTTCGCTTTACTATACTTTAGCTTGCGACCTATACGTATCTATTTATACTGCTCGCAACCTTCCTTCAACTTGCTTGCACCATCGATTTCCTTATGTCATTCTGGAACATCAAGCGAGACATCACATCGCCTCTAACTCTTCTTTACTCTCTTAACTAGACCTCTCAATACGTAAAAATCATAGGCTGGAAGATATGCCACTAACGATGCCGCTATCATTCCTGGATATTAAATCCCAACGCTTCTAGCCCTCTATCTGAAGTATAGATTATTCACAACCTTCTGTACCTGAGTATCTCGTACGTTGTTCACATTTACCTTACTTACCTTAAAATCTCGCATCACGTCTTCTATCTCTCTCATGACCCCCCCTTCCACATAGGTATGATTCACATCCACAACTTGAAGCTCTATTATAATACTTGCACCTCTAGTGCATACATAATTCGGTGGGAGCTTCATACTGACTTCTTACAAGGCGGGTATTCTTCTAACTGGCTTTATCGTAGAGCCGTCATAAAATATGGTTGTTGTACTATCTCTCTTGTACCTCTGATATTAAGAGTAATTCTGCAATTTTCTCAATCACGATGTCTAAAATTTTTTGGGTCCAATAATCAGACTCCTGATTTACTTAGTTGATGTAACTCTTTAGTTTGCTCTTTCTTCTGATCAATATTTATTTAGGCTTAAGCTATCTTCCGATCTGCGGCTCATGGTATTAGTTATTACTTTAGCCTTTCATGGGCGCTATGGAATATCTATGATACAATCTTTTAACAATTCAATCCTTTGTCTATGACCTGGACTCAATTCTTTTTTTTTTAAACTTATATCAGAGTCTTCTACGGCTGTATGATTGTCAACATATATACTACATGGATAATGCTCCGAAATCTCAAGTGCGTTCATAACGTAACTAACTCTGGATCATTGATCTAATAATTCTTTTCGTTCCTTCTCAACTTTCTTTAAGCGTAAGCTATTACTTTTCCTGGTCTTTGTGTCCCCTTGTTGCGTGCATACTTAACTTATCTTAGTTCCCACGCATGCCGAAATTTTCGTGCAACTCATATGATTTCGAATATTACTTTTGATGTTACTTTTCGTTCATTAGCCACGGTAGGTGCCACTTCCTTATGGAGTGCATACAATATTGTAGTGAGACTGTTTTTACAAGACCATTTCCTCTCTAGGTCACTGTGCTTAGGTTGAAGCCTTCTTGCTTATTCCCTCAACTAGTCTTTCATTGTAGTACTTAGGGAGGACCCTCTGACTCTTGCAAATCTGTAGGCTTATTACATTGTATACTCGACGGACCTTTTGATGTCCTTCCTTGACTATAATTATCCGTAGTTACTTACTTCTACGCCCTTGTGCTTGTAGGTTTGTTCTGAACTGATATTTTGACTGTCTTCCCAATGAGACTATCTTTTATTTCCATAACATTCATACGGAACCTTTAACTACCCCAACTCTTATCTGAATATTTCTTAAGGGTCACGATGTCGTATTTGTGAGATTGAATTCCCTATGTTGGGGTTCACTATGTACGTCTTACACAATCTCTTGATTTGTCTGTGTCCTCTTGTTTAGCCATAACTAGGCTCTTCCTGAATCAACTACTAACTACTCGTTGGCCCATTCTCATATCAATATTTTGCGTAATCTTTCTTGGGTTACTTCCTTTGCATTAACTTACGTCTCGCAGTGGCTCCTTATTTATCAATAACATCTCGGGTAGGAACCCTTACTTTCTCTCCTTGACATCGTGTTTGCACAATGTTCTGGAATCGTAGCATATCTGTAGGCTTGGAATAAGTGCAATCTCATCCCTTTTTCATTATTTTTTTTTGCATTCTTCCTTTACCTTTCCATAATTACTAGAACCACTTAATTCTGACTTAATGCCACATCACACCATATTCCCCCTTTAGGGGAGTACTAACATTTAGTGCTACGATAATCTACATATAAATGTTTTACCTCTTCATCTTTGGCGTCTTTTCACATCATCGATAACCCTCATTCGCCTTGCGGTAATCTTTATGTACCAAGGGTAACTAATTTCCTTACTCGCGAAGGAAACACCTAGTGTAACTGGCACATACAGTCCCTTAAGCTTAACTTTACTCACCTTGCTTGCTTTAGGGAAGCATCTTCCCGAATGACCTTTAAAGAGTATTCTTCTGTTGTCCATTCTATTATCGCCGGAACGAAATTTGAAATTCTCATGATGTCGACCATTATCGAATCATTCATTCCCTAATTCATGTTTAGTTTATCTTGTTCACCAGTCCATACTGATTTCTATTACTCTAGGATTTAACTCTCCCTTCTGGTAGTCGCATTGGAGTCACGAACTTATTTCTCGAAATGAGGATATGACTTTGTGGCCTATACTCTTTTGTTATTTCAAGGCCTGGATCCTCTCGTCTTTTCCTTCACTTGACTATATACTCTGTAATACTGTCATCTTTTTGATCTACCGTTGTCATCCATGCATCAGAACTTACTCATAATGCTTCATTAACTCTTTTCTTATTTTCCCCTAACATTAATGTCTATTACTTTATTTAGAAAATTTCAACAAGACATTCTTTGCTTTTAGCTCCCCTTGCTCCATCCCCTGGCTCTTCGGGTTGCCTAACATTCCCATTCTACTAGAGAAGTGAGCCACACTAAGGTAATGTTCATCCCTTCAAGGCTTCCAGTGCCTATCTTTGTAGTACTCATATCTAGCTGTACTATTTTAAAGTGCACCATCTGGGTGTCTCACAAGGAGATCTATTACCATATTTGTAATACCCTTCGAAAATGTCAACTAACACAAACAATCCATTCACCATTTTGGGTTAATCTAACCCCAGCCGGATCCTGATATCCCGTCCTTCTCTTAAACTACACTTGTCAGCCCCCAGAGGGCATAACTGAAATGGGTGTGATCAATTGTATATATCTTCGTTACTATTGAAGGTAACTCAGAATGCTTATATTCCTCTGCCTGAATTGTAAATATTGTTAACCCTCATTAACTGGGCGCCTCGTACCCTTCTTCATCTTGCTTCTTTTGTTTGTTGAAACTTGCATTTATCTTCTGAATCTCTTATTGTATTCAACCATAAAGGTGGATAGGTATTCTTGCCTCAAGGCTCATTATCCAGAGGCTTACACATCTTAGTACACACACGATCTACTGAAGACCTTATATTTATTTATCATAAGCATCGTGAAAATTTGAGTACCTCTAACTCAACTTTTCCATAGTCACATTCAATCTCTTACCAACTGTCCTTCTGGATGTAGGTATCATCTTATTATGAATAAAATAGAGTTTAGGAAATTGAGTTCTTACAACTGAGCTCTACCACATGATCTAGAGTAAGAAGAAAGAGTGACAGTCCTAAATGCCCTGTAGCCTCTTGCTTATAAGTGTGGTGCACAACACACCCATAAACAAGACTCTACTAGACACAGCTTGCAAACTCCCTAGGACAGAACTGCTCTGATACTACTTTTGTCACGACCCAAAACGATGGGCCGTGACGGGCACCCGATACCTTACTCAACCGAGTACCAACATAGCATATCATTCTTATCGTACTTTCATTGGCAAATGGGCCAAACGGGCCATCATGGGCTAATCAGAATGAACATGGGGGAGTACTCCATATAGGACGACCCAACCTGATATAAAAACTTACACATGTGACATACGGGCCTATAAGACCAACATGATCATTTGTAAACTCAAAACATAGGCCGACAAGGCCATACAAGTATCTGTATACATGACATTTGTCTACAAGCCTCTAAGAGTACATAAGTATCATAAAGGTCGGGACTGAGCCCCGCCATACCAATCAATACATGTCCTAATTATACTGACCAAATAAGCAACTCCGGAGCAAATGGAGCGCACCAACATCTTCCGCTGAGCTGATAGCCTACTTGGAGGACTCTCGACCTGTCTATCGGGACCTGCGGGCATGAAACACAGCGTCCCCAGGCAAAAAGGGACTTCAGTACAAATAATGTACCGAGTATGTAAGGAATGGAAATAAGTAAATAATAGACATGAGAGAAACATGAAGTAAAAGACTCGACATGTACGTCTGCATAGCTCTGTGAATCATTTCATTTTTATAATGTTATGCATATGCATATAAATGTCATACCATGCATAGGTATATGCGTTCATAACATCATCAAACCTCTAAGGGCATCCCATCATATCATTTCGGCCACTGTGGGCAAATCATCAACGTATACCAGCTGATCAGGTGGTGGTGCGTATATAACGCTATAACCTTTTCCAATATCACATATACATATAATATACACATATATAATGCCATTTAGTCATGGGTCAATGTACATGTATAAATACATGAAATGCATAAGAAATACGTTAATAAGATTTTCTCAGAATGTCATAAAAATAATATGCGTGTCGGATAAATTTTATCAAATACGTATTTTTATGAGACCCATGAACAGAAGATATAATAATAATTCACATGGGTAATCAAGAATATAGACACCCCTAATATTTCTATGAATAGAGTCATTTATGAAAATTGTACATTTGCTCGTTTCGTTCGTGTCGTATAGATCATGCCAAAAGAAAGAAGGGATAGCCTTAACATACCTAGGTCGATTCTCTTGACAATCCTTCTAACACATGTCAATTTTGACAACATGTAACGGTGGATCAAAGTAGGGAAAATCCGTATGATGTTCTTGAGAAAGATTGTACCGTACTCTCTTAATATTGTAAAATCTCACGTTAATTAAGGTGCTCTGAAATCTCGGGTTTTGAAGTGTTGGAGACGCTATGGGACATCATATTTTGAATTCCTTAAGATTCTTGAAATCTCACGTCAATTAAAAATGGAAATGTGATTCTTATGTCTTTAAGACATATACTGGTTCTCTTTTTCCAAAGTTATATATGACTCACTTTATAAGACTTGTCCAATTCTCACATTCTAGTCTTGCCACATATTTTGATGACTTAAGAGTCATACATGGGGATGGAGGGGCTGCCACGTAATTGGTCATAAGACTTATCAAAAAGTCATCCACTTAATTCCTTAATTACTTCATTAATCCTCCACTAGTCCAATAATTAGGAATTATCTCAATTTACTTATCACTTGGTTGAAATATCATAATACTTATAATTCCAAAATAACCTCATTCCCGAGCTTACGTCGATTAACTTACGACGAAACTTTAACGTACAAAAATGCGGGATGTAATATCTCATTTCCGAGCTTTCATCAATTTATTTATGGCGTACTTTCACGTACGAAAATATGGGGTGTAACAAGTTATCCATGCAGCACGTGAGTTTTTCGTGCGGATCCAGATATTGATACTATAGCACGTGATATGTCTGTGCAGATCCAGATATTGATACTAAAGCACGCGAGTTGTCCGTGCAGCACGTGCGTTGTCCGTACGAATCCAGATATTTATATTATAGCACATGAGTTGTCTGTGCGGTTTATAGCGCATGGGCTGAAGGAACCCCTCCGAAGTCTGTACACACCCCCAGTGAGCGCAGGTACCTACTGAGTGCCGAGCGATTGGGAAGATTGAGTGAATGTGAGGAATAAGTGGCTGTGAGGAATGTGTGACTGGGAGGACTGAGTGAATTGATACTCAGAGAGTATGCATATAGTTTTATTACTGAGTTGCATCGCATTGACATGCACACTTGACATACATGCATAGAGATGTATTTTTTCTCGTGCTATACGATATTGCGTCATTCATAACTTCACATACTCATTGACATGTAGGCATAGAGATGTATTTTCCTCATGCCATTTGAAAATGAAACATCCTATCTGTTATTGAAAAGTTTTTGGAAAAATCACAGTTTAACAAAACGTACTCATATTTTGGTGATTTCGCTAAAAGATTCGGGTTTTCACTGATATACTTGAAAATCATGCCTATTTTTCTGGAACTGTGAACGAGCCGAGCATTTTATCTCTGAGCTACTTCTTTTATTACTTCTATTATGTTGTTATGAACTGTTGTTGGCTATTGGTGTTAGACTCTAATCTTTGTTCCAGCTCGTCACTACTTTCAACCTAAGGTGAGGTTTGTTACTTATTGAGTACATGGGATCGGTTATACTCATACTACACGTCTGTACCTTGCGTGCAGATATTGGATGGTGATATTGATGTAATCGACGAAAGATGGATTTGAAGATGTACCCGTGTTCCGGTCATAATTGCCTCTTGTTCATGGTAGACTTAGATTTATAAAAATATGTTTTTGTATATTTCAAACAGATGATGTATTTATTTCATACCAGCTTATAAATTCTAATCTTAGAAGTTGATGATTTGTACTACCTGTCCTTGGGGAGTGTATTAGAGTCAGTTAAATAATAATTAAATTGGATAGTTGTTAAGTATTCTTAACTCAATATTGGTCAAATTATCTGAATCCATAGTTGTTTTTAACATTTAATTGATGAATTAAGTTGGAAAATTTAGAAAACCCTCTTGGTTTAATTTGAGAATTTGAGGGTCGAGTTGATGTCGGAATTTAGTAAAATAGGTATGGTTGGACTCGTGGTTGAATGAGTGTTCATATTTTATAACTTTTATCGGGTTCCGAGATGTGGGCCCCACATGCATTTTTTGAGTGTAATTTCTAAATTTTTAGGAAAAATTAGTATTTTGATATGGAATTAATTCCTATAATTTGTGTTGGCTAAATCGAATTAATTGTGACTAGATTCGAGCCGTTTGGAAGTTGATACGTGCATAATGAAATTTCTGGAGTATTGTTTAGCTTGCTCGATATTGGATTCGGCTTGTTTGAGGTAACTAACTCTTCTAAGCTTGGAGCTTAGGGTATGAACCTTGATTATACGTGTTATGTGAATTGTTTGGAGGTGACACACATGCTATGTGACGGGCCTGTGAGCGTGCACCGTAGAAATTGAGACTCAGTTGATTTAGTAGAGCTGTATAGTCAATTAACTTGTATTTTTCCATGTATTTTTATGTGTTAGAGAAGCTGAGTCATGACTTATGTTAGAAATCATGCTTAGGGAAATATTGGTATTATTGGGACCCACTGAGGTCAGTTCTGCTGTCGAAGTATATGTTTAAATTGTAATTTCGTACTCAGTCATATACATTCATTGCATATCATATCTCAGTCTCTGTTGTTATTTATTGATACATCATATCATCATTTTGGGCTAGTTTCATAATACTGTGAGCCCGAGAGACTGGAGAGATTGATGACTGAGTGAGGCCGAGGGCCTGATTTTTGAGATATTGATATTATAGCACGTGAGTTGTCCATGCAGCACGTGAGTTATCCGTGCGGATCTAGATATTGATACAATAGCACGTGAGTTGTATGTGGAATACATGAGTTATCAGTACGGATCAAGATGTTGATACTATAGCACGTAAGTTGTCCGTGCAGCACATGAGTTATCCGTGCGAATTCAGATATTTATACTATAGCACGTGAGTTGTCCGTGCGGTTTATAGCGCTTGGGCTGAAGGAGACCCTCTAGAGTCTGTACACCCCCCCAATGAGTACAGGTACTTACTGAGTACCGAGTGCCGAGCGATTGGGAAGATTGAGTGATTGTGAGGAATGAGTGACTATGAGGACTGTGTGACTGGGAGAGCTGAGTGAATTGATACTCTAAGAGTATGCATATGATTTTATTATCGAGTTGTATCGCATTGATATGCGCACTTGGCATACAAGCATAGAGATGCATTTTTCCTCGTGCTGTACGATATTGCGTTATTCATGACTTCACATACTCATTGACATGTAGGCATAGAGATGTATTTTCCTCATGCCATTTGAAAATGAAACATCCTATCTGTTATTGAAAAGTTTTTGGAAAAATCACAGTTTTACAAAACGTACTCATATTTTGGTGATTTCGCTAAAAGATTCGATTTTTCACTGATATACTTGAAAATCAAGCCTATTTTTCTGGAACTGTGAACGAGCTGAGCATTTTATCTCTGAGCTACTTCTTTTATTACTTCTATTATGTTGTTATGAACTGTTGTTGGCTATTGGTGTTGGACCCTGACCTTTGTTCTACCTCGTCACTACTTTCAACCTAATGTTAGGTTTGTTACTTATTGAGTACATGGGGTCGGTTGTACTCATACTACACTTCTGCACCTTGCGTGCAGATATTGGATGTTGATGTTGCTGTGATCGACGGGAGGTGGATTTGAAGATGTACCTGTGTCCCGGTCATAACTGCCTCTTGTTCATGGTAGCCTTAGATTTATAAAAATTTGTTTATATATATATTTCGAACAGATGATGTATTTATTTCATATAAGCTTTGTAAATTCTAATCTTAGAAGCTCATGATTTGTACTACCAATCCTTGGGGAGTGTATTAGAGTCAGTTAAATATTAATTAAATTGGATAATTATTAATTGGCTTATCTGACGGGTTGGGTTAGGTACCATCACGACTAGGTAGATTTTGGGTCGTGACAATCTACATTAAGCTTGACACAGTCTTGAGTAGGCTTTTCCCAAATAATAATTTGCGATTGGATCGCAAGTTTCAAATTAGCAACAACTTTATATTTATCAAGCCATTAGGTAGGAAGTTGTAAGGTAGGAAAGTGACTTTTAAGAATGAGGTTGATATAGTTGGTAACTTGATGGATTATGTACCAACTAGACATATTCTTATTATCAAACCTGGCCGCACACCTACTTTTTCATATATCCCAGTAAATTACCAAAGGAAGACACCGAATCATAGTAGCATGGATATCATTCTTGGGTTTGGTCAGCCACCACATCATAAATCTATGTCTAATGTGATGGTTGTTGTGTTGAACATAGCTAGATGTGCAAAAGTAGGACCAAACCATATCAGCAATCTGGCTCCCATTAAGAAGGTGGTCAGCATCTTCTTCCTTATAAATGGAACAACAAGAATATCTGAATGGAATTACCACACCAAATTTTTTGAGGGCATAATTTGTAGTAATTTTTTTTTGTAAAAACCTTTTCACAAAGAAAGAAATCTTACATGGGATGCCTTTATGCCAGATTTTCCTACCATGAAGAGTGCCCTCTTTTCTTTCCCTAAGTAGTTGCCTAAGAGATTTGGTAAAAAAAATTCAAGTGGGTTCAAGGAGCCAGTAAGGGCAGTATTTACCGCTTCCATTAATCTCTAACTTTTCAATAGTATTGACAACATTCATAAGGAGTAAATTTTGAAGTTTGTCATAATTTCATGTCCCATTCTGAATGAATTCTTTCACTCTGGTATGCTTAGAAGCCCTCTCCAGATGGATAAAAGACACTAGAGCACCCAAATCTGTCCAATTATCCCGCCAGAATGCCACATCTCCAGTTCCATAAGATATGAGGTTCAACATCGTTCTTGATGTCCATCATCCTCCTCCAAGTATGAGAGTGGCCGTAATTCCATTTTTTCCCCACAAGGTGGGATTTTTTGCAATATTTAGCCTAAAAAAAATCCTTCAAAATATTATTATGAGTCCTAAAGTTCCACCAAAGTTTGGCCGAGAAAGCCTTGCACACATCCTGTAAGCTCTAAAACTAACTCCCTATTCAAGAAACGAAAAGCATAACTCTTTTCATGCATATAATATTTATTTCTGGTTGTTACTTAATTTTATTGTATTGCATCGTTAAATGTGTTGTCTTGTCACAAATAAAAGTTTTATTTTATGTAACGACCCAATTTGATGCATATTGTTACCTTATATTTTTTCTCATTTTGTCGTTAATTATATTTAATAATTTTTTCCCTTTATCCTATCTTTTGTTATAATAACATTACCTCGTAACTTATTTTTTTAATAATATTGTAAGATTATTCTTTAAACTGCGGGTACGTGACATTATGAAACGGCGAAAAATGATACTCCCCATGTTCCAATTTATTTGAACCTACTTGATTGGGGACGGAGTTTAAGAAAAAAATAAAGACTTTTAAAACTTGTGGTGATAAACAAGCCATAACATTTGTGTGACTATAATTCTTTTGAAACTTGTGGTGTTAAGCATGCCTTATATTGGGAGTTTAAGATAAATTATTTTCAACTTTAGAAAGATGCCATTCTTTTTGGAGTGGACCACGAAGGAAATATGTTCATATAAACTGAAATAGAGAAAGTACAATTTATTCAAACATTATATTTAATAGTACAACACAATATAATATAAAACAATACAAAGTTAATACATTATGAAACGATACCCAATAACTATCCAAACAAGTTGTAAACGTTAATTTCTCTTTAGTGATGTTGGAAAATTTTGAAATATAAAATAATTTGATACCTTTTTGAAAAAGTATTTCACTTCCTGAAGAAGTATATCCTTCCCATGAAATTAAAGTCTATTGTTGATCGTTGATAGTTGGAACTAGGAGAAATGCCATTATATGGTCTTCTAAGTTCTTTGGGGAATGATATAAAATAAATTGTTAGTTGGGTGCTAGACAACTCTAACTTGAAATTGCATAGTATACAGTAAGACTATAATGGAATTATTACATTACGTATTTTTTTTAGAAAGAATTACAAGAAAATATACGTGACTTCATACCATAATAAAAAATAGCCCATGTTTTTATGTTTTACCAGATCTATCCCATATTGTACATATTTTGAAAACACTAACAAATTCAAAATTTGTGTTCTTACAACCATTGCTTCTAAAAGTTATGGAGTTAAATCTGTGTTCTCACCACCATTGCTTTCACTCTCTCTTTTTCTCACATCTTCTACATATGCTTCAAGGGGCCGAGCCGTGTATTTTCTGGTCCCCCCTCCTCCCGTGTCACCTGGTTGCAATGTAAGAAAATTGAAGAGTAGAAATTCACCATTGAAGGCCATTCAAAGCTTTGCTTTCGAATATATGATTTTTTGAGTTTGTTAGTTGTTTGGATTGGGTGCTGTTCCAATTGATTGAAAATATCAAAAGGAGTTCAAAATTTAAATTTGAAATGATTTGGATTAGAATTGAGTTAAATTTAAGAAAAGACGCAAGGAAGAAGAAGAAGTCAGTTTTTTGTATAATTATGTATAATCTTGTATAATAGTATTTATGAGTGTATAAACACATCTTATACACTATTATACATTTTTATACACTTTTATACAAGCGTATGTAGACAAAATTCTTTCACGATTTTCAGTTGCAATTCTTGTTCAAAACCAATCCAAATCTCCATTAAATGACTTCAAATTTTATATACAACCTCCTTATACTATTTCTAACAAGTCTAAATAACACCAACTCCAAATTTCTCAAAAAATTAAATTCGAAATTTAAACCCACATATTTAAGCTTGTTAAAAATCTAATTTTTACCACCCAAATGGATTTAATTTATTAAACTAATATTTGAGTCACGGTTAATTATTCAAAAATTAACTTAAAAGCTTGAGCAATCTTATTTAAAAATTAAATAGTAATTTCGAAAATCTATTGGAATTGAATGTTGAATCTTAGCTTATTATTTTTGGGATGCAATTTTTATAAATTAAAATGAGAGCTATAGAATTAAAAAGTAGGGAGTCCAGTTATTTTTATGTGAAATTTTTCCTTTTTTATGAGTTGACGTGAAGACATGTAGTCATTAGACAAATAGTACAAATTACTACTACTTGTATCGTTTGACAACCACGTGCGAGTCAAATTTATTTTGCTCTGAAAGTGTGGGTAGATAACTCTAAATATAAATCAATAAAAATGATGTAAAATAGTTGTAGTACTTCCCATTATATGAGCTCTACAATATTTTATTGAACACGACACAAAAGCATAGACTTATTTGCAACTTACACACACAACTTAATTACACATTAAGTTAAATTTAAATTTAATTATTGATTACATAAATATTATGTATTTACTCATATATGTGGAAGAATAACATAAATAAAAATAATAATAACTTAAGAAAATATTTCTTAAAATTTTAGACCACAAAGCTATTGCTAATTAGAAACTTATACTTTTTACGAAATAAGAAAAAAATACATCAATACTTATTACAGTTCAATTCACAATCATATAAAATATCTAACTTTATTCCAACACTTAGGTTGTTTAGTTAATCTAGCATCTTCTTGCGAGTATATACATGTGGATCTTGCACATTATTTGTGAATTATAACATACTTTTATTTTATCAAATTGCAATATTACATAAGAAAATATTAGTAGCACTTATTGATAGTAGTACTAACGGTCATTTCCCTAACAGTAATGCACCCAGAAATATGACTACGATATGTAAAATATTGCAAATTTAAACCCTCACTCCAACAAATCTATAGGGCTATGAAAATATATGACCACGAGTATATAAAATATCATAATCGTTAAACTCATTCGCATATATTTCAAATCTACATGGCTGGTAAATATTTACATCTCTTGCCCCGCGGCAGTGGCATTTTTGTAATTACGAAAACTTACAACAGCCAAATTATATTGTAATTAGTAAAGTGCTCATTTTGAATTGACGGATGAGATTCATCATTTCGAATGATCAATGGCCTATATTTTCAGGTTGGTCAAAGCAAGGAAAATGCAAGGACTGAGACTTTTCTTGTACTTTTGCGTTCTCCCCAAGTTACCGTTACCGTTATCTTTTTACGGAGGTAAACTTTTTACTGCTATTACAGCGGCTACCGGCGGTGAAAAAGACTGACGACGGACGAAAACGTGAAGGGAGGTTTCTTCCGTTGAATATATATCAAATTTCTCACGCTTTAGCAATTGAAAAAGAAAAGAAAATTAAAAAAAAAAGAAGAAAATAAAGCATTTAATATAACTTATATATTAGAGAGAGAAAGAGAGACGTAAAGAGAGAGACTTTATAATTTCTTCCATCATCTTTTCTTCATTATTATCCGATCCTTCAAATCTTTCTTCATACGCTTAATATGTATGCATATACGTACAAAATTTGTATATGAGTTAGGAATCTATCTCTATTTCTGTTCAAGTACTGAAAGCCTAAAAATTCAATTTTCAGGATCATCTGATCCAAATTTGTACATATTCTTTGTGATTTCTTTGTAAAAATATATATTTGATTTATGAATTTGATGTACAGGTAGATAAAGATTTGTCAAGTGCATAATACAACAAAGAAAGTTTTTTGAAAAATTTGTTGTTGTGTTTTACTAGAAGTTTAAAGTTTTGATTTTCATTTTTATCTTGTGGGGTTTGGTAGTTGTGTTCATTATTGTAAAGTAAAGGGAAGTTTAGAAGAAGACAGATTGGGATTCAATAGCTTTTTTGTGCTATTCTGTTGTGATTTGAAGAAGCGGTGATTTTTCAGTTGTGGGGTTTGGATTTTTCCTGTGTTGGAAGCAAAAGATGAAGACAGCTGTGAAATTAAAGTTTAAGACTTTTCCCATGTAACGTTTTTTCCCTAGGGCTTATCAAGAAGTGGTGATATATAGGAATAAGCTTAAGGGTTATGATCAGGAGAGTAGAAAATAGAAGATTCAAGAATCAGAGGGTTGTTTTTTATTTTAGTGTTGTATTTGTTTTGCCCTTGTGGTCTGGGGCATGGGAATGAGGAATGATGACCAAAAACCTCCTCTTGAAGGTGGAGTAGTGCCTAGGTCAGGGAGGGGCAAGCATGGTGTTTTCCCGAGTTCATTTCGAGCTCTCTCTAAGATTGTATCCTCTGGTGCCTCAACTGTTGCTTCCACAGTTAAGTCAGCAGCTTCAGCTGCTTCGGCTATCGTGGAGAGGGATAATGAGTCCAGCCATGATCAGGTGCTATTCCCGTGTTCCTATGCCCTTTTGTAGTTTGTAGGTGTAAAAAGATTGAAACTTATATACTTGTTAACCAGGGGTTGCTACTTGTATATTTATAGTTGAATGTCTTGAATTCTGGAAGCAGTTGGTTAATGCAGTTCTGGTTGCAACTCCTTAATGCTTTGAATGTTATACTAATTTTACCTTAAACGAGTAACGGCTGAAAATGACAATATTTCAGTTTACTTTATACGGTGTATTGTTCCCCTCTTTTGTGGTTAGTATTCTTTGCACAAAATTTAGCTCCCAAGTAGAACTTATGTCGGTTAAGCTTCTGAGGTTGCATATCATGTGAACTTTTTCTTGTTGCCACAGCGAGAGTGAATATAAGCAAAAGAAATGTATCATAATTATATGGATCAGCAGGGGAAGTGAGATACTTCCACATTGACTGATCTGCTATCATTCCTATTTAGTTTATCATGGCCTCTTTCTCTCTCCAATGACAATTACACTTTTGATTATGCCGTATATTGTGTATATATGCATATTTAATGGCCTCTTTTCCTTATAAAAAAAGAAAGGATATGCATATCTTAACTGGTACATGGGTAGCATTAGGTTCTTTGGGAGAGACCTGTTTGATCGGGCATGCTTATTGAATTAGGAATACAATTTTCTGGATGCATTTGTGATCAGGGGATATTCATAATTGCAAAATGACCTTTTCTTCGATATAGTATCATAGGAGTTGGGACCCATGGATGAGTTTGTCGGGTTCTTCTTATCTCGTTTTGAAAAGCATGCTAAAGCTACCAGAGATTTTGTTCTTGTAGTGTTTTTTAGATTTCATGCTATGTGACGGCATATAACCTTTTTTCATTTAATGTGGTGTTTTGGCTCTTTCGTACAGTTCGTTAGAGTTATTGATATTTTACTTTATTTGTGGACTGCTAACTTCCGTTTTGTCGTGTTGGTCTAAGATCCCGCGTGGGTTTTGTCTGGTTGTTGTTTCTACATGAATGATCCTTATGCATAATTGGACCTTTTTTCTTTTGATTTTTTTGCCATTGTCGTGTATCCAGATTTATCGAATCATACCATATGTGGCATACTAGTGTTGCACTTAAGAATTTAAATGCATGTTAATGTTGCTTGAACTTTAATACTACGAATGGGAGTGTTAATCATATTTTTTTAACCCAAAAAAATGGGAGTGTTAATCATATGTAGAGAATGGAGGTCTGAAGACAGATGACAAAAAATTCATGTTACCATGTCCTTGTAATTTGGGTGGGCTTGAGTGTTGGGTCAAATAAAGGTAGTGAAAGTTTGGCCAACCTTAGAGAAGTTTTGGGGCACAGGGAGGGTGGAAGAGTGCGTGAAAGAGACATGGCATTAATGAAAGAAAGTGTGAGCTGGAGATCCATGGCCTTAATTATAGGAGATCGTCATGGACTTTAAACTTTAAACGTGCTTTTATGAAAAGATTTAACCAATAAATGCAAAAATTTAACCAATTTCCCTCACCCCATGCAAAAAAAGAAAAAGCTTATGTCATCTGGGGCAATCAGAAGTTTGAAGTAATGGAGATTTTATACTTTATTTCTTTGACAAGTAATGTAGGTTTATAGTCCAAAAGGAAAGGTAAATCGCCTACGACTATGTAATTTAATGCATTACAAGCTAGGCACTTGTGTTTTGGTGCCTGTAGCTGGTGAATTTCCGTCCAAACAAAGGTTTCCGTTCCCTCCACTTAACTTCAAATTACAAAGATGCTTTTGTCGGTAGAACAAAAAGGGCAGCCTGGTGCACGAAGCTTTCCGCATTCATGCAAGATCCGCGGACGGGCCGCACCCCTAGAGGGTATAATGTAGGCAGCCTACCCTGAATCAAGAGTCAGTGGCTGGTTCCACGGCTCGCACCCTTGACCTGTAGGTCATGCAGAAACAACTTTATCGTTGCTTCAAACTCCCCTTCCATGTGTAGAACAAAAAGAAAAAGAAAAAGAGTTATTCGTGGACAATAATATAAATTGTATAACAGTGCTTTGGCATAGATGCCAAACTTCAGAAGGCAGTTGCAGGGTTGGACATTAAAAATTAGATGCTGCTGTTGGAAAAGCTTTAGGGTCTGATTCATGATGGGAAGGTAGAGCCGGGCAGAGGCGGATTTACGGTCTACCAAAGGGTTCACCTGAACCCGTAGTCTTCGACAAAAATTGTGTATATTATGTGTAATAATTCATATAATTTGTCTAAGTACTACCTTTGTGAACCCATGGTTAGATTTGTGTTGTTGGTTCACTGGTTAAGTAGTTGAAATTTTTCCTTGGGGACCAGGGTTCGATCCTTGTTGAGCTCATCTATTTTTTTTATTAATAAAATCAAACTAGTGGTGAACCCATCCTCTAAGAATCCTGAGTTCGCCCCTGGAGCCAGGATGCTCTGGAAGGAAGATTTAATTAAAAGTCAGGGGCCTTCTTGGGGCAATCCTAGCTGGTGATAAGCTTGAAGAATATAAGAGGGATTTATACAACTATTGGTTGCTTTATTTTAAGGCTGAAAAGCCTGATGATTGTCTTCTGATGGGCTGATTCTCAAGTATTAAGTGTAGATTAGGTTGATACCTTGATAAGTTGAGGAGTTAACATTAACTTGTGATTCTTTTTTTGTGCAATTGTAATTTTGAATCCGGTTTCAAAGATATGGCTAAGGGGCCATAAGATTTCCAGATCAATTTTCATGATGATCCTAATACTGAAAGCTAGCGAATATTTACTTTGGTTGTTTGATTTGGTCAAACTGCACATACATGCATATACCCCCCCCCCCCCCCACCCCACCACACACACACACACATTTATATGTATGTATTAAGTAGGTTGTTCATTGTTGGATGTCTAATTTTTAGATAGCATTTTATGATATTAGTTCAAATATTTTTGTTGCTCGTGCTTAGAGATTCATTGTGTTGCTATGTGAATAAGGTCGGAACTTTGATGCTCTTGCAAAGGGAAATGTAGCGTATTTCATATTCCTCTTCTACCACACACAGGTTCTCTGGGCCGGGTTTGACATGTTGGAATGTGAGAGAGGCACAACTCGGCAAATTTTGCTCCTGGGGTGTCGTTATGGCTTCCAAGTTTGGGATGTTGAAGATGGTGATAATGTGTGCAACTTAGTTTCCAGGCATGATGGTCCTGTTTCTTTTGTGCAAGTGTTACCGAAACTAATAGCATCGAAGATTCCTGACGACAAATTTTCTGTTAGTCGCCCAATGTTGATACTTTGTGCCGATGGATCTTTTTCTGGTGGTAGTAACAGTGGGGAGGGCATAGGAACTCCTCATAATGGAGCCTTCCAACATAATCATAACCAAGCAAGTGCCACTTTTCTGCCTACTGTTGTTTGGTTTTATTCCTTGAGATCTCACTCTTACGTGCATCAATTGAAGTTCAGATCAGTTGTTCACTTGGTAAGGTGCAGCTCCCGAGTGATTGCAATCTTACAAGCAGCTCAGGTATCTGACATGATGTCACAAAGTTTTACTCAGGTTTATCTGGCTAGACATAAGGATTACATTGCTTTTATTGCAGATACACTGTTTTGATGCTGCAACTCTAGAGAGGGAATATACTATTGTCACCAATCCTGTTGTCACGGGGTTTCCTGCTCCTGGAACCATAGGTGTGGGACCTCTCGCAGTAGGTCCCAGGTGGATAGCCTATAGTGGAAGCCAGTTTCAGTCTCGAATTCTGGTCGAGTCAATCCACAGCACCTTACTCCTTCGGCTAGTTTCCCAAGTCCAGCTCCAAATGGGAGCCTTGTCGCTCATTATGCAAAGGAATCAAGCAAGCAACTTGCTGCTGGTATTGTGACTCTAGGGGACATTGGGTACAAGAAGCTGTCGAGGTACTATTCTGAACTGCGACCAGATGGTAATAGTTCTCAGTCTGGGAGTGCTCGTGTAAAGGTGCCCGGAGCTGCTAATGGTCATTTTCCAGATGCGGACAGTGTTGGAATGGTATAAGCTACTCTTATCAACTGTCTTTCAAAAATGTTGGTTTAAATTTTTATGAAGTCATTTTTAGGCTTTTGGGAGCTTTGCCAACATTTACTTTTATCATCATATTAACTCTCATGCCGTGTCTACCGTTCTGTGGACATTTATGTATGTCCACACATTTTGGGCTTTGTATTTTATTATTTCTAATGGTGGTAAGTGATTACCGTTCAGTGCTCTATATATAGTGGTGGGTTTGACCAGCATTGAACTCTGATCTAACTTGTTTCATTTTGTGCATCTGCAGGTCATAGTCAGGGACATCGTCAGCAAAGTTCTTGTTGCGCAGTTTAGGGCACATAAGAGTCCCATTTCAGCTTTGTGCTTTGATCCTAGCACTACTCTTCTGGTGACAGCTTCAGTTCAAGGTCATAATATCAATGTATTTCGTATAATGCCTGGACTATCTGGGTCTTCTTATGTCCATCTTTATACGCTGCAGCGTGGACTGACCAACGCTGTAAGTATTCCTAAGTTGCTTTTTCTTCCTTATTGAATTTGTTTGGTTCTTGAGGCTTGAAGTCAATTATTATTTCCTTTTGAAAATCTCAGGTCATACAAGACATAAGTTTTAGTAGTGATAGCCGGTGGATTATGATAAGCTCTTCTAGAGGAACTGGCCATCTTTTTGCGATATCTCCTTCAGGGAGATCAGTTGATTTTCACACTGCTGATGCATGTTTTAGTGCTTGCACTAATGGCTCTGGGGTGATGACAAAACCTTCAGCTCAGAGGACCATGAATTCTCAAGTGCTTAATCAACAAAGCATTTGTGGATCTAGCCCACCCGTGGCACTTTCTGCTGTTGGCCGAATAAGGAGTGGAGCTAATGGTTGGAAAAATACTCTAAGTGGTGCTGCCGCTGCTGCAACTGGAAACGTTAGCTCTCTATCTGGGTCCATTGCTTCAGCGTTTCAGCACTACAAAAACTATAACCAATATACAGATCCAGCCTTTCTAAAATCAAATTATCACTTGCTGGTTTTTTCTTCTCCTGGCTGTGTGATACAATATGCTTTACGTATGTGTTCTGGCCTAGATTCTGTTACAACCATTCCTGCAGTGGCTACAACATTTGAGTCAGGCGTTGAAGTTGATACCAGATTAGTCATAGATGCAATCCAGAAGTGGAATATTTTCCAGAAACAAAATCGCAAAGAGCGAGGTGGTAATATTGATATATATGGTGAAGTTGGAGATTCTGATAGCAGTAAAGTATTTCCTGAAAGCATAAAGGTGGAAAATGGTCTCTATTCCAAGACTAGGAACACAATCACAGAAGAAAAGAGAAGTTCTGATGAAAGACATCATATGTATATATCTGAAGTGGAGCTTGAAATGCATAAACCCCAGATTCCATTATGGGCAAAATCGGAGGTACTTCACTATTTGTATGGTACCTCAGTCTGTGTCAGTAAATCTCATGCTGTCATTGTGTAATGGCTGATATCTCCTTTGTGCTTTTGTAATTGTCTTGCAGATCTATTTTCAATCATTTGTTACAGATGGGATTAATGTAGGCGATGTCTGTGCTTTTAGAGGAGAGTCTGAGATAGAAGCAATTTCAACTCACTTAGTCGAGGCGAGATCAAAAGATTTAATTCCAGTTTTTGATTACATTCAAGCTTCCAAGACCCAGCAAGGGAGGTAATTAGTGTTTATTTCTGTTTGTGAATGCGTCATCCTTGTTATAGGAAGTTACCCAACTATTTGGGTCTGCTTGATGGTTTGTTAGTCGTGTTTTAAAACATGCATAAAGCTGAAATGTTCCTTTGGGCGGGCAATGACTGTTTTGTAGGTCATGTGTTAAATCGTTAGTTGTTGCACTGCTACATTTTGTAATGTTTTGCCCATACTTTCTTGTTGAAATATGGTTATGTTTTCTGAAGTTTAAGTGCTTGTTATTAGGGCATGTTTTAACAGTGACCATAGCCAGCAGTCACTTCCTAGGCTGGAGTTCTCTGGAAACTGCAATCTTATGGCTAATGGTGGTTATGGATCGCATCATTCTATGAATGGTCCCAGGAGCGAAGTTCACTGTGGCCGAGAAGTAACTGGGTTGGATGGTCGCCCAATGACAAGTCAAACAGCTAATGGCTTTGTAAATAGTAGTGAGAGCCCTAAAGCGGACAGCCGGCTTGCTTTTGTAAATAGTATGGAGAGCTCTGTGAAAGAGACACAGTCTAAGTTTGTAAATAATAACCTAGATGGCACAGAAATGGAGAATCATTTCGAAGATGAAGTTGACGACGTTGATTGAAGGTAACTGATTTTGCTTTCTTGCTTGTTTTCATCAGCTTTATGCATGCACTTTCAAATAAATGTAGGACACATGATAATAAGATTTTCCTCAGATCATTGAAGTCGTTGCACGCTCTCCCTAACTTCTGTAAGCTAAAAGAAGTGTCTTATTTTGAACATGGTGAGATGAATGAAAGCTAAAATAAGTATCTACAGTATGAGTTATCTCTGCTTCACTCTCATTTTTATGAATGAAAAATTTTCATTATTTGAAATTTCACTCTTTTTTGAATCTTGCAGTTGATTAATATATTGTCTTCATTATCTTGTCAGGTGTTTGTTATTCGTTGATTAAGTGGGAGGTCTCTGTAAGTGTTAATATTGGTGGGGGAAAATGTAGAGAAGGAAAGGGTATAGGTTTCCTTGACCCAACGAGCAAAGTCATGTGGATGCTCTGACTTTGTAAATATTAGACTCTGAAACTTGTCCAATAAATAGTTGTAATATGTAAAAATAATAGCTCGGATCTTATAACTTGTTGCTTTATTTGATTATTTTCGTTAACTTATATCTTAGTCTATCGTTAACAAAATATTTGGAGACAACGCCAAAAATGAATTACCTCGCCTGCGCTGTCGCTGCTCCTCCAGCTTGTTAACCGCGAATCCTTTTTAGTGAATTTTTTTTAGAACTATTTTTTCTGTGAATGAGTCTAAGGCGTAGTACGTGATAGAAATGGCATTTTAATAAGAACGTAGGAGTTCTTGCATTAGGAACCTTTTTTTGTTCAGTCAATTAATATTAGGAACGTCAAATACTATAATTATAAAGTCTTTGATGTCTAAAAAATAAGATTTACTAAATTGATCATAAAACTACTTATCAATTGTCATACTACTTATTTAGTACTGCTTAAGTCTAGAACATTGAAAATTTTGAAGTATAAAATCAGTAAGTTTCTATTTTTCACCTTCGCTTCCATTTTTAGTAGGAACCTTATTCCTCTAGATCAATGATTCAATTCACAAAAAAGACTAATCTTGAACGAAAGGTCCTTACCAAATGACAGGTGATCAACTAACGTTTCAATAACGAAAACGGTTAGATAACTCCTTTGGCTTGTTTTTAAGCATTAATAAAAAAGAGTTATTTTCTTCTAGAATATTAAAAATTAGTTAAAAGTTTTCACAGGAAACAGGTTTGAAAGGAGGATATAACTTATTATACCCTTAAATGATAAAACTTAAAACTTTCATGGGAAACTGATTTGGAAAGCAGTGAACTACAATTACCTTTTAGGATGAGTTGATATTTATTCAACCTTTGAATGAATACATGGTCCATACAACTTGTCAAATATTTTGACCCTTAAAAAACACATATTAAACTCACCCAAGTCAAAATGGCGTGCATAGATGAATAGATGATGATGTTAATTGCCTGATCAGACAAAAGACATTGAATTCATTGAGCATAATTGGATTAATTAAGCAAATAATATAAACTCTAGGAAACCAAACTCAATTCACGTGGAAGAGTATTAAAGTTAATCTCCAAACTGCCCAGAAACAAGCAAATAGTTATCTCTGGATAACTTTACCACAAATTATGCTGCTAACTTGTATAAGGCAGTGTAATATTTACAATAATTAAAATAGTCTAATGTTTCCAAAATAGGTTTAGCTCCAACAAACCAACAACTAGAGGCCTGACCCCACCAGGATTTAGATTTTGGAGTCACCCTGGTATGATGACTAAGGAAAAGAAAAGGAGAAAGACAGTGCGTCATTTTCCATTTTAGAAACTCTGTTCAATCAAAAGCCTAAACTTCTACATTGTATAAATCAAGCTTCTATTCTTTAACAACTTCATGTGGAGGCAAAGTGAAGCAACACCAAACTCTGCTACTACAATTCTTTATTAGTGTTGTGTCTCTTTCCTTCAAACTACTACTACTACAATTCTTGAGTTTTCTTTCATGTGAAAAATTAATATACAAACTTGGTAAAACCTGCATATGTAACCTCTATACTAAGCAAGGTTAGGTGATTGAAAACAACTCTACCACTCCTTTCCCTCTCCAAGTACTTCCTTTTACAGCATCTCTCTACAGAGGTCTTCTGCATTCTACTCAACTTCTTCTCTGAGTTATTGCCTAATGAATGACTAGACTAAAAGTACCAACATTTTGGTTATAGTCAGAGTTCAAGCACTGTGGCTTTTTTCTGCCTATTTTTGGGTGGCTCCTTTTCCTTTTGTTATTGAATGCTAAAAGCAATGCAGCTCCACATATCACCAAGTCTAAGGCATGTCACTGTTCTCCCTGCTAAAGGTTTCAAGGACTTTATTAAAGTAAAAGTTGGCTCCAAAAGATTATCGTATCGCATGGTCTTCTACTTCCTCCTGTTCCTTACTTTCCTGCTCCGGTTTGTCTTTGTGTTAACAGCTATAGACACCATCGATGGAGAACGAAAATGTTCGACCCTAGGTGCATCTCTCTCTCTCTTTCTATAGTGCTATATACAAGATTTGAAAAATATGTTCAGGTACATTAATTAAGCAGCATTAGGAAAAGGATAATGGAGGAATTTAGTTTCATGCATAATCTTACATAGTGTTAGCAAATATTCAGTTGCTACAGATATAACAGCTCTAGAAGCAGTAATGCTACCATCTCTTATAACATACTAGCAGTAATGCATAGTAAGTACATCGCGAAATATATGTGTTACAATGGAAATAAAAATAGCAAATGCATACTATGTTTTAGAGAGTCGAAGATAATCAGAACAATGTTGCTCAAGTTAGCTGTAGCTTGTAAAAGAAAACTAAATCTGTCCTTACTTAACTTACCTGACATTGAGATATTTGTGATCATCCAAATGTTCTTACTCATTTATGAATACAGAAAACTTAAGTTGATGTTACTAGATATGCATTGAATTTAAACTTGCCTTACTGAAGGAACTGCAGAATCTGTTAAATTTGGAAAGAGGATACTTAGAGATCTTTCTCAGGGAAGCGAACAGATAAAAAGTTTACATCTATTTCTGCAGATTAAAGGCTTGACACATATATCACCTTTCACTTTCCTCCTTTGTTTACTTTCATGGACGATAAGGCTGAAAATCATTCTGCTATATGCATTCTAAAAATATCATTTTACTACAGGTTGCTTGGGGAAAAAAATTGGACCAAGGATTTTGGGGAAACGGCTTGAATCAACTGTATGCTTCTGAGTCGTGTATCTTTTCCCTGTGCATAACACTGTGACATTCCCCTATTGAATAATGAAGATATCCCCCCTTACTAGTGCTTTTATTAGCTAATTTTGGGATTACATATTCTTGTCTCTTATTTACCTTGCATTTGCTAGGTTCCCGAGGTGATATACCAAGTATTAGAGGAACCTTCGGACCAAACTGAAATGCGAACAAGGCCCGAATCTCCTCAAACATTAGATGAGTTTATTGCAGAAATGAAGGATGGAAGACCAGACGCAAAAACCTTTGCTGTCAAGCTCAAAGCTATGGTATTATGTTCTTATCGTGCATTCCACAACATATACAGGAATATACATATAATGAAGCAAAAGGCCATAAGATATCGACAATTCAGACACTCTAGGCAAAAAGGAAATCCTATGATCAATCTAAATGTAAACAGTTTCTCATAATGTGACTGGTTCCAAGTCAAAGCCTGATTAGTGCATATTCCCTTTGTAGGTCACACTGCTAGAACAGACGACGAGAACTGCCAAAATCCAAGAATACCTGTATCGACATGTGGCATCTAGTAGCATCCCAAAACAGCTGCACTGCCTTGCTCTCAAGCTCGCGCATGAGCATTCCACCAATTCCAATGCCCGTCTCCAATTACCATCGCCTGAACTTGTCCCCGCCCTTGTTGATAACTCATACTTCCATTTCGTCCTTGCCTCTGACAATGTTCTTTCTGCTTCAGTTGTTGCTTCATCACTCGTGCAGAATTTCTTGCGCCCTGAAAAAATAGTCCTTCACATAATCACAGATAGAAAAACCTATGCACCTATGCAAGCTTGGTTTTCATTGCATCCTTTAACACCGGCTGTCATTGAGGTTAAAGGGTTGCATCATTTCGATTGGTTCACAAAGGGGAAGGTACCGGTTCTGGAAGCTATGGAGAAAGACCAAAAAGCTAGATCACAGTTCAGGGGAGGGTCATCAGCAATTGTGGCAAACAAAACTGAGAAGCCTAAGATCATCGCAGCAAAATTACAAGCACTCAGTCCCAAGTATAATTCACTAATGAACCACATAAGGATACATTTGCCAGAGGTAAGACACTGAAAGACATATATCTTTCACTTGAATTACATGTAACATCCACGAGTGACGGTAAATTCCCATTTTCCTGGATAATGATTATATACTGAGAATATAAATCTCTTTTCAGTTGTATCCCAGTCTGGATAAGGTAGTATTCCTGGATGATGACATCGTCGTTCAAACGGATCTTTCACCTCTATGGGACATTGACATGAATGGCAAGGTGAACGGAGCAGTGGAGACATGCAGGGGAGGGGACAAGTATGTCATGTCAAAGCGCTTCAAAAGTTATTTAAACTTCTCCCATCCTCTAATAGCAAGAAGCTTTAATCCCAGCGAATGCGCGTGGGCCTATGGCATGAATATTTTTGATCTAGAAGCATGGAGGAAAACAAATATAAGTCAGACATACCACTACTGGCTCGAACAGGTAAACTACAAGTGACATCAAAAAAGGTTTTTGTTTGCAAAGTTATCGAAAGTCATAATTGAACATTCTATCATAAAGTTTTGCTTTTCGTATGCAGAACTTGAAATCGGACCTAAGTTTATGGCAGCTAGGGACATTACCTCCTGGTCTAATTGCATTTCATGGCCACGTCCACGCCATTGATCCCTTTTGGCACATGCTAGGACTGGGGTACCAAGATAATACAACTGTAGCGGAAGCTCAAAATGCTGGTGTGATCCACTTCAACGGTCGAGCAAAACCTTGGCTAGATATAGCATTTCCACAACTTCGTCCATTGTGGACAAAGTACGTTAACTTCTCTGATAAATTTATCAAAAGCTGTCATATTAGAGCATCTTGAGTTGACCTGGGATAAGAGTAATGTTGATAAATGAGAGAACAAAGTTCGGTCACAGGAATGGAGGCCTCCAATTCCTGATGCAAGATGGCAATAGCCCTGAGCTTGACACCCTGGAACTCCTACTGATCACTTGAATTTCTGGTTCTCCAATGTATTTTATTTTGCAGTTTAGATTCTATACGGTATGATGGATTCTTTCAACCAAAAATGCTTATACAGATGGTAAAAAAGATACTATTTTCGTTCGCCGTGTTAAGTGTATTTCCAGGTCTATCAAGCAGGATTAGCAAATAATTAACATATGATGATATATTGGGAAATGAAAATACTACACAGACCAAAGGATAAAGTGATTGCAGTACATAGCTTCCACCTCCTTCCAGTAAGAATTAACATCTTGTTTTATCTTGACTAACAGTAAGTCAACTATTCCACAAAATTTGAAAACAAATCATATTATTGTGCAAAGATACAAGAGAGCATCCCTCATTCGAAAAGGTTTTACTTCCACAAACCAAATATTCTTATTAGAGGAGACAACAACAACATACTCAGTGTATTCCCACAAGTGGGGTCTGAGAATGGTAGTGTGTACGCAGACCTTACCCCTACCTTGTGCGGGTAGAGGGGTTGTTTCCCATAGATCTTATTAAAGGAGACAACAACATCAATTAGACAATTACTACGTCTCAACCCCAAGCCAGACTGTTTAGTTGCTTAGCCATACGATGAAAGTTTGGGAGAGGGAGGTTGAAGTGAGGGTGAGAAGCAGTGTGTTCATTTCTGAGAACCAGTTCGGTTTCATGCCGGGACGTTCGACTATGGAAGCTATTCATCTGGTGAGGAGATTGGTGGAGCGGTATAGGGAGATGAATAAGCACTTACATAGGGTGTTCATTTACCTAGAAAAAGCTTATGATAAGGTCCCGAGAGAGTGCTTTGGAGATGCTTGGAAGCTAAAGGGGGTCCCAATAGCCTATATTAGGGGTGATTAAGGACATATATGATGGAGCTAAGATTCGGGTTAAAACGGCGGGAGGAGACTCAGAACACTTTCCAGTTGTGATGGGGTGCACCAGGGATCAGCTCTTAACCTATTTCTATTTTCCTTGGCGAAGGACGCATTGACGCGACACATTCAAGAGAGGTGCTGTCACGGGGGCGTTTTTAGTCATCCTAAAGTCACGCCCGTGCAGCAGTCAAGTTGCGCACTTGACTCAGCCTTTTCCAACACTTAGCCAAATTTTCAGCAAGTTTGGCCTTACACGAAATTAGGCAGCAAATATAAAGAGAACACAATCAAATACGGAAAAATCCCAACCTTTGAATTAATTCGAAAATCTACAAAGGAAACCCTCACTTTGCTATGAACACAAGTCGTCCACAGCCCACTTCGTCTAGCCAAGATCACCAGTCAATCTTGTACACTAAGACCTGCCCAATGCCCAGCCTTAGTCCCTTTTTGAAACACTTAGAAATCCTCACGTTTCTCTCTTGTATCCCTTACTGAATTTCACACAAAATTCTCACTTAAAATTTGACTAAGTCCAAAGGCGCCTATTTATAGCACATAGGCAGCCTTTGGGACTTGAGAGCACATGGACACTTGTTGTCTACAGCTTTTGCCACTTGGCGGGCTATTGCTAAATCTGATCCTAACTTGTAGTTGACATACCCAACTACATAGGTTCATTATCTCCACGAAATGATAGTGGATACAAGCACTAAACAAACATGGGTACAAGTAGTTACAAACAGGTAACCGCCCACTACTTTGGCATGTGCACTGCATATGCCCTTTGACTTGGTCAGCTATTGCACGCCCAAGGCTGGCATTGCGCCCAGCCTTAGCTCATTTTGACATTGCTCCGCACCAATGCCTTGCCCGTAACCTGCCGCCCATGATTTCTCCACACACGTCTGACGCCAATGCCGCCCGCACATGCCTTGGCCGAGTTTCTGCCTTGCCCATATCAACACTTGTTTCACCCGTGCCATTCCTTGTCTTTTGCTTCACATAGCCTTGCCTTAGATATTTAAATCATTTTCCATCATCCCGCACTGCCGTGTTTTAGCTTAGCCCGCACTTGGCGCTGCCACAACCTGAAGTGCCCGTGTCATTGACTTTGGGGCGTATGCCATGCCATGCCGCCCCAACTTGCCCACACTGTCTTGTCAAGCCTTTGCCAAGCATATCTTGCCTGCTCCAAGACCTTAGCCAATACTTGCACACAACAACCCACATGACAATGTCTTGTCCATTGCCCGCATGATCATTTTACACGCACATAGGCCAATGACAAGGTTATCACGCCCAATCTTTACCACAGTCGCGCCACGCCCAATGTCAAAGAGTCGGGCCCTTAACATGTGCCATGGTATATGTTATTTGTTGATGACATAGTTCTGATTGACGAGACACGAGGTGGTATTAACGTGAGGTTGGAGGTTTGGGGGCAGACCCTAGAGTCTAAGGGTTTCAAGTTGAGCAGGACCAAGACAGAATACTTGGAGTGCAAGTTCAACAACGTTACCCGGGAAGCGGACATGGGGGTGAGGCTTGGTACACAAGTTATCCCTAAGAGAGGTAGTTTCAAGTACCTTGGATCTATAATATAAGGTAACATGGAGATTGATGAGGATGTCACGTACCTTATCGGAGCTGGATGGATGAAGTGGAGGCTCGCTACTGATGTCTTGTGTGATAAAAATGTGTTGGTGAGACTTAAAGGTAAGTTCTACAAGGTTGTAGTTAGACCGACTATGTTGTATGGCGTAGAGTGTTGGCCGATCAAGAATACTCATGTATAGAAGATAAAAGTAGCTGAGATGAGAATATTAAGGTGGATGTGTGGGCACACCAGGTTGGATAATATTAGGAATGAAGTTATTCGGGATAAGGTGGGAGTGACTTCTGTAGAGGAAAAGATGCGGGAGGCGAGGTTGAGATGGTTCAGGCATGTTAAGAGGAGAAGTATAGAAGCCCCAGTCAGAAGGTGCGAGAGGTTAGCCTCAGTGGGTATCAGGAGGGGTAGAGGTAGGCCTAACAAGTCTTGGGGCGTGGTTATTAGGCGGGACATGGCGCAACTGGAGTTGACTGAGGACATGACCCTAAATAGGAGGGTGTGGAGATCGAGGATTATGGTACAAGGCTAGTAGGTAGTCGAGCGTATCTCTGTCTTTCCAGTTCGCTAGCATTAGTGTTAGTATGATATCCTTTTATTCATAGATTGCTATTATTACCTAGAGTTTAACTGCTTCTTGGTTTTAGTATTTTTATCTTGTTGTTATTCCTTCTTGTTGCAATTACTTTTGTCATCCGTTCTCCAGTCGAGGGTCTATCGAAAACAACCTCCCTGTCCTCAGTGGCAGAGCCAATTGATACCCATTCGTCCGGAAATTACACTGTGTAGTTTCGTAATTTTTATTTTATATGTATATATTAATTACTATACGTTGACTCTCATTTACTTGTTCGTGTGTTTACTTCTTTATATTTTGACACCCCTTGAAAATTCTGGCTCCGCTACTGCCTGCCCTTCTAGGATAGGGGTAAGGCTGCGTATATCTCACTCTCCCAGACCCCACTTGCGGAAAAATACCGGGCTTGTTATTGTTGTTGTTGTTGTTGATAACCCAAGCTAGGCTGTATGAATATATCATCTGCTCTATTTGGGCTTTGTTTCATTTCGGTACTCAAAAGTTTATCTTTTAGAAGAAATTTACTTCTCTAACTTAAGAGATTCTCTACATTTTTATGGGTATACAGATATCTAAACAAATTAAAAATACTAACTGGAGATTCAACCTGAGGCAGAGAAGTGAAATCTTTTGGCTCGTGTTTTCTCTTTGATCCCGCTGTTGTACGTACTAATTTTAACACCTAATTAACAGTAACGTCTAACGTCCGGTCCTCTTGTCACGGTTGATTGCATGCTCAATTTGAACTAGGGCTAAAAAATGGATGAATTCTTTAGTATTCTTGAATGTGGTATTACGGCCGCCCTTTCCCTACGTAACTAATCACAGACGAGAAAAAACAAGGACTAAAAATCCCACCCTTATCAAAGGATGGGTTAAAAAGTGAAGGGACTAAAGTTCGATGGGTTTCTAAAAATATATTCGGTCTCCAATTTGTACAGGTTATTTCTCTCTTAAAATTGTTGATGCTTGGAACAATATTATTACAACAACAACAACCAGTGAAATTTCACTAGTGGGGTCTGAAAAAATAATATCAAATAATATTATTGTGTTCGATAATTATGGATAGGTTAGCGCAGTTGCACATGCAAAGTATCCCCATTCACGTAAGGTCTAGGGAAAGGCCGCACTACAAGAGATGTGACGTAGATAATTTACCCTAATGCAAGCATTAATAGCTGCTTCCATTTCCACGGCTCGAACCCATGGTCTATAGGTCACACGGAGACAACTTCACCGTGTTCGACAATTATGTGATATCAAAATTTCATTCATTCAAGAAATTAGAACCATAGTTACACATTGCTCCAAAAACTGACACTGCCAAGATAGTCTTAAAAACAGGACGGATCCACCTTGCGGTTTACGGGTTCACGTGAACCCAATAACTTTTGTTCAAACAGTGTAAATATAAAATTTACTCGAGATTGTTGCAGGAACCCATAAACATCAAATTCTTAAATCCTGAATCCGCCTCTGCTTAAAAACATCAACCAAAGATGGCTAAAATTGTTTTTATAATCAAATGGACCATTAATTGCTTCTCTTGATGAGTAAAAAAAAAGTTAAAGTACAAAAAACAAAAAGATATTCATTCAGCAGGAATAGAAATACGACTTGTTACTGCAGAAAACCTTAGTATACAAATTTAATTTGTCCGAACTACATCAAGTTTATATTATCTCTACTATATGAACGATTAGCAAGGGAACGTACATTCTTCAAGTAATTTTAAGATACCAAAAACATACCCAAATTCTCTTCAAGTCGCAAAATAGAAATTGCCAAATATAGTAAGATCTATGATGGTTTTACACGTTCAACTAAAGTATTCATTCCTTCCATCTACGTATACATATACAAGAAAAATTATAACCTTAAATAAGATTACTCTCATTCTAAATTCACTGCGGGCGCCTCTCGTTCAAAACATCAACGAACTTGTAGAGACAACCTCCGCTGATCTTGTTTCTGCCAGTGCAAGGAAGATTTGGTAGCAAGTTTATTAGCGGCGGACAAAGTGGCCTTAGGATCGAACTTCTTGCCACAACTAGGGCACGTAATGATAGTACTAACTGAACCTGCAGCAGTACTTTTGGTTTTGGTAGAATAATATTTGCACCATCTGCTGCACCTAGGGCACTTCTTCTTCTCAACTTTTGAATTAACCTCACGTCGAACACGAACATGACCATGACCATGATTATGAGAATAGTACACTTCATTTATGGATATTTCACTAAACATGCCATTACTTTTATCAGTTGTTTGATGAGATATTGAATAATAACCCAACTTATTTTCATCTTCTTGTTGTGTACTGACCCTTGAACTAGCGTGGCTGTAGTAATAATTCATCAATGTGAGTTCTTGGACTTTAGTGCCGCCTTGTAATTTGTTATCATCCGATTCCTTGAACTGAAAATTAAAGGAAAAAAGATCCAGCAATTTCTTCTTCAATGATTGATGAAATAGGTGGTTAGCCATTGCGGAAGTGAATAGAAGCACATGCAAGTTGCATTTAGGGCAGTAATATACTTTAGTAGTAAGTAGTACTTATATAAGAAGAGAAAGTGTTTCTCCTTTCCTATTAACATTAGGATTAGGATTTAATAACTTTAGTAAGTATATATAAGAGTCTAATTTTCTCTTTCCTTTTAACATTCGGATTAGGAATTTATCAAGGGTTGTTCCTTACACCCCAAGCCAATAAGGCTCTTGTCTTAGGCTCCAAGAATTCGAGGCACATAAATATATACAAAACTAGTCTCTGCGTGTATTGATGAGTACAATATTTTAAGATTGTACAAATACTCCTGTTATTACTAAACAATACTTTTGAGTTATTAATTAAATATAAACTAAAAGATAGTAAGTTCTTGAAAATAATGTGTGTCCATTCTATGTAGCTCAATAAAAGAAAAAAATATGTTTACTGAAGTCATCAAATGCCTTATTATGATTTTGTTATATGGGTTATGTATTTGCTTTAGAAATCTATAGAGAGAAGCACAATGTGCTAATCGTGGTGGGTAATTGGAGAAACTATATATGATAATATTTGATAGAATGTGTATGTACATTTTTTACACATATTATTATATGATTGAAGGGTGAAAAAGTTGTCTAATTCTAAATGATCATTTTGACATATTAATGTTTTTATTTTGGGTCTCCCTACTTTTAATTTTTTTTGTTAAATGCATTAAGAAAGAAGTAAAAAACAAAGTTCAATCAAACACGAATTTTCTTGAATAATATGATTGGTGCATTTTTCTCAAAATTCAGTATATACATAAACATATTATCTAATTCTATATCATTGATTTTTTTAAAGAGATATTCTTAATTTTTCCAATTCTTTCTTTTTTCTTCTTCTTGGTCATGATTAATATATATATATATATATATATATATATATATATATATATATATATATATATATATATATATATATATATATATATATATATATATATATTATATTTGTCTCTAGAACCAGGGTTAGTGACTTGTTTAATTACCTTATTACAACTTTTGCAGCCTTCGACATATTTACAGTTTTGCTTGGTAATATAAAGAAATACCATAAGCTATTTTTAGTTTCCTAGTTTTTCTTTTATGTATGCTTTGAGTTCGCCTGAAACCATTCAAATAAAAGAAATCTTTTTTTTTTTCCATTGATAATTTTAGCTTTCTGTTCCCTTTCCAACATGATCGTAAAACACAACACAAAATTGGTGCTCGCTAGACAAAGATAGTATACTCTCCACAAGGATTGAATTTAAATAATTTCTCTAGTAATCACTGGTTTAACTGCTATTCAGGATGATCAAAACTGAGTGGAATGATTACAAACTACGATTAACTACTAAAGTAAAGCAATTGACAATTGACTGCAAAGAACTAGAGATTCGCAGAGTTGGTTTCTTATTAATGTGAGAAATAAGAGTTTTGACATGATAGGTGGAAGATTGTTATTCTGGATATGATATTGTAATATTTCACTCTTGAGGTTCTATCGATTCTCACGAATTCAATAGGTGATTAGCTTATACTTCCGATTCAGACTCCTCTCTCGATTAAATCAAAATCTTTCAAATAAACTAACATGAAGTGCGGTGAAACTTGCAAGAATCTATTGGTAGGAATGATCTAAGAGAAACTCCTCGCGAGTATTTCTCAATCTTAATTTAAACGGTAACTCAAAAAGCTCTCTCGATTACTACAATGAATCAAACTCTCTCGATTACTCCAATAAATTCAAGCAATTAAACAATAATCAAATCCATAACAATCACCAAATCACCAAATAATGTCAAACCCTAAGGTAAACTACTCCATAATTATGGAAAAAGTTATCATAAACATAATTAAAGAGTGAGAAAGCATCAATCTAGCGTTACAATCCAAACTCCCGTATTGAATTGATGGAAAGATGATGAAATCCCCTGTCTTATAGCCTCTAATGCTCTCCCAAAGCTTCCCAGGTCAAAAGTTCCTTCAAAAATGTCCTTTTGTTGTATTTATACCATGTAGGAACGAGCTCGGAGGAAACTATCATTTCCAAGCCGGAGTAGGAGAAATACTTTGAGAAATTTGTACAGGCGCGTCACGCCATGCTCCGCCCCATGCGGGATGCTAGTGGAAAAGTTCAGAGAGCGAGTTTCTGATAGGCAGCAGAATTTTACACTGCCGCGTCGCCCCATGCGGCACAGTAATGTGTTTTTAAAGTGTATTTTGTTTTCTTCAATTTTTAACATCCAGACTTGGCTCCCGACCTCAGAACGCGATCCCGGTTTAATTCCTTGTGCTTTTACTCAGACTTCAAAGCTTCACATTGTTCGATTTAGTTCCAAATTATCTTTTTAATTCGGAATCACTTCCTGCAAGGCATTAAACACACATTAAGTGCAATTCACTATCATTTAAGCTCAAACACAAGTAAAATGCAGTAATTAGAGTGCAAACTATGACTAAAACACGGAATTCTAGCCTACATCAACACCCCACACTTAAACCATTGCTCGTCTTCGAGCAATCAAACTGAACTTCACATAGAGACGACCTTCTTATCAGACAACTTTCCGAACTCATCATGCCAAGAAAATTTAAAGTAGACCAAGTACCCTATCATAACATACTAGCCTCAAGACTCGACTCAAAAATGCCATGCATTTTTCTCCACCAGCTCACTTACTCTAACACAGAGGTCAAAGAATTTACCTTACTTTCACAAATCATGTGCCCTCACCCAAGCAATAGAAAGTAGTTTCACACATAACAGATTTCAAGAACAATTAGGAACTCAAGATAGAAAGAATTCACTCTCTCAAAATTAAGATTCATGTGCCACATAAGATATACTATAAGCTTGCCCGTAGTGTAACTCTACTAATTCGAGCTCATTCAGTCAAAGAACAAGTAGAACTTAATTTGGTTGTAATGTAGGCTACGGGAAGGGTAGGATACATTTGGATATAGTGACTACACCTCCCTGAGTACTTTAATACATACAATTTCATAATTTAAACCCCACACTTGTGTTGAACCACATCCTAACCTTTACATAATAATAGCATCAAGCTCCACATATCTTTAAGCAGAGATAATACGAGAACTACCACTAGCAAGGAATCAAAAAAAATTCTCTTCTAAGTTCTAATTTTTTTTCTTTTCAAGCAAACTCATTTTGTTTCTTTAAATTCTCTACAAGTGACTCTCAAAATATTTTTCAAACAATGCACCTTTCTCCTTTTTTGATAGTTCCACTCAAAAACTCGACCATACCTCACTTAGCTTTTACAAGCTCATAACAAAATTAAGTGCTCAAGAGAGGTAGAAGGTTCAAACAAAAAATCAATTCAAACAAAGTGGATCGGGCTTGCCGTGTGGTTGCCAAAGAAGTAGGATTACAAGATTAAAGGGGCTACTAAGATACACAACAGTAGGCAGGTCATAAACATATAATTGGCTCAACAAAGAAATGTCTATATCACTTCCTAGACTGAACAAGACTACTATTTCGCTTTGCAAACACACGAGGCAAGTTCTAGACATCAACTGACATGCACAGAATATCACAACAACTCACTCACACATTGTCACATAACTTACTCAGGATCAGATCTATCCTGACTTTCTAGTCAAAACAGTTAAGCAAAGTCAAAATCAAACAATTTAAGGCACTTATAGACAAGTCAAGAACTGAGCTTAGGCATCACAACTAAGGCACTCATCTCTCTCAAGGCACAACGAAGTCAAGAATAGTTATCTTCATTTAATACCATAGCACAAGACTTCATTATTCCTAATAAAAGAAAAACTAACTACACCAGGTTCAGGAAAAACCTTTGGAAAAGAATCGCGGTACAAAAAACCCAAAGGGGAATTGTTACACTACCTAAGAAAATAAAACAAAAATGAAAAACTAAAATTTTCTTTTTCTTTGACTTTGATCCCTCAAGAAAACCGTCGAAGAGATTCATCGTCGGGAAAAGTAAAAAAAAAATCAATCAAAAGAAACGAAAACAAACAAACGTGTACATATTTACATCCCCCGCCCCACACTTTAAATTGTGACATGTCCCATGACACACAAGTAAATAGCAAGAGGTAAAGGAAACTCCCCTGAATTTTTTTTATTTTCGAGAACTTATGAACTCAACTCCTAATTCTGAATTTATCCCCCGTTTTCGCTTTTTGGGATTATTTATGGAGCTCATTAAGCCAAAATCTTTTGAGGATATCTGCAAGACCGCTCTTTTCTTTCTTGCTTGTCCTCTTTTTGAGCGGTGAATTATTCTTGTAGGATCATCCTCGTCTTGTTTCTTCATTCTTTCACAGGATTAATCCATGTATCTTCCTATAAATTCCCAAAAATAAAATCCACATGATCAAGGTTAGAATAAGAAAACAAAGAAGAAAGGTCATGTGAATATTCATGTGGTATGCCCAAGACCATTTGTTCCCCCATTCTCTTCTACTAAAGATCATAAATGTGAAAAAGGTGGATGGGGGTTTAAACTCTTCTTCCATTACTTCACACTCAACCAAAACCTTATTTTCAATCTTTTCAATTGACTCAGAGTCCACTTGCAGAGTGGAAAGCTCTCTCTGTAGATGATCATCTGCTGGGTAGGCTCATTCTGGCAGCGTATTTCCTCCATATATTCACTATCACAATGCAATGAGCTTTCTAAAAGTATACTTACTATTTGACTCACTTGCGTTGTTAGGTTCTTAATGGCTTCAGCATTTTGTATAAGAACTTCTTGAGGTGGTTGTCTTCGACACTATTCGTGAACTTATACATAAGCTCTTCTAAAATACCATTCTCCTCTTGGGCTGGTTATCTCACTTCGCTTTCATTCCAGTCATAATAAGGGTATTCATCCCAACCAGAGTTAAGATTTTACCCATATAAAACCTCATACCTGTACGGACTGGAAATAAAGTGTGACTGTTCAAAAGACGAACCATAGGAAGAATACTTACCTGCTTGACAGTCAACCCATAAATGATTTCCACTAGATTTAAAACAAATAGCAGACTTGTGATAGTGTTCAGCTGCTAACTCTGCAACCGTTTTCTTAGGTTGGTTGTGTTCCATCTTCACATCATTAGAGTTCAAAATCAGGAAATTTTCTTCAAGCTTTCTCCCTAACACATGCCAGGTGCAAAAAAGAAATTTTGAAGACAAGTGTCACGCCCCGAGCCTGGGGGCGAGACCGGCACCCAGTGCCTCACCTATCCTTGCGTACCACTTGCGACTAAGAGACTCTGAACATGTAATGTCATACTTTGGCCATGGGCCACATTACAAGATAATGTGCGATGCAAAATATAAAACTGAATAGAGACTAACACTGACTAAATATCAACATAAAGCTGGGTCGGCAAGGCCGTCATAATTACTAAAACTGACAAGCCAACAAAATATACGTACAGGGCCTACAAGTCTAACATACTGCACTAACTGACAGGATATGTCTACAAGCCTCTACTAATAGATGTACTGTGATTAGAACAAGGCCCCGACCTACCCATAACCTATCTACATATATACACAAGATGTACATAAAACTTCTAGACCCGGCAACTCCTAAGGACGGGGAGCTTACCGATAAAGCTGAACTCGGGAAACACCTACTGAGGAGTTTTACCCGTCTGTCTGTCTGAACCTGCACGCATGAAATGCAGCGCCCCCAGAAAGGGACGTCAGTACGAAATAATGTACCGAGTATGTAAGGCAATACACAGAAAGCTGAAACTGAACTGATAATCTGAACATATGCTTACATGCTGATACTGACTCAACTCTCTCAATATAGTAAGTAAAATAGCTGTCCGGCCCTATAAGGCTCGGTATATATATATAACTGCTCTGCCGTGATAGGCTCACTCATAGGCGCTCGGCCATACTAGGCTCTGTATCTCGACCAACTGGGCTAGCTCATAAGCGCTCGGCCACAGTAGGCTCGATATATAACTTACCATCTGATCAGAGGTTGCCCAATAGGGGCCTGCCCATCGGTTATAGCTCGATGGTAATGAAAATACTGTAATACTGGATATATATGCTCTCTGCTTTCTTGACTAGAACAAGAAAATACTCAGTTAAATATGAAGTCCCGATAAGGAGAATATTATAACTTACAAGACTAGGAAAATATACATAAATTCGGGAGTATGGACTTCTCTTTATGCCTCGTTATCAAATATATGTAATTACGAGATCATGCCAAAATGAAAGAAGGGCTTAGCCTTAACATACCTGGAGTAGGAAAAAAATAAGTATGATATTCTTGGAAAAGGTTGCACCGTACTCCCTTAGAATCGCAAAATCTCATGTTGCTAATACTAATAATTCTTGTTGGAATTTCTAACGTTCTGATATGAAGTGTTGTATTCCAAATATGAAGTGTTGCTATTTGGAAAATAAATTCACGTTCCTATGCTCCTTGGATTAGAATATGATTGTATTGTAATGTTCTTGGCAGAATCTTTCTAAGAGATTAGAAAAAATGAATTGAGTTAGGGAATTATCCTTAACTTTAAGTGGCTCCCTTTAATTAATGCTTGGTGTCACATTCTTCCAAAGTGTGACACATTGCATTATTTAGTGCTTAGTCATTAAAGGAAAAAGGGGTTGCTTGCCATGTTGGGGGGGGGGGGTTAAATTTTTATCCCACTATTTAATTAATTACCCAATAATTAATCAATTACCCACATAATTAAGAATTATCTCAAATTACTTAAAATGCTACTCACTTTAATACATTTTATACATCCTACTATCATGGTTATATGGTACCTTGTATGGTACTAGTCCATAAGTATCGAGTATTATAGCTCGGACTGTATTTTATCCCAAATCGAAAACCTTCAACGAAGCTCACTTTCTTTAATTCGTGTACCCTTTCCTTCATGGCGCTTACTTATTGCTTGTTATAAATAACATAAATATGCTAACCTCAAGATAATCTCATCCCCGAGTCTATGTCAATTAACTGAAGACGAAACTTTAACGTACGAGAAGCGCGAGATGTAACATCATTCCCCCATTAGAAACATTCATCCTCGAATGTCTACTCTTAGACACTTTGGGAAACAATTTGCCAGAGTCTCTTCCGTACACTAGACTAAAACCAACTTGTACGCAGCCAGAAAACATACTATACATGCCACACATGGCCACTGTCTATAAATAGCAACACTTGGCTTCACACAACTGTCCATTATAAATTCTGAGAGTAAAAAATGAGAGCTTACCTGATGACCTACTGGCCTGAATAGAACTGTGCTGAGGTATCCCACCTCGAGCCATATCTTCAGTTTGAAATAGGTGAGGGTATTTAGACTTCATTTCTTCCTCCATTTCCCACGTCATCTCTTCCACATTCTTGCTTCTCCATAAAACTTTCATGGAGGCTACCTCCTTATTCCGTAGCTTGTGGATTTGTCGGTCTAGGATGTCAACCAAAATTTCCTCATATGACAAGTCCTCTGTAATTTGTACATCGTCCGTGGGCACTATTCGAGTAGGATCTCCAATGCACTTCCATAACATAGATAAGTGAAAGACCAGATAGACAGACTCCAATTCCGAGGGCAATTCTAACTCATAAGCTACTTGGACTACTCTCCGAATGATCCTATAAGGCCCAATATACCGTGGGCTAAGCTTTCCTTTCTTTCCAAACCTCATCACACCCTTCATAGGTGACACCTTTAAGAATAATCAGTCATTAACCCAGAACACTAAATCTCATCGCCGCACGTCAAAATATGATTTGTGACGACTCTGAGCTGTCAACAGTCGCTCCCGGATGAGTTTTACTTTTTCTATGGCCTGCTGAACCAAGTCTGGCCCATGTAACCTATATTCTCCAACATCAAACCACCCTATAGGAGATATGCATTTACGCCCATACAAAGCCTCGTACGGAGCCATCTGGATACTGGAGTGGTAACTGTTATTATATGGAAACTCGATAAGAGGTAGATGTTCATCCCAACTTCTTTTAAAATCCAACACACATGCTCGTAACATATCCTCGAGCGTCTAAATTGTGCGCTCGGCTTGCCCATCAGTTTGTGGATGAAAAACTGTGCTGAGATTCACATGAGTTCCTAGACCTCTCTGAAATGACCTCCAAAAATGTGTTGTAAACTGGGCCACACGGTCATATATAATAGATACTAGTACTCCGTGTAGTTGCTCTATATCCTTAATATATAATTTTGCATAATCTTCTGCTGTATATATAGATCTGACTGGTAAGGAATGATCTGATTTCGTGAGCCTATCGACTATCACCCATATGGAATCGAACTTACGATGAGAACGAGGTAAACCCGTGATAAAGTCCATGCTAATCATCTCCCATTTCCATGTCGGGATCTCTATAGTATGCATTAGCCCTTCGGGCTTCTAGTGCTCTATCTTCACCTGCTGGAAACTAGGGCATTGAGCGACATACTCAGCAATGTTCTTCTTCATATCGTTCCACTAATACACATCCTTAATATCATGATACATCTTCGTCGACCCAGGGTGAATGGAGTACCACGAATAATGTGCTTCTAACATAATCCTGTCTCGTAGCCCTGCTACATATAGAACACACAAACGACCCCTGTTTCAGAGAACCCCGTCTCCCTTGAGTTCTAACAACGACTTCTTCTGCTGCGGAACTCGCTCTCTCAACTCGACCAACTCTGGGTCCTCGTACTGCTTCTCCTTTACTTAAGCTATGAGAGATGATTTTGTAGTATTTTGGAGTATAACTCCACCATTGCCAGAGTCTACTAACCGAACCCCCAAACAAGCCAATTGATGAATCTCTCTAGTTAACTATTTTTTTTTTGCCTCTATATGTGCTAAGCTACCCATAGATTGGCGACTTAAGGTGTCTGCTACAACATTAGCTTTCCCTGGATGGTAGAGAATGTTAACATCATAATCTTTCAATAACTCAAGCCATCGCCTCTGTCGCAAATTCAACTCTTTTTGCTTGAAGATGTATTCTAGGCTTTTATTATCTGTGAATACATCAACATGAGCACCATTTAAATAATGCTGCCATATCTTAAGTGCATGGACAACCGCAGCTAATTCGAGGTCGTGGATCGGATAATTCCGGTCATGCTTCCTTAACTGCCTTGAAGCATACGCAATTACTTTCCCATATTGCATCAGGACACATCCTAACCCGACACCTGAGGCATCACAATACATGGCATAACCATCTGGACCCCCTGGAAGTGCTAGAACTGGCGCTGAAGTCAACCTATTTTTAAGCTCCTGGAAACTCCGCTCGCAAGCCTCCGTCTACTGAAACTTAGTTTCTTTCTGCGTCAACTTCGTTAATGGTGCCGAAAGAGAAGAAAAACCCTATACGAACCTCCGGTTGTATCCTGCTAAGCCTAGAAAGCTACGAACCTCTTTTGGAGTGGTTGGTCTAGGCCAGGATTTCACAGCCTCAATCTTCTGAGTGTCTACCTTTATACCTCCATCGGATACAATGTGCCCCAAGAATGCTACAGACTTCAACCAGAACTCACATTTAGAAAACTTAGCATATAATTTACTATCACGGAGGGTTTGGAGTACCGCTCGCAAGTGGTCCGCATGCTCATCCTCTGAACGTGAATAAACCAAAATATCATCAATAAAGACTATCACAAACAGATCTAAATATGTCCGGAATAGGTTGTTCATCAAGTTCATAAATACGGCAGGTGTATTCGGCAACCCGAAGGACATGACAAGAAACTCGAAGTGGCCATATCGGGTCCTGAAAGTTGTCTTGGGGATATCTCTCTCCCGAACTCTAACCTGGTGGTACCCCAACCTCAAATCTATCTTTGAAAAGCATCTAGCTCCCTGCAACTGATCAAATAAGTTGTCTATCCTTGGAAGTGGATACTTATTCTTAATAGTTACCTTGTTCAGTTGCCTATAATCAATACACATCCTCAGCGAGCCGTCTTTCTTCCACACAAACAGTATCGGTGCACCCCAAGGTGAAGTACTGGGCTTGATGAAACCTTTCTCCAGTTAATATTTTAACTGCTCCTTCAACTCCTTCAATTCGGCATGTGCCATTCTATACAGAGGGGTGGATATTGGTTGAGTCTCCGAAAGCAAATCGATGCCAAAATCAATCTCTCTCTCGGGAGGAATACCTGGAAGTTCATCTGGAAATACATCTGCGTACTCTTTGACTAGTGGAATAGACTGAAGTGTAGGTATTTTAGTATCTATATCTCTAACTCGCACAATATGATAAATGCACCCTTTTGCGATCATTTTCCTCGCCTTCGGATAGGAAATAAACCTACCTCTGGGTGTCGCTGTATTACCTACCCACTCATGGACTGGCTCACCCGGAAAATGAAATCTAGCTATCTTTGCTCAACAATCAACTGTGGCATAGCAAGCTGCCAATCAGTCCATGCCCATGATTGCATCAAAATCCAACATCTCTAGCTCAACTAGGTCGGCTGAGGTCTGACGACCACAAACTGATACCGTACAAACTTGGTAAACCCGTCTAGAAATAATCGATTCTCTGACCAGTGTAGATACCGCAAAAGGATCACTTAGTATTTCAGGCACTATACCAAACTTCCCCGCGACAAATAGGGTATTACACGATAAAGTAGATCCTGGGTCTATCAAGGTATAAGTATCATGAGAGCAAATGGTCAACATACCTGTCACAACGTCTGGTGAGGATTCCTGGTCCTGTCGACCTGCTAACTCATAGCTACGATTCTGGTTATCACCTGAACTGAAACCTCTACCTCTGCCTCGACCTCTACCAGCAGAAGACTGAGACTCATGCCCTAAAGGATGCACGGACATAGATAATCCTGTTGCTGAATTTCCTGGTTGTGCCTTACCCCCAGAAACTTTATTTGGGCAATCTCGCATCATACGCCCCGGACGTCCACATGTATAATAAGCATCAGAACCAGCTCGGCATTGGCCTAAGTGTCATCTACCGCAGATGGCACACCGCTGCGAAAATGGCCATGTCTGCCCTGAACCTCACTGTCGCTGCAAACTTGACGCCTGAGAGCTTTCACATGGTCCTGACTGAGTATAGCGATCATACTTGTAACCCCGTAGCTGAGGTGGCAGAGGTCTAGGTGGCTGTTCGAAGTACTGGGGCCTATAACTACCTTGAGACTGCTTCTGAGACCTGGCAAATCTCATCCTCTTACGCTCCCCTGAGTCAGTCCTCTCTGTACCCTGCTGCCGACGCCTACCCCTTTCTATATTCTGGGCAAATGCCTAAATCCGGGAGATATCCATACTATCCTGTAATTCAGCGGTGGCTCATGCCTCGGTCAACTATGGGGCCAACCCTGCTATAAACTTGTGGATTCTATCCCGCATAGTAGCAACTATGGATGGTGCAAATCTAGCCAATGAGTCAAAACAGCGACTATACTCTCGAACACTTATATTGCCCTGCTTGAGGGCTAGAAACTGATCAACTCGGACCTGTAGGATCTCTCGCGGTAAGTACTGGTCAAGGAAGGCATCCGAAAAATTCTCCCAAATAGTAGGAGGTGCATCACATCCCCTGGACGTTTCCCATCCCTCGTACCAAAGGATGGCTATATCTCGGAGTTGAAAAGCTGCTAGCTCAACTGCCTCTTTCTCCGTAGCATGCATTATCCGAAAGATCCTGTGAAGCTGATCTATGAAATATTGCGGGTCCTCCCTATGATCTATCCCCGTGAACTCTGAGGGACTCAAAGCAATAAACTCTCGGACCCTTGAACTCCCAGATCCCTCAAAAAGTCCTGCACTAGCGGATGCCCTAGCCTGTTGTTGGGTAGCTACCAATTGTGCCAACAAATGCACCGCACTCCTTAAGTCCTGATCTGATGGAAGCGGAGGGGGAACTAGATGTGCGGTCTCCCTAGGAATCTCCTCATGTGGCGGAGGAGTCGGTAATGGCTGAGTAGGGGTCTCTCCTTGGGCCTCCTATTGGTCCCCATCTACTGGGGGTACCCTGCTAGTCCCCTCACCTACTGTTGTTTCTCTCCTCTGGCTGGCTGTAGTCTTCCTAGTTACCATCATTTGTGCATGCAAATGCCAACACATAAGTTTAACTCAAATTTCCTATAACTCAGTTCTACAGCACGATTTAGATTTGAAAGAAGGGTAGCCAACTCCTAGATGCCTTGTAGTCCCCTGCTTATATAATGTGGTGCACCACACATCTACAAACAAGACCCTAAGATGTACCATTTTTGTCATGCCCCGAGCCTGGGGGCGAGACCAGCACCCAGTGCCTCACCTATACTTGCATACCACTTGCGACTAAGAGACTCTGAACATGTAATGTCATACTTTGGCCATGGGCCACATTACAAGAAAATGTGCGATGCAAAATATAAAACTGAATAGAGACTAACACTGACTAAATATCAACATAAAGCTGGGCCGGTAAGGCTGTCATAATTACTATAACTGATAAGCCAACAAAATATACGTACAGGGCCTACAAGCCCAACATACTGTACTAACTAACAGGATATGTCTACAAGCCTCTACTAATAGATGTACTATGATCGGAACAGGTCCCCGATCTACCCATAACTTATCTACATATATACACAAGATGTACATAAAACTTCTAGACCCGGCAACTCCTAAGGACGGGGAGCTTACCGATAAAGCTGAACTCGGGAAACACCTACTGAGGAGTTTTACCCGTCTGTCTGTCTGAACCTGCACGCATGAAATGCAGCGCCCCCAGAAAGGGACGTCAGTACGAAATAATGTACCGAGTATGTAAGGCAATACACAGAAAGCTGAAACTGAACTGATAATCTGAACATATGCTTACATGCTGATACTGACTCAACTCTCTCAATATAGTAAGTAAAATAGCTGTCCGGCCCTATAAGGCTCGGTATATATATATAACTGCTCTGCCGTGATAGGCTCGCTCATAGGCGCTCGGCCATACTAGGCTCTGTATCTCGACCAACTGGGCTAGCTCATAAGCGCTCGGCCACAGTAGGCTCGATATATAACTTACCATCTGATCAGAGGTTGCCCAATAGGGGCCTGCCCATCGGTTATAGCTCGATGGTAATGAAAATACTGTAATACTGGATATATATGCTCTCTGCTTTCTTGACTAGAACAAGACAATACTCGGTTAAATATGTAGTACCGATAAGGAGAATATTGTAACTTTTGAGACTAGAAAAATATACATAAATTCGGGAGTATGAACTTCTCTTTATGCCTCGTTATCAAACATATGTAATTACGAGATCATACCAAAATGAAAGAAGGGCTTAGCCTTAACATACCTGGAGTAGAGGAAACCCCCGTATGATATTCTTGGAAAAGGTGCTCACGTTGCTAATGCTAATAATTCTTGTTGGAATTTCTAACGTTCTGATATGAAGTGTTTTATTCCAAATATGAAGTGTTGCTATTTGGAAAATAAATTCCCGTTCCTATGCTCCTTGGATTAGAATATGATTGTATTGTAATGTTTTTGGCAGAATCTTTCTAAGAGATTAGAAAAAATGAATTGAGTTAGGGAATTATCCTTAACTTTAAGTGGCTCCCTTTAATTAATGCTTGGTGTCACATTTCTTCCAAAGTGTGACACCTTGCATTCTTTAGTTCTTAGTCATTAAAGGAAAAGGGGTTGCTTGCCACGTTGGGGGGGGGGGTAAATCTTTATCCCACTCTTTTATTAATTACCCAATAATTAATCAATTACCCACATAATTAAGAATTATCTCAAATTACTTAAAATACTACTCACTTTAACACACTTTATACATCCTACTATCACGGTCATATGGTACCTTGTATGTTACTAGTCCATAAGTATCATGTATTATAGCTCGGACCGTATTTTATCCCAAATCGACAACTTTCAACGAAACTCATTTTCTTTAATTTGTGTATCCTTTTCTTTATGGCACTTACTTATTACTTGTTATAAATAGCATAAATATGCTAACCTCAAGATAATCTCATCCCCGAGTCTATGTCAATTAACTGAAGACGAAACTTTAACGTACGAGAAACGCGAGATGTAACAACAAGTTAACTAATAAAAAAAATAAAAAGAAAAGGAAAAAAAATTAATTCCGGAATTAGCACCAAAAATTATTTTGAACACTATTGATTGCCAATCCCCGGCAATGGCACCAAAATTTTACAAGCGCAAAACATAACACAAAATTGATGCTCGCTAGCCAAAAATAGTATAGTAAGATTATCGTGTCTACATGGATTGGATTTAAACAATGCTCTAGTAATTCCTGGTTTAACTTCTATTCAGGATTATCAAAACTGAGTGGAATTATTATGAACTACGATTAACTATTAACGTAAAGCAATTGACAATTGACTGCAAAAAACTAGAGATTCGTAGAATTGGTTTCTTATCAATGTGAGAAATAAGGGTTTTGACATGATAGATGCAAGATTTTTATTCTGGATATGATAATGTTATATTTCACTCTTGAGGTTCTATCGATTCTTACGAATTCAATAGGTGATTAGCTTATACTTCCGATTCAGACTCCTCTCTCGATTAAATCTAAATCTTTCAAATAAACTAACATGAAGTGCGGTGAAACTTGCAAGAATCTATTAGTTGAAATTATCTAAGAGAAACTTCTCTCGAATATTTCTCAATCTTAATTTAAACGGTAACTCAAAACATTCTCTAGATTACTTCAAAGAATCACCAAAATAAACTAAGGCATATGCTGTAATGATATTCAATAAGATGTTCCTCTTTCGATTAAACACTATAAAGAATAAAATTACAACTCTATTAAAGCTCCTCCAATAAATTCAAGCAATTAAACAGTAATCAAATCCATAACAACAACCAAATTACCAAATCATGTCAAACCCTAAGATAAACTACTCCATAATTATGGAGAAAGTCATCACAAATATAATTAAAGAGTGAGAAAGCATCAATCTAACGTTACAATCCAAACTCCCATATTTAATTGATGGAAAGATGATAAAATCCCGTGTCTTGTAGCCTCCAATGCTCTCCCAAAGCTTCCCAGGTCAAAAGTTTCTATAAAACGTCTTTTTAGTGTATTTATACCATGTAGGAATGGACCCGGATGAAACTATCCTTTCCAAGCCGAAGTAGGAGAAATACTCCGAGAAATTTGTACAGGAGCGCCGCGCCTTGCGTCGCCCCATGCGGGGCCGTAATGACCCGGCCGATTGTTTTGAGAGTTATAGTTTTGTTCCCTTATTTACTGCTCTATTTGTGCTTTGTATCTGTTATATGACTTATCGGGTTAGTTGGTTCAGGTCCGGAGAGATTTCAGAATAAATTGAGACACTTAGTCTCATAATGGAAAGCTTAAGTTGGAAAAAGTCAATCGGATATTGACTTATATGTAAACAACCCCGGATTTGAATTTTTATGGTTCCGTTAGCTCCGTCGGGTGATTTTGGACTTAGGAGTGTGTCTAGATTGTGATTTTGAGGTCCGTAGTGGAATTAGACTTGAAATGGTGAACGTAGTTTTTTTGGGAAATTTGGCCGGTAGTTGACCTTTTGATATCGGGGTGGCATTCCGATACCATAAGTTGGAATAGCTCCGTGGTGTGATTTGCGACTTGTGTATAAAATTTGGAGTCAACCGGACGTGATTTGATAGGTTTCAGCGTCGGGTGTTGAGTTTGAATCGGACGTGATTTGATAGGTTTCAGAGTTGAATATATGTGCGATTTGTGTTTTTGATGTTATTTGAGGTGATTTGATGGTTCGACTAAGTTTGTATGATGTTTTATGACTTGTTAGTATGTTTGGTCGAGGTCCCAGGGGCCTCGGGTTTATTTCGGGTGGTTAACGGACCAAGGTTTAAAGTTAAAGAATTACTGAAGTTAGGAGCTACTTGTGTAATCGCATCTGCAGAGTGGGAACCGCAGATGCGAGCTCGCATGAGTGAGAAGGGAGCCACTGAAGCGGGCAAGAATGAGGTGAGCAGAGGTCGCAGGTGCGAGGTCATTTTCCGCACCTGCGTGGTCGCAGATACGGCGTTAGGAGTGCAGGAGCGGAAGTCTCACAGGTGCGATGGTGAATTTCGTACATGCGGTCACGCAGATGCGGGGCAAGGGTCGTAGAAGCGAAGGCACGTTGTGTAAGTGAATTACGCAAATGCGGAGCTTTCACCGCAAAAGCGGGATCGCAGAAGCAGATTTTGGACTGCAGGTGCGGTTTGACTGGGCAGAACATATAAACATAAGGGTTCGGCTACTACTGGTTCATGCATTAGGCGACGATATGATTGGCAAGGCGCGCCAGTCAGGAGAGCCAGGATCACTGTTCGTGGATGCACAACTGAACGGACAATCTGTCCGTATCATGGTAGACACCGGCGCGACACACAATTTTGTGTCTGAAGCAAAGGCTAAGTCATTTGGCCTTGTGTTTGGGCCTAGCAGTTCTGTACTGAAGACGGTAAACGCCAAACCCACTAATGTGAAAGGGATTGCCCGCAATGTGCAGCTCAACTTAGGAGCTTGGCGGGGAAACGTGAGTTTCTTTGTCGCTTCCCTGGATGTGTTTGATCTGGTACTGGGACTGGACTATTGGGATGCAGTAAAGTCATTCATATGCCCATTTCTCAACCAGATCTACATTTTTGACCCATGGGGTCCATATGTGGTACCAACAGTTCGGGTATCGCAAGTTGTTAGTCTATTGTCCGCGATTCAAATCGTGAAAGGCATAAAGGAAGAGGGAGCACTGGTTTTGGCAGTCGGGACAGGGACTAAGGAGGTCAAGATGGACAAAGCCTTGACTCCTTGTGAACAACGAGTCCTTAAGGGTAACGACTTCATTCTGTGGTCGAAGCCATCTGCCATGGGTCCGTACATGGCACCTCCAAATTTGGAGGATTCAAGGAAGCAACCTGAAAAGTTACTTGGGTCGAGGCATGTCAGTGCGTTAGAGGCACCTTGTAGAGACAAAGGTGATATGGGGCAGAGGCAATGTAGCTGACCAATGTTTTCACAAGTTCTTCGGTCGTCGACAAGAAAGTCGAGGCCATTATCAACCATCGGGTGATACAAGGAGTAGGTTAGGGAAATTCAAGCGCCCAATTTCTTGTCCGATGGAAAGGGCAATCGCCAGAGGAGGCATCGTGGGAAAAATATGACGCGTTGTGGCCATTCAAAGATAAAGTTCATGACTACTTGAATCGTTGTGGCGCCGAGGTCGTCGCCATTTCAAGTGGGAGAGAGTGCACCGACCCGCATATTTTCCGCCCAAATTTGCCGCCTAAAGGACTGCCAAATGAGCCAAACTTGGCTGCCAAAGACCAGAAGGTCTTTGCACATAGAGGCAACAATCTGACAGGCTGTCCGGGCCCTCCTAGGGGCTACTTTTCGCCAGCAAAGTCACATGCAGCACAACTGGGCAGGACCACAGTCTGCCAGGACAATCATGGAAGCAACATGCTGCCAGCAAAGGCATGTGCTGCACAGCTAGGTAGTGCCACATCCTATCTAGATGAACATGGGAGCAACAATCTGCCAGTAAGAACTGGGGCACAATAGCTGGATAAGTCAATTGGCACATGGGCTGCCAACACCTTCCTGGAAATCACATGAAGCCAACACAAAGCAGTGCACCACAGCTGGGCGGGTCCACAGCCATCCTAGCTGCATGTGGACATTTTTTGTATAAATAGGCATACTTAGGCCTTGTTAGAAGGCATATCTCATTACTTGTATTTCCTTCTTTTGTATATGAATTAAACCCCAAAAATTGGCCTTGGCCTCCCATCTTTGTGTGTCTTTCATTTCGTTATCTTCCAAACTTTGAGTTTGTGTGATTGCCTTGGTCCAAAGCACGATATTGTGCTTGTTTGTTGGTTAGGGCTGAAGCAAGAGTAGTAGTCAGGCTATCTTGCTGCCCTCACGGAGTTCCCAGAAAACTGTTCTGTGACCACGTGGTATCAGAGGCGATTAAGGCCATACTATTCCATGGCACAATGTCAAGGCAAGGGTGGATATGGCGAGTGCATTTTGGATGTCAGTGCGGAGATCATGTCAAAGCATAGATTGATGTTCATATGCCACCAGAGATCGAAAACCCGATACTGCTGGTCGAAGAAAGAAATGGGTGATTCCATTGTCTTTCAGAAGTCTAGGTCGCCACTGAATGAGGTGATATGCCGATGAGTCGGATGGTCAACGGAATGCCATGTTTGCCAGGTCGTGCAACCATATTGAAAAAGAGTGGGAACCGTGGACTATAAACTTTGGGCATGATCATAGCAGAGATCTTGCCAAGGATTCGTGCAACGCATCAGTTGAATGTCTTTCCTTCGGGATAGACTTGTGAGCTGCCTGAGGGTATTGCCAAGGTGAGGAATCGAATTCAAGGGTATAGCTAAGCTTCAGAATTGGGCGAATTTCCAAGTTGGAAGATGTCATCATTCTGGAAAGAGGTACGCCGAATGATCGGGGATCGTTGAGAGTCCAAGTGCGAGGCACACCGAATCGGGAAGCCGTGCTAGCAGGACCAAGAGAGTACCTATCTATAAGGCGAGTATTGAAGTACTACCGGGACCATTGGCTACTTGCTGAGGAAGTGACAGTTGGAAAACAAAGAGCTTTGTTCTGGAATGCGGCGATGCTATGCCTTTGAGAATGTAGTACTCACCAAGAGTCATCCCAAGAGCTGGCCGAATGCCGGGTGGGATGACAACACTAAGAAGAATCCTCCACATTGAGTGTGGGAGGATACCGCCTATGCAAGAGGCATATGGGCGAAGTTGTGAGTCCGAAAGCCAACATATCTTCAAGGTAGTAAGGGCAAGGAAAAGATATGGGAGGGAAAAGCTACAGGAGCTATGCCAGAGGGCGTTATAATGTTACGAGAGCGAATGGCTAGGGGAGCCATGCCAGAGGGCATCTTAAGGCTACGGGAGCGAAAGGCTACGGGAGCGGTGCCAGAAAGCACATTGAGGTGCTAACTTGTGAAGGGAAAGCTTCAGACTAACATGAAGGTCGTGAGGGTCAAGGTGTAGTTGACTAATGTGGGTCAACTACAAAGTGAGACACCAGAGGGTGCAAGTGTGGAGGCATTTTCCAAGCGAACACTGAAAGGAGGTGAAGTACAGAGGCACGCTTGGAAGATACTTGGGGGAGAAATGCATGGGGAACGACTCTTTTTGAGACAGGACTTCAAGGAAGTCCAACCCACATGACAGAGGGAGCCGAAATGGGCATACCTGAGGGGGAAGACTCCGGGATGTCGTAGGCCATGATGTGTCATCGCGGACGATGACATTATGAGTGTGGGAGGATGTCACAACTCGCACTTTGGGGTTGTGATTTCGGCAATGAACTGGTGAGAAAAGGCTCTTCTGATTGTCTGATGTAGAACTGTCTACTCGGGCAACTTGGGCTTTTTAATTTTAAGCATATATAAGGGGGGTCTAGGTGATGAAATCTCTGAACTGCCTCCCCCATACGTGTTGCCACCAAGCCGTATAGAACAAGCTACCTTGGGGGCGACCTCTAGGGCCTGCCTAGATGACTCAAATGAGTGTCGAAGGTATCCATACGAGTTTGTGAACTCTATGGACGGCGCAATGCCTTCGGGCTAGCGTTGGGCATCAAGTTGGCACTGGAGGCTCAATGTGTGGGACGGCCAGCCCCGCGAGCTGCCGAATGTTGGAAGGAGACCTCCGTGCCGATTGGATACTTGACACACCTATCTTAGGGGCATCATGTGTTGACTTTTAAGCATGGCTTGAGTTCAACCATGCAAGCAAGGGTCTGTTGGCCTAAACGTGTAGTTGTGGGGCAAAACTGCACTAGACGGGATGGAAGCGTGGCGCGAGGGCTATGTATGGGCATGGAACGAAAGAAGCGCATGACAATGGCCAAGGGCTAAAGGTTGCCTTACTCGGGCGAGTCACGAGCTAGTCGCGGATGTACTAGGTGAGTATCAAGCTTGAGGATTGGGTTGTGCACGCGAGAGCGATGCTCAGTCTTGGGCGAGGGACAAGACATGTCCTGAGCTAATCCCCAAGGGCGCGCATGGATTGTGATCCTAAGATGAAGCGCCACGATATGTCTAGGGATAAGGGCCTAGACATCTTACGGGTAGCACAAGTTGGGGCTAACCCTATAGGCGAGTCCCACTTACATGCACATGATCGTGCTTGAAAACCTGGGAAAAGAAGTAGACTGGCCTGCAGCTAGGGGAACTGCAGGCGCCGCACAGGCGAGCAGGTGCTGCCGGCGAGCGTAAGGATTATTGGGGGATTGAAGACTAGAGTTGATCTTTTGTTGCTTAGTATGGTGGACTTTGATATGATTTTGGGTATGGATTGGCTGTCTCCATGTCATGGTGTTCTAGATTGTCATGCTAAGACCGTAACGTTGGCAATGCCGGGATTTCCAAGGATTGAGTTGAGAGGTTCTCTAGACTATGTTCCTAGCAGAGTGATTTCATATTTGAAGGCCCGGTGGATGGTTGGGAAAGGTTATTTATCTTATTTGGTCTTTGTGAGGGATGTTAGTGCTGATGCTCCCACTATTGATTCTGTTCCGGTGGTGCGGGTGGTTCCAGATGTGTTTCCTGTAGATCTATCGAGCATGCCTCCCGACAGGGACATTGACTTCGGTACTCAGCCCATTTCTATCCAACCATATCGTATGGCACAAGCTGAGTTGAAATAATTGAAGGAGCAACTTCAGTAACTCCTTGATAAGGGGTTTATTAGGCCTAGTGTGTCTCCTTGGGGTGCACCAATTCTGTTTGTGAAGAAGAAGGATGGCACTATGAGTTTGTGCATTTGATTATCTGTTATCATTAATTATGGCTCTATGAACACTATCGCTCCTTAATGATCTGTTTGACCAGCTTCAAGGAGCGAGGGTGTTCTCCAAGATTGATTTGAGGTATGGGTATAACCAGTTGAAGATTCGGGACTCGGATATTCTAAAGACAGCATTCAGGACCCATTATGGTCATTATAAGTTCCTTGTGATGTCTTTTGGGCTGACCAATGCCCCAGCAACGTTAATACATATGATGAATAATGTGTTTTAGCCTTATCTCGACTCATTTGTTATAGTGTTCATTGATGATATCCTGGTGTACTCTCATAGCCAGGAGGAGCATGCCCAACATTTGAGGATTGTGTTGCAGCAGTTGAGGGAGGAGAAACTTTATGCTAAGTTCTCCAAGTGTGAGTTTTGGCTTATCTCGGTGGAATTCTTAGGGCACGTGGTGTCCAGTGAGGGTATTCAGGTGGATCCGAAGAAGATATAGGCGGTTCAGAGTTGACCCAGACCGTCTTCAGCTACGGAGATTCAGAGCTTTCTCGGCTTTGCCGGTTATTATCGTTGCTTCGTGAAGGATTTCTCGTCTATTGCATCGCCCATAACCAAATTGACCCAAAAGGGCGCTCCTTTCAGGTGGTCGGATGAGTGTGAGGAGAGATTTCAGAAGCTCAAGACTGCCTTGACCACAACTCCAGTTCTATTTTTGCCATCAGTTTCAGGCTCTTATACAATGTATTGTGATGCTTATCGGATCGATATTGGGTGTGTGTTGATGCAGGAGGGTAGAGTGATCGCTTATGCTTTGCGTCAGTTGAAGCCTCACGAGAAGAACTACCATGTTCATGATTTGGAGTTAGCTTCCATCATTCGTGCATTGAAGATTTGGAGGCATTATCTCTACGGTGTGTCTTGTGAGGTGTTTACGGATCATCGGAGTCTCCAGCACTTGTTCAAACAAAAAGATCTAAATTTGAGGTAGCGGAGATGGTTGGAGCTGCTAAAAGACTATGATATCGCCATTCTGTATCATCCCGGGAAGGCCAATATGGTGGTCGATGCCTTGAGTAGAAAGGCAGTGAGTATGGGTAGTCTTGCATTTATTTCCGTTGGAGAGAGACCTCTTGCAGTTGATGTTCAGGCTTTGGCCAACCAGTTAGTGAGATTAGATATTTTGGAGCCCAGCCGGGTTCTAGCTTGTGTGGTTTCTTGGTCTTCTGGTCTTCCATATATGATCGCATCAGAGAGCGCCAGTATGATGATCCCTATTTGCTTGTCCTTAAGGACACAGTTCAGCACGGTGATGCCAGAGATGTGACTATTGAGGATGATGGGGTATTGAGGATGCAGGGTCAGATTTGTGTGCCCAATGTGGACGGGCTACGTGAGTTGATTCTTGAGGAGGCCCACAGTTTGCGGTATTCCATTTATCCGGGTGCCGCGAAGATGTATCAGGACTTGAGGTAACACTATTGGTGGAGGAGAATGAAGAAGGTCATGCTGAAGATTTCACCCATGAAGGGTGTTATGAGGTTAGGAAAGAAGGGCAAGTTCAGCCCTCGGTACATTGGGCCGTTTGAGGTGCTTCAGAGGATTGGGGAGGTAGCTTACGAGCTTGCCTTGCCACCTAGTTTGTCGAGTGTGCATCCAGTATTTCATGTTTCTATGCTCCGGAAGTATGTGGGCGATCCGTCTCATATTTTTGATTTCAGCACGGTTCAGTTGGATGGTGATTTGACATATAATGTGGAGCCAGTGGCCATTTTGGATCGGCAGGTTTGGAAGTTGAGGTCAAAGGATATATCTTCAGTGAAGGTGCAGTGAAGAGGTCAGCCCGTGGAGGAGGCTACTTGGGAGACCGAGTGGGAGATGCAGAGCAGATATCCACACCTATTTAAGACTCTAGGTATGTTTCTAGACCCGTTTGAGGATGGACGTTTGTTTAAGAGGGGGAGGATATAACGACCCGGTCGGTCGTTTCGAGAGTTGTAGCTCTGTTCCCCCATTTACTACTCCATTTGTGCATTGTAGCTGTTATATGACTTATCAGGTTAGTTGGTTCGGGTCCGGAGAGTTTTCGGAATGACTTGAGACACTTAATCTCACAATGGAAAGCTTAAGTTGGAAAACAGTCAATCGGATGTTGACTTATGTGTAAACGATCTTGGATTTGAATTTTAAAGGTTCTGTTAGCTTCGATGGGTGATTTTGGACTTAGGAGCGTGTTCGGATTGTGATTTTGAGGCTCGTAGTGGAATTGGGTTTGAAATGGCGAAAGTTGGATTTTTGGGGAATTTGGCCGGGAGTGGACTTTTTGATATCGGGGTCGGATTCAAATTCCGGAAGTTGGAACAGGTCTGTGGTGTCATTTGCGACTTGTGTGCAAGATTTGGAGTCAATCGGACGTGATTTGATAGGTTTCGGCGTCGGGTGTTGAGTTTGGAAGTTTTAAAGTTAAATATGCTTGAATCAATGTGTGATTTGTATTTTTTATGTTATTTGAGATGATTTGATGGTTCGACTAAGTCCGTATAATGCTTTAGGACTTGTTTCTATATTTGGTCGAGGTCCCAGGGGCCTCGGGTTGATTTCTGGTGGTTAACGGATCAAGGTTTGAAGTTAAAGAATTGCTGAAGTTGGCAGCTACTGGTGTAATCGCATCTACGGAGTGGGAACCGCAGATGCAAGCTCGTAGGAGCGAGAAGGGAGCCGCAGAATCGGGAAAGAAGGACTTTAGCAGAGGTCGCATGTGCGAGATCATTTTCCGCACCTGCGTGGTCGCAGATGCGACGTTAGGGGCGCATGAGCGAAATTCTCGCAGGTGCGATGGTGAATTCTGCACCTACGATCGCGCAGATCTGGGGCAAGGGTCGCAGAAGCGAAGACATGCTGGGTAAGTGAATTCCACAAATACAGAGATTTCACCGCAAAAGCAGGACTGCAAAAGCAGATTTTGGACCGCAGGTGCGGTTTGACTGGGCAGAACATATAAACATAAGGGTTCGCGATTTTCTTCATTTTCAAACATTTTGAGCTCGGACTAAGGCGATTTTTGAGAGGGTTTTCGAGGGGATTCTAGAGGTAAGTCCTTTGTGCTTGTTTTTTATCAATAATCTTGTATTCCCATTGATTTTCCCACCTAGTTTAGGTGTTTTTGAGGTGTAATTTGGGAGTTTGAGGCTAGGGATTTGGAGAGTTGATTTGGGGGATAATTGGGTGTTCGATTTTGATAAAAATTGCATGGTTGGACTCGTGGTTGGATGAGATTTCGGATTTTAGGAGTTTTGTTGGATTCCGAGACATGGGCCGGGGGGCAGTTTTGAACCAATTTCGGATTTTGAGTTACAACTTAGTAATTTCTTTTAGAATTGATTCTTTTAGCCCGTATTGATTGTATTGTACCGTTTGTGGCTAGATTTGGGTTATTTGGAGGCTGATTTGCGAGGCAAAGGCGTATTAGAATAGGGATTTTCTCGTATTGAGATAAGTAACACTTCTAAATTTTGCTCTAAGGGTTCGAAACCACGAAATATGTATTATATGATTGGCGTTGAGGTGACGCACATGCCAAGTAACGGGCGTGCACCGTGAGGATTGTGACCTGGTCAATTGCATGACACTGTATAGTTGACTTATCTTGTTAATGTATGCATTTTCATCATGGGATAAGTAGTTGAGCTGTTAATCATGCTAGAGATCCTGTTTAGGCTACATGTCGATACTGTTGGGACCCATAGTGGTCGTTTCTTGCTATTGTCTTACTGATTTCATTGATATTTCGTACTCAGTCATATTCATTCATTTCATATCATATCTCACTCTCTGTTGTTATTTATTGATACATCATATAATTATTTTCGGGCTAGTTTCATGACATTGTGAGCCCATGAGAGAGAGACTGGAGAGATTGATGACTGAGTGAGGCTAAGTGCCTGATTATGAGTAACATTTATGGGATCGGGTTGCATGCCACATCGGTTATGCTGATTTATGATAGTGTTTGGGCTGAAGGAGCCCCACCGGAGTCTGCACACACACCCAGTGAGCGCGATTGATTATATTGAGGGATGGATCTTCCCTGGACATGGATCTTGGCCGAAGCATTATATACCTGGGGATGGATCTTCCCTACGGGCTGGATTGGCCCTACTCTGTACTGGGTGACTGATGGTCAGTCGATGTATATATTCCGGGATGGATCTTTCCTCGGTCGAATTGGCCATATACAGTACTGGGTGATTGAGCAATTGAGAGTGTGAGCACATGAGGCTGTCAGCATGGTGCATCACATACAGCATGTACATTTGCATGTAGAAGTAGAGAAGTTATATTCTTCTTATCATTCAGATTTGATCTATTTTACTGTTTTGAGTTTATCTGTTGAACTTGAAAGCATGCCTACGTTTATGCATTGTTATTTCTATATTGAACTATGCCGGTTGAGTTTGTCACTACTTTCAGTCCAAAGTTTGGATTTGTTACTTATTGAGTTGGTTGTACTCACGCTACACTCTGCACCTCGTGTGCAGATCCATGTGCTTACGATAACGGCGGCTGTTGAGTGTGGAGTCAGGATCTCGGGAGACTATCGAGGTAGCTGCATGACGTTCGCAAACCTTGGCCCTCCTTCGTTATCTTTACTTGTATTTCAGTTTTTACTCTTTAGACATTGTATTAGAATATCTTCCGTTGTAGATGCTCATGTACTCCGTGACACCCCAGTTTTGGGAGAGATTGTATTGGGTTGCGTATTTATTTCTGTTTTCCAAAGGTTTTCATTAATTATTAAATGCTTTCGTAATTTTTTAAACCTTTTGGTTATGTTGAAATAGTTGAGTAATTTGCTTGCCTAGTTTAATGATAGGCGTCATCACGACGGTTGGTTTTGGGTCGTGACAAGGGCGCTAGTGGGAAAGTTCAGAGAGCGAGTTTCTGACAGGCAACCGAATTTTACACTGTCGCGCCGCATGGGGCGCCGCATGGCGCCACCCCATGCGGCGCGACAGTGTTATTTTTACAAAGTATTTTATTTTATTTTTAATTTTTAACATCCAGACTTGGCTCTCGACCCCCGAACGCGATCCCAGTTTAATTCCTTGGGTTTTTACTCAGATTTCAAAGCTCCACATTATTCGATTTAGTTCCAAATTATTTTTTTAACTTGGAATCACTTCATGCAAGGCATTAAACACACAATAAGTATTATTTAAGCTCAAACACAAATAAATACAGTAATTAGAGTGCAAACTATGACTAAAATACGGGATTATAGCCTACCATCATTACACAGCCTAATAATTACTCAATATAGTAATTATGATGACCTATTTGTTTGTCATAATATAATTACAGTGTAATTACAAACGTATTATTTGCCACAATTATAATTACACAGTTAGATTAAATTTTAAATGAAGTAATTAGCATATATATATATATATATATATATATATATATATATATATATATATATATATATATACTATAAATAATTTTTTTAGAAGTATAAATGATATTAGATTTGGTATTTAAGATGCATAATGTTTCTTGAATATACACTAATTAATAATCATAATTTATAACTAATATTGTAAAATTAATTAATATATATTTTCCAAATTAATAATATTTAGTTTAATTAATTATAAAAATTAAACATACATTTTGTAAGAACATCATGGAATGCATGTTTGATAAAAGAAATTAATATTTATAAATATAATGTCATAACATTATTCAAATATTTGACAAAACTAATATGTCAATTCTAACTAAAAAAAAATGAACAATATGCGATGTGAAATAACAAGTCAATACTACTAAAATAAGTAAATTGAAACCATAAATATAACACAAGTTCAAAATTTAAAAAAAAATAGTTTAACATATATCAAATTCCAACATAATAAAAATAAGTTCTAATACAACTTAAGATTAGGAAAAATAATAAGTTTATAGTCTCATTCAACAACAAAATTCTACTTTAATAACATCACCCATTATATGCCAAGTTTGTTAATGACTCATTATTTCTAATACTAGGAGGTGTAGTTTCAAAAACAAAAATAATAACGCAGTTACGCTAAATGAAGAAAATAAAACAAATAAGAAATAAAATATACGAGCAATTACATGGATTCACAAGAAGTAAATTGAGAGAAATAAAAGATAAATAATGTACAAAGAAAAATATTTTTTAAAGAAATTAAAAAAATAAAAATAAAAAGAATTAAAATAATGAAAATAAAAGGTTATAAAGAAAATAAATAAAAATAAAAATAAAAAGGAAAAAAATTAAAAAGTAACCTTCTAATTACATATCGTAAGTACCACCAATTCACACCTCCCTTAAAAATTAGAGAGTATAATTACACCTCTCCAATTACACCAAATTTCATGATGACCAAGTAATTATTTGGTCAGACAAATATGTCAAGCTGTGTAATTACACCCAAATCCAATTCTCAAGTGGCTTTCTAAACAGACTCTTACAGTTTTGCTTGGCAACATAAAAAAATACCATAAGCTATTTTTAGTTTCCTAGTTTTTTCTTATGTATCCTTTGAGTTCTCCTGAAACCAATAGTCAAATAAAAAAATATTTCTATTATTTTCATGAATATTTTAGCTTTCTGTTCCCTTTCCAACAAATGATTATTAAAGTATTACCACAAACAAATGATTACTATCTTTTTCCAATAATGACTATTATTTCTAACGCTAATGGTAATACTATTTGTAGATATATTTTCCTATTTGTTAAAGAAAATATTCATAATAATAATTATAAGAGCTAGTATTGAAAACAAGCCATGTTTTTCAAATTGTATTTTATTCACATTAATGAAAAATAGGTAAAAACAATTGTTACCCAAAAAAAAAAAAAAAGGTAAGCGTAATATTATTTATCATGGGGAAAGTCGGTGTGAAAGAGCGAAATGTGAGGATATCTCTAAAAGTATCCATATAATTTAATAACCAAGCTTTAAATAAATTCTTATCGATTGAAAAGAGTAGCAAAAAGTTTGGTGTGAAAGGAAATATTGAGGCAAAATTGACCTTGTAGATTAAAATTCAAGGACAAGAAACGCAAAAATTATGGCGGAGTTTCCTTGAAAAAGAAACTTTCCTTCTACTTCTTATAATAGTATATAGATTATTTATAAAAATAAATTAACTGATTTTAGTGTCCTGAATATTAGGACTTCTTACTTAATTCAAATAAGAAATAATTTAATGAGAAAGATTTTAGTTGATAATATTAAAATAATTATTTAAATGATAATTTTGTCCAATATAAATTCTATTTCTAAAGGTAAAAAAAAGCGAACGACATTTCACTAAAAAACAATTATCCTTTTAATATAGTAATATCGAAATGCAATTTAAATAACTAACTAGTATAGTACTTTTTAGTTTTTAGTAATGATAAGTAAATCATTTTACTCATTTGTTGTCATCTTGTATAAATCACTAATAACGGAGTAATTGTTACTTTATATTCTTCGAAAAAGAATGATGTAGTTATGATTTATCTTTTCATTTTACCTTTCCTTTTTTTTTTTTTAACTTTGGTCATCTTTTTTAGTATTATACTTGGACAAGGTAAAAATGCAAAAATAATTTGAATTTAAATCAAGATTAAGGATTACATTTACCCAATTATTGACAATGAAAACCTTTGATGGTAAAGTAGTTTGATGTGTCATATTCTACAATCTCGTGCTTGTGTATGTATGTGCGTGTGTGTGTATTATAAGCTAATTCTACGTATAAAAATATGTCAAATCTACGGTAATATGCATTCTGAATTTCTGATCGATGCATAGGAAATAAGTTTTACTTGAGGTAGTGCTGTCTAATATTGATTTTATTATAGTGTCGGAAAACGTTATTTGTATTCTCCTACAATTTTAAGCCAGCATTCTTCAGAAAAGTCAGTAAATTATCCATTTCGGAAATGCAGCGAGTTTAAATCAACATTTAGGATGCCAATTCACTTTCAAGCCTTCGAGCTGGTACATTTTTGTTGAAAAAGTCAAACAAAAATAATTCATTAAGTTAGCTGATTAGCAGTCTACAACATTACTAGCAGGAAAGATAATTCAAATGGAAATCATTTATTTTTATTTTTATCGGATTGGTAATATATGCTCATAGATAGGAGTATTTCATTTGACTTTACCGTAAAAACAGTGCAAACTGAAACAGCGACTTTATCATCAATTTCAGCACAGAGGTTAATTACTACCCTACCAGCCACAGCAAAGGAGGACAGGACAGATATCCAACAGAGTAAAATCTAGAGGTCAGTTCCTGGTTAAGTTTATTAGATTTTACACATAACGCCAGGCATTAATCCATTATAAGTTCAAAGGTCACAAAAGATCATCCACAGTACGTGAACTTGAGCAAAAACTAATACAACCGGAGGCCATTGACTAGACGAATAATTTAACTGGAGAGTAAAGTCAGCCATCGTAGGCTTTAGCTGCCACTAGTTAAGCAACTGGAGGGCGGAGCACGTGGTCCTGTGATGTATCGACAGCAGCAGGAGGCATGAATTGCCACATTGCAACACCAGGGTAACTCATGATTGGCACCAGCTTGCTTCCTGGAACTTGACCATGAGCGGCAAAAGCAGCAGGTATGGCAGGAGGCAAGAAACCAGGTTGCGCACTCATAGTCTTCAGTTGTTGCTCTAGCTTCTCCTTTTCAGCCTTAAGCTTCTGCTTCTCATCTCGAAGCTCGTTTTTCTCGGCCTACACAAGTTAACACATGTTTGAAGTTCAGGAACAGAATAGTTAACACAAGTTCTAGCTTTGCTCATGTTCTAGCTTTTCTTGTCAACAACAACAACAACAACCCAGTATAATCTCACTAGTGGGGTCTGGGGAGGGTAGTTTGTACGCAGACCTTACCCCTACCCTGGGTAGAGAGACTGTTTCCGATAGACCCTCGGCTCCCTCCCTCCAAGAACTCCCCACCTTGCTCTTGGGGTGATTCGAACTCACAATCTCTTGGTTGGAAGTGGAGGGTGCTCACCACTAGAGCAACCCACTCTTGTCAAGGGGTTGCTTAACCACGTGGAAGGACAGATGCAAGATAAAAAAGTAATACTAGCCTTTAACTCCTTTATCTTTTCTTGTAGATTCAAATTTGAGTCTTTCAGCTTTTGAGCTTCACCACGTAACTGGGTCACCATGCGAACAGCATCCACCAGAATGGCAGATTTGTCCGTTTTGGGGGGCCTGCCAGGCTCAAGGAGTGCACCCAATTCCGTGAACCTGATAATTAGGTCAGTTTTAGCAATTCATCATGAAATAAAGAGAAAAGTTCTTATATAATGGGTTGTGAGATCACTTGTCATTTAGCCTATCTCTCCGCTGTTTCTCTCTGCAAGCTTTGGAACTTGTTGGAGCACATGATTCAACTCTAGCCCTGTAACAATTACCTAAAATTGTGAGAAACACATAAATTGGTTGAAAGGATTTCAGACTTACATCTCGCCAATTTGAAAGCAGAAGCAGCAGATGTTCTTAGAACGATGAATCACAGAAATAAAAAAGGTAAAGAAATCTCAGAACTTAAAAAAGAGAGGGAGGAACGTGTCACCTCACTGATTTGATTAACAATAGTTGACAACAGTAGCCACTCAAATTAAACTACATCCAATGATTGAGTGCAGCATCACATCTTTATTCAACAACAATAATCGAGATTACCACAAAAATGTCCAGAAAAGGTGAAAGTTCTTACCGTTTCTTAGAACCATTTTCCTTTGGGCAGTCTGATTCACCAATGGATCCATCAACTTCAGCACTAGAAACAAGCACAAAAAAGAAAAAGGAAAACAGAGGTCAAAACTAAAACAATAAACAGAAGAATCAGGCACATGAAAGACTGAAAATTATGTCAACAGAAACCTAGCAGAATGCACAAACTTGAACTAGAAAGCAAAAAATCTTTCATGATGCATCCTGTTAACTCCCTGCTGATCTATCGAAAATTTTCATACAGCAATAGCTACATCAATTCAGAAATTTTAAATCACGTGCACTGAACACATCTAGCTGACAATCAAGCAAATTTTTGTCATTCAATTGAGTACTACAGACATTGAATCCCCCTCCCCAGCATGGCTCAACTTTAGCCAAGATTAAAGAACATTATTCCATTTTGTGCTTAATTTACAGTTCTAGTAGTAGAAGCAAAAGATCCATACAGGCGATACTAACTAGTTGAGATTAAGGCTTACTCGTGTTGGTATGATTACATTAGGTCCAACGTTTGCCAGGAGCTTCCTCGCTGTGTTTAGAAACTTATGTCAATCTAAAAGTAAGTGTAGGGATAAGTGTGAGATGTAAAATTATCTTTGAAGACATATTATCAATATTGCAATAAAATTGGTCAAAACAGAGTGGAACCGATATGGAGGATTCATAGCTGACTCAACTAGTGTGGGATTGAGGCATAGTTGTCGTGTTGGTTCTTGTAGTAGTACCAGTTGTCTTCGTTTTCTTCTCCTTTCTATTTAGCTTCCTTCTATATCCTTCGTTTTTTTAGTCTATCTTTAAATATCCAAACACTTCTTTCCTCTAATTTTCCTCTCCATATCTGTTCCTCTTTCTTCTCTGCACCTTCTCTTAGCATTTCCTCCTTTTGTTCTCAATAAGTTAAGTGGTACTAATATTTTTTCCTCAACCTACTGCCATCAAGATTCTCACCAAAGAAATAGCATCCTCCTAGTTTAAGTTTTTCCTATTTTGTGCTTCCCTTTAACGATGTTTATGAATATTGTTGCCTATTCCCTTCAAACCTTGTCGTAATGTCTACACTAATATTTGTTCCCCTCTTTCTGCACATCAGATGCTCTGTGCTAAAAGTATCTCCCTATCCTCCATTCTCAGTACATCCTCATTCTGCATTATTTCTTATCCAATCATTGCCACTACTACCAGATTCTGATGATGCCATCACTCAGTAAGCGAAATGCAGGATTCTGATGGATAGTAGGTAACACGCGAGGGAGGACAAGTCAAATATTTCAGTTTTCGACAATAGTATTATATCTTCAAGCTGCTACTCCACTAAGGGCTGGATGTTAGGAACCTTATAGTAGCTTGCACTGAAAATCATTAAGTTTATACCTTCTCAACTCGGACAAAGAGGAAACTTCTGGTAATTCGACACTTTCAGCAATTCTATCTTAATTCTACAGTTGAATCTAGGTAGGCCTCTAAATTCTAATCCAAAAGATACATATAATTCTCCGTAAAACGATGTATTTTCTACTAACCACCTGTGCACGTAGATAAGATAGTGGAAATCCATTACTTCCAAAATCTTATTAAGTTTTCATTTGGAAAATGACAAAAATGAATTGCTTTCATATTCTAAAACTTAGACCTGAACAACACTACAAGTAACACAGTGCCATCAAATCACAATAAGATAAAGTAAAGAGGTAAAAACCACAAAATGTTCAAAATATAAATCATGCCAAGTTAGACTATGTTTGGGCCCAAAACTAGACCCAGAAAGACAGCTGAAAAACTAAAACCCAAGATTAGAAATTCCAAATGTGCAGCAAAAAAGTCCCTAAAGGTTTAAACTTTAGGGCACATAGAGGAAAAGCACAGCTGCAGTCAAACTGGTTATCATGACCCAAAATTTTCCAAATCACGGAAACAATAAAGATTCATCAATCAACTAAAAGATCCTACCTTTACTGAGTCACATAAAAAATGCAAAATTTGAGCAAATAAAATACCTAACATTTCTGGAACCATTCAAGTTTTGCATGGGCCAATTAAACCCAGATGCAGTAGCTGAGAAATTCGAATCAGGGACGGCACTCTCTTCGAACCCATAATCATAAAGCCAGTTGGTATTCTCCGGTGAAACCATCTCCGATCAGTCGCCGGAAAAAAGAGGGAACGAAATGCTCCCGACGGGAGGAAAATTTTGGAGAGGATTTTACACTCGAAGGTATTTAATTGCTGTTTGGTTGGAAAAGGAATTGGGAATTTGACGATTGGGGAAAATTCAGGAATTTTTATTTCTGCATAATGGTATTGCGTGTTTTTTCTTATCTTTTTTATAAAAAAATTGTGTTGTAGTGAAACGCGTTACCAACTGGGCTTCCACGACTTGGACGTGCCGTTAATCAGATGAAATGATTGGGCTTGGGCTTCATCACCGGATTCTTGGACTGTCATTATCCTGACGAAAATTTGATAATGACGGGTTAACAACTTACATTACACAGCAGCGGCTGTGAGCAAGTTACCCAGTGCGCCCAAAGGCGGCGGCGGATTTTCCTAAAAAATTTATTTAGGCAGATTTCAGAATTTAAGTTGGCATATTATGTTATAGTTACTGTTCCTTTGTGGTTATGTGTAAAAATTTAGTATATGATTCGATACAATGAATGTGTCTGCAACTTTTGTAAGAAGACTGCTTTTGTTCCTTAATTTAATAATATTTCTCTCCTTTGTTCTTTTTTCCTATGAAGGCAGTACAAATACAAATTACAACAACTGTGTAGTAGATAAAATCATTTTTAGAAAATTTATTATATGATGAGAGGAAGTCTTTTTCGATATGCTGTACTAGTTTAGTAACTTAGCTTTTGTTTTATTGAGGAGGCCTGCAATCTTAAAATCTACTAATATAATCTTAATGACATAAAAAAATCAGTCATATTAATTTTTATGAGTAAACACATTTGTATGTTAGAAAAGAAAACCTTTATAATTACAAGTATAACATCAAGAAGTAAAGTATAGGTTGCATAATGAAGATAGAAACTATGCCGAGTTGTAAGCCTGTGATTGGCTAATAGTAATGTATAGAAGAAAAGGATTGAATATAAGTGGCCTAAAAGCCCTTTGGTAGTACCACTATCCAAAACAATACAAAATTCTGGAGATGATGTAGACCACAGCAAGCTACATAATTTTAGAAATTTTACATAAGATTCATTTCCTTTCATTTAGTTTGAGCGCAAGTATTAACATAAAACCTATAGTTCTTAATATATTTCAATCACTTCAGCTTGAAAAAATGTAATAAACTCAACTTTTGAAAAGTTTGAATATATTGATTATATATGGTTATACAATTTTCCATATTTTGAATAGTTGAACTATGAGTATTTAAGAAATACTACATAAAAAATATTTTTTTAGAAGAAAAACAATAAAACTTATTGGACAAGAAAAGTAGTATATCCGAAGAAGTTAGGTAACTATTGTCGAAAAGCTTGTTTTAGGTAGCACTGGTGAATGACATTGAGAATGCAGAAATACCGAGCTTGACTGGTTAGGATTAAGTGGAACATAATTATTTATTACATATAAACTCGAACAAATTGCAGTCGCACAAGTTGCGATTAGCCACTAAACAAGAACAATTGAGATATTTTTTTACTATATTTGGTTTGTTTTGGTATGCTGATCTCATAGTATTCCTCTTTAAGAATGTCACAATCTTATGATTGGTTAGTTAGGATCCATTTGGATGTTGGACCCCTTCAAATATTAAATCCGAAGTGCTCATCCATCATCTGTTCCATCTATTTTTCTTTTACTTTGTTAATTGACTTCCCTAGACCTCATTAGTGAAACTTTACTGGGTTGTTGTTGTTGTTTGTTAATTGACGTCTGCTCACATTTTGCCCATGTTTTTGTTAAAAGGAAATATACAACAACAAACCCATCGTAATTCCACAACTAAAGGTCTGAGGAAAGTAATGTATATGTAGCCTTACCCCTACATTATGCATATAGAGAGACTGTTTCTGGTAGGCCCTCGTCTCCAAGCAAGCATGCAAATCACGATAGTATAAAAAAGAAATGTAGTAATAGTGTAAAACTCAGGGAAGAGTAAGAACAACAAGGAAGTAGAACAATCAAAACACAAGCAGCATCAGGTAGTAGTAGAATTTTAAGAATATGGGAATCCTAAAATAACGCTACTACTACTGGAAGAAAATGGAAAACGAGCAATTACATATCTGTCTTTTACCCTAATCCTCACACTCCATACCGGCCTATCAAGGGTCATGTCCTTGGTGAGCTGAAGATACGTCATGTCCTACCTAATCACCTCTCTACAATACTTCTTCGGCCTATCTCTGCCTTTCCTCAGACCTACCATCGTCAATCTCTCACACCTCCTCACTAGAACGTTCTAACATCTCTTTTTCACATACTCGAACCATCTCAACCTCGGTCCCGCATCTTGTCCATGACGGATACTACACATACCTTGTCCCGAATATTCCCATTCCTAACCATGTCTCTCCTTGTATGCCCACATACTCATCTCAGCATGCTCATCTCTACTACTTTCATCTTTTGAACATCGGAGTTTGATAGGTTATGTGCCATGTTATGTTTTGATGATCTAACAAACTTAATGATAGGAACCAGATAGGGAACCTGTTACATATCCTTAAAATGCTCAAGAACAACAAGTCTCAAGTCGGGCACACGTTCCAACAATCAGAGTCAAAGAGACGACAGAAGGAACATATGAACATCAGTTCCCTTGCTGACTGTACAGGTCAACTGCTCACAGCTGTAAAGTTGTTGCAATTGTTCCTCTGCACACACGCAACAGTGTGAACAGTGCAGCAATCACTTTATGAGGAATGCCTTGTATCGTATATTTGCTTGCATCATCCAAGTGACATCACTTGGATATTATTAACATGAAGCAATGAAGAAGATACACACTTGCACATCCGAGAAATAATCAAGTTTCCTCTCAAGTGTGTTGCCATCTTGCAAGTGACTTTCAGGCTTTAAGAACAAAGAACAACATACTGAAAGACTAGTTTCCAGCATTGTGTTATTATATATCCTTAGTTGTGTTGCACCTTTGTTAGAGTGATTTACTTGTAATTTCTACTTAGCTTAGCTAGAAGCATTGTGTAGAAACCATTTGTAAAATCATAAACCTTGTGTTTGTGTCTTGGCTAGAGTTAGTCGAGTTGTGAGCTTTAAAATAGAGTTATTACAAAGAGGCTTGTAATAGAGTTATTACAAGTGAGTGAGAGATTAAGAGTTTAATTCCTAGGTTATAATAGGTTGTAATCTAAAAGTTTCTCGGTTAGTGAAATTGAAATCCTACGAGTGTAGGTCGTGATTTTTAATCCCGTGAGCTGGGAGTTTTCCACGTAAAACTCTGATGTGTCATTTACTTATCTCTTATTGTGTGTATTCTGTGGGAACTGATAGAGAACCAGGTTCTCTATACAGTTTGGTGGATCCTAAGTTTCTATCAACTGGTATCATAGCAGGTTCTTTCTATCAGGCTTACAGCTAGAAAGGATCCAAATTGTTGCTCCACCAAACTTTGAAGAAGGTCAATCAACCTACAGACCACCAAGATTCAATGGATAGTACTATGGATGGTGGAAGACAAGGATGCATGATTTTATCATGGCTGAAGATTCAGAGCTCTGGATGTTATTTGCGATGGACCCTTCGTCCCTATGAAGACCATTGATGAACTAGCAGTGACAGTTCCCAAGACAAGGAAGGAATACAAAGATGTTGACCGCAAAGCTATAGAGAAGAACTTTCGAGCAAAAAATATCCTCGTCTGTGGCATTGGACCAGACGAATACAACAAGATCTCTGCCAGTCAATCATCCAAGGAGATCTGGGAAGCTCTCCAAATGGCACAAGAAGAAACAATATTAGTCAAGCAGTCGAAGATCGACATGCTCACCACTGAGTATGAACTCTTCAATATGAAGGATGAGGAATCCATTCAGGACATGTACACTCGATTCACCTCCATCATCAATGAGCTTCATTCTCTGGGAGAAATCATTCCAAGGAACAACTTGTCAGGAAAATACTTAGTGTACTACCTGGTTCCTGGGAAAGCAAGGTCAATGTTATCACAGAGGCAAAGGATCTGCAAAAGCTGACTATTGATGACCTCATTGGAAATCTGAAGACATATGAAATGAAGAAAAAGAAGGACCATGAAAGAAGAGAACCCAAGAAGGATAAGAACCAGGTCTTTAAAGATGACAATAATGACTCAAGTGGTGATGATGCTAATATGGCTTACTTGACAAAGCGATTTCAGAAAATGGTTCGCAGGAATGGAGGTATTCCAAAAGGGCAGCTCCACCAAGCCAAGAGGGTATGACTTATGTCATAAATGTGGGAAGCCAGGACACTTCATCAAGGATTGTCCTCTCCTCAAGCAAGACCAGTACAAGCACAACACAAACAAAGCAGCCAAGAGGAACCCGGTTCCTGACAAAAGATTCAAGAGAAAAGAGGTCGCTGACAATGTTGTGAAACAAGCTCTTGCTGCATGGGAGATTCTTCTAGCGAATCTGGAGAAGATGATGCACAAGGTGATACTTCCATGATGGCAGTTGAAAGTGAAGCAGCTAAATATGATTCTATCTTTGCCCTGATGGCAAAATCTGACGATGATGAAGATGATGATGAGGAGGAAAACTTTCTGGACGTTCAAAGAAATTTCAAGTCTTACTCTCAGAAAAAGCTTATATCTTTGACAAATGTTTTATTTGATGCTGATCACAGTCTTATAAATGATAAAAATACATTAATTATGGAACTAGGAGAGGTAGAAAATGAGAGAGATGGTCCGGTAATCGTAGTGATCGACCTAAAAGAAACCATCGAGGTTCTAAAGAAAGAAAAGGATCTTCTGACTAAAAAAAAAATTAAAAACGTAGAAAATGAGAGAGAGATGACCTGTTGGTAGTCGTCATGGCCCTAAAAAAAATAATAGAGGAATAAAAAAGGGAAAACAGTTGTGTGATTATCCAAAAGGGAAAGGAAGTCGCAAGTGAGGCACACATTAAGCTTGAAAATAAACTCAAATCTGTGAAATCTAGTATGTGTGCTAAACTTGAAAGAAACAGACAACTTCAAGAAGATCTAGGCAGAGTTAAAAATGACCTAGAAAAATCTCTAAAGTGGACCTGGTCCTTTGATACAATCACTGCCATGTATACAAGCAATAATGGGAATAGGTAGGGAGTCGGGTTCCAAAAGGAAAAGACTTCCTACAATCCACATAGCAAGTATGTTATTGTCCCTGATAACTGGCTTTGCACTCACTGTGGCAACACTAGACACTTTAATGAAAACTGTAAGGCTAGAATTCGGTCCCTACAGAAAAATAAGGTTTTTGTTGAAAAGGTAATTGCTGCTAAGGAACCTGGTCCATTCGTTATAAAACGTGTATTGCCTTACTGGACAAAAAGAAGTTTAATTCACCCTTTTTCTCACTACAAGGAACCCAAATTTATTTGGGTTCCTAAGTCTAATCCTTGATTCTCTTGTGCAGGAAGCAATGAAAGGAAGGAGCCAAAAATGGTATATGGATAGTGATTTCTCCAAGCACATGACTAGAAGCATCGATGATTTCTTTTCACTCAAAGCCCTACAAGGAGGGAGTGTGTCCTTTGGCAATGGCAAAAAGGGATACATTCTGGGAGTAGGAAGAATTGGAAAGTCACTCGCTCACTCAATTGAAAATGTGTATTATGTGAACAGCTTGAAATATAACCTACTGAGTGTTTCTCAAATCTGCAACAAAGGAAGCAAAGTGGAATTTGTGTCAAAAATTTACACAGTTACAAATCTCATGACTGGTGAAGTGGTCCTGATGGAAAAAAGATACAAAAACATTTATGTTTCTGATTTTGAGTCCTTACACAATAGGGATCTTACATGTCTGAGTGTCGTTGATGATGATGTTGAACTATGGCACAGAAGATTGGGAGATGCAAGTTTTACGTTGCTGAACAAATTAGTCAAGAAGGACCTGGTTCGTGGGCTGCCTAAGTCAAGTTTCAAAGATCACAAGGTGGGTGATGCATGTGTGAAAGGAAAGTAAGGTAGGTCCTCCTTCAAGCCCAAAGAGGAAGTAAGCACCTCAAGGCCACTTGATCTCCTCCATATGGATCTGTGTGGACCTATGAGGGTGCCAAGTAGAGGAGGAAAGAAGTTCATTTTCGTCATAGTGGATGACTACTCCAGATTCACCTGGACTTTGTTCCTCAGAACTAAGTATGAAACGTTTCCAGTGTTTGCTGCTTTTTCCATAATGTTGTGAGTATAAGATCTAATCATGGCACAGAGTTCGAAAACGCAAAATTTGACGAATTCTATGCTGAAAATAGTATAAGTCATAATTTTTCAGCTCCAAGAACACCCCAACAAAATGATGTTATGGAAAGAAAAAATAGGACTCTTGAAGACATGGCAAGGACAATGTTGATCGACAATGGTGTTGCAAAAGGTTTCTGGGTAGAGGCAGTCAACACTGCATGCTACTTGGTGAACAGGTGCATGATTAGGTCTCTCTTGAACAAAACCCCGTATAAACTGCTGAACGGGAGAAAACCCAAGCTAACACATTTGAGGATAAATGGCTGCAAATATTTTGTTCTCAATAATGGAAATGAAGCACTGGTTAAAATTGATGCCAAAATTGATGAAGGAATCTTTCTTGGCTATTTATCACAGAGCAAAGCTTACAAGGTCTACAACGAAAAAACTTAATGTGTTAAGAAAAACATACATATGATCTTTGATGAATCACACCACCTATGTGGGAAAGATTCACATGATAAGATTGATCAAGATGGAGAGCAGTCAAAGGTACCTGGTGAATTCATTGATATGGCAAATGGAAAGGTTAACATGATGAGTCAGGTCAAGGAATTAAATGAAGATGGTGCAGGTATATCTCCAACTGATGTAGAGGAACCTGGTCCCACAATCACAACAACTGAAGTAGAGAAAAGAGTTATTGATGTCGCGCAAGGAACCCTTGATGCTGAGCTGAGAAGTGGCACTCATGTCTACAATGGATCTCATTCAGAGGAACCTAGATCCTCTCGCAATGAGATTCATGTGTCTAACTGGAAACACAAAAGTTCACACCCTCTTCAAAATGTGATCACTCATCTTGAGTCAGGGATTCAAACTAGATCAAAGTCAAGAAACTCACTTGCCTTCTCAGCCTTTCTCTCTCAAATTGAGCCCAAAAATATCAAGGAAGTATGGAAAGATGCTGACTGGATTACTGCAATGCAAGATGAACTCCATCAATTTGAGAGGAACAACGTATGTCACCTGGTTCCTCGACCCTCAGACAGAACTGTTATAGGAACTAGGTGGGTGTTCAGAAACAAACTTGATGAGTTTGGGAACACAACAAGGAACAAGGCAAGGTTAGTAGTGCAAGGCTACAATCAATAAGAAGGGATCGTCTATGATGAAACTTTTGCTCTAGTTGCTCGAATGGAAGCCATCAGAATCCTCATTGCCTTTGCATCTCATATGGAATTCAAATTGTTTCAAATGGATGTCAAAAGTACATTTCTGAATGGATATCTAAAGGAAGAAATTTTCGTCAAACAACCACCTGACTTTGAATGTCATGAGCATCCTGAGCATGTATTCAAAGTTGACAAGGCATTATATGGACTGAATCAGGGCCCTTGTGCATGGTATGAAAGGTTGTCCAAATTACTCCTTGAAAATGGCTTTACAATAGAAAAAATTGACAACACCCTATTTCTGAAGAAATGGGGGAGGAACCTGCTCATTGTGCAAATCTATGTTGACGACATCATCTTTGGTGCAACAAATGATTCCATGTGTGAAGAGTTTGCAAAGCTTATGGGAAGTGAGTTTGAAATAAGTATGATAGGGGAATTGAATTTCTTCTTGGGACTGCAAGTTAAGCAAACTCCTAAGGGTACGATGATAAGTCAGCATAAGTACATTAAATAGCTCCTAAAGAGATTTGAGATGGAAAGTTCAAAAATCATTGATACCCCTATTTCCACTACCACTCGTCTGGACATGGATGAACCTGGTTCTCTTGTGAACGAAACCATGTATAGAGGTATCATTGGTTCACTCTTGTATCTCACAGCTAGTAGACCAGATATTGTATTCATTGTGGGATTATGTTCTAGGTTTCAATCTAGTCCAAAGGAATATCATCTGAAGGATGACCAAGAGAATTCTAAGGTATCTCAGAGGAACGCTGGACCTGATTCTCTACTACCCTTCAGGAGAAAATTTTGACTTGATTGGGTATGCTGACGCTGATTATTCTGGTTATCTGGTTGATAGAAAAAGCACTTCTGGCATGGCATTTTTTCTGGGATGTTTGATTTCATGGGGTACAAGGAAACAAAACTCCGTGGCTCTTTCAACTGCAGAAGCTTAATATGTGGCAGTTGCCTCTTGCTGTGCTCAATTGTTGTGGATCAAGCAGCAGTTGGAGGACTTTGGTGTATTTTCTGATTGTGTGCCATTACTGTGTGACAACCAGTGCCCTCAACATGGCAAAGAACCCAGTTCAACACAAGAGAACAAAGCACATTGATGTGCGACATCATTTTCTCAGAAATAATGTTGAAAAGGGTCTTATCTGCATGAAATTCTGCAAAACAGAAGACCAAGTAGCAGATATCTTTACTAAATCACTGAGGAGAGATCACTTTGAAATGAACCGTTTCGCACTGGGGTTGATAAAATCAAACTGAGCACTGGGTCCCTCAATAATTGGCTATAAAAGAATGAACAGGTAAAATAGCTAAAGAGTATTTTCTGGCAAGTTCTAACTCATTTCTATACCATTACAGGTAGACACGCATGGCAATTACATAGCAAACAAGAAGCTTGTGTCATTGCATCTTGGTAAAAGGATGAGGCCCACATTTACAAAACTAAGTCAGGGAACCTGGTTCCCTTGACTCGGGTTAGTAGTTCCTTTGTACTCTCATGCACATCTTTTTAACGGCTGTAAAAGTGCCACGTCATTAAAATTTCAGTTTCTCTTTTTTTATCTCTTTAGAACCCAAACGTCGTACCGTTACTAAACGACCCGTCTACCCAGCAATCTATACCCGTTTGTAACCGATACCTCACCCTCTTTAAATAAACCCAAACTTTGTCTCTTTCATCACTATTCACATTAAAGCCAAAAATTTCCTTTTCTCTCAAAACCAAACACTCTTTCTCTTTTGTTCTCACTGCAAATCTTCATTGTGTCTAAAAATCTAGAAGCCTCAAACGTTTCCTGTATAGTCCCCACTATGTCTTCGTCTTACGAATCACTAGAATGAGAGTCTGAGTCCCTTATGTCACCCAGTCAAAACCCTACACCAGACCTCCAACCACCTACTACTTCATCTCCAACCCAATCGAGTTCTGGTTCTCACTGGAGTCGCACGACTTAGAACCCCAAAAGGTTTGTTGCTGCAACCTCGCCTTTTGCCTCGCCGGAAAAAATAGCAGAGGGAGAAACAATAAATGGTGATGAAGGTCAGGAAGTTTCCAGTCTGAAAGTTGAAGAGAGCGCTGAAGCCCAACAAAATGTGGTTCGTAGTGGTGAAGTTTCAGCAACGACTATTTCAAGCTTCGATTTGAATGTTGCCAACTCCACTCGTAATATTCATCCTATGTCTTCTGAATCTACTTTGGGGATAAATGAACAAGAAGCCATTGAGAATATATTGTTAATCGCTGCTGAGGGAGGTTTGGTTGGTGGTTATGATGATATTAATGAGACCATTGGGCCTCAGGGGGAAGGTGAAGGTCATCAGAAAAAGGGTAAAGAACTGGTGCCCCTTGAAAATCTAGCACTTGATAGTACTACTAGGAAACAAATGAGGGACATGTTCCCTCAGCCCAAGAGGATCCCTTTGCTCCTACTTGGGATGAAACTCGTTGCTCTTCAAAAGAGCCCCAGGTCAGTACTAACCCTTTTCCATCTCCTCACTTCGATGCTGAGCCGTTAAACGTTGTCATTCCTAAGATGAGATCTCTATCTGAAGAAGAAAATAAAAATAGTGAGGAAGACTATGACGATATACCTGTAGCAAGCTTCATTGCTGCTTGAAGTGGAAGGGCAGTTCCCAATGCGCCCACTCTTAAAAGACCCACTACCAGGTTATAAAAGAAGGAAGCCTTGAAATTGTTCTGAAGAAAAACAAAGAAAAGAAGAATAGGAGTAGGTTGATGAAAGGGGGAAAGCTGGTGAATGAGGAAGAAGTGCCTCCAGCACTTGTTGTTGTTGATGTTGATGATGAAGAGGTGAGTGAGGAACCTGCTTCCTTAATTCGTAAGTCCTCTAAGAAACCTGTGATTCTAAAACCCGTGAGAGAGCCATCTGTGAAAGCTGTGGAATTTGAAAATGTTGAGGTAGACAAGTTTGGTGAGAAGGTGTCTGAGAAGTCTTGTGAGAAAGTGTTTGAGAAGTCTGCAAAGAAAGAGAAAAGTGTGAGAAAGTCCGAGAAAAGGAAGGTTGGTGACAATGAGGAACCCGGTTCCTCCAAGAAGGCCAAAGTAAGTGTGGCCAAGGATGAAACCAGAGCAAACCTGAGAAAACAGAGGGTACTGTGGGGCAGAACATTTTCCCCTGACATTCTGGACATGACAGGGAGGCGTCAACTGGTTGATATTTGTGAGTTACAAAAGTGGACACACTTGTTCACCAATGAGAGCCCCAAGGTGTATGAGGAAGAAATGCGTAGCTTTTATGCAGACATGTTCATAATAGAAGATGATAATATCTGCTTGAAGGTAAATGGAGTAGACTTTGTGATGGACGAGGCTGTATTGGGGAACATTTTGGGGGGTGCCTACTTAAGGGATCTCATCCATTGAGGGGACTTGTTCTCCCAATTTCAGAAGTGTCATTCTGAAGGATGATGCTGTACAGCAAGGGGAGCGGGTCAATAAGAAGGCCCTCCCGCCAGTGTATCAATTGATGTTTGAGATGGTGAAAAAAGTCTTGTTTTCACGTGCAGAAAGGCATTCCATTACGTCAAGAGCAGACATGTTCCTAATGGAAGCACTGGATGCCTACACTACTATCAATTTGCCTCGACTCATGATAGAGCATATGAAAAAATTGATATATTTTAAGGATGGTAATCATGGGTTGCCTTACGTGTTCTTACTCACCAAGGTATTTAACTTCTTAGACGTCCCTTTGGGAAAATCAATAGTGGAAACTCGCAAGCAAACCTTCTCCAAAATCACCTTAGATGAGTGTGTGCGCATTGATAAGAAATGAGGGGTTGGCAGCAATTCCACTATCTCGCAATTGATTGATGCTCAGAATGTTGCAACTAAGGAGATAAGGAGGCTGAAGGCACATAATGTCATTCTTGAAGGGCAACTTAGTCAGGCTCTGGAGGCACCTAGTTCCAATAGTGCACAAGGCACATAGGTTGCCCGATTGACCAAGGAAAATAAAGATCTCAGGAAACAGGTCGAGGACCTGAAGGAGCGGTTGCTTAACGAGCAAGTGTCTGCAAATGCCCGGATGGATATTCTCCTCTGAACTCTTGCCTTTTCATTCCTGCCTCCCCCTTCTAGTGCTCCTTAAAACAATTTCCATTTCCAGTGTCCAATTCAAAGTTGTCTTTCCTATATCTTGGTCCCTTTTTTTGTTATTTTTAGTGGCTGGTACTTTTTAAGTTGTTTTATTTTATGAATGGTTGTGTAATGAATGGTACTGCTAATTCTGCTCCCTTTTATTTACAATTAATGAGTATCTCGTCCTTTTACTATGCATGCTTTACTTTTATGCTCTGTTTTTCGCTATGTTTGTGTGCACAAATGTGGCATGACTTAACCATGCTAGACTTCTTTTCGCTTATTACTTGTGACTAATCTTTTTATGATGCCAAAAGGGGGGAAATTGATTGAGGGGGAACAAGTTCAGGGGGAATATTGTATGGTACTTTGGTTTTCAAGGGGAACTTCAATTACAAGTTTGTCATCATCAAAAAAGAGAAAATTGATAGGTTATGTGCCCTGTTATATTTTGATGATCTAACAAACTTAATGATAAGAACCAGATGAGAAACATGTTACACATCCTCAAAGTGCTCAAGAACAACAAGTCTCAAGTCGGGGCACAAGTTCCAACAATCAGAGTCAAAGAGACGACAGAGGGAACATATGAACATCAGTTTCCTTGCTGACTGTATCAGTCAACTGCTCACAGCTGTAAAATCGCTGCAACTGTTCCTCTACATATACACAACAATGTGAACAGTGTAACAACCACTTTATGGGGAATGCCTTGTACCAGATATTTGCTTGCATCATCCAAGTGACATCACTTGGATATTATTAGCATGAGGCAATGAAGAAGATACACACTTGCACATCCAAGAATTAATCAAGTTTCCTCTCAAGTGTGTTGTCACCTTGCAAGTGACTTCCAGGCTTCAAGAACAAAGAACAACATACCGAAAGAACAGTTTCTAGCATTGTGTTATTACATGTCCTTTGTTGTGTTACACCTTTGTTAGAGTGATTTACTTGTAATTTCTACTTAGCTTAGCTAGAAGCATTGTGTAGAAAACCATTTGTAAACCCATAAACCTTGTGTTTGTCTCTTGGCTAGAGTTAGTCGAGTTGTGAGCTTTGTAATAGAGTTATTACAAAGAGGCTTGTAATAAAGTTATTACAAGTGAGTGAGGGATTAAGAGTTTAATTCCTAGGTTACAATAGGTTGTAATCTAAAAGTTGCTCGGTTAGGGAAGTTAAAATCCTACGAGTGTAGGTCGTGATTTTTAATCCCGAGAGTTGGGAGTTTTCCACGTAAAACTCTGATGTGTCATTTACTTATCTCTTATTGTGTATATTCTGTGGGAATAGATAGAGAACCAGGCTCTCTATACAGTTTGGTGGACCCTACGTTTCTATCAGAGTTCTTGGCTAGCCAACACTCCACCCCATACAATATAGTTATTTTAATCACCTTTGTAGAACTTACTTTTAAGTCTTTATAGCACATTTTTATCATATAAAACACTGGATGCTAGGCTCCATTTCATCCATGTCGCTCCAATACGATGTATCGATATCATCGCCGATCTCACCATTTCCTTAGATTACTGGCCCAAGGCACTTGAAGCTGCCTCTCTTAGGGATGGCTTATGAATCTAGCCTCACTTTCACGTCAGCTTACTGGGTAGCGTCACTTAACTTGCATTCCATGTATTCAGTTTAGGTCCTGCTCAATTAGAAACTTTTAGACTCCAAGGTCTGTCTCCAAACCTTCCGCTTAATTAGCGTTAGCTCTGCCTCACGTCTTGTCCATCAGTACTATATCATATGCAAAAAAATTAAATATCTAAACATAATTTAGAATATGTTCCTTGATGTCGAAAAAGATTTTCTTTCTCAATTCCCTTGTCTATGAGTAATTCCCTTTTATAGATGGAGAACGAGGCAGAAGTTTTGAGCATTTTCATATTATCAAAAAGTTGGAACAATGATTTTTTTGCATTTGAACAATAAAAATGGACGGCGAAAACATAATCGAGTAAAAACTTTTATTTTCAACCTTGATATCACTTAGTCATGTGAATTACAAAGTCAGCAATCATAACCGATCCTATAAATTTGCTAATTGTAATCATCCTGCTGGAGAAATTTTTTGTATCTCTAGTATCATTCATCTACGCGAATTAAAATGAGGATAAGTTTAAATTAATTTCTCATAAATAAACATGTGCCTTGCATATAATAGTTCTAATCAATAATAATTAAATAATACATATTCTCGCTTTATCTTAAAATATGACCAACGAACAAGAAAGTACCACAGTTTAGACTAAATTTCTACGAAAGAACGCATCTAACGAAAAGTTAAATTTGATATATAAGTTTAATGCTCCTTTCTTATAACCTATAATCTTAAAATAGAAAAAACCTAAAAACACAAAAAGGAGTCAAAACTTATCGTTTTGAAAATTTGAAGAAAAGCCCTTTCATTAAAAGTTAAAAAAATGAATATTTCTACAAAACAGAAAAAAGTGGAATATCTACATTGATTCACAATTATTTGAATCATATACATCAAAACACGCATGTATAATTCCTAAAAAGATACAATTTTAACTTTGCTTAATTTTTTAGTCTAAATATAAGAGAATATCATATATATGAAAGAAAAAAAGTAAAAACGCAATAACCTTGCCGTCGGCAAATTATAGAAATTTGTCGTAGATATATATATATAGATCATATGTGGTCAGCGACAGCAGACTGCATTAGGGAGGCTGCGAGAGAGGTGTTAGGGATCTCGACAGACGTCTCTGGTGGGCACAAAGGAGACTGGTGGTGGAATGAAGTGGTCCAAGGTAAAGTGGAAGCAAATAAGGCGGCGTACCTGAAGTTAGTAGGGAGCAGAGGTGAGAAGGAGAGGCGAGTGTGCATGAAGAGGTATAAGGCAACTAGGAAGGATGCTAAGCTGGCGGTCACAGAGGCTAAGACTGCGGCTTATAGTCGTATGTACGAGGAATTGGGGAAAAAAGGTGGGGAGAAGAAGTTATTCCGGCTGGCCAAGTTGAGAGAGAGGAGGGCTCGGGATTTGGACAAAGTGAGATGTATCAAGGACGAAGATGGTAGAGTATTGATGGAAGATGCCCAAATTAAGAGGAGATGGCAGACTTACTTTCATAAACTTCTAAATAAAGAAGGGATAGGGATATTGTGCTAGGCGAATTGGAGCATTCCGAGAGTCACCGTGACTTTGAGTACTGCAGGCGTATCGAGGTTGAGGAGGTCGTGGGAGCTATGTGTAAGATGAGTAGGGGCAGAGCGACCGGTCCAGACGAGATTCCGGTGGAATTTTAGAAGTGTGAGGGGAGAGCAGGTTTGGAGTGGTTGACTAGGTTGTTTAATGTTATTTTTAAGGCGAAGAGAATGTCGAATGAGTGGAGGTGGAGTACGGTGGTTCCATTGTATAAGAACAAAGGTGATATCCAGAGTTGTAACAATTATAGGGGTATCAAATTATTGAGTCATACCATGAAAGTGTGGGAGAGGGTGGTTGAAGCGAGAGTGAGGATGACAGTGTCTGTATCTGACAACCAGTTCAGGTTCATGCCGGGTATTTCGACTACAGAAGCTATACACCTTGTTAGAAGGTTGGTGGAACTGTACAGAGAGAGGAAGAAGGATCTGCACATGGTGTTTATTGACCTAGAGAAAGCGTATGACAAGGTTCCTAGAGAAGTTCTCTGGAGATGCCTGGAGGCAAAAGGTGTGTCGGTTCCCTACATTATGGCGATTAAGGACATGTATGATGGGGCTAAGACTCGGGTTAGGACAGTAGGAGGTGACTCTGAGCATTTTCTGGTTGTAATGGGGTTACACCAGGGTTCTGCGCTCAGTCCGTTCTTATTCGCCCTGGTGATGGACGCGTTAACACACTATATTCAAGGGGATGTGCCATGGTGCATGCTATTCGCCGATGACATAGTTCTGATTGATGAGTCACGAGCCAGTGTTAACGAGAGGCTGGAAGTTTGGAGACATGCTCTTGAGTCTAAGGGTTTCAAGTTGAGCAGGACGAAGACGGAATACATGGAGTGTAAATTCAGCGCTGAGCCAGGGGAAGTGGGCGTGGATGTGAGGCTTAATTCGCAGGCCATCCCGAGTAGAGGCAGCTTCAAGTACCTTGGTTCGGTTATCCGAGGGGGAGGGGGAGATTGACGAGGATGTCACACACCGTATTGGGGTAGGATGGATGAAATGGAGGTTAGCATCTGGAATCCTGTGTGACAAGAGAGTGCCACCGATACTCAAAGGTAAGTTCTATAAAGCGGTGGTTAGACCGACCATGATGTATGGGGTTGAGTGTTTGCCCATTAAGAACTCACATATCCAGAAGATGAAAGTAGCAGAAATGAAGATGTTGCGGTGGATGTGTGGGCACACTATGATAGATAAGATTAGGAATGATGATATTCAGGAGAAGGTGCATGTGGCTCCCATTGATGACAAGATGCGGGAAGCGAGGCTTAGATAGTTCGGACATGATCAGAGGAGAAGCCCAGATGCTGCGGTACGGAGGTGTGAGCGGCTGGTTGTGGAGGGCACGAGAAGAGGTAGAGGGCGGCCTAAGAAGTATTGGGGAGAGGTGATCAGGCATGATATGGCGAGGCTCCAGATTTCCGAGGACATGACACTTGATAGGAAGATGTGGAGGTCGAGTATTAGGGTTGTAGGTTATGAGGTAGTCGAGTCGTGCCTTACTTCGTACCATTGTGGGACTAGCCATGTAGGGTTTTTGTCTAAGATAGCTAGTGGCAATGTTGTGTCTTACTATTTCGCTTTTCAGTGCATGTCCTATTTACTAGCTATCGCTTTTGCTTTGCATCTTTCTTCTAGATTTCATGGTGTTCCTATTTTTCTTATGATTGTTGTGGTGATACTAATATTTACTAATATTGTCTCCCTTTGCTTTACATCTTTCTTGTGGATTTCATGGTGTTCCTATTTTTCCTATGATTGTTGTTGTGATACTAATATTGTCTCCTTTTTGTCCTTTTGTCTTTTTATTTTTTTTTTAGTCGAGGGTCTTTCGAAAACAATCTCTCTACTCCTTCGGGGTAGGAGTAAGGTCTGCGTACACACAACTCTCCCCAGACCCCATTAGTGAAATTTTACTGGGTTGTTGTTGTCGTCGTCTCTGCTCCTTGATTCAATAACCTTGCCGTCGGCAAATTATAGAAATTTGTTGTAGATATACATAGATCATATGTTTTATACTTGCTCTCTGCTCCTTGATTCAACTTAATTTATTTATTTATTTGGGTACTCCCTTATATCTGCAATATAGTAAGCATTTGTTTAGATTTTTTCTTTCTGAAAATTTATTTGGCTAGCTTCATAATACTGCCAAGTTGTGTGCAATCATTGTTCACTGGTTATTTATTATAATTGAATTACTTTAATACTCCATCTGTTGTCTGTAATTCTTGTAACTTTTTCTCAATTAATTTCGCATGCAAACGTTTAATCCCTAATTTAGAATACTTATTGTGTATGTGGAGAACAACGTCAGCTTCAACTAGTGGTTTCAATATAATAATATTTGGTTTTTATATACTATAGCTATTAGGTAAAGTGCAATGCCAGTAATGCATACAATTGATGAATAAAGAATACGCTGCTTCTCTGCATAACAAACTTTTTAATAATTATCACACTGAATGCTTCAAAATTTATTCCATGTTTGAGACATAATCAAATAAAAAGAATATATAAATCCGAATATTAAAAAATTATGCGTGTGTATGGGGATATATATGTGCCTGCGTCAAGTTCATTTCGAACCCACTAACTATAAAATTTCGAGTTACCTCTAATTTCTAGGCAACTAGGATTAAGAAATTAAAAGAAACATACTACGAGAAGACTAGCATTAAGCCTAGCCTCGATTGATCTTTTGGATCTTCAAGAAGTGGGCCTCTTTTCCTAAAGATAATGGGCTTTGGATAAACTGCTAAGCCCTTTTCGTCTGTTTGCAACTTGGTGTCAAGTAGTGGAAATAACACCAGGTAGCCACTTTTAACCATGTTGTTTAAAATATATCTACAGTTTACAATTTATTTAAAGATTAGCCAATTTTACTCAAATTTCAGGACACGGTATCCTAGATTTTAAACCTCAAAGTTCAAACTTCAGGACATCGTGTCCTAAAGTTCGAATCTTATGTCCTAAATTTTAAATTAGTAGTTCAGAATTTCAGGATACTTTGTCCCGAATTTCAAATTAGCTCAAAAATTTAGGACACTAATAGCATGTTTGGCCAAGCTACAAAAAATAGCTTATTTTAAGAAGTATTTTTTTCTCAAAAGTGCTTTTTTCAAAAGTACTTATGGTGAGAAGCAGTTTGTATTTGGCTAATTAATTTAAAAATCACTTCTGAGCAGCAATTGGTGTTTGGCCAAACTTTTAAAAACTGCTTCTAAGTGTATTTCTTTCAAAAGTGTTTTTAGAGAATAACTACTTTTTTCTGCTTCTCCAAAACTGCTTCTACTTCTCCTCAAAAGCACTTTTTTTTCTTCCAAAAGCTTGGCCAAACACTCAAACTTTGAAAAAAAAGCAAAAAGAGTGTTTCTAAGATTGGAAAAGCTTGGCCAAACAGGCTATAAAAGTCCTGAATTTGGACTTAATCCTGAAATTTGGGTGAATTGGCTAATCTTTAAATACATCGTAAATTATGGATATAATTTAAATAGCGGGCTTAAAGTGGCTATTGCTGCACTTCACCCTGTCATTTCTATCTTCAAGGTTTTAGTCCTTTCTTAAAAAAGATTTAAAATGCTAATGTTGGAACAAATAGTTTCAAGTGAACTTTGTATGTGTGAGAGAGATGCAGGAGATAGTATTTCGGAATTCCACTTATGTTTGATTTATACTGCAAAAGATGTCCGAGAAAACAAATAAAAAAGTGCTTAGTGGCTGAACATCCAATTCAAATTGCTCCTATTTGTTCAATTATTTAGAGGACGTCCAACAAACAAAAGGTGGAAACAATGAAGATAAATTTGTAAACATGAAACACATGTAAATTTCAGAGAAAACGTAAAATATCTCCTCAATTCATATATCTGACGGAAATGCAAAAAATGATTCTCATTGACCTCTAATTTATAAATTTGGTGGCTTCACCTTCATGGGAATGATAACGAAAGCGTTTGATCCTGTTCTTGTCAATTATATACTTCAGAAGATGTCCACAATAAAATAGAGTTACAGCAAACGGAGATTAAATTGAAATCAGAAAGTTACAACACTCGGGTAACATCGTGAAAAAAAATCAGGAGATAATGTTGATAGGCAAAAGCCCTTGATATTACAAATACATAGGCAGTATTCTCTCTCCACTATACAAATTGAAGGTGGATTCTGTTAGCGGGTGTGTTTACTTCTGTTAAAATCAAATGCCAATCATATCGAATACAGACCACACACCTTCTAAAGCTAGAACGAGAGTTCTATAAAAATAAGAAGAAAAAATTAGCCAATGCTTAAGCGAGAATCCAATGAACGCATGCTCGTTTGACGCCTTGGGATTCCAATCTCACAAGCATTCACTCTTGCTGCAAATCGGAGTGAACACAGGGACTCGCCAGTAGAAGAAGGATCCGGTGCGACATTGACAAACATCAATGTCTTCGAGTCACCACCTAGACAAGGCTGATTAAACATGCAACAGTCAGAAATAATCTATCAACAATCTGCAGCTGAACTGAATAGGGCACATTCCACCTATTCATCTTTTGGAAACAGATGCAACAGCGCATTGATTCTACCTTAGAGCTCAAATAAATCAGATGGAAGGCCATTCTTCATTTTAAATTGGAGCTAAAGCAATTTTACCTGGAGAAGATATGTAAGCTTTGAGTTCCTAAATGGCACATGCTCCTCTTTCTTTGCAAGAGCAAATATAACATCACTTAAAGACGATAGACTCTTGTTGATAGCCTGAATGAAAATCATAGAAAGTAGAGAATTGGTTAACATAAATTTCTACTATCAAAACTGGAAGTTCTAGAAAAGAGAAAAAGTTGAATCAAATACCTGAGTTTCTTTCAACCTATCTCCAGTAGACCCACTCTTGGACAGACGCTCACTACCAGCAAGATCAATCAAGTTGAGTACACCTTGTACTTGCTGCTCTGTGCTCTACACATGAATATGACACTATTAGTCAATATAAAAATCTAGTCCTGAAATAGGCATTCCAAATCGCATGATATAGACAATACTTTGAGATGAATGTTCTCACCTCATTAACACCGGAAATTCTCAAAGTGAAAACAAAATGACTTCTTGAAGAATTCTCGTTCATCTGAGTCTTGCCAACAGACCTACATAACACGCAAATTCAGTAAAGCAACGTTTCACAAAACACTTCTGAGTCCAAAATACAGGAAATAAAAGCTCCTCACTAGTTAACCCCAAATATCAAATATAAGTATAGAACTAAACAGCCTATTTTATGCAAAGGCTGATGACAGATACAAAACTGATTTTAGAAAATAGATGCTGAGGAAAAAGAGAAGATATATTTTCATACCTGCTTTGTGCAGCCCGCCTTAGAAGAGAAGAAACCTTGCTACTACTATGAACATCTACAATTGTCAGGTCAGAGACATGGGTATTGCCATTTACATCATGTTTGATTGTATATTGCTTTCCGCCGTTTTCTGGTCTGGAAGCATCAAAACCTGACAAAAGGTCCCGAATTGTCTCGTTGTATATTTCAAGCATAGAAACCTAAAACATAATATGGAAGACAATATCAGAAAAGAGAAACAAATAGTGGGAAAAACGATATCAGAAAGAGAAACAGACTAAGTAAATAGATCAAGAAGAGTTAAAATTTCTCACCTGCATTTCATATTTCCACCCTTGTGCTTGAAGAGACTGTCGGGTCTCAAATACCTGTTCTAAGGTGCGGGGTATTAGTCCTTTATTCTCTGGACTTTCTGGGTTGCCCATCATTGTATGTGTCTTGCCAGAACCAGTCTGACCATAAGCAAATATACAGACCTGAAGAAAAAAAACAGGGCATTCAGCTAGTGGATCAGTTTTTCTTTGCTTATGAATTGAATGATTTCACATATCTAAAGGAAATAAATCTTTTCATCCCTCCATTTCATTTTATAAGGGGGGAAAAACAAGACTCACATTCAAAAGTTTCCTTAGTACTTGCACATGCCATGACATTTTTATGGCCATATTCATTGACGGTAAAATTAGAAGTTTAAAGTTAGAGTTTCAAATATAGAAGGCCGGATAGCTTATAGACACTTGTTGTTGCACTAGATTGTGCTCCCCCCCCACCCACCCACTTTGACCCTGTGTTACCCTCACTTGCTCGGATGTGGATAACACATCAGTATCCACATCAGATAAGAATATGCCACATCATTATTTTCTTTACGAAAATTACTTCTAATAAAATCTTTACTACCGGAAAGTTGGAAACAGCCAGTAGACCTCTCTCACAGTAATTACTACCGGAAACAACCAGTAAACCATCATCTTCATTCCTCCATCACTATATGTGATCTTGCTGGAGTTCGAATTTTCGTCAGAGTTGAAAACCTTAACAACAAGATCGGAGTACTACCAGAAAGGAAGCTTCACCAGAACTCTCCATCGGCGGCGTTCTATCAGCAAGCAAACAATGTACCGGTGTCTCAAAAATATTCCAAACCCAGCCCATATTCTCTTTCCTCAACACCTCGATCTTCACCCCACAGAACCACCACTCATTTCCCCATTTTCAAGGCCTTCACCACTCTGAAAAGGCAGAAACTCATTTCAGCAACACAACTCGCTGCACAGCCACCATTATACATTCATTCCCGTCCTCCAGTTTTTCCCATCACCTTCAGCCTTCACCTCTATTTCTTCCACTACCTAAAGGAGAGAGATGGTCATGTGAAGACACCATTTTCACAGTGGTTCACAAACAAGAAAGGGAAAGGACAGAAAGAAGAAGAAAATGGGGGGCGGAGGCGTGGGGGTGGGGAATTTGTTTAAGGATACATAATTTTTAATCTTTTTTCTTTTTCTTTTGATTAATCTTTTATTTTAATATGTTTCAAGTAAAATCATTGCATTCACTCTCTTTTAAAAGCATGTAACCACGCACTTTACCAAACTCATCAAAACAAAGGCCACATAAGCTTGGCCAGGCCAACGGTTAGAGGGATTTAAAACACTAGTTTTAACCAAGTTCAGGTGTCTTAGTGAAATTCGGTGGAATTGGAGGGCCGAGAACGCAATCTCATGCAACTACATGTGTTTATTTTAACTATTTGACCGATATAGAAAGGTGCTATTCTTTTCGGAACAGACAAAAGGAAATAGTGCCATATAAAATGAATAGAGGGAGTAGCATTTTGCACATAGAACACTAATGACCAGAAAACCACTATAGCAAAACCTAAACTGTTTTTCCTATAAACACATGGGAATACTGAATTGCAGTCATGCACAAAGTTTAAAAATATATTACCTTATAACCGTCAAGAGCACTTTGTACAAGCTGGGATATCTCAACAAAGACATCTTGTTGTGAAGCCTCGGGCGTGAAAACTTTGTCAAATGTGAAGGAATGCTTTTGCCCTTGAGTAATAGAAATATCAAATCAACTTTCACAGATATTAAAGCGCAGTTAAAGGAAATACAAATATTATCTGCTTCAATGTGATAGAAAAAAAATACTGACCATTTTGTGCCACGTCAATCCCTCTCCCTTGTGCTTCCATTGAGGTAGGAAAAGAGATGACATTGGCTTCTGCACTAACACAGTCTTCAGATAATAAAGGTCTCACTCTACAGAAAACCCGTATGTTGCCTTTCAATTCCTGCATTAGAAAGATTCGTAAGTGAACCATAGGTGAACTTTTAGGATAGTTGCATATCATGTGTGCGAAATTTACCAGTATAGTATTGTGCAATTTTTTGCGAAGTTTCTCCCCTTCTACAACTTTTGTTTCTGCATCAGCAAGACGCTGGCGCAAATCAAAGATCATTTTCTTCTGCTCCTCATATTCTGTTTTTGTTTCAAGCGCTGACATGTCGGACATCTGACAAAGTGGTAAAATATTAAGAGGAATGTCATTTAAAGCTTATGAGGTATAATGGACTGTAGAAATCCCAGAAAGGAAAATGAATCTCAATATGCAGAGAGAAAGTATGTTTTCATGCCAAATTGTAACACACCTGTAACCTCTTCTCCGCAAAAGTAAGTTTTTCTTGCAGTCTGATTATTTGTTCAGATTGAGACAGACATCGTGCCTGAGGAAAAAAATCGAGAAAGATGGCTATTTACTACAAATAAATATTGCTATGAGATGTTCAGACATATAAATACAACCAGACAGACCTCCAGTTCGTTTGCCCTTACTGTCATGTTCTCTAACTCAGCAACAGATTTCCCGGTACATTCCTTACATTTTAGTAATTCAGCATTTAGAACCTGGACTTGACACAACTGTTGATCACGATCATCCCTCATCTTTTGTAAATCTGCCCGCAAACATCCAACTTCATTTGCTAATGTTTCTTTTTGTTTCACAGCCTCATCTTGAACAGCCTTTGAAGTCAGAAAGGAAAAATAAGAATACGACTCAATAGATAATAAACAGTTCCCATTCTTCAGTTTACACAGCCTATCAGTCCAGATATGAAGCAATAAGCCATGAAAGTAGGGGTGAAGTTAGACATCTAAAGGCATCAAACAAGCCAAGCAAATACTGCCTTGGAGAAAAACACCATACCAAGAAAAACCTATAAATCATAAACATCATCTAGAAATTTGACTAGTTCCCATATTGCCATCAAATTTAGGTACCCGACCATACAGTTAGTTGTTGGTACGGGTTGCAGAAAGCAACAAACTAAGCTTCAAGCAAAAGAAAGTAGTTTAAAAATCCAGAAATGAAGTGGCATTTCAGATTGATACAGAGTAAAGTTACTTCACTATTTGCTCGATCTATAAGTGCTCAAAAAGCGGAGATAGAAAAACAAGCTGCATAGATGTTGCTAACAACAGCAAAAAGAAAACAAAAATGAAAATCTAAAACTTACTCGAGAAGAAGAGAGCTGTTCCTGCAAAGAAGTATAATGCCCCCTAAGGGTGCTGAGATTTTCAACAACTGCAGCTTTCTCCTTCTCCACACGCTTCAATGTTTCATTTGTTGAAGCAAGTTCAGACTGGAGCTTACTGTTGTACTGCTGTAAACTTGTATTGTACTCCTGTAACCGCTTGTACATTTCATTTAGTGATTGAATCTGCAGATATTAAGCACGATGAAAGTTCAACAGAGCAATTCACAACTATAATCGAGCCAAAACAATACCTTGTACAACTCCTTACCTTTTGATTCGCACTTGAATTGTCTTGTTGAGATCTCTTGAGCTCTTCAGAAACTGAAGCTTGCAGTTTCTCTGCTGCATCTCTAGCCTCTTTCTCCCTACTAAAAGAATCCATCGCTTCCTGATCAAATTGTTAAGCAATTCAGAGACAAAGTTATATTTTATATGCTACAGGGCAAAGCTCCAACAAAGATCCCAAGTTAAAGAAACATGATTTTTGCCCTGCCAGTCCTACCAATTTGGCTGACTCCTCTTTTGCACACTTATCTTGCAGAGCTTCAATAGTTTTCCTCAACTCCATTATGATTGAGTTCAATTCTTCCTCTTTGGCTTTCATAAGCATCTCTAACAAAACGCAAAAGAGCTAATGTAAGTCAGTAATTCATTGTAGTAGTGGTGGAGCGAGAAATTTATACAAGGGGAATCATAAAGACATTACAATGTCACACCTAGAATTTGAACCTTGATCAAAAGCAACTTTTGAACCCCTTCGCCACTACCCTAAAACTTTTCTTAATATCAAGGGGATTCAACATTCATTAATTTAAACAATAAAGACTTATTTTTTCTCTATTTGAACATATAATTTTTCGACCTAGGGGATTCAACTGAACCCCCTTATTCTAGCCTAGCTCCACCCATACATTGAACAGCATTAACATATACAAGAGGAACACATCATACCCATCTCATTGCATTTCTTTTGTGCCGAGTCTAACAAGGTTGTAAGTGATGCCTGTTGTGTGACATGGTTCTCTTCAAGCTGCTGGAACCACTTAATGCATAGCTTAAGTCTTCTTATGTATTCTGACATGAGATCGCACTTTTCCTAATAGGAACAATAGAAATTAACACATCAATAAACATGATAAATCTATTTTAATATTTGTCTAATTAATTAATTCAACATATCACACCTTAGTGTTAAACTTGTTCTTAGTTTTCAATTTCTCAGCGAGTAAAGCTTCAACATCCTCTTTAGAAAACTCAAAGGCAGGGCTATCTGAACCGGCAGTACTTGGCGGTCCACTAGTTGGAGCCAGATCTGGTTGAGCCACTGCATTCACCACTGCAAATGCTTGCCTAGTTGGTCTACCAGCGGTCACCGGCATTCTCGGAATCGCAATTTTTCTCTTCTTATCTACTGATATTTCATCTGTTGCGTACTTACTCTGCAAAACCCAAAAATTTGGGAACATAAAAACGAAAAATCAAACGCAAAATATATGTAACTGGAAACTATACAAGCAGAGGAGAATAGAGTGTTGAAAGTAAAAGCTTTGCTTACATTGGAAGGGCTAGAAGGAATTGGGGCTTTGTTCTGGTTCCTAGGAGGAGCCATTTTGAAAAAAAAAATTGTAATTACGAAATGGTAAGTAATGAGAAAGAGAGAGAGAAGTTAAAATCAGAGGATTTGATTTTGGGGGTGTGGGACTGTGGGTCCGTGGATTGTAATCGAAGCTACCAATACACTATCACTACCGTTGCTTTGAATTGCAGTAAACTGAGAAAGACACACAGTGATGAATTTAGAAAAAAGATTAGAGCAAGAAAAATATTATACTCCAATTGAAGAAGAGAAACATCATCTTGTCTCTCCCCCTCTGCAACCCTAATTGGTAATTTGGTCTGTTTGAATCGACGGAAGTCAAGGATAAAACGACGTAGTGTCGAAGAGCGTACGCTGGGGACTGAGGAGTATTTGAATTTTTTTGAAATGGGAGCAGGCGCTAGGGGACTTTTCCATTCGTTGAAATATTCACTACCAATTATACCCCTAACGGTCCATTTAATATCATTACTTGGACCCTTTTTTTACTTTTTTATTTTGTTTTGTAACTCCAACTTTCATTTGAAAATATCAATTTCATGACTCATTACAAATATTAATTGTATGATCTTTTCACAAGAGTTCAGTAAAAAATAATACAAAATAATAGTAAAACAAATGAGATTTTTATATGGTCATTTTCTTCTAAATTTTATAGACACAAAAATTTAATTGACATTTAAAGCCAGAGACGGAGCTAGAACACAAGTTACGGGTTCGATCGAACCAATAGTTTTAATCCAAATCTTATATTTGTTTTAAAAAATTAATTAAATATATACAAATTATTAATTAGAACCCAATAATTTAAATGAATTAGAATACCGACCACATTTAAGATATGATAAGGTCTGCATACACACTACTCTCCCCAGACTTCATTTATGAGATTACACTGAATTTGCTACTGTTATTATTATTATTAGAATCTTGAACTCATAAATTTTAAATTTAGACTATGCCTCTATTTAAATTCACAAGTATCAAACTCTATATTGAGTCAAATATGACCGCATAATTAAAACGAATAGTACCTTTATCTTCTTTGCATTTCGCCGGTCGAGAATTTAAGAAATCAGCTGGACGGTTGTCCTCGAGGCTCCACCTGGATTTTAAAATTAATTACGACTATCAAAGTATGCCACTATGTATCACCACATCTTTTGTATATCATTATTTTTATCATTTAAAAATTGTGTACTATTAATTTATTTTAGATTAAATTACGTGACACTTTTATATTGTGAGCTTATGACTCGTGAATAACCTTACTGCATTATGGAAGTTCACCCTAGAAAGTTGAAACTAATGATATAGAAAGTGTATCCAGAATTGACTCATAATTATTGTTTACCCTTAAAATTGAATAAGAATTAAACTTATAATGTGGTTCTAAGGACACATGATTTCACTTAATACCAATTGATAAATATGAAGATTAATAACAGAAATGAACTATAAAGTAAAGCAAATCAGTGTTAGAATGGAACTCAGCCCTCGAATTTGGATACCCTCGAACTAGTTGATGTAAGAACAATCAAAATATAACAAGCTGATGAACAATAGTATAAACGAGAAAGAGAATTATACTGCCTTGATATCTATGAACAATCTCCCTCACAAATGATTAGAACCCCCCCTTTAAATAGTAGAGGAATTCCACTTATGGTATAATTCTAATTACAGAAGGAAATCTCATGATTAGCTAATTAACTATTTCTGAGTTGATCCGTTCCGAGATTTACGTCATGATCTTCGACCAGTCACGGATATCTCGCCTTTCTGTTATTGTGCTATCTTCGATCTTGCTCGATGTCTGTCTCATTTGGCTTTGATCGCTACTAGCTTCGATCTCGACATGTACCTCGATTCTGAACTCGGTACCTTATCCTCGTGATTTTAGTCTGTTCCATTATGAGGCCATCATTCGATGTAACCTCCCGGTCTTGGTCAAGTAGTAAAATCGGGTGGGCCCGATTTTAACCGTATACAGATAGTCCCCTCATTTATTAGAGTGAAATGGCAAGAAACGAATTGAGCCTTCGATTATCTACCTCGACATGTCATGACGTCATCCTCGTGACGTAAACGACGAGAGAGACCGAAACGTCCAGTTGGTACAGTTTCCCAAATCATTAATGAGTCAGTTGGTGGTCGGCCACTAGTGCCTTTGAACCGTCGCCATGAATCCAATAAATAGACCCCTTCCTCGTTGATTCAAAATTTACTTTCACTTCCTTCTAATCTCTAAAGCTTTTACATCTCTTAAGTTCTTCCCTTTTACAAATCTTCAGGTTTTGTTGTTAATCCTTTCTCAAACGCCAAGTCCTATTATCTTCCTCTTCTTTAAACTTACACAAAAATGGCAAAAACGTCGAAAATTGTACCACAAAAAGAAGCTATTTCATCTTCTCAACCGGTCGGCGAGAAAACACCGGAGGAACCCCATCTTGAGGAATGCATTCCTGGGGGGTGCGCGATGAACTCCGATTTTAAGACCGATAAAGCCTCGTCGATTCCTGGTCGATGCGAGCCAATGTCGAGGTATATATGCTCGATAACTGAGGAATACCTTAAGCAGGTAAAGAAAAACTGCAACTGGGAGGGCAAAGAGGTGGTGATCCCGACCCCCGAAGAATACATCACCACCCATGTGGAAGGGTTTCTACGTGTTTACACTTACCCTTTCACGCTGGGCCCCCTCGACCCCGTCATCGTTGATTTTTGCCATCAACATCAAATAATCCTAGGCCAAATACACCCTTCCTTTTGGCGAATTATTATTCTGCTCTGATTCTTCGTGAGCAAAGTCGAGAGGCTCCCTTTCACCCTCGATCACCTTATCAGATTGTATAGCCCCCACCTCTATCGAGACGGGTTAATAAAACTCCAACGTTGGGCTACCAAAGTGTTGTTCTCGAGCATAGACGATGATAAGGATCGAGGCTGGATGGGCCGGTTCGTTCGAGTGAGGACTTCCGACCTAATCACAGCCGAGAAGATGCCATTTCCTGAGAAATGGAACATGAATCGTAAGTACCGTCTCACTGTTAGCTTCCATGTATTATTTGTTTCTTTGTCTTTTCTCATCGATGTCTTTTTCCATGATGTAGCAGTCGCTTGGATGCCTTGTGCGATTTCTGACCTTTAGAGCTAGGTTTGGAACCTGGCCTCGACCTATACATACGTCGAGCGCTCATGGCGCGATTTATCAAAGGGCCGGTGGGAGGCCAAGAATCATGGTAAGCCCATTTTTTGTGTATTTGATAATTTGATTAATATGCCCTTCTTCTACTTATTCAATTTTCTCGTGTACAGGCCTCGGCAAGGATGCGGTCATGAGGCCCCCGTCTGGTGAGGAGGAGACTTTGACCCCAGTTCCGAAGCCGGCGAAGGATAAGAAGAGAAAAAGGACCTCAACCTCCGAGGATCCAAAGCTTAAGAAGAATCCAGTTCGTAAGCCGAAGAAAGACATTGTTGCCCTACTTGCGGATGTGATTCAACGGCTAAGGAAAGAAGAAGAAGACGAAGGCGATGGCTCGAAATTGGTGGCCCGAGTGAAGAAAACCATCGAGGCCCTAGAGGCCGCTGAGTCGGTGGTGGTTGAGGAGATTCCGCCTCGAGGCAAGAGGGTCTTGGAAAAGGACTTGGGTAAAGTCCCCGAGTCATCTAAGATTGAAGATGCCTCCTGCCGAGATAAGCAAAAGGCGGGTATGTCTGAAGGGTGCGGCTCTGAGGCCCTTCGCAGCGAAGAGAACGCCCCAAGTGGCTCACTTGGGGCAATAGATATTGGAGACTTGTCGATTCTCCCTGCGTTTTCTGGGGAGGCAATTCGGGAGGCCCAAGCTACGAAGACTCCCGAAGTAGACGGGGCCCATGAAGGGGAGGACCCCTTCTGTGGTTACTTTATTGGGGTCGAGGATGCTACTGACCTGAGTGAAGCATCGAGTCTCTTCGATGAGGCTCAACAAGCCTTGAATCGGGTGAGTCTCAACTCCCTTTGTCGATATCATACTTAGTTTATTTCTTCTATTCCTGTCTAATTTCCTTTATTTTTTCCGTATAGGCTTTGGCGCTCCATCAGGAGGCGTTTTCAAAGTCCCGAGCAGAGCTGAGCCGGTGTGAGGCCAACCTCCGAGGACTCACAGAGGAGATAAATGCCCTTAAACTTCTCAATGGGCAAAAAGAAGAGGAGATCAAGGACCTCCGAGCCGAGTTGGCCAAGGCTCACCAAGATCAGACCGACCTAATCGAGCAGGTAATGAAAATCTTAAAAGCTCATGGGCTCGATTCAGGAACGGTGGCTAACATTTCAATTTCACAGCTGCAGTAGAAGGTCGAGAAGATCGAGCAGTTCCGTGAGGAGGTCAACATGATAAAGGCGGAGACCTTGGGGTGGAAAGAAAGTATGGACCGCTTTGCTGCTGAAAAAGAGGCTGCTCGAGCCCAATTGTCATCGGTCAAAAGTCAGCTTCGAGGCATGAAGGAGAAAAGCTCATCTCAAGAAAAGAAAATAGAGAAGCTCGAGGCTCGGTTGGCTTCCGAACTTGCAAAGGCCAAATCTGAAGCCGAAAAGGCAAAGGCGATCGTGGCTGTCTACCGAGCCGATGCTGAAGCCGCTCAAGTCCAAGCGAGAGAGACAGCTGAGACATCTCAAACTCGAGCACATTAGATTGTTGAACTTGCCAAATGCCAATCTCGGAGGGAAACCCTCGAGGAGATCCACGCTCGAGGTTTCGATCTTATCGATGAGATAATAAAGGCTAAAGAGCATGAAGCTGATGATAGAGCGCTGACCTCTTCCAATAATGATGATGATGATGGCAGCAAGAGCGGGTTCGAGAATGGGGAGGACCTCGATGGAGAAGAAGTTGCCCCTGAGGAAAATTAGGAATCTTAGGCTTTTTCTTTTTTCTATTTTTTGTGCGGGACCCTGATCGGTCCTTGTAAATAACTTCGTATATATAAAGATCTTTTCTCTCTTTGACTTGTCTTTATTCTATTTCCCGCCTCGTGAAAATTCTATTTCATTCATGCCTTCATGCCTTATGGAGATTTTGCCCACAAGTTTGGGACTTTAGGCAACTAGACTGAAGTCGGACCAATATAGTCTTTAAAATCGAGTAAGTAATTGCTCGAACTCAAAGTAGAGTGACCCTTAGGTTTTAGTTAAGTAAGGATGATTTCTCGAACTCAAAAAATAAAATGGCCCTTAGGCTCTTGAATTAGGCCGATATGGCCTCAAAAGAATGGGTTTTCCCCTTTTTCGACTTGAAAAATTAATCATAAAAATTTGTCATGCCTTAGCACGAGATGAATTTGTACCCATTAGGTTTCTCGAGGATTGGTGTTATCGAAATCCTTTACTTTGTTATGTCTTAGCACAAAATTGTCTAAGAGTTCGAATAATTCGATACCTCTTAGGATTTTTCGAGGGTCGATATTATCGAGACCCTTAGTAATTCAGTCGAGGGTTGCCTTTTTTAACCGGTCTATGAGAATATTTGAAGGCCTATTTTATAACGGAATTCGGACGTCTCCGAACCGTGTTAATTTGGCCGTAGCCTTTAGTTTGGGATTTGCCCCTTAGGCTTGTTTCCCTGCTATACTTCGAACTCGTTCGAAGTGTCAGTCCCGAGTGGGGTGGCTGTGGCCTATAAAATCGAGGATTACCTTTTTAAAGTCTTATGATTTCGAGGTTTAGTAATTCGATCATGTCGATTTTTTGGACTGCAGTCCCCGAGTATAGGGTAAATTGTTTGAACTTCGGTTGTGATCTGCCCTTAAGCCAGTTTCCACAATATATCATAAGTATGAAATTGTAAAGTATAAATTTCTCTAAGGCATGGAACATCTTGTAAGGAAAAATACTTCTTTCAATAGATTATACATGCGTACATGTTTTGCCATTAGGGCTCGAGTAATCTGCATGGACACGGTTTATTTGACCGTTTGGTCCTTTACCTATCGAGACCCTGTCGACATGAAGTATTTTCCTTGTAACTATCCGAGGATGATGCCCCCCAGTATTCGAGGTTGATTGTAAAGGAGCCTCAGATACTATTGAATTGCTCTAAGTTAGCACGAACAATGGTTGCCTCGTTAAAAACCTCACCGGAAAACCCATTTGGGAAAAAAATCGGTCTAAGGAAAAAAGAGTGCAACGCGTTCTTTCAAACCTAAGGACTTTGTATTTGAAGAATCCTTTGGTGTCTTCGATTAAACACCTGCAAATAGTTAGTATAAAATATAAACGAAAATGGAGAAGGTCGTACCTTAGCAGAAATATCGTTTGAGGAGTGATATGTTCCAATTGTTTGGTAATTGTTCGCCATTCATCATGCCAAGTTTGTAGAATCCCTTTCCGATAATATTGAGGACCTGATACTGTCCCTCCCAGTTCGGGCCAAGTTTTTCCTTCGTTTGCTGAACTCGCCAAATGCCAATCTCAGAGGGAAACCCTCGAGGAGACCCACGCTCGAGGTTTCGATCTTACCGATGAGATAATAAAGGCTAAAGAGCATGAAGCTGATGCTAGAGCGCTGACCTCTTCCGATGATGATGATGATGATGGCAGCAAGAGCGGGTCCGAGAAAGGGGAGGACCTCGATGGAGAAGAAGTTGCCCTGAGGAAAATTAGGAATCTTAGGCTTTTTCTTTTATTATTTTTTGTGCGGGGCCCTGATCGGTCCTTGTAAATATCTTCGTATATATAAAAGATCTTTTTTCTCTTTGACTTGTCTTTATTCTATTTCCTGCCTCGTGAAAATTCTATTTCATTCATGCCTTATGGAGATTTTGCTCACAAGTTTGGAACTTTAGGCAACTATATCGAAGTCGGACCAGTATAGTCTTTAAAATCGAGTGAGTACTTGCTCGAATTCAAAGTAGAGTGACCCTTAGGTTTTAGTTAAGTAAGAACGATTTCTCAAACTCAAAAAATAAAATGGCCCTTAGACTCTTGAATTAGGCCGATATGGCCTCAAAAGAATGGCTTTCCCTTAGCGTCGTTCAATCATTTCTTTAGATTTTCAATGATGGTCTTGTTTGTTGATTCAGCCTGTCAGTTCCCACTGGGATGATATGGCATCGACGTGATCCTTTTTATTTTGTGATCTTCGAGAAACTTTGTCACTTTGCGGCCGATGAATTACTTTCCATTGTCGCATACGATCTCGGCAGGCATCCCGAATCGGCATATAATGTGGTCCCAGATGAAGTCTATGACTTCTTTCTCTCTAATTTTCTCGAAAGACTGTGCTTCAACCCACTTAGAGAAATAGTCAGTCATAAACAAAATAAATTTAGCTTTCCATTCCCCGTTTCATGAATAGCCATGGGGATAAGACTGAGTGAAGTTGCTCTCCGAGTTGGTGAATCATCGGCGTATACCTTTGACATTTGTCGCACTTTCGAACAAACTCTTTTGTATCCTTTTCTATATCGGCCCAATAGTATCCTGCTCTGATGACTTTGTGAACCAATGATTCGGCACCGGAATAATTTCCGCAGGTGCCCTCGTGAATTTCTCGTAGGACGTAGTCGGTATCTCCTAGTCCCAAACATATTGCCAATGGTCCATTGAACATCCTTCTATATAGTGTTCCATCTTCAGCCAATGTGAATCGTGCAGCCTTCGTACGTTGAGTCCTTGATTCCTTAGGATCCGATGGAAGCTTCCCGTTATTTAGGTACTCGATATATTTATTCCTCCAATCCCAGGTTAGACTTGTGGAGTTGATTTCGGCGTGTCCTTCTTCGATTACTGACCTTGAAAGTGCTACGACAGTCCCCGGGCTAATCTCGTTGTCTTCGATTGATGACCCCAAATTTGCAAGGGCATCGACCTCGCTGTTTTGTTCTCGAGGCATATGCTGTAGGGTCCATTCTTTAAACCGATGTAGAGTCACCTGTAGTTTGTCCAAGTACCTCTGCATTCGATCTTCTCGAACCTCGAAGGTTCTGTTGACTTGGTTTACCACAAACAGGGAGTCATATTTGTCCTCAATGACCTCTGCTCCCAAACCTTTAGCTAGCTCAAGACCTGCAATCATGGACTCATACTCGGCCTCATTATTAGTTAACTTGGAAGTTTTGATAGCTTGTCTAATTGTATTACCCGTGGGCGGCTTCAAAACGATGCCTAGCCCGGACCCCTTCACGTTCGAGGCACCATTTGTGAAGAGGGTCCACACCCTCGATGATGTACCCGACTTTAATAATAGTTCCTTTTCGACCTCGGGTACGAGGGTTGGCGTAAAGTCGACCACGAAGTCCGCTAAGATTTGAGACTTGATGGCCGTTCGGGGTCGATATTCGATATTGTATCCACTAATCTCGATGACCCATTTGGCCAATCGACCTGAAAGTTTGGGCTTATGCAAAGTATTGCGAAGGGGATAAGTAGTCACCACACAGATAGGGTGACACTGAAAATGTGGTTTTAATTTCCTAGAGGGGCTTATTAAGGCAAGCACTAATTTTTCTAAGTGTGGGTACCGGGTCTCGGCCTCACCTAAAGTTCGACTAACATAGTAAACAGGAAATTACGTACCTTGCACTTCTCGAACTAGGACCCCACTTACCGTGATTTCCGAGACTACTAAGTACAAGTAGAGTTGCTCGTCCGCTTTCGGAGTATGAAGCAGTGGCGGGCTCGAGAGGTACTGCTTTAATTCTTCCAATGCTTGTTGGCATTCCGGGGTCCATGCAAAGTTGTTCTTCTTTTTGAGCAGTGAGAAGAACCTGTGACTTCTATCTGAAGACCTCGAGATAAATCGGCCTAAGGCAGCTATGCGCCTTGTTAATCTTTGTACGACCTCAACATTGTCCACGACTGTGATGTCTTTGATTGCCTTGATCTTATCGGGGTTGATTTCGATCCCCCGATTTTATATCATAAAGTCTAGGAACTTGCCTGAGCCGACCCCGAATGCACATTTCTCCGGGTTGAGTTTCATGTAGTATTTCCTTAGTATATCGAAGGTCTCCTGCAAATGTGTCAAATTGTCCTCTGCTCGCAGGGACTTAACTAGCATATCGTTAATATAAACCTCCATTGATTTACCTATTTATTCTTCGAACATTCGATTTACTAACCGTTGATAAGTGGCACCAATATTTTTTAGTCCAAATGGCATTACATTATAACAATAGGTGTCGTACTTAGTGATGAACGAAGTCTTTTCTTGATCCTCCGGGTTCATTTGCATTTGATTGTACCTCGAGTAGGCATCAAAAAAACTAAGGATTTCGTGACCGGCCGTGACATCGATCATGCGATCGATATTCGCAGAGGAAAAGAGACTTTAGGACATGCTTTATTTAAATCTTTATAGTCTACGCACATTCTAAGTTTATTTCCCTTTTTAGGGACTACGACTACGTTTGCTAACCATTCGGGATATTTTACTTCCCGAATGGATCCTATTTTGAGAAGTTTGGCTACCTAGTCCTTGATGAATGTATGTTTTACCTCAGACTGGGGCCTTCTCTTTTGTTTTACCGGGCGGAACTTCGGGTCCAAGCTCAGTCGATGTGTAGTGATCTCTGGCGAGACCCCTGTCATATCTAGGTGGGACCAAGCAAAACAATCCATATTATTGATAAGAAATTTAATGAGTTTTTCCCTGAGCTCGGGGCTTAACCCCATACCCAGGCATACCTTTGGATCGGGTAGATGCTCGATCAGTATGACTTGCTCCAACTCTTCGATTGTCGATTTGGTGGCGTCGGAATCCTCGAGGATTATGAAGGATCGAGGGGTCCAATAGTCATCGTCTTCGTCCGTTCCCTGCTTCTCCGACTGAGTCGAGGCTGGTGGCTGTGGTTGCTATTTAGTTTCCTGTTTTTCTTTGGACTTCGATCCCTTTGTTGACAAAAGCGCCAATACCGGTATTACTTCGCCAATCGCGAACATCTCTTTTGCAGCATGATGTTCCCCATACACTGTTTTTACTCCATCCGGTGTTGGGAACTTCAGCATTTGGTGCAGGGTTGAGGGGACCGCCCTCATGTTATGAATCCAGGGTCTTCCGAGCAGTGCGTTGTATCTCATATCGCCCTCGATCACATGGAACTTTGTTTCTTGAATAGTTCTGGCTACATTTACTGGTAGGATGATTTCACCTTTAGTTGTTTCACTTGCCATGTTGAAGCCATTGAGAATCCAAGTTGCGGGTACGCTCTGATCTTGTAGGCACTGCTCTATGACCCTCAATCGAATAATATTGGCCGAGCTTCCTGGATCAATTAAAACACGTTTAACCTGAATTTTATTCATAAGGATAGAGATTACTAGAGAATCATTGTGGGGGTGTGAGATCCCTTCTACTTCCTCATCATTGAATGATAAAGTGCCTTCTGGCACATAGTCTCGAGTTCATTTTTCCCTGGTGATTGTTACTTTAGTGCGTTTGAATATGGGCCTTTGTGGAATATCGACCCCACCAACGATCATGTGAATCACGTGTTGTGGTTCTTCCTGCTCGTTTTTCCTGTTTGCATCCCTGTCTCTGAAATGGTTTTTAACTCGGTCGCTCAAGAATTCTCGAAGGTGACCCTCGTTGAATAGACGAGCCACCTCCCCCCTTAGTTGTCTGCAGTCTTCGGTTCTATGATCATGTGTACCATGGTATTTGCATATTTGATTGTAGTTTCTTTGGGATGGATCAGTTTGTAGGGGTCTAGGCCATCTAGTATCTTTGATTCTTTTAATGGCTGACACAATACGTGATGCGTCGATGCTGAAGTTGTATTTTGATAATCGTGGTGCTTCTGTGGGATCGGCATGTTTATCAAAGCCACTTTTGCTTATGAGCCCTCGAGAGCTCTGTCCTCGATCGTTCCTTCGATCATTTCGGGTGGGATTGCGTCCTGGGCCGCTGTTTCTACGATCTGCGTTGTATGGTTGATACCAATCTCTGTTCGATCGGGGTTCTCTGTCGATATCCCTTTGAGTTATGCCGACGGGCCTGTTTGGATAAACAGAACCGGAAGGGGTCCCTAATTGATCATCCTCGACCCTGATTTTTGACTGGTACCGATTATGTACATTGGCCCAGGTTACTGCTGGATATTCAATTAAATTCTGCTTTAGCTGTCGTGATGCCACCGAACTTCGTTCGTTCAAACCTTGAGTAAAGGCTTGAACATCCCAATCGTCTGTGACCGGTGGTAGTTTCATGCGTTCCATCTGGAACCGAGATACAAATTCCCTCAATATTTCATTGTCTTTTTGTTTCACCTTGGAGAGGTCCGACTTCATAGGCGCAACCTTTATTGCTCCAGCATGTGCCTTTATGAAGGAGTCTGCAAGCATGGCGAAAGAATCGATGGAATTAGGCGGCAAATTGTGGTACCATATGATTGCTCCTTTCGACAAGGTTTCTCCAAATTTCTTCAGTAAAACAGATTCAATCTCATTATCTTCCAAGTCATTCCCTTTTATTGCGCATGTATAAGAAGTGACATGCTCATTAGGGTCGGTGGTCCCATTATACTTAGGAATTTCTGGCATTCAGAATTTCTTCGGAATGGGTTTCGGAGCCGCACTTGGAGGGAAAGGCTTCTGTACGAATTTCTTTGAATCCATACCCTTTAGAATCGGCGGTGCCCCCGATATTTGGTCAATCCGGGAGTTGTATGTCTCTACTTTCTTATCATTTGCCTCGATTTTCTTTTCTCCTGATTCAATCCATTTAGTGAGCTCCTAGAGCATTTTCATAATGGTGGGGTCAGTCCCCGATTCGTTGGCGTTCAACCTTTCCGCCAAAGGCTCAGTCTTGTGGATGACTTCTGGTTCGATCCTACTCGGTGTTCGGTATTGATTTTGTAGTTGTGCTATAGCGGCTTGTTGAGCCTGTAACATTTCGAATATTAATTGGAGGTTAACTCCACCATCTTCTCCTCCCTGTGTACCTCGACCACCTGATCGAACTTCTTTGCGTACGCTACCTTCGGGATCAACGCCCAAATTTGTATTTAGGGCGACATGTGAACTGACATCGATGAGATTTGCAATTGGTGCTCCCTCGAGGTCAGCCTATGGCACCTCGATCCCTGGGGTGGATGTATTGTCATTATCCCCGTGAAATCCGAGGTCATTGTCACCATGTGTAGGCGCTGCTTGTGAGTTTGACATGTTTATCCTGAAAACAAAGATTCTTACGAAAACAAGTGTAAAGCGGTGTGTGTTATCGGAATTAGTATTAAGCAATCACTATTATCCTTAGCCCCACGGTGGGTGCCAAACTGTTTACCCTTAAAATTGGATAACAATTAAACTTATAATGTGGTTCTAAGGACACGTGATTTTACTTAATACCAATTGATAAATATGAAGATTAATAACAAAAATGAACTATAAAGTAAAGCAAACCAATGTTAGAATAAAACTCAGCCCTCGAATTTGGATACCCTCAAACTAGTTGATGTAAAAACAATCAAAATATAACAAGCTGATGAACAATAGTATAAACGAGAAAGAGAATTATATTGCTTTGATATTTGTGAACAATCTCCCTCACAAATGATTAGAACCCTCTTTTAAATAGTAGAGGAATTACACTTATGGTATAATTCTAATTACAGAAAGAAATCCTATGATTAACTAATTAGCCGTTTCTGATTTGATCCGTTCCGAGATTTACGCCATGATCCTCGACCAGTCACGAATATCTCGCCTTTATGTTATTGTGTTATCTTCGATCTTGCTCGATGTCTGTCTCATTTGGCTTCGATCGCTACTAGCCTCGATCTCGGCAGGTACCTCGATTCTGAAATCGGTACCTTATCCTCGTGATTTTAGTCTGTTCCGTTATGAGGCCATCCTTCGATGCAACCTCCCGGTTCTTGGTCAAGTAGTAAAATAGGGCGGATCCGGTATTAACCGTATACAATTATGGAGTATGTAACTAATCTTCTTAAGCATTTTCAACTGTGATAAGAACAACATTCTTGTTTTTACTTTGTCACATCTTAAAACTAAAAAGATATTATTAAAGCTAAAAACTGACTAATCATATATGAAATTTTATAATGGTTTCAGGAAATTACTCCTTTTTCAATTACAAAATGAAATACCAGAGTCTAAAAAAATGAGAATTCTAAAGATTTGATTGTTAATTAGATTTGGATGAAGTAAATCAAAATATTATAAACTATTATAAATGCTTTATTTTTTTGAATCCATCGGATTGTGTAAATCATACTAACGACAATGTCACGCATGTGAATTGTAAATCAAACTTACAACCCAACGTATGATTTAATTATTATTGGCTCAATTTATGAATTTATTATTGGCTTTATAATTATCTGAAAGAATTTGAATATCGAACACTTTGAGGTAACAAATGAAATGTCAAAGCATTAATCTCTCTAAAAACATTATACACGATATATAATTGCATATATTTGTACGAAACTAAATTGGAAACCTTTTTTTTTCTTTTGGCATTATATTGAAATTGCACACTCATGCATTGGCCTATGCGATATATGCCAATGAAGTATTGAACCACCTAGTATTTTTTTTTTAAATTTAGTTTTGACTTGACATATATTTGAATAATTTTAACAAAAATATTTGTTTATACTTAATTTGTATCTGTTCGTTACTAACAAAGGACAGCTAGTAAGTTCATAGAATATGTTTAGTGACACTTCGAATCCACTGTTTTAAATTTTTATCCCTATCTGATCTGAGGGCAATACGTGCATAATCATTGATAGGTTTTAGTTAACATGCATGGAAACCAGAAGATTAATTAATAATTTGGACTTAATTACCATTGAAAAAGTAAAAAGAGGTAGGTAACTTGAGTTACAAAACAGATGGAATTGATCCCTTGCCTTAACTTGCGTCCTATGGATGTCAAGAATACTATTCTACCTTTTAGTAGCTTTTTTCCCATTGGATATATAGCTTTTCTAAGCCTCGCACTGTGACAATGGCTATAGCCTATAGGTAAGTGAACTCAGAGAGGTAGCATTGGTAATATTTCTTTTCAGATTGGTGTTTTGTAACAATCCCTCCTGTCCTTTTCCATAAACCTTTCTTAAGGCTTCTTCATTACCCTTATTCATTCATGTGTAATTTTCACAATTAGATATATAGTCTATATATTATAAGAACATTTTTTCACTTTTCTCCACTTTGAATGTATCCCTAACGTGTTTAACCAACAATGACATAAAAGAGTACTGTCAAGTATGCACAGCCTTTCTTATTCAAAGTTTTCATCCCATATTTTCTTGTCGTCACCTAATTAAAACTAAAAGAGCGCAACCACGAGGGACCTTTTCCAAAGCTGTGTGATGTTAACTGCTTGCCTTTTCTAGATATCGCACCATTTCCTCCACCTTAATTATTTCTCTTTTTTGTTGGCGAGGTCCAAATAGTTACAGTCTGGACATTATGTCATTGACGAACTCCTTGTTTACCCTTAAATTCGGATAACAATTTAAATTATAAGTAGTTTTAAGGATATGTGATTTCACTTGGCACAAACTGAGAAATATGAGAATTGAAGTTAGAAATTAACTGTAAAATGAAAGAAACAAATATAACGCTCAACTTTGACCCTCGAGCTAGGTCGCCCTCGAACCAACTGAATATATTATTGAAAAGCAAAAAATGAACAATTGAATGAGAGAGACTTAAGAGATAAAATGTTATATATTGTTTTGTTATGCGTGAATCAATTCTTACAAAATGATTGGAACCCCCTTTATATAGTAGAGGAGTTCTATATATGGTGCAATTCTAAATACAGAAGGAAATCTCCTGATTGGCTAATCAACCGGTCTTGACTTGATATATGCCGAGATCTCTGCCACAATCCTCGTCTGGTTACGGATTCCTCGGCTTTCTGTTATACAACTTAGCAGGCTTTTTTCGATTTCGCTAGATCTCTATCCTTCTCGGTCTCGACCTTAGCTGGTCTCGATCTCAATCAATCCTTGAATCACGAGCTAAGTAATATTTATTCATGTAACGATCCAATATAATTTGGGATTGAACCTCGGTTTGTCACCCCGGTCTCGATTAATCATACGAAATCGGGCAAGCCAGATTTTGATCGTATACACTCCTTTTTCCATTTAATCAAATTTGTTAAAGCTTTGCTGGTTATGGCAATTAAATAATACATAAATTATGAAATGTAAATATATTATATAGGATTTTATTAGTTGATTGCTTCGTGAGCAGGCAATGTATTCGCCAGATTGATATGTGAAAGCGTAAAGAAGAATGCTATATGTGTATGCTCCAATATGTGTTTTTAGAAAACTCCTGAATTATCGCATGGTGAATTTCAGAACAAGGAATCGGTATACTTTTACCTAAAGGGAAACTGATAATGACAAAGTGAAAACATTTTCCAAGACTTGCATGCATAATACGACATTGTTGCGGTGATAGTGATACTATACGAGACAGAGCTACAAGTTGAAATTTGTGGGTTTGGAATTATAATATTATAAATTATAAATTTTAAATTAATAATTTATATATATTAAATAAATTTCTTAAAATAAATACAGAGTTTGGACTAAAAGTTACTAGTTCAGCCTAACCCATATCTTCCACGCTAGCTCTGCCCATAGATATTATATATATACTCCATATATTATGGCTTTTATCCAATCCCTTCGCCGCAAAAACGACAAATAAATTCGTAGGTTTTACCTAGCTAGGCTTGCATATATATATATATATATATATATATATATATATATATATATATATATATATATATATATATGCCATATAACGTAGTTTTTAATTCTTAGGTCGCTTTCAAGTAAAGAAACAAAGCACATATGTATAAATAAACTATAAAGGGAAAAACAGGTACATAGATATATAGTTTGATAACTTCGTATCTTTGTCCCTGTTCAAAAGTTTCATGGCTAATATGTCACATGGTACTGAACTGCTGTATCATGTTTTTTGTATTGTGGTCAACTGGTCATATATCTTTCATGTTATTTTTGTAACAATGTTTAAAACTAATGCACTCTCTGTTTAAATTTGCGGGCAGGCGCTTATTTAATTTAAGGGAGAAATTCAAAAATAGTCAGATTTACAAGTGGTAATTGAAAAATAGTTACAGTTTCAAAAGTAATCAAAATTTAGCAATTATTTATTTAAAAGATAAATCTGAACAAAAATACTGTTCGAAATTCGAAAATATTCCAGCATAATATGTTGGAGTTCGAATTTTTCACATGTGAGTTTCGAGCATAACATGCTGGAATTTCATAATGTGTTAAAATTCCAACATAATATGCTGAAAGTCCATACATATGTGCTCCAATCTCCAGTATATTATGCTAGAACTTTTCGTGTACTGGAGTTCCAACATAATATGCTGGAAGTTTATACACAGTTGCTCCAATCTCTAGTATATTATGCTGCAACTTTCCGTGTGCTGGAGTTCCAACATAATATGCTGGAAGTTCATACACAGTTGCTCCAATCTCTAGTATATTATGCTGGAACTTTCCGTGTGCTGGAGTTCCAACATAATATGCTGGAAATTCATATACAAGTGCTCCAATCTCCAGCATATTATGCTGGATTTTTTCGTGTTGCAACAAAACAATGACTATTTTTCAATTACTTTGCAAACGTTGGCTATATTTCAATTACCAGTTCGAAAACTGGCTAGCCCGTACTATTTTGACCTTATTTAGGGAATCAAAAGTCTTTAATTTTAAATTGTTATTTTTAATATTCTTTTTAAATATTTTCAAGTGTTAGAATTGTAATTGGCATTATCTTTTATATGTAGTGTTGAATATTCAAATTTTAGACAAAAAATAAAGGAATTAACATTCGATTTTGGACAAACAATTAACTGAATTAATTGACCATCCTACTCCAAATTCCATTATTATCTTTGAGACGAAAGAAGTCACTTTTACGGTTGCATATACAAAGACCAAATGGCAAAATATTAAAGTTACGAAGTTACTTCCTCCTATGTACTTTAATTGATTTTTTAGTTTTTTTTTTGTGGTCCACAATATTTGATTTTTTAATATATCAAGAAGAAATTAATTATTTTTTTCAAAAGTTGCTCTTAGAGTAAAGAGTCTAGGAGTGTTTGTTGTATTTTCAATAAACAAATTAAAGTTAATATGGTCAATTCTATTGTTAAATAATGCTAAAAGTATGATTCCTTAATATGTGTGGAAAAAAAAAACAAATAAAATAGACAGGAGAGAATATAATATTTCTTGAGCCGGACATGAATGTTGACCCTTTCTTCTGTTTTTGTTCTTCTTTCCTTTTCTTTGTGCCTATTCTCCGTTTATAATTTTTCTAATTTCCCTTTCAAGCGAATTAAAATAATTTCTACTCAACTAAACAAGAGAAGAAACTGGACAAGACAAAGAAGCAGAACGTTCAACATTAAAGTTGTTGGCCTGCAAGATACATTTGATCATAATACCAATTCCTTTGGTAGCTGCTGGACAAGTCTTTCGCATTTTATATTGAATTTTTCGTTAAAATTGAACGAATGCTTTTTATGATTTTATTTTTTTAATCCCCAGTTGGTAACACATGATACAAATTCGAACTTAAAAGAATTAATGAAATCCTAGCTGCTGGATATATGACGTAACTTTTGATATATCAGCAATGAAATCCTAGTGTTGGATCACGTTATTTATTGATGAGCTACAGTTAACAATCGGAAAAAATTACATACATTTTGTGCTTCAATACTTTTTGTTAACCGAGATTTTTGGTTGGAACGTTGGAGGTAGGTGAAAAAATCACTATATGGCCTTGAATTTATGCGAATTTGTAAGTTTGGTCGTTGCATTTAATCCGTAGATAATTTAACCCTGATCAGTTTTAAAATCTGTACGCTTTAATTTGTGACCTAAGGCAAGCTGCCAAATTCAAAGAAGGTAAGGATATCAAAATCTTTTTCCTATCCAACAACAGAAATTATTATAGGGAAAGTTTAAAGTTAGGTTTTACACACTATCTGAAACAAACCAAATTAACTGGCTATATTAATTCACTAAATGGAGTTACAACTTACAAACAACTAGAAATAACAACCAAAAAATAGCTGAAATATAACAGAGAGGATGAGAAGACATAAATAAACCATAGAAGAACGGGATGAGAAGCAGAACCGGGATGAGCGAATACATACACTTCATAACAATTCTCATATCCTCTTCTTTCTAACCCCTAATCCTTTTTGGGAAAATGACATTGCATAACCACTCTAAAAATAATAATCAAAATAATAGTTTTTTTCGCGGGTTAAAAGTGAAAAAATGACGTCTTTTTAGTGATGTAGTTTTTAATTGAGCCTGGATACCAAATCAGGTCTTCTGGTCCTATTTCTCGGCCCAATAGCTGCTTGTGTGACATCTTTGCAGGTATTCACATTGGCCTGGAGCTGGTTCATAACACTATCCTCCTGAAATTTACAAACACAAATTTTATGAAATCGAAACTCTTCCTCAAGAGTCAAGACACATTCAAAATGGTCTACAGTGATAGTTTAAAAACAATAAAGTTAAGGGCTAGTTTTCGTCGGCATCATATTTGTATTAAATATAGCACATGAATACAAATTAATACTAGATCTTTTTAGCTTAATGTTTACGAAGATCATGACAAGATTATAAATCTATTGTTCAAAATTCATAAAATTTTATTTATAACAAATATTGAAACTTTTAAAACAACCAATTTAGGTGCATATGTTGTTGTTTTTCTGTACTAGCATTACCACTTTCTTTTAAAGCAGATGATGCATCCTGGGATGCACCCGCTTCTTTTGCTTTATTACATTTTAGCAAAGACGTTTCAGGAACTAGATCGTTGAGATTAGTTCCTTGTTGTAATAATCACTCTCTTGAATTTCCGTGTTAAATAAAAGGTTCTTCGATTTAGAAAAAAAAAAAAAAAAAGCATTACCACTTTCCACCTAAAAACTTATCAGTCCTAAATGGTTCAGGAAAAATAGTTACGTAATTATCAGCCTCAACATTTATTGCATACCAATTTACTACCTGTCTACCAATAAACATCAAGAAGGCTTGACTCTAGTAGGTTATTTTCTTGAGAAAATTTCAGAAATCACTGTTGTTTAGTGGCTATTAACTTTTTATAACTATCATATACATAATTACTTCCTGTAGCTATTATTCAGTTTGTTACGGTAGTGTATTCGTTGTTTTCGCGCTAATGTATTCATGAATACAATATCAAAAGTCGCCTAAAAACAGGGGGGTTACTGTTGTACGCGACTGTATTCACATGTATTCGCGTAATGTATTCATGAATACAATAACGGCAATCACCTTAAAAATATATCCGTCCAGCTGTCTAATAACCGAAATAGGATCAATTAGCGTGATACACTCCTAATATAACTCAACAAAATCAATTCTAACATGCCTCATTATCAATCCAATTAATTAGAATAATTTTTCAGTTGTATATAACTGTTGTATTTAACTTTTGTATTTAGTATGTTTCAATATTTGTTTTTTACTGTTGCATTCATTAGATTCAATGTTTGTATTTACTGTATTCACTATTTTAATTTATATTCAGTGTATTCAAATGTATTTATATTAACAATATTTTAGTTATTCCTAATACATATTATTACTGTTATATTCAGTATATTTTATTGGTTGTATTCACTGTATTTCTATTTGTATTTAGTGTATTTTATTGTATTTTAAAATTAAATGCATTCACTGTTTATATTCTGTTCTATTTCAATGTTTGTATTTAGGGTATTTTAATGTTTATATCATGTATTTATGCATAATGTATGTACAGTATGCATGAATACATGTGTATTCAGTTTTATTAAAAAAATACAGACCTTCAAAATAAATAAATACATGCAAAAAAATATATTTATACAAAAATACAATGTGTTTGAGTGAATTTGTACATAATACAATGTATTTGTATCATTATATGTGACTAAATAGCAAAAAAGAGAAAAAAGTTCGTTGGATCCGTACAACAAATTTCTGATAAGAGTTCATCACATTGCTCCTTTCCGTTCGAAAAATTCACTCTTTTCTATTTTCTGGCTGCCTTGTACTCTATTCTAATGTCTCGTCGGCCATCAATACTAGGGCGTGTATCTTGAATTGCTCGAAGAGAGAGAAAGAAGGAATATTCTGAGAGAGAATTGTGTGTTAATTGAAAGAAAGAGAGAGGAAAAATATAAATAGCGTATTTCATGCCTTAATGGTAGTATATACCAATATACCATAAACATCTATTTTGCTATAAGATATAAAATGTAGCTATAG